>NC_141613.1:47072824-47672824 GCF_047967505.1 Dipteris shenzhenensis | reverse complement strand
CAGGTTTCATATTTGGAACCCAATCTGGGTTGCATTTGGATGGCTATCCGCCGGACTACATCCGGAGCCAAATCCGGGTCTTCATCCGGATCCTTGAATATCCATATCACTATGAAGTTTGAACCATCACTAACCACCTCGTCCTCCTCATAAGGGGGCTCACTCGTGAGCGTGATCTCCAACAATCTCAGCATTCCCATGCCTATATTTGTCGCTTTCTACCAGTTTATTGCCAGTTTCTACCAGCGCTGACATGAAGAAGTAGGTTTCTTGGACAGACATTGTACATACCTTGATGGCTATTGGTTGAGGATGCAGGAGACTCCTAGATCTGCATCCGCTGGAGGAGGTTGTTTCTCAGAGAATGGAAAGCTAGTCCTTTGGTGTGGTACTTTCAGCCATAGACTTGGTTTTTCAGACTTTGCATATGCCTAGATATTTGAGTGGTATCTTATCATTTTTCATGCTCAGCATGGTATATTTATGCCTTGAGTGCTTGCCTCTCTCATGAGCCACACTTAATAGAAGTCTACTTCATGGAAAAAAAAGGTAGGTTTCTGGCGCCATGCACCTGTTCGCACTGAGAGGCTGACCTAGAGGAATGTTCCTACAATTGCGATATGTACAGAGGGCACAATCTGCAATCGTGATTTAGTTGCAGCTTCTTTCTTGTTGCGTTTTCAATTTCTAACACTTTTTAGTATCTCCTAGTTGACGATTTTAAGATTTGGGGCAGCTTCCTGGCACTTCTGGTTGATGTTTTCAAAATTTTGGCACCAGTTGGGTATTTGTGGGCAAGGAGGGACCCTGACAGATGCAAAATGGGAGTTGTGGAGTAACTGCAAAGCAAGGGGTCAACCTTTATCTTGCATAAGACCTCCAATGATGAGCGAGAATTTGATTCATGCTATAGTGGAATTTTCACCCTACTGGGTGACAGCAATTCAACCTACACTTGCACATTGATCTTCAGGGACAAAACTTACAAGATTCATTTTTCTTTGTTCGAGCATTGTGATGCTAGATTTAAATCTCTTACTTGTTTTACAGGCTCGATCATGTGCACAGGTGCAAGCTTCTGGTTCTTTTCCATTGTAGCTCAAGTCAGACCAATTCTAAACTTCTTGTGGCTTAGGTTGCGATAGGGAGGCATGATTATTAAGGCTGGAGATGGGGCCAAAGCAGTTCTCCACAGGAGTCATTGATATCTAGGGCCAATCAACCAGTTGGTAAGTTTGTATGGATCAGAATGGGTCAGGAGATTAGACAGCTGATGGCCTTTGCTCGCTTGGTCTATCAGCTCATTTTCGTATCTTCATGAGCCAATGGTGTCAATACTTTTGTATGTTGATGAGTATCCAACCTTTCTTTTTTCTTCACCCCTGCTAGTTTAAAGTTAGTGTGCTCTCACAGCAATTAGATTAGGACTCTAGATTAGAAAGCCGATGGCCCTTATTCTCTTGGTCATGCAGCTCCTTTTTGTATTTTCATGACCTGCTGCTTTTGTATGGTGATGAGTATCTAATCCTCTTTCACTTATCTATGACCTTTTCTGTACACTTGATCAATTGCAATAATTCAGGTATTGATTCTTATGCAGCACCAGGATGCATGTACTCTTCTCATTTTCAGGGACTTACTCTAATTTGTTGTTGCAGATTCCGACTTTAGTGACACCTTAATGGATCGTATGGTATGAGTTATCCTTTTCATACCTTAGACATTGTTAGTGTCTATATTTCTTCCTTGATTGGCTGAACTCTTGCCAGGATTTTGTAATCAGATTAGCACCTATGTAACTGATGAATGGCAGGTACTGAACGAGGCAAATCTTACAAATGCCATCCTCGTGAGGGCCGTTCTTACGCGTAGTGACCTTGGAAGTGCTGTCATTGTGGGGGCTGATTTTAGTGATGCTGTTTTGGACTTGTCTCAGAAGCAGGTAAGTATATTGAACAATCGATCTTGCTGCATTGGGTTAATCTTGGTGGAGTTTTATTCTGTTCATGCATGTAAGGGGCCTTTACTAGGATGTCCTGCCATATAGAATGTTTTGCCATTTTTGTTTGATGTGTTTCCTGCTGCTATTGTCCATGTATATGGGTTGCAAGGTGTTTATTTGTAGTTCTTTGGTACATGGGAGTTTGGACATCGCAAGAAATGTTTTCAAACCTTTGAAACAGACTTGTAGCTACAATGATTGATATTTTTGCTAGGTTCTGGGGTTGGGCCATCATGTACATTTTGTTGTTCTTCACGTATGAAGACAGGTTTTTTGTCATGGATAGATTATGCAATAAACTATTCTTTGCTTGATATGTGTCAGGCTCTGTGCAAATATGCTGATGGAACAAATGCAGTGACTGGCATGAGCACGAGGAAGAGTCTGGGTTGCTCAAATGCCCGCAGGAATGCTTATGGATCTCCTTCTTCTCCTCTCTTAAGTGCTCCTCCTGTGAAACTTCTTGATAGGGATGGCTTCTGTGATGAGGGGACAGGACTCTGTACTGCATCTCCAGGGAAATAAGCAGATGGAGAACTTCTTTCATGCTCCCCTTAGCCTTAATCTTGACTCCATGTTTCCTACTTGTCATATTTGTCCAACGTACTTCCTTCGAGTTAAGGTCTTGTAAGTGCACTTATGCCGCAGCTCCTTTTCAGCATTGTGTTTAAAGGCGATGAATGCTTAGTATGGTTGAATTTGACGTTTTAGTAGTCCAATGAAACTCAGTGGTGCGCGAGCTGACAGGCATGGATCACAGCTTTGATGAAGGATGTGTAGATCACATTCAAGGGGCAGGCAGAGTGCTGTGAAGCTCCAGGGCACCTATATTTAAGAGCATAGTATACGTAAGCCAAGGCATGGACAGTATCATGTTTTTAGGCAGTTAGGTTTTTAATAATTATTTTGCTCCTTTTTGAGAAAGCAATTCTGTGTGTCACATTGGGTATATAGTAAAAATTGGGCTAGTACAGATGTACCCGTGTTTCTTTGATTGAACTGTGAAATTCATGATTATTAGTAATCTAATTAATATGGTAATTAAAAGCTATTTGATATTAAGAATGTGTAGTGCTGTGAGTTTCACACTCAGAATGATATGTTTTCAAGAAATCAAATGCATATCTTAGCAATACTTGAACTGGTGTTGAAGAGATTCATCCTATTACTTGAGCCCACTAGACATTTAGAGAAATGAACTGAAAATAGAGCAAAAAATTATTGCAAAAGTCGGAACATGTGCAACATTGTATCCATACAATTTTGCAAAAAATGTGGAGCGTTTGATTTCTATTTTCCTCAAATTTACAGAAGACAATATCTTCTTCTCAAATACAACCTTTAAACAATAATGGGACCACATACAAGATTGGAAATCTCATCTCCCTTTTTTTTGGTTTATTTTTTATTTTTGGCCAAATGAGAATGAAGATTTAGGTGAAAACGCTGAGTGTGGAGGCTCTAGTAAAGATAGGTATTTCTTTGGAGGATTGTGAAGAGCACATGTTTTGTTTGTATGTCATACTAGTAGCATCTTCAGTTAGCTATTCTATGATATTTAGCCGTCCCCTTGGGCACTAGCATTTAATGTGCAGCGATTAGAGTTTGAGTAGTTATATGTGAAGACTGTCAATATATATGCAAATGACCGAAGGCATATTTAATAGGTATTCCTAACAGAACATTTTTTGTTTCTCTTCAATAACAATACGACGGTTTGGGTCTTGTTTCGGAGCCCTTGAATGCCCATCCCACCTATGTGAAGAAATACACCAAAATATTTATTCCTCTCTTTCTTGTTGTTGTGTTTGATCTTCCTCCCTTGTTTGCTTACTGCGTGATTTTTCTTTTGTTTCCCTTAATGCTTGAGCAAGATTATGCCTTGGCTTCATTATGAAAATTTGCTATTCACTTCTAAAGCATGATGACTGAGAAACATTATAAGCTCTAACCTTCCCGAGTGTCAACGGCTTCTCCAATCATGTTGAAGCTCATATCTTCAATTCTGACAACTCGCTCTAGTGGAAACTGCCATCTCATGCTCCTATGGGTAAACAACGAAGTAGATGGGATCAGTGCAACAAGCGCTTGGAGATAAATATATATCAAATGTTTTTAAGTAATACGTAAAGTAAGAGAGCCTAATGGATAAGAAATAATTTTGTATCTAGAGATACGAAGAGCTACCTTTGTTAGGTGTGACTCTTAACTACTCTCATGTAGGGTTTCGGGAGTTATCTGAAGCTATCTATTTTAGTCAGTGGTTGTCGAGATGTTCTCTTGATAGACTGCTCAATCCATGACTACGTATAAACAAAGCTTTATGATCTCCGTAGTTTTCTTTTCTTGAATACGTATGCTATATTTCTATAACGATGCGGTCTATGATAATTTAATTTAGTTCTGATGTTTCCTATAACAATGTCGATTGATCAGAATAATTGGGTTTGTAGTTGATTTGAGATTCTAAGTTTTGAATTTGTACAAAATGTGTTTCTTATTCTGAAATGTAATTTCTAGTCTACATAGTTCTAGAGTCTTTATCGTTAACACTGGCAATCGTACCGGTTCGAGATTGAATCAATTTTGGTTATCGGAGATGGCTGTGAAGATCAGTGACATGGACTAAGGAACTGGATTCAGTGCATAAAGTAAAAATGGGATGTTACAGTCCACGGATCGTGGAAAATGAAGCTAAGATTTCTTGCACAAGAATGACGATTCTATTTATGAAGGTTCACATTCAGCATAGTTGGTGATCCAGTCGTCGCCTAGGAACACTGCTGCTGTTGGTAGTCTGGTGATCAGAACTTAATTTTCGATTCCGAGAGCTAGATTGCCCCAATCTAGAGTTTTGAAAAGAGACGGGTATGCGACGGTTATGGTGTCATAACCTGATGACATTTCGGATCTCCTCTGTCTACAGCTCATCCAATGGAGGTATTATGTTGGTATGGACAGTGAGATTCTACTACACGCGACATCAAGCTCAACTCAGGCAGGAGCGACTCCCGGTAGCAACGGAGCCCTCAAGTGCTTGCAATAGATGTTGGAATTCAACTCGACGAATTGCTACATGTGGGTGAAGAGATACAGAGAGCTGTTGATCAAGTAGTATAGATGATTTCTTTGAGGGCCCAATTGAGAGTGGATTTAGATTTCGTAGCCATCGTTGGATACTGCCACATGGGTGAGGTTGCAGACAAATCGTCATCTGCACTTCGGCCCTTTCCAAAAGATAAGACGCAGACCAATTGCAATCATCGCCAAACCATCCGAAATTGGAGAAGGACGATAGAGTACTTTCGACATCGTTGGATATTTGGAAACATCGGATATATATATTGCAAACATCATCTAAAAATGAGAAAGATGAGCTAGTGTAGGAAAACTCCACTTGTAATTACAGCCCACAACATAGGCACCACAACAGCTAATTCCATCTGTAATTCATAGCATCGTCGTACCACCATAAGGTGCTCCTCTTGGTATCATGAATCCTAATATAGCGACTTTCAAGTGTAAGTTTGCAAAGTTTCAAGGATCAGAAAAAAGAAGACCCGGAAAATCATGTAATGTAGTTTGAAACACGTCGGCAAGCAAGGGTCGGGAATGCCAAGAAGTAGTAACAATTGATAGGAATGTTGTCAAGAAATGAGTCAATTTAGTCTATATAATGTCACGCCTTGTAGATTACGACACCCTGAGAACAACATTCTTAGCACCATCTCGGAAGGAAAAGATCTCGAATGATGTTAGAAAAAGCCGAGGGAAATGAACTTGAAAATTTTTTTAGTGGAGAATTATGTGCAACATTTTGATAACTTGAATGCAAGGTCGGATTCAGCAGAAAGACCAACCAAGGAAATGTTAGCGGATTAATTACTTTTGTTAGAGACTCTAGTCAGAGATCCAAAGTGTAGTTAGAGGATTAAATATACTAACGTGCTTGGCAAAATAAGCAGAAAGAAGATGATGTACTTCTAAGGATAAGAAGTATGGCTTGGGTTTAGATAATGATTTTGATTTCGATCAAATTTGGAGTTTGAAGAAGATTCATATTTAGATACTGAGACGTCAGACAATAGAGTCAAATGATGATGACAAGAATCATAAGTAAAAGAAAAGAAAGAAAGAGCAAAAGTAGTCAAAGAATTCAAAAAGGATAAATGTTATATGAAGAAAGCATAGTCCATTTATGTTGATGTATGGATTTTAGCCTAGGCCTCCATCGTTTGTAGGGCATAACAAGACATAAAAGTGTCCTTTTGAGGTTTTAGCA
The DNA here is from genome assembly GCF_047967505.1 of Dipteris shenzhenensis. Classification (NCBI taxonomy): domain Eukaryota; kingdom Viridiplantae; phylum Streptophyta; class Polypodiopsida; order Gleicheniales; family Dipteridaceae; genus Dipteris; species Dipteris shenzhenensis. The sequence continues at coordinate 47,666,540 of NC_141613.1, read as the reverse complement.
AAAAAATCACGACTTGTTGTAGATGTGTTTTTTGGTGATTTTCTCTCGAGCCTAAGGTAGACTCATAGGACTATTATCTAAAAATATAACAAACACAAAAAACTATTACATGTGATTACAGAATGCTTACAAATGAACACTGTCTTTCACCCAGACAGTACTTAAATTTGAAACTTTATCTAGCATGTTTGAAAAGAAAATTGGTTTCAAGGAGCTAGCATTTTTTACAAAGTTTTTAAAAATACATAAAACACGTAAGTGTGATAAAATTTTGTTTAAAAATCATGTTGGCAAGATGTATTTATCAATTAACAAGAGTGGTTAGTCTAGTAGGTTGCATTATAAGTCACATTTCATAAATAAGCATCTTTATATATTATACATAATAGCCACAAAGTGTCATATCTTAATCATAACAATATTATATCATAAGGTAAAGTCACCACATCACAATAAAGGCTAAAACTAAAAGAGATTAAGTACTCCTAATATGAACCACCAAAATAGGTTTCGCATGAAATCTCACTTTTATAGTTTTGAATTATCATGTATATAAGTGTTCTGCATATAACGTTTTTAAATTGATATCACTCATTCATGATTAGAGGGACTCTGTAAGTATCATTTAAATGAATTAAGGTTCTTATGATATCCTTTAACTCTTGTATCTTGAATTAAGCGTCAATTACAGTATAAGGAACAACAATATGCGATTTGAATTTGGTGTTTTATCTGATATTAGGACTCCTAAAAACTCATGCTACTCCATAATATCCTATTGAAGACATATATAAAGTATGGTTGAGTTTAGATCTTTTTTGACATGTCCAAGAATTTTAATTTTTGTCTCGTCATTTGCATTCACTAAATTACACTTAAGGCCATATATCATAATGAGTATAATTATCTAGCTCCAATGAAATATAAACATATGTGTTATAGTTATCCTTAGGCTCTAGGACTTACAAACTCTAAGAAAACTTATTCTAAGTAAGAAGTATGGCCATTTTATTTAAAACCTGAGAAAATAGCTTGAAATGTTGGTGTTAGGTTGACCTTAAAACTTTAGGTAGAACTCAATGTAATAGGTGCAAGTTTCAATCCATAATACTTCTAAGTTTTTTTCAGGATATAAGATATTATGGCAAATAATCAAAACCCTAAAATACCTTATCGATGCTTTTGAATAATTTTAGGAAGTGGCTTAGCCAGGACATAAAAGTGTCCTAGGACATTTTTATGTCCTACCAAACTAGTGCTAAAAGAAAAAAGATAGAGGTGGCTAAAAGATCTCTTGAATTAGATCTTGAAGCATGTCTCACTAAATAGTAAAGGAGATCATTCGTCAACATGTCATGGATGTGGAACCAAAATTTGATATCGAGTCTCATCCAAGACATAGAATGAGGATGTCATCCAAAAAGCTGAAGTAGCATATGAAGATAGGATGCGAAAAATGTCACGCATCAAGGAGGATGATCTCTACGAGCCTAATTTGGGTACGGAAGAGCATCCTAGAATCCTAACAAAACAAGGATAATTGGCTAGTCATGTGATGGGTTTTGGTTTGAAGCACGTACCTCCAACATTTTAGAGCTAGATACAAGATTGATCGTCCCATTCTTGACAACTTTCATGCTAGGATTTATGGACAACTTCAATGTGTTCATGGAAATGGATGAGTACATTGAGCAACTCAGACTCTGTTTTGATAATTGCAAATCTTCTCTATTAAGCTTGAATCCAGCAAAATGGGGATTCATGGTACATAGAGGTGTGCTATATTAGGCCTTTTTTTTTCTAGAGACAAAATGGCAATTGATTCTCAGAATGTGGAGGTCATTTAGGTCACAAAAGCACCCCAAAATATTAAGGAATTGATGTGGTTCACCAGGCAGGTAAAGGGGCATAACAAGTATCTCAAGTACTTGTCATATGTTTGCCAACCACGATATTGTGTACATCTGAGCTCACAAAGAAAAATGTGAAGTTCCAATGGACACCCAAGTTGTAGAATGCATTTCGTGAACTCAAGAGGCATGATTGCAATCGTAGCAATGCTAATGCAAATGAGACAGAAGGGATGGTAGTAGCCAGTCCATTACGCAATCTGAACCTTTACACCAACAGAATGCAATTATTCCATTATAGAACAAGAATGTTTGGACATGGTACATGTGCTTAGCAAGTTTTAGCACTATTTGCTAGGAATATGATTTTTTTTTACATAGATTATTTGGCGTTGTCGTACCTAGTGAATAAGCTGCCAATCAATTTCTTACCAATGTCATTGAAAAACCCTGACAGGGATGACTTGCATGATGGATCCTATTGCTGTAGATATTTGGGTATATGATGATTCATGCACCAGGAAGTCAATAGTTGATTTCAAATTACCTAAGAAAATTGGAGTCGAAATAGGTATGGATAGAAGGCATACCAGTTGAGTTATCAGATTGCAAAATTGTTTCAAGTGGAAGCTATTCACAAAATGTATAAGCATGATCAGATGTTGCACTTATCGACTTAGAGATAATATGGTGGATAGCATGGCAAAGGTTTTGTATTGGAATGGTATGACTGGGATTGGATGCACCATCGAATCATTTTAGAGTAGGGTGGACATTTCTTGAACAAGGTGATAAAAAAGTTGATGGATGTGCATATGACTTTGCATATGAAATTGACAACCTATCCCCCATAGGCAAATGGTCAGGTGAAAAGTAGTAATAAGCTGGTGAAAAGGAGTCTAAATTTGATAATTTCTAAAAATAAGAAAGATTGTATTCTGTGGTATGGGCGTCCCTCATAGCGTTCAAATTCAGTACAGGAATACCTCATTTAGATTAGTTAATCGGCTAGAAGTGACGCTACCAATGGGATTTATATACTCTAGTTTATAGATTGCAATGTAAAAGGTAAGCCTAAATGAGTTGGCTGCTGTAGTTAGTTAAATGAAGACCGACTGCTTAGTTGATATACAACTTAGGATATCTAGGAGAGGAGAAAGGCCTAGGTGAATTGCAAAATCAAGTTTAAAATATTCAAGGACGGGGATTTGGTCTTAATGTATAATTCCATATTGAGAAGATTTTTTAGCAAACTAAAACTGAGATACGATGGATTGCTTTTGGTAATTAAGTGCTAGGACAGGGAACATTCCATGTAGTGGATCTTTAGGGTATGTGTCAAAAAGCAATGAACAGATTTCATTTGAAATTGTACGACGCAATTTGTGGAATTGTATTATAGTCAAGACCAATAGTTGGATATCTACAAGTATAAGAATTGGCTCGTATTTACTGTATTCCATTGATGAACTAGTGGCATGTGTGGAATAGCCAAACTAGATGTTTGAGTATAAATTCCTTTAAAGATCACTCTAAGTTTTCATTTTTTCATGTCCTCACTCTCATCCTTGTTGTGTGACCTATCAAATCAATGCTTGCATTGTCCAACATGAGAGGAGCTATCAAGATACCACTATGGTTGATGAAGGAAAATCTAGAAGCACTTTGTCTAGCAATGCAAGTGGTTTCTAATTCCAGAACGATTTCCAACACAATGTAGAAGTGTAAGGTTTCCTTCATGGGTCATAAGAGTCTATATTCCCATCATGCAAATCAAGTGGTCAGCCTATGATGACATAGTTGTGAAATGTAGCCACCACTGATTAGCAAAAGTTTCCTAGAATTGGAGCATACTAAGCAAAAAAAGACAATCTCAAAGAAAGGGATCAAATTGAGCATCAAGAATGACAGTTAGGCTAAGGAAGAGACTGTAAAGCCAATACCTATTGGTAGCAGCAATAAAATAGAGGAGATTGTCTCTCAGACAAAAAAATTTGAAGTCAACAAAGAAAGTAGTATTTTGCTAAGTAGAAGCCATTTGCAAAGAGTAAAATTAAGTGTATGAGTGTGGCAAGATGGGCCACATTACCAAAGAATGTTGCAATAAGTCAAAAGGTGGACATGGCCACAATAGAAAGAAATAGTTCAAGGCACGTGTAGAAGAAGTTGCTTTTAATGGGTTAAAAGAAGGGGATCTGTTACAGAAGATATGTTATGAAAAGACAAGGATGCCAATTAATGCACATAGGTCATGCATAGAGCCCATAGCTCAATGACATCCAATTATGCATAGCTTTGAGTGTATCAAAGAAATTTTACCATTGGATACTATTAGTGGATTTGTGTGCATAACAAAACATATGTTGCAGATGTGAATGGATCAAAATACTTGATCCAATTAGGGGAGCTCCATATGTTTATCTTCTCGACAACCATCCACTTCCAGCCAAAAGAATTGGCAATATACCAATTTAGCTTTCAAATAGTGAGATAAAATCCATTTGTGATGTTCTTTATGTGCCAAGACTTGCCATGAATCTATTGTCAATCGTACAATGTGCTTGTTAGAAGATTTGAGTTCTCTTCATGGAAAAAAAGGTGCTTGCTCAAGAAGATATCATCGAACATGGATTGAGGTAGTATCTTTTACAAGTTGGCAATCACAATTGTCTGATATGGATGAATGCACACATATAGACTCTCAATTATGGCACTAAATATATGGACATCTTCACTTCAGATCTATGTAGTTGCTTCAATACAAGAACATGGTCAATGGGTTCCCATCTGTCAAAGAGGGAGATTGGTGTGAAGGACGTCCTTTTGGAAAACAACATAGAGAATCGTTTCCCAAGGGTGAAGCCACTAAAGCTGAGAGACCATTGGAGCTAGTGCACAATGATATTGTAGGAAACATGACCAACACACCATCAATTAGTGGTAGCAAAATGTTTTGTCTCATTCTTGATGGTTGCACAAGAAAGATATTTGTCTACACCAGGAAGCAAAGTTCTAGACTACTTGAGAAGTTACTAGGAGTTCAAGGCTATGGAAAAAAGCCAGTCTAGTTGTTAAATCAAATGCATGAGATTTGACAATGGGGGAGAATATGTCTTTAAATACTTTACTAGGCTTTGCAAGCAATGCAGAATGTGAAAAATGTGGGATCATGCTAAGCCTAGTGCGCACAATATCAATGTAAGTGTTATGGAGGCTAAAAGAACACCAAATAAGCCATGAGATGGAGACAGACAATAGGCGCAATCAATCTATTCCAAATGTGTGTACTTAAAAAATACAAGAAGGCTTCTTATATAGAGACAGCCTTTAGAATAGTCAAACCATGTGGGATCCTATGATCCACATCTCTCCTAGTGGTAGCCCTTGCTCCACATCATCTTATCATGTAGTCCACATCCTTGGGTGGCTAATTTGATTCACATAGAAACATAGCTTAGCTCATACTTTGCCTCTAATTATGTGCACATGGAATCATATCTCTCAACACCTCCCCTTGGTGCCATGATGCATTGGCTACTACAAGGTGGTCATATGTGAGGTCACAAAAGTCCATCACCTCCCCTTAGCTTGCTCCTTAAGGTGGTCAAGTGTGGTATTACAAAAGAAACAGTACAGAAGTGTCAAATACGTCAGGTAGTCCAAGCTCCAAGGCTAAGGTCCACTTACCTACCACCATCCAAAATTGCATGATGAATTTTGTCTGGCAAAGGAAGAGAACACCTTAGTCGCAAAAATGCTAAGCTTGAAATTTGACGTAGGAATGAATTTCTCCCAGGTCCACCATCTTGAAGGCAGAAGACAGTCGGGCATTAGAACTATTGAGGAAAGAAAGATCATTGGAAACCAAAATGGTGTTGTCAACATACAAAGAAATGATGACAAAGAATTGCCGATCTCATTTCAAATAGATGTTTGCATCTGAAGAGCAGGGGTGGAACTTGTTCGACTAAAGAAAAGAGTTAATCTTGAAATACCAGGCCCGAGATGCATGTTTCAAACCATAAAGCACACGATGTAACTGGCAATCTGAGTGCACTTTTCCCTTCAAAATGATGCCTAGAGGCTGCTCCATGTAGTTTTCTTCTTGTCACCATTCAAAAAAGCAATTTTGACAACCATCTGATGAACTTCCAAATCAAATTGGGTGGCAAGGTCCATTAGGACAAGAATACTGGTGATACAAACAACAGGGGGAAAAGTGTCACGATAGTCAAGTCCTGCTATTTGAGAGAACCCTTTAGCAACAAACTGTGCTTTATATTTGTGTCGACTTTGAGCTTGGTTTTATAGATCCACTTCCATTGAATAGGTTGTCACCCTTCTAGGAGGTCCATGAGTATCCAGGTGCCTTTAGATTTGAGAATCAAATCCTACTTGCATTGCGTCCTACCATGGGGCCTTTTGAGGAGAAAGCATAGCTTCCTTGGTAGATGTGGGATCTTCAACTATGGAAAGTGTAGACGAATTTTTAAAATTGAGAGGAAGATCAACAAAGATATCAATTTCTTTTTCATTTGCCACCTCAGGTTCATGATTGAGATCAGACATAGCGAAAGGAAAATTCTCCAAAATAGTGTGGTGTTCTTCTAATTATCTCCTTCTTGGACAGCTGGTTATAAAACGTGTACCCTTTTACACCATCTGGGTAGCCAAGGAAAAATACTTTCTAGCTAGAGGTTTCAACCTTGGTCCTTGTGTCTTTTGGAATGTTAATATAGGCAATGCAACCAAAGACATGTAGATGGGAAATAGAGGGAGTGGTACCTATCCAAGTTGCAATTGGAATCCCTCCAGCTGGCACAGATGTTCTGAACATATATCGCCGAGAGCACTACATTCGCCCAAAATGATTTTGAAAGTCTGGTGTGAACAAACAAACAATGCATGGCATTACGATTCTTTGATTCTTTCGCTCAGCAACAACTGGATTTTGCTGAGAGAGTAAGGAACAACATATTCACATTGTATAACTTGACTAGTGCAATAATTGTTAAAATCATGAGATGCATATTCTCCACCATTATTACTCCTAAGGATTTTTCTTAGTTTCCCTATCTGTTGTTTAGTGAGCTTATGATATGGTTTGAAGGCTTCAAGAGCATCTGACTTGTGTCAAAGAAGGAACACATAAGTGAAGCAAGAAAATCATCTATAAAGGTAATAAATACTTGTCATGGTGTCTTGATTGAGGGAGTGGCCCACATATGTCTGAATGAACTAGCTGAAGAAGACGAATGAAGAGATATTCCCTGAAAAAGTAAAAGGCTTCCTTTGATGCTTTTCGATTGCACAGTGTTCACATATGCCCATTCTTGAGGATTCTTTGAGTTGGATTCCTGAAGCCAATCCTGAGCGATTGAGATCGAGGATTTTGGAAAAATCTACATGTGCAAAACGAGAATGCCATACCCAACTTTCTCTGCTGCTAGACACCATGACCAGATCGACAAGATTGTCGATGAGAGAAAGCTAAAAAAGATTCCCTTTTCGAGGTGTTGTAGCGATAGTCTAGTCGTTTATTTCTAGGTTGCAAGCTTTATGATGGAAACCAACAAAGAAATTCAAATCAACGAGATGTGCTACTGACATAAGATTCCTTTGAAGATCAAGAATGTGAAGGACACCCCATAATATGTGTGCCGAAGATCGTATGCCAAGATAAAGATAACCTATACCTTTGACTTTGCAAGTAGTATCATCTACAAGATATACTGACCTCTGGGTTGGATCTCTTGGTAGTTACAAAGCCATTGAGCCCAATAAGTCATCTTGGTGGTGGCCCTTGAGTCAATGATGAAGGTCATCCCATCATGAATGAAAAGGACCCGATCAGGAGAAACATGATGTCTAACATAATTGACTTGTTCTTGAGGGGTGTGTGAAATGTCATCAATCAAATTTTCCTGGTTATGTTAATGAAAAGCTTCTTGTAGGACTTGGAAAAGGAATGATCGGATTGCCCTTACAATAATCACATTACAATGATTGAGCAGTTTGGAGGTGTTTCCTTGGTAAAGAGTGTTCCTAATCATATTGTTTATCAAAACAATCGAACTCCACATGTCCATACTTTTGACAATAATTACAAAATGTGCTTCCCTCTGAACTAGTGAATTGTTGTGATTGCCACGAGAGAAGTTTCAAAAATTCTGGGAGCAAGGAGCTAACCATTGCTTCTTTGAAACTAGGTGAGCAGAATCTTGAGAAGCATTAGTCAGCAACACCAAACTGGAAGACTCAAATCGCCTTTCATACCTTTGTGAGTACTCAATGAGCGACATACATGCACTACCAAAGGTGACACCATCTTTATTGGAAATATGCTGATGAATATGAAAATGCTAATGATATTATCATATTTGTCATCTTTGACGATGTGAAGAAGATGAGCCACAATTTGAGACTAAGGTATGGGAGCTCAGCAGCAGCCAACAACTGATTAAGGATCTCTTTAAAGGACACTATGTGGGCTGTCATCAAATTGGAAGACCTATAGTCAAGATTGTCGAGAGTAGTGCGGAGATGTAGAACCTTAGTGATCGACTTTTTCTCGAAAGTAGATATGAGTTGATTCCATACCTCTCGTGAGGTTGTCAAATGAAAGGTGTCCATCATAAGCGAATCATTTAAGGTAGATGTATCGTTTTGTAGCTTTGTCTTTCTTGGTCTAATTGGTAGACATGATCACCCAGTTGTGAAATTTGGGTCCTTCGGTAATAGGTTTGCCAATGTCATCTATTGGCTGAGGAGGGCAAGGAGCGGTGCCTTGAACAATGTCTAGCAGATCATTGCCTTCTAAGATCATGAGGAGCTTAACCTTCCATCTATTATAACCAAATCCTTGAAAGGTGGGAATAGATTGTTGGCCGGAGGGATAACCGTTTACAAGGATAACATTGGCCATATTTGCTTGAGATGTGGAGAAAGATCAAATGCCTTTTTCAGGGTTGAGGGCAGTCCGTGAGTGAATATTGAAAACCACCAGAAAGGAAGGCTCTTTTGCCAATAAATCAATATGAAAAGGCTTTCTGGTTAAGCTCACAAGTCACGATGATATGAGCATAGAATTTCCATTTGCCAATGATTTGTTGCTCATTTATGCAATAATATACGCTCCGCTTGTGAGTCTTATAGTGCATTCCAAGTGACCGACTAGCACAAAAAATTGATGATTGTAGGCATGAAAGCACACAAAATCTTTTCTCCGAATCCCCTAGCCACGATCTTGGCTATGAGCTTCGTCCCTTGCCCCTCCAACTTGAACTGCATGCAATTAAATCTCCCTATGTCTTTCAAGGCGTGCATAATATATATGTGTGTGTGTGTGTGTGTGTGTGTACCTTTGAACCTAAAAGCATAATATATCCGTTGCAAAGTCAACAAATGATTGTTGCTAACTATTGAACAAGCATGAAAATATACGAATGGTCACCAATCTCCAATGCATGCACACAGAATGCTTTCACAACCTAAGCTTGCATAGGCTAAGCTTTCCACCTAACTCGCAGAACTCCAAGAACTCCAAAAATAGTGTGCTAGCATGAACGCCAATCGTAGAACTTTCATAACCTGAGCTTGTACATGCTGAGCTTTTTGCCTAACTCCAGAAACTCCAGAAACGGTGTGCTAGCATAGTATGAGCTTTTCGCTTGACTCACAGAACTCCAAAATTCTACGAACGCCAATCATGTTCGTAGCCTTCAAGAACTCTAATCGTATGGGCTTGCAGGATGCCAATTGTATATTTGCAATCATGGACAATGTAGGCTCTAAGAAATCCTATAGGGGGTAACTAGGTTGTGGTAGGCAACCTTTCGGTCATGTCCCCAACTCCAAATTGAACTTGAATCCTCACTATTATCCAATTAGAGTCTCAGTGAGGTTTCTAGGCAGCCTTTCCGTCATGGCCCCAACTCCGAATTGAACCTGAATCCTCACTATTATCCAATTGGAGTTTTAGTGAGCTTTGTCCAACAATTACTCAATCAACTAATGGCAAGAAACAAAACATGCAATTATCCCCCTCCTTATATAATAGATTTGCGGGAAGGATGAATAAAAAGTATGCTTTTGGGTCAATTTTGGAAGGAGTGTTTTAGTCCTTTAGATCAATCTAAAATCGAGGGCCTAAAATTGTACATGTGACTTAAGGAGAGCTGACAAAAGTTTTTCTTTTCTAAAATACACATTTCAAACCCTTGGATCTTCATAAAGATCAATGCCTATAATCACGACACATGGCTTAAAAAAGGAAAACTTCCTTCTAGGCTACCTACTGTAAATATGTCTCACAAGTGCTTTGGAGTGTTAGTATTGCGATTAATACTATGCTTTGGAGTGTTAGTATTGCGATTAAAAAAAATGATTATAGTGTTGAGCCAAAAAGCAGCTAGGTACATCGTTGATGCTTGCACTTGCTAAATGTGAGTTTGGTCGTTCACAAAGGCCTTGTGACGTGAGTACATGATAAGGTAGAAGAGAAAGATCGTGATGCATGAAGATAGATAGAGATACACAAAGTATCCATCGAGACAATCTCGGGTGCATTGCCAGACAGAAGAAACATGAACTAGGAATCTCGATCTATTAATCCAAGCCTAAAAATAGGAAGCAAGAAACCATGTGGATTATACTCAATGCTTAATCAATGCTAAAGGAATCAATTCAAACTGCTTCAGCAGAATCTATTCATAGAAACTTACAAACAATGGAAAAACAATAGGAACCATTCAACCATGTTCCTCATTGTCGAGAATCAAGACGTACTATTGTCATCTTTGAAAGAAAAAGGGAGACCAATCATGCCATGAATATGGCATACATCTGGAGATATAACTATATTCGAGCATCCAAGGGAAAGCAAGGAATACAAGATGATAGAGATTCTAAGGAATTAAGAAAAATTCTTTCAATTGCTCTTATGCAAATGATCATCTTGGGAATACCAACATCTGAGCATTCGAGAATCAAGTCTAGCATGGGAAAAAAAAGATAGAGGCACAATTCAATGATGTGTTTGTTGAGATATCGAGCTCCACCACTCGAGATATGCCAGGGTGACCGTTGTGTACTTATGTCACCGACTTGTTAGCTGGAGATGCGGTTGGTACACCGCCCACGAATAATAGCTGGATGACAACTATCCTTATCTACACTAGTTCGTGGCTCAGTTAGTATGCCACCTTAGTTAGTTGAGTTTGGTTTGAGACCCACATATAGGGTTCTTCTATTTCTTTGTACTAGAGTTCTTTTGGCTTTCACAACTAAGAAGAGGAAAACTGTTTTCAGCCTCCACCTTTGTGTGTATTCCCCCATTGTGATTGTGAGAAAGCTTCAAGTGAGACTCCTTCCCTCTCTCCCACAATCTTCACTTGGTATCAGAGCCTTGTTCGTGGTAAGGAGCTCAAGAAAGCAAGCCAAGTTCGTGGTGTCCTGGTAAGAGGACCAGTGTTGCTTTCCTATTTCGAGTTTGGGAGCAAATCTCTGCAGGTAGCACAGCCAGAAGTGCAGGAGTGCACTGTTTCAGATTGAGACGCCCTTCGCGGTGTGGCGAGAGCGCAGTATATGCTGCGGGACTGGGCAAAGCCCTTAGTGACTTTATTTTTCTGATTTGAGGCCGTTTCGGGGCCCATTTTGAAGGCGGAAGTTCTTCGCAGGCACTCAGAGAAAGGCCCTGTTTTTTGCTGTGCGACCACTGCGCGGCTAGTCGGTGGAAAGGTGCCGCAGAAATTGCATCGTATGCCTGTGTGCAGAGATACTGGGAGTTACAGATTTATGCCTATTGCCTGTTGATGCAAAATCGTCACTAGGAAGTGACTGTGTGGTGAAATACCACTCTCGTCGGTTTTGCAAATCTGCCCGTGTGAGGCAAAAGCTGTGTTTTTTGCAGTGACAGAATATTTTGCAGTGTTCTGTAATGGCATCTGATTCTCTTTCACAGATTGTCACTGAAAAGCTTGACAAGAACAACTTCCAGGCATGGAAGTTTAGAATGACGAATTTCTTGATGGGAAAAGGCTATTGGGAATTTATTACAGGAAATGAAGAAGAACCTATTCTTCCTAATGTTCCCAGTCAACAGGAAATGCAGGCATTCAAAGGATGGCATGAGAGAGCCAGGAAAGTTATGTATTGGCTGTCTATCAGTATTTTGGACTCCATGATTGTGCATATTCAGGATGCAAATACGCCACAGGAGGCATGGGATACTTTGGCAAAAATGTACAGCACAAATACGCAAGCCAGGAAAATGCAACTCAAGCAGGAGCTGCACAATGTGCAGAGAGAAAACATGAGCATCAATGACTACCACATGAAGGTGAAGAAAATTGCGGATGCACTTGCTTCCATTGGGTCACCAGTGGATGATGATGATTTGGTTTCTGTGACCTTGAATGGTCTAGGAAAGGATTATGCACAGTTCCGGACATCCATTGCCGTCCGTGAAAACTTTCCTGATTTTGAGGAGTTGATTGCTCTTCTAATTTCTGAAGAGCAGAGAAATGGGGGTGCATCTTCTTCATCAGGAACTTCAAAAGAATCTGTCTTCTACTCAAATGCTGGCAGAGGTAGAGGCAGAGGTAGAGGAGGCCGATCTGCAGGCCGTGGTAGAAATCAGAATATGTAGCAAACGCAAGAAAACTAGTCCTATGCAGGAGGACGTGGTAACTCTAGAGGCAGGGGGAGCCAAAGAGGCCGTGGTAGATGGCAGAGAAGCCAAAATGCAAACAGCAATGTTGAATGCTACTATTGTTGCAAAATGGGTCATATGGCTAAGGACTGCTATAAAAAGCAGAATGACATTATGAGTGGAAAATTGCAGCAAGGCAATTATGCATCTTCTAGCAGGCAGGGTGATGACAGAAATGAGCATCTATTTATGGTGCAGCATATGACCAATTCTGTGACAACTGCAGAAGAACAAAATGATGTGTGGTATGTTGACTCAGGTGCGTCAAACCACATGACAGGTCATGCAGAATGGATGCAAGATGCAAGGAAGATGGAAAAGCCAGGATTTGTGGAGACTGGTGATGATACTGCACATCCTATTGTGCAGATTGGCAAAATCCCTTTGTCTATGCAGGATGGGAAAAAGAAATACTTGTCTGATGTATTTCATGTCCCGAACATCACCAAGAACCTAGTTTCTGTTGGTCAGATGGTTGAGCAGGGCTTGCAGGTCAGATTTAATCCTCATGGATGCTTTGTTGAGGATATGAAAAATAATGGTCGCTTGATAGCAAAAGGAAAGAAGAAGGGCAGGATGTTTACGTTGGATGCGGACATGCCTGAATTGAGTGCAGCAATGTTTGCACATGGGACCGGTGTAGTTGCAGATATTGATATCTGGCACAAACGCATTGGTCATGTTAATATACAGCGACTAAAATCAATGCAAGCCCAAAATATTATTGCAGGATTGCCTAAATTCAAGGTTGCAGAAATGCACAAGGTTTGTGAAGCCTGTCAATTTGGGATACAAGCAAGGAAACCTTTTCCTAAGCATGCTCAAGAGAGTAAAAAGCCATTGGAATTAATCCACTCTGATGTGTGGACTACTAAAACTGCATCTATTGGTGGCTGTCACTATTTTGTCACATTTATTAATGACTTCAGCAGAAAACTGTGGGTGTATTTTATGAAAAAGAAAAGTGAAGTGTTTGGGCACTTCAAAGCTTTCAAAGCTATGGTTGAAAAAGAAACAGGCCTGCAAATAAAATGCCTAAGGTCAGATGGAGGGGGAGAGTACCTCTCAAATGAGTTTGCAAGGTTCTTGTAGGAGCATGGTATAAAGCAACAATATTCATGCAGTCATACCCCACAGCAAAATGGAATTGCAGAAAGAAAAAACAGGCATATTGGAGAGGTATCTCGGGCTATACTAAATGAAAAAGATCTACCAGATTATTATTGGGCTGAAGCAGTTGCTACAACAGTCTATATAATGAACAGGACTCCCACTGCAGCAATACATGGCATGACGCCAGAGGAGATGTATACTGGTAGGAAACCAGATATTTCTCATTTGAAGATTTTTGGTTGCATTGCCTATGTCCATGTGCCAGATGAGTTGAGGTCCAAGTTGGATCCAAAAGCTGAGAAGTGCGTCTTTATTGGTTATTCTCTGCAGCAGAAAGGGTATAGATGCTATAACCCTTCTACACGTAAGTTCACAGTGAGCAGAGATGTTGTTTTTGATGAGGAGCAGCTGGTATAAACCAGTAAATGTGATGATTGATGTAGATGCACAGAATGGTAATGCTGCACAGAATTCACAGCAGCAATCACAAAACATCAGTGGACCTGGAGTGTCCTCTAGCAGTGGTTCACATACTTCGCCATGGACAGGCAGATTGAGATCAGGAGAATCTCCTCAAAGCAATGCAGAGAGTGGTGTGCGTGCAGGTATCACGAAAAGGAAAAGAGAAGGTAGATCAGCCCATGTTTGATGTGAATGCAGGTCACTCTTATGTGGATGGTGAATCCAGTGGCTCAGAACAGAGCATTGATGATGAGTTGGGTATTCCTTCTGTTGTTACACCTGGAGTAAGGAAGACCAGGGATGTTTTGAGAGCACCTGGAAGTGAGCCTATTTTGCGCAGGTCTACCAGGTTTAGGTATCCTGTGGATAGGCTGAAATATGATGGATTTACAGCCATTCACTATGCCTATATGGTCAAAGTGATACAGGAACCAGAACCCACTTCTTTTGAGCGAGCCATGGGAAATGAAAAATGGGAGAAAGCCATGGATGAAGAAATGGATGCCTTGGATGCTAATGCTACATGGGAATTGGTGCCTTTGCCTAAAGGCAAGAATGCAATTGGTTGTAAGTGGGTTTATAAGATCAAGCACAATGCAGATGGTTCTATGAATAGATACAAGGCAAGATTAGTTGTCAAGGGGTATGCACAGACATATGGCATTGATTATGAAGAAACTTTCAGCCCGATTGCAAGGATGGCAACCGTAAGAGCAGCCATTGCTATGGCTGCATCAAAGGGATGGTCTTTACATCAGATGGATGTAAAGAATGCCTTCTTGCATGGTGATTTGCAAGAAGAGGTCTTTATGGAGCAGCCAGCAGGTTATGTTCATGCTACTCATCCTGAGTTTGTTTGCAGGTTGAAGAAAGCCTTGTATGGCTTGAAGCAAGCACCTAGAGCATGGTCTGACAAGATAGGACAGTATCTTGTCACTATTGGCTTTCAGATTTCCAAGGCAGATTTCTCACTCTATGTGAGAAAAACAGAGAAAGGGATTATGCTACTGGTCATTTATGTTGATGATCTGATCATCACAGGTGATAGTGATGAAGATATCCTTCATGTGAAAATGCTATTGAGGCAAAAGTTTGAGATGAAGGATTTGGGAGAGCTGCGTTATTTCTTGGGCATTGAGGTGATTAGATCACCAAGTGGGATACAGCTCTTGCAGAGGCAGTATGGATTGGACATGCTGTCCAAATATGGGATGATAGGCTGTAAGCCTATTTCAGTTCCTTTGGAGCAGAATGTGAAGCTGAGCACAGATGCAGGTGAGCTTCTGGAAGACCCTACTATGTACAGACCCATAGTAGGAAGTTTGATTTACATGACTACTACCAGGCCAGATTTGAGCTATGCTGTTGGGTTGGTAAGTCAGTTTATGCAGGCTCCAAGGAAACCGCATTTGGATGCGGCTAGATGCATACTCAGGTATGTGAAGTCCACATTGCAGTATGGACTATTTTATGAGGCTGGGGTTCAGATACAGTTGCATGGATACACTAATGCTGATTGGGCTGGTAGCATTTCTGATAGACGATCTACTGTGGATATGTGTTCTCTTTTGGGAGTGCTGCAGTCACTTGGAGCAGCAAGAAACAGCCTACAGTTGCCTTGTCGAGCACAGAGGCTGAGTACAGGTGTGCAGCAATGGCTGCATGTGAGGTAGCTTGGTTGCATAAGCTACTCTATGATATGCATCAGTCTACAGATGGGCCGGTTGTCATTTATTGTGACAACATGAGCAGTATACACTTGGCAAAGAACCCAGTCTTTCATGCTAGAACAAAGCACATTGAGGTGCATTATCACTATGTGCGGGAGAAGGTTTTACTAGGTCTTATTGATCTAGTTTATGTCAGCACAGAGGATCAGGTAGCTGACATATTCACGAAAGCATTGGGTGCAGAGAAGCTGCGCAAGTTCAGAGACCTACTTGGTGTGCAGGATTTGGGATTGAGCTCGAGGGGGAGTGTTGAGATATCGAGCTCCACTCGAGATATGCCAGGGTGACCGTTGTGTACTTATGTCACCGACTTGTTAGCTGGAGATGCGGTTGGTACACCGCCCACGAATAATAGCTGGATGACAGCTATCCTTATCTACACTAGTTCGTGGCTCAGTTAGTATGCCACCTTAGTTAGTTGAGTTTGGTTTGAGACCCACATATAGGGTTCTTCTATTTCTTTGTACTAGAGTTCTTTTGGCTTTCACAACTAAGAAAAGGAAAACTGTTTTCAGCCTCCACCTTTGTGTGTATTCCCCCATTGTGATTGTGAGAAAGCTTCAAGTGAGACTCCTTCCCTCTCTCCCACAATCTTCACTGTGTTAACTCTCTGATACCATGATAGATGGGAAGAGAAAAGACACTGTATGCTCCCAAGAAATTGATTGTATTCATGTTCTAGATGCATATATATAGTTGAGAGATAGGGTTGAGTATGGGTGATATAGCCCTTGCTCCACATCATCTTCTCATGCATTCCAAATCCTTGGTTGGCTACTTTAATTCACACAACACCATACCTTAGCTTATACAGTTGCCTCTAATTATGTGCACGTGGCACCATATCTCTCAACAGGCAATAGGCAAAGGGCTTCCCTTGCCTAAAAGACAACAACAACATCGAGTAGTTCAAATGAAGAGGCACAACATTATGGAGTGTGCAAGGAGCATGATGCAAACAAAGGACATTCCTAACAAGTCTTGGGCAAAAGAAATTTGCACAATGGTTTTCTTGTTGAACTAGATGCTTTACATGACATGACACCATAGTAAGCATGTAGTGGAGATAATTGCAATGTCTAGCATCTTAGAGTCTTTGGGTCAATTTCATGTGCCCATATATAAAAGGATAGGAGGGATAACACCAGGAGATGCTAAAAGGCTAGAGAAAACTATGCAATTGTTTCATTAGGTTTGGATATGAATATGTGCATCATATTTCAGATTTGGAATCTCCTTATGAGGCTTAGCATAAGTTAGATGTGCTATTTGGTACTATCTCTCATAACCCTAAATTGACTTTGAAGATTGAGTTCTTTGAACTTAAGATGAATGGAGACTCTTTTGCAGCTCATGTCAACACTCTGAGGAGTCTTATAACACAATTGGCCACAGTCAACTCTCTAGTCACTAAAGATGATGCAATGGCTGTGCTATTAAAGAGTATGCCTCAGGATTTTGACTATGTTGTGACTGCTTTGAAGAATCTTCCACTTGCCTTCCTCTTTCCTTTGGTAGTGGTGGATTCACCCTCTTATGATTATTGATCGCTTGACTAAATCCCACAAATTCTCCTTCATAAGCACAAATTTAATTTTCATTTGCTAAGTATGGAAGCCTTGGCCATTGAATTTGTCTATTTTAAATGTAGCCATGAGAGGGTCTTACCTTTATAATTAGGCAGTGTCAGCTCTCTTACAAACGGCTATAAATCTCAACCATACAAGTTCATATTGCAAGCAATGAAATCAGAGAATTCTAGTCTTTTTTCATTCGAAGAATAATATAGCTTTTTCTTCACAAGCTTTGTAACATTTCTATTGACATATCTAGGTCACCTTCTTTCTTCTTCTTCCCTTTTTCTTTAACATATGAAGAATTAGAAGAGAAACAAGAGCTAGGCAACCACATGAAAATTTACTATCAACAAAGTATTCATGGCATATTTGAACTTGCATCCAAGAGTGAGAACTGCATTTTGGTTGGGTATGCAAAAGAATATGAAGCTTATAAGCTATACAACTGAGGTACAACCCCGAAGCTCATAAAATGTTTACTTCCTATGATGTGGTACTTAATGAAAATGTAACAAGCTACTTTCCATAATGAAGAATAGAGAAAACCAGATTTGTAGACATCCATAGAATATGAGATATTTGATGACATGCTACCTAGTATGAGTAGGAGCAGTCAACAAAATATGGGACTATCTTCTAGACAATCTACAAGTTCTCATCCACAGAATGCATCTCATGGTTAGCATGACCAAGAATCCAAATCATCCAAGTAGATGTCAAGATATGCAATGAGGTTAGTGGATGAAGTAGAGAGCCTAAAAGGACATGAAGCCTAAAAGATAACTTCCTGAGAGGCCACAAAATCCAAGAAAGTGATTCATACCATGAAAGAAGAATATAATAGGTTGATACATAGAAGAAGAATACAATGGCATTCTAAAAAATGAAGGTTGGGAGTTGGTGGAACTGCTCAACGGAAACGATGTCAATGAGTCTAAAAGGTAAAGCATAAAATTGAGTGGAGTGTAGACAAGTATAAGGCAAGATTGGTCGAAAAATGATGTGCTTAACAAGTGGGCATTGACTATAAGGAGACTTTTGCACTGGTCACAAGGATGAAGAAAATCTACCTTATTATTTCTCTTGCTTGCAATATGTGGTCACACTTGCATCAGATGGATGTCAGAAGAGGTGTAGATGTGGTAGTCAAAAGGATTTGTGGAACAAGGATCTGAGCATTTAGAGTGCAAGTTAAAGAAGGAAATTTATGGTCCTAAGAAAGCCCCACTGGCTTGGTACAAGATTGACACTTGTTTCATATGCAACAAGGGTTCATGACAAGTGAACTTGATCATGGTGTGTATGCGAGGAGAAATGCAAATTCTCTTACAATTGTTAAACTCTATGTGGATGGCCTCATCATAGCAGAAAGGAAGCAACTACAAGATGATCAAGGAAACCAAGGTCAATCTTTGCAAACTATTGGAAAAGCATCCTTTGGGATGCTTGCATTATATTTTGGGTGTTGGATAGAGCAAATAGAGATGGCATATTTTTGAGCCAAACAAGGTACATTAACTCCATGTTGGATTAGTTTGAAATGTTGAATGCAATACCTTTAAATACACCTAGTGAAACTAGACACAACATGCAAAAGTTGCATCATTTTTAGATCCTACATTAGAGAAACAAAGCTCATCTACATGATGACATTAACACAACCTAATATTTGTGGCCTTGTGAGCCAAATCATGGCAAATATGTGTATCAACCATTGGAATGGAGTGAAGAGGATTTACAGATAGTTTAGTGGGGCAAGCTCATCTACATTAGACCAACAAGAAATTGGTAAGATCATCTACTTGATGACATCAACAAGGCCTAATCTTTGCTATGTAGTAGGGCTTGTGAGCTAGTTCCTGTGTATCAACCATTGAAATGGAGTGAAGAGGATTTACAGACACCTTAGCAGAACAACCACTCATAGGCTTGTATATTTGATAGAGAACCCATATGCAAAACCATAGCTTGAGGGGTTCTATGATGTAGATTGGGAAGAAGGCCCCAAACACGATAGGCTAGTATATTTGGTAGTGAACCCATATGGAGGATTACCAAAAAGTGAGTGAGGAAAAGTGAACGAACCAAAAAAGCGAGCAAGAAAAAGCAATCGAGCCAAAGAAAACAAGCAAAAAAAAACAATTGACAATCCCCTATTTTAGTAGCAAAAATATCTAATTACTTCAAAATTCCATGAGAGAGTTGTACAAATGTCATTGCCAAGCATCATTTGTAAATACACACCCTATCTTTGCTCACTTTTCCTCATTCACTTTTTGGTAATCCTCCATAATCAAGTTCTCTCTCCACACCAACGTAAATGAGATCAATAATGAAACCTTCCACATAGATCAAAAGTTTCCTAGGATTCCTTGAATGGAACAGTCCACATTACATGCATGTGCAAATGCTTGGTTCTTGAAACTCTATTTACTCTTGGAACAAAACTCATGTTTTGATTTTCTTGCAAAAACATCCCTCCCCAATGACTCACTCTTACATCCCACCAATCCAACAAAATATAAAGACTAGGTACATCCCTTTTTCTAAAATTTGAATTAAACTCTAAAACAAATCAATCTTTGCTTATAGAAATCAATAGTAGAAGCCAAAATAGACAATATATTGGCATGGTCCCTATTAGGTAAACTATCCTCTAGATCCAATGCAACAAATCGGCCAAATATTTGCCTTGCCATTCGGTTTGATATGTTACATGACCCCATTTGGATTTGTCAATCAAAAGATACTAGATGTAAAAAATCTCATGTTTTGAGCCAGAACAGGGAGTGTGTTCCTTGTTTTGCCCCAAAACATGAGAATTTTGATGTCTTATATCTTCAGATTTACAAATCCACATGGGGTCCTGTTACATATCAAATCAAATGGCAAGGCATGATTTAGATTATTATCATGCCATTTTGCACCATTTTGTAAAATTGTATGTATGCATCAAAATGTGACTTTAACGGAATTTTTATCAATTTCTTGCACCAGATTTAGAGAAAGGCTACCTATAATAGGAAGCATGTTAGAACTCTATATATATTGGCCAAAAACAATCAAATATTTTCTATGCAAACTCATCTAATTAAACTATATAAAACACTTTCACCAAGATAGAATTTCAATATTATGTTATGATCATATTCAATGTTGAAGTTTTTATTGAATAGTGCACTTCAATTGTATACTAGTTGTTGGTAGCCAAACCATTTCTATGCATGTTCATCTCATGAGAATAAAAAACACTATCACAAATGTTTTGGATCTTTGAAATTTTAGTTTAGCTTTTTTTAAAATTGTTGAGGTTGGCATGTTTATTGAAAGTCTTTTTTTCTTCTCTATGTATTTTCCTTGCTTTTTAAATTAACTAAAAGGACCCATGCATTGTAGAAGAAGTAGATCTCATCCTATTTGGCCTTTGGCTCATTATAAGAGAGATTTGAACTTGTGCGATTGACTAAGAGACGCCATAACTCATAGCTAACTAAAGAAACTTGATAGACTCTATCGATTTAACAATAAAAACCCTTGGCTAGCTTGCATGAGCTTAGGTAAAATTCATGCCTTGCTTAATGGATGACCATTCTGCAAATTATCAATTGATTCATCCATAGTTGACTAATAAAAAATGGCTCACCCTGAAAATTTGAGAGCTACCATGCTTCCAAACTAGTCCCACAAGGAGTGATAGCCTCCACAGGCCATCACACAATGGCTACAATGACAAGAGAATTGACTTCTCTATGAGCAATTGTTTCTCTATGGGAATTTGTTCTTCAAAGGCTAACAAAAATCAGATGAGCACTAAGCACTAACTTTCATGGAATCCCACCTAGCATCCTAAAACTTAATGACCAAGACTCAATTGAATCATGGTGGCACGTCCCAAATTTGACCAAAGTTTGTCACAAAAGATAGAATAAAACCATAGCTCAATCATGACAAAAGATAGAGCAAGGCATTGCCCCTTCCCTAGAAGATCTATTGACCAAAATTCATCACCATATATACACAAAAACTTGGTTTTCTACCTCTTAAGAAAGGAGACGTCATTTCCATAGGAATATTCCTACATTCCTTACACTTCTGTCACAACACAATTGTTCCAGCAATAGTTTTTATGCAATTTTCTTAATCAAATTACCAAAATCTAGGTGCCCATAGTTAAATTGAATCCTACTTCTAATTAGGCTTGGGGAGAGGAGGCATTGCTACTTCTAAATTTATGTTGCCAAATTGATAAACGACATGATATAATAAAATCACTATTGCTGAGGAATCCCATTGACACACTGATTCAACTAGCACCTTTGTTGCATTTGAATAACTTAGTCTCTATATGGATCTCAAGGCAACTAATTGTCCCATATTTCATACTAGAAGACATGAAATTCAGAAATAGATATTTTAAACCTAGAAATCAACCTTGAAAACCAAGAGAAACCACATGATAGAATAGGAAAGCATTTCAAAAAATGTACTCTAGAGCAAAAAGATACATTTGTTCAATCATACTAGCTTTCTCCTCTTCAAAGAATTGTAGTTTCAAGACCTTGTAGGGTGTCCCTCAAGAGTATAGTATCCTAAGTGTCCTATTTTGTTATCCTTACTTATGTAGTAATATTCTAATGTATATGCTTTGTTTGTATTGTCTGATGTGGAACTTCAAAGTTGTCATTAAAAGGTTGATGAGCTACAAAATCGATCACAATTTCAGAAGGGGTTTTTGTTTTATGATGAGCGATCCTCTTAAGAGGTTTGCCATGTGGCTTATATATTTTCTATTAGTTGGTAGGCATGTGATGCTATAGATTATGTGTTTCAAATCATATTCTTGCATTGGGTCTTCATCGATGGCTCTTCTTTGTTGCCATTGCAATTCTCCAAATGTGTTTGCTTTGCAAAAAGTACAATGGATTCAAACATTAGTAATGCAATAAAAGGTTGGCTATTGCATGGAAGAAATAATTATTTTTATTTATTTTCCATGGTTTAATTTGGGTGGCATAAATGGAACTCTGTTTTCTCTGAGCCATTGGTCGTATAGCTTTTGTTGAAAATATAGGTAATCTTTTTTATTATGATCATAGGGTTCATGGCATCATGTGTATCACGAAATTGTTCCATAAATTATTCTAGAATTGTGGTAGCTTGTTATTGTGTTGTGTCATTTATTAAATCCAAGGACACATTATATCCATAACATGGCAATTCAAATTTGTATGCATTGTGTCCAGTAGTTTTCGAGATTTGATGCTATCAAGAAGCTTTTTAAACTCATTGAATTTGATGTCAAATTCAATAAGAATCTCTTTTAAGTAGCCTTGTTATCATTACAAGATGTGTGGATGTCGTATTGCTAGTATCTACTTCGTATTGGTACTAACAAATGTGGGTTTCAATCTATGTAGTTTATCTAGAAAGTGATAAATGTGATGTACCATTGTGTATCGAACACTTGTTGGATCTTGCTTTTCTGGTAGTTAGTTGTTTTAGTTGTCGATGAAGTCCCAAAGATCCTTAAAATAAATGGACCCATTGATGTAAGTAGATGGGACTCACCTCCACTATTGACTAGATAAAATTGTCTTGTTTTTAAGTGGAAGTCTTCATGGTTGGTGTAGAGTTGGTTGACTTGGCATCATCTTTATATAGCTCAAACAGATGTTGTAAGTACAGGTCAATACTAAGTGGAAAAAACAATAGAGTTTGAGCATGTATGCATTTTATCTGTGTATGTAGTAATGTGTATCTTATTTCCATCTATGGCTTTGATGCGATTGGTAGAAAAAATTCTATATGAGTAAAGACACGAGAAATAATAGGTAAATTTTTTAGGTATGTTTATGGTGGGGGTGGGGCAGGGTGTGTGGGGGGGATGTAGATTGTATTTGATTGTAAATACATACCTCTAGATGCCTCGTGGATTTGTTGGTTGTACAATATCCAGTGGCATTAGAGTGAAGTGGTCTGGATGTGGACAATTGAGGATTTGTAACTTCAATATAGTAACCCAGATAGCATACCTACAAATTCTTCTTAAAAAATGAGTAACACTTTGGTTGAGATGGTTGCGCCTTGTGACATGTGACTCGTGATTGTGTATGCAATGTTAAAGGGAATGTTGATTTGTGGTACTATTTACCATTCAAGTCCTTTCATTGATGTTTAGACCATAGTATTGTAATTGTGGCTTTGGTTGTTGTTGATGATAATGTAATTTTGATTAATGTACCTGTGCTTGCTGTATTGATGTCATAAATTTTGCACATTGCTCCATTGGTAGCACCGATGGTGAGATCGATGTTTTTTGTGATCATTGCATTTGCTCCAATGCTGATTTTGCTAATCTCATTAAAAGTGTTGTCATTTAGCCATTCTTGGAGCGGTGGCTCATTTTCGGCACTTTATGAAGAGGGATATGAACAATTGACTCTAATAGATGCAATTTGTTGATCAAGAGGTCATTCTACACACATCCACTTTGTGTGTCCATATATTGATATTTTTTCGTAAATAAGTCTAAGAGTCCGTTCTTCATCGACAATGCATGACCAAGACATCCGGTGATCTGTAGTTCTATAGGCTTTCTTTGTCTAATGACTGGAGGAAGGCCAAGCATGGTAGGTCTTGTGCATGACGTACTGAGAAATTAAGATGATACATCTTGGCACGTGACTAGTGTGTCGATGAAGTGAGATGGCAAGCAATACATAATTCCTCCTGATGCTTACAAAATGGTGGGAGCTATGCTAGGTCTTCAAATAGTATCAACAGCTTTTGCATAAATGGATCAAGTAATGCCCTGTTGGTGACGTTCACTATTTGTCGGACCACCAAAACAAAAGTCATCCTATCATCTCATCAATGATAATTGCATCGGCTTCCTTGATAGCGTTTTGTAACTCATATGTCTCGAGGATACATAATAGGTATTGATTACTACATGCAGTAACCTTGAATTGGTAGTGGACTATTGTCATAGTGCTGCTTAACCGTATTGCACCTTCTCCAATTGATGCGATTAGTAGAACCATCTTGTTTTGTGAGATCAGATGTGAGACATAGTATTTTATGAGAAAGCATTTCTCACCTCCTCAAGTTCTAGTGGTGGTGTAATCTTGTGCTTGATGTTGAAAGTGTTCTATAGATTGAATCATGCTTAGCTGTAAGTGTTGCATCAGTAATCATCCTAAATTTATTTAACATTTGTAGGATCGTGAATCTTTTCTAGTTCTCATGGATCATTGCTCAAAATTTGGTGCCTCAAGAGGATTGTCTAAAATGAATGTGACCTTGTTTAAAATCGTATTGATCAATTGGTCTGTGTGATTTGTTGTGGCTCCATTATGTGTGCTTCATGATGTACATCTCAAGGTCCTCATTGGACATGAGGCCGCATATCTAACATTTGATGAAGTACAATTTTACCGTGTTGTTGTCTGATATGAGCTTAGACTCATTTCTAAAGCTCTTTCTTTGTAGAACTGTATTGTAGAAGAACCTTTTCGATTGATGACTAGGGTGGTATTATGTGAATCTAGTCACTCTCTAATTTTTGACTATGTGATTATCGAATACATCAACACCAACATTGTTGTGAGTGGGTTGTTTGGCGTCATGGATTACATGTGTCCTATGATACTCATAGAATGTGGTATCCTCAAGGTATGCTGGTGTTCGAAAATAGAAGTCGATTGGATGCATGACGATGATGTGGTTCTTTGAGATCATTCGTTGATGTAGCATAGGAGGAGAGGAGTCAACATAGTGAATAGACTCGCTTCTTGTGATTTACGGGCTCTACAAGCAATTAAGTGCAACTCTTGTAAGTGATGTAGGTTTTGATAGAAGATTTGTTGCTATGACTTTTACTTTCAGTGTGTCAAGGTTCTACAACCCAATCGCCTAGCATCTTGTAGGCGAATGTGTAACTTTCCCATCGGCTCTGTCTTCCTAGTATATTTAAGTAGGTAATGAGACATTGCCGAATTTGTCACACGTTGTATGTTCATGTGGGCTCCCCACAGGCATGGGAACATCGAGTGGTAAGAAACAATGTTGCATGATCAAAACTTGGACAAAAGTAAAGCCATCTCTGTGTATGGGGTACTAAGGATTGGTTCAAGGTGTGGTTGTATCTCGCAAAGGGAACCCATACTTACATGAATGGTGTGTTGGTCCTATGTAGCAACTACTTTGGCTTTCATAAGACTAAATTATGCAGTCTTGTCGTTGGAGCATGTGCCTAATCTTGTTTGGGAATGTATATAGTAATCTCACTTGTTATTTGTGGACGATCATCTTCATGAACCCATAATATGAGGTGTGCATGGAGTGATCCCTTGTTTTGGATTTTGAATCGAAGAAGGTGGTGTTTGATATGACCCAATAGACCATTTGATGATACCAAATATGTTCGCATGAATAAATGGATCCATGTGTGAAACACAATTGCAAATTCAACTGGACAGTATTTCCATGAGGAATGCATTATGATGTTTGTCATTGTGTATTCAACACCTCACTGAAAGTAAATGTTAATAAAAAGTCCAGAAGGCCCCAAGTATCAACAATTGCTAGAAGGTCCTTCAAGTGTCGATGATGCCATGATGGCATTCCTAACATCATGGATGGCATGATGTAGCACAAGACATGCTTGATTGCATCTTGATCGGCTGCAGCTCGACTGCTTCTCTTAAAGTGATCAATGTCACGTTGCAAGCACATTGAGTTACTACTATTTGCAATCATGATTGCTTGCTTTAATTGATACATGATTCACATCTATGGTTTGTAAAAAATGTAGATTGAAAACAATGGTGTACTTAGATGGAAAATTGAATGGATCCATCATAGTTACCAAGCCCAAATAACAAACCCTACAACCTCTATCATGATGTCAGAGCAGGCACTATTGGTTGCAAGAAGCCTGCTCACCTAGATGATGCAACCCTCACTGATAGCATTTCTCCACCTCTAGCTGTATTGATGCAAGCTTGTGCATATCTTTGGTATGAAAAGCTCGACGGTTTGCAAGTTCTACCATGTTCTACAACAATGATAGTTCTGGCTATGATTTTGCTATTGACGTGGGCTCAAATGGTGTTGACTCTTCATGTATTTGCAAGATACTTGCGATAAGCTTGGAAGGCAAGATGCTTATGCCTATCTTGATGTTCGAGCATTTAGCCATTGTTTTATATTATCGTACGAAAAAATCATTCTTGATGTTGTATGCAAGAATTCTAAAAGCTTAGCTGCCACCACGACTTCTTGTGTTGAAGTTCTATCCATCGTTGGTTTCAACCGTGAAATTAATGGATTGTCCAACAAAGATCTTCGATTGAGAATGCCTCGTGCAATTGTGTTTGTTGTTGACGCCACTGAGATTAAGATGTCCACTATGCTCAGGAGAAATGTATGTAGGTGGTTTGGCTTTAGCAATCAACAAGCATAATCTAGTAACAAGTGAGCAACGTACATAATTGTGTATTTCATGAGCAACCATGACATATTATGCATGTTACTTGGATACCCAACTATTCGCAGATACCCAATTGTTCGCAGGGCTCGATGAGAATAACATTTCTAAGTGTTAGTATGTGGTCTGAAATGGTGGCAACATTTAGGACCATAGATTTGTGTTGCTTCGATTGGATTGGTGTAGCACCGCACATTTTGCACAAATGTCCATCGATGAGAAGATCGAGTTACAGACAACAATCCATTGATTGTATGGCTCTTCGATGGTTGCCCACAACAATGATGAAGGCTTTAGGGATAACTTTTTAGATATTAATTTGATTTTTCTTTGCTTTGGATCTCCTTTCGTGGTGTGTTAGCAAGTCATTTTCGATGTTCCATGAAGGTATGATGGTTGCTTTTCCAATGCTAGCTCATGTCATTATGCCTACACTTTTGAGAGTGTCAACTCCTTGCCATGGTCTCATGCCACATTTGTTGTTCATTGTAGCTATACCATGGTTTAGAATATGCCACATGGCTTCATAAGATTCAAGAATTTCATAGGACGCTCTAGTGTTAGCCAAGTAAAAATATGAGAAGGACCACCAAATCACAAATACACTACTTGGTTTCTTTAATAGCTAGAGTATCACGACGACCAGCCCAAGCAGCTTCTTGAAGCACAAAAGGACTTGGCAAACAATAGTCCAATATAGGCTCTTGTACAAACTTTTGTCAAATGGACATCTATGCTTGACCACCCAAATACTCAAGTTTTATCTAACCCCAAGAATCCCGCTCTTAAATCGGAGAGAGAGAGAGAGAGAGAGAGAGAGAGAGAGAGAGAGAGAGGTTTATTAACATCTGCAAAAGACCTCACAGGTCCATGAGATAAACTAAAAGCAACCAAGAAGTGACTTACTACATCTAGATAACAAGAGAAAATGAATTGCACAAAGCCAATTCCTCCCAAGTTCTTATAGGGCAATACTACATTCTAATACTACCATATAGGGATCTTTATTACATAGTGCTTAATCAATGTTTGCCCATCTCATTAGACTGCCCATTTTCTTGCTTTGCATGCCTCCTACACTTTGGTGAGTTCACTATTTCTTTGTTTGAAATCGATCGGGGTGAGCTCAAATATCCAAATTCTTGTACTCTTCAACGTGCGTGTTTGTCTGAGGACCTTAATACTTGCTGCCTTCCCTCTGAAGTAGACATGTGCTTGTGTGCCATTATGACTAACATTTCATACATCATTCTCATCCATTCAACTTGCAAAACTCCCTTTTTAAGGTATATGATAATACCATCTTTGTCTTTCTCATCATCATGAAGGTACCCATCTTTTAACTCCCCAACTTGTAAGATCATTCTTTTAACTCCCCAACTTGTAAGATCATTCTTTTTATGATCGAGATTCCTGCTCTTTTACTTCCATCTAAAGGTTAGCTTTATTACTCCCTTGTTTCTTTCATCTTGTGGCTGTGTTTAGAACAATGGCCTCCTTCCCACAATACTCGCATCAAAACTTGTGTGCCAAGTCCTTGATCGTCATCTTACCGAACCTTGCTGCCTCATGTGAGCCAAATTCCAGTTATACTTCCTCCTATGTTCATGTAACAAAGTCAAAAGCATGCTTTGAATATTCATATCCGTGTTAAGCCTAAGAACCCTCACTGTATCCTCATGTTTGGTAGGCGGACTCAACATCAGGAGATCTTGGCCTTATCCCTTTCATATTCACACTGAGACCTCCAAACTGTTTTATTAGTGTTTGCAAATGCAAAGCTAATGAATCACTTTTGATCGCCCTTACAGAAAACATCCTGCTTTTAAACTACCTTCGAATTCTCATTTTGGCTACAAACAAATTCTGGATATTATCCAATTTTTGGCAGCAGACTTTGTAAAAGTTAAGTGATGACCGCAGAGTGCTGTTCTTAGAATTCCATAAGCTCTCATTGGTTTCCAACAATGGTATCTTCTCGATAAGTAGTTGCAAAGATGAGAGGATGCAGAGAATATAAGTCTCTAGAGAAGAAAAACTAACCATATGCAACCAATATGCACGCTACCTTGCAAACAAGAACCAAAAAAGATAACCACAAGAATGACACAAGGAGGTGAAAAGCAGGTAGGGAATCACGGAGACGGGATGAATGGCAAATGAGAATTCAACAAACGCAGCACTTCAGCAAGCAAGCGACATCACTTGCATGACTAAAGGGTCTATATGAATAAAGTGGTTATATGCAACTTACAATATATGATAACATTAGACCCGTCAGAGCATTCACACAAAACTCATCCACCAAATTCCATTTCGAGAACTTCATAAGCTATACCTGCCCTGTTTGTGAAGGAACACTGTGCTGTAGACACACGTCTTTTAACAGTATATTAACCTTTCTCATTAATTTTCATAAATTACAAATAGAGAATATTAATACCACATACATGTCAAAACAACATTATAATAAACATACGACCTGTACAAAGCCTTTTACATATTTGAAGGACCTCACCTTCATATTACTAAAGCCTGGCTTAAAGGAAATCACCTAGGCTTGATAATAAAATTCATGCATAAAAAATTGACTGTCACTTGAAGAGTTTGCTAAGCCCATATAATAATCCTGGTCTCTTGGAACTTGCAAAAGAAAAATGCTCTTTAGGATCTCTTTTTAAACGCAGATCCCGCAACTTAGTTCGAAGAACCTGTCGGACAAGCACAACTGTCTCTCTTAGAGGGCTATCAGCATATACATTCAAACCTGTTTCATCTTAATGTACTTAACAATTGTGTGGCCAAGCTTACATCCAACCAATTTCAAACAAAAGGTACATGTACGTGGCATTCAATCACAACCACATAGGTTAGGTAGGCATCCCATGATTACATAAACCATGAGAAAAACATGTCACAAACACAGATTTTCCCCAAACACATACCAAATCACACGAAATTCAAAAACTTTGTATCACTAATCCCTAACAAGTGCAACCAATTGCAATGCAGCTCTAATTTTGCCCCCAAAAAAGCAGAAATCTGCAATGGAGCTCTCAACACATGGCATGCCAAGAGGAGGCCATCAAAGAGGCGAAGAGGGAAGGCCATGAGTCAGCGAAAGGAAGCTACGTGTGCCAGCCATGAGAAAAAGAGAGAATGAAAGTGCGTGGGCCTAAAGGCACAGAGTCAAAGAACCGGACTTGGTAGTGCACAGAGAGACAGAGAGAGAGGGGAAGGGGGGGCCGGGGCAGATGTAGCCACATGCAGGGGACAGACTAATTTGTGGGGGAATAGTTAATTGGGTAGATAGAGAATGAGAATCCTTGCTTCCTGGAGGGACATATTAACAAATGTGACTGGTCGACCACCCATGGTTAAAAAACATCAGGACAAGTAAATAATATGAATTATACCAAATGCCAACACAGCTTTGCCAACAAAGCCACAACGTACAGGGAGTTTCCACATTTTACTCATAATTAAAATTAAACTGAAACATGAGGCAAGAAAAGGCGTTTGGCTATTAAAACAAGTCTAAAATAAGAAAAGCTTTAGCACATGCACCTACATTTTGTGCTCGATACAGAATCCTTTGTTCGCCCAGACATAATGCACAAGACATCTTCATCTTTGTGAGATCTCTCGAAGCTTGATTTGGTAAATCTGCCTTCATTATATCGCCATTTGAGACTGCTTGGTTGTCCTAGAAGCACCAGTCACAGCATTTATTCCAAAATTAGTCTGCCTTTAACCCTCGAAATCCTCATAAGAAAACATTCTAAAAGACATGTTACCCTTATATTGGATATAGAAGCAGTGCCCAAGGTGGTCACTGACAAAGAGCAAATGAAACGCACAAAGAAAATAGGGACAGAAATGATTGAAGCGACATACGACTTCTGAAGCAAGGAGACATTAAAGGTGGTGACAGAGAGCGCGCACCAGAACTCCTAGTTGGGTCGCCCAGTGGAGCTCAGGTTACTCATGGATGACACGTGACAAAAATAACTTCCTACACATGCAGTGTATTCCTTTCTTTTACTTACAGTTGCAGCACTAGACTCTTAGGGGTGTACTAGACACCTCTAGATCCTCCAGTAGGGGTGTTCTCTCCACATATGTATTCTGAATCCTTGGCCTTAATAAACCTCTCTCTCTCTCTCTCTCTCTCTCTCTTTGGCCTCTTCGTTGCCCCTCCCCCTCCCTTAGTGCCTCTCCCCAGCCCACCCCCAGCCCCTGCGTGCCCTAGCAGCACCTCCCCCTCCAATGGCACAGCCTCTCAGTCCCCTCCCCACCCATCTTGCCTCTCCCCAATTCCTTTGAAGGTAGATCTGTCTGCTGCAGTTCTGAATTTGATCACCATTGGCCTTGTTGGTGCATCACTTTACCCACTCTATAGGCTGCCTCAAAAGTCGGATTAATACCCATTTTGTTAATGAAGGCTTCAGCATCGCCCATCAGGGTGTCACCCACTGCCAGCCCTTTAACAAGTACATTCAAAGCTCTGCTGTCCCTCCCCTTATCTTAATCTAGAGCATCTGATATAAATTCTTTTTTAGGGGCTGAATTACCTTTTTTGTGCCACCTCCTTCCGCTCTAGCATCTCTTCCTTTCCCTCAGTTATTTGCTGCTAAAATTCAGCATATTTGTAAGCCATTCCATTTACAATTTTCTCGTGTTTCCCCTATGTAATCTGCATGGCTGCCATTTCCTTTCTTAGTTGCTCATTTTCAGATATCATGTAACATGCAACGGTTAATGATTGTGTAATCACAGTGAGACCTTTAAACCTTAATGTGAGTCATCTTTGCATATGCACCACAGAGAGGAGAGAGAAAGAGATAAGGCTTAGAGATATTGAGTTGACAACCAATTGGGTCCCTATACCCCACTGAGGGCCCCCTCCCCAATATCTGTAACACATCTACAAAACTCTCCTCTACATTCTTGGATCATTATTGGATACCCTATTTCAATTTTATTATAATCACATGTTTACTAACCACATTGTGAGTTCTTGTGACACGACATCACACCCCGACCGGTTATCTTCTACAAATACTAGGTGCATGGTTATTCACAGTTTAGAGCTCTTACCATGGCTGATCATCATGTATGCTATCTTCAGTATAGATTTTGTCACCTTCAGCGTGACCACATTATTTATAGTGCTAGCATATGAAACCTTCAGTGTGACTCTATCACCTTCAGAGTGATCTATCACCTTCAGTGTGATTTGTCACCTTTAGTATGATTCTACCATCTTCAATATGGTTTACTTTTGCCGTCTTCAGTACGGACTTGTTTACACCATCTTCAGTACGGTGATGGATGGCATATTAGTCACATCTAGTGATAGGATGCTGGAAGCTAGTGCATGAGGTAGACTTCACATCAGTAAAGTTTGACTATTTCCTATAGGATCACCCTCCACCGGATATTAAGTTATCAACATGCGGTATGAGATTGATGATGCTTCGCACATCCACAAGGGTTTTCCAACACCCGATGGGTCTTTGATACCCATGGTTTATTCCTGACACCTTCATATTGGCTTTGGGGGTGAGCCTTGGTGTGTTGGAAATGATGCTTAGCTTAATGAGGGAAGATCAAGTTCACGTAGTGTTTAACTGTGAGGTAGATGTGATCTTCACAACCCTTAACTTGAGTGTTAGGTTTAGCACCTTGATCACTCACATGCACATTAGATAGAGCACATGGAGGTCTAAAGGTTGGTAAATTATGAGTTGTCTAGTCAAGTTATAAGCCTAGCAAACCTAGGATGTGCATTTGTTTTAGGCCTATTAATTTAATTAATTGGGTGCATGGGAGAGAAAAATTTTTAATAGACCTAATTAAAAGATTAAAATAATTCCTAAAAACTATTCCAACCTAGAATAACCAATGAAATACTACAACTAGAAATATGATACTAGAAATAGTTTTTCAGATTTTTCACAGCTTTTTCAGCCTGCTTTTTGTGCTTTTTGAGCTTCTATAGCTCTCTGCTTTCACCCAAGGTCTATAAAAAGTTTGGGCTCAGTTCCAAGCACTCAAATTGCTCTCTCTTGCAACTCCTTGCTGCTCTCATTGCAAATTCGTCCTCTTCTTAGCCATCCTCCTACTATCCAACTTGATGAATTGATGGAATTTCTGCTTCAGCCTATGTTGCTTCCTTTCCAACGCCCAAGACGAGTCACGAGGCAAGTATTCTTCGCGTACTTCTTTTCTATTAGTCGCTCTGATCCGTTTTTTGTCTTCCAAGTCACCAGAAGGTGATTTTTAGATTTTGTTTTCATTCATAAGGCTTCCTAAAACTGATTTTATCTATATTGAACATCTTCCTTTCAATGTCCAACGATTCTAACCTCGTTTAGGTTGAAAACGCTAACCGTTTCTACTGTGGGTTACGGAAATAGATTGATGCCAATATGACAGTTCCGGAGAACTTTTCCAGAGATTGGCAAGTATTGGGACTCTATTCACCTAGTTTTCACCGAGGACTACCAGTGGTTACTTTTTCTACACTATTTGTATAGCTATGTATTAAGTCCTCCTATTTTTCATTGATTGGGAAGATCATTGTACATGTTTTGGACTACTTATTCATGTCCTAGGATTTCTAGGTTACCCCTAGTTCTATCTGAGAGTCTGCGTTACTATTGTGATTGAACCTGAGCATCATTGTAATAAAAAAACATACCTGGAATTAGCCCATGTAGGGGGTGCACCTCATTCACACCCAATTGGGTGCCGGACTCTCTTCTATTATTTTTTCTTCTTTTCCAGTTCCTTTGTGTAAATTTTGATTGATATGTATGTGGACGTTTTTCTCAAAATAATGGCTATTTGAAGTTCTAATTTTATTGAGTAATTCAACTAAAATTGTGCTTCCGCATAGCAACGACTCTATAGGTATCAGAGCGTGGTGTTCTTTCCAGTTGAAGAGCTTGATAAAACATAGCCTTAGGTCAGCTTACGAAATCCTATGCACATGTTTGTCAGATTGCGTGAGAGTCTATGTTTATCCCAAGCTTCAACATGGTGAATACTAGGAGAACCAAGGGAGAAACTACAAAGAGAATAACCATGGCATCCAAGAAGACTACCAAGGAAGCAGCAAAAGATTGATCGGATGCAACCAAGTTCACTTTGAGGAGGAGACTCCGGTGATGCCAGAGACCGAAGGAGAGCCCGTTACAAATGAGATGGCACCCGATATCTTTCAGCTTTTTGATTCTTTCAAAGGTGAGATAGACACAGATTTGAAGAAGAGTTTTCAGCCCATCAATAATGCACTTCAGGACTCATGGGAGAAATCAGTCTAAGAGAAGAAGTGGAGAAAGCAAGTAACCAAGGAGAGGCCAACAGCCAAGAATGTGGATGGAAAGGACGTACAGAGCACCTCAAGAGGAAGGAAAGGAGACCTAGTCCTGTTGGTTTTACAAGTGTAGAGAGCATATTATGAGGATATACCTAGATGAATCCAGGAACATTCCCAAACTCATCCTCTAAAAACAAAACATAGTGCAGCTTCAATCTCACGATAGTCACTCATAGATTGAAAACCAAAAACTCCATTACGCATAGTAGGACTCATGAATAATGCACTTCAAGACTCATGGGAGAAATCAGTCTAAGAGAAGAAGTGGAGAAAGCAAGTAACCAAGGAGAGGCCAGCGGCCAAGAATGTGGATGGAAAGGACGTACAGAGCACCTCAAGAGGAAGGAAATGAGACCTAGTCCTGTTGGTTTTACAAGTGTAGAGAGCATATTATGAGGATATACCTAGATGAATCCAGGAACATTCCCAAACTCATCCTCTAAAAACAAAACATAGTGCAGCTTCAATCTCACGATAGTCATTCATAAGATTGAAAACCATAAACTCCATCACGCATAGGCTACTATGACATCCCCTCTGACGTCATCAGCGCCCACCAACAGTGGGTGTAGACCATAGTATTAAAATATGCTCATCCACACACCCACACATACTTGAGCATCCATTTATACAAAGTCTTCGTACTGAGTTTCTGTCGGCACTCTGGAGGTGAAGGGCAGACTCAGCCATGACGAAGGCTAGCACTAAAGGAGAAGGCTAATAAAAAAGTAGTCCAAAATCTCTTCATTCAAGCTACAACTGCTTGTGAAGTCGATACAATTTCATTTTAGTCTCTCCCAAACGAGCATCTAAATCTAGCTGATAGGGCAACACACCAATTAAGATAGAAAGAATTATCGCAACACCAGTAGGCCGCAACTTGGACGAAAACTTCACAAGGTGAAATTTGCATGTCCGCTAATATGACAGAAGTATATACCTAGATGAATCCAGGAACATTCCCAAACTCATCCTCTAAAAACAAAACATAGTGCAGTTTCAATCTCACGATAGTCACTCATAATATTGAAAACCATAAACTCCATCACGCATAGTAGGAACTAGCTACTATGATATCCCCACTGATGTCACTGAGGAGGAAGATGAGCTTCAGGATGCGGTGAGAGATGATCCACCAAGAAAAAATATGAGAAGGTGTTATAGATCGGAGTCATCAGACATGTCAGACTCGTCTTGGGAGACATAGAGATGACGGCAACGCCATGCACTGAAATAAAATCAAGTTGGGAGAGAGGCATGTGCAGATGTCCAAGTATGATGGCGATCATAAGGCCGAAGTACTCTGGGGATGGATTAGTAGTTGGATACTTACTTTGCACGTGAGAAGACCACGGAGGAGGCAAAACTGAATTTTGCTTATTTGTTACTCATTGGATCAAGGTGCTATTTGGCACTAGGCCTTAGAATCACAAGGTATGATGCCAAAACACAGACAAATTCTGGACAACACTCCTAAAGGTGCATACCTAGAAAAGAAGACACCACAAGAGCAAGCACATAAGTATTTCAGTGGTTTGTAGGGTACTCTCCAAGCCGAAATACAATGTTTCAATCCAAAGACTTTAAATGACATTATTCCCTTGGCTCTGAGAGTTGAGAAGAGTAGAGGTGATGGTGAAAGATTCTCCACTAGATAGGATAGACTTCTACCGAAAAAGGAATCTTTAGGTCAAATCCAAATCGTGGAGGCAGCTTTTATTCAAATCAGCCACAAGACGCAACACCTAGAGGGAAGCAATTAGATCAGCAAACTGTCAACATGTATAAGAAAGAAGGTTTATGTATTAGATGTGATGGTGCACATAAGTTTTTGGATTGTTATTTTAGGAAAGGGAAGAAACAAAAGTCAGGACAGTCCATGGGAGAGGAGGCAACAAAGGTCAAAGCTTGTCTTGGAAGAAGAAGAGGAAGAAGATGGGTCAGAGACTCAAACCTTGAAGACATGGGGTCATATGGAAGACACGCTAGCCTTATTCTTGTTTGAAGACATGGGGTCATATGGAAGACTCCGGAGTTGGCATCATCGTTGGGATTTGTTCCAAATCTTGATCGTGGGAGAAAAGCTTCTGCCGCTTTCTATGAACTTACTTGCATCAGTGGGTAATAAACTAAGAGTACATATTCAAGAATACTTGGACCACATAGACTTCCAGGTTGCTCGGATAGTGAAAACAAGATATTGGGACCATATAGATTTCCAAGTTGGTGGATGTGATATTGGGATAGCTGTGGCACTATAAGATGCAGCCCGGTTACAACTACAGGAAGGAGGACGAGACATCACAAGGTATTGGGAGGGTCATGGCGCTATAAGATGTAGCTTGGTTACGGCTGCAGGAAGATGGTTTAACAAGGAGGGCAAGACATCACAATTCAAGCTGGAGTTTCGGGCAGCCTTATACTTATGGTGAGTCACATCCATGCGCAAAAGGCATGTAAGAATCAGTTTGTTCCTATTTAATTTATGTATGAGAGTCTAATAAGGATGGGAGAGTCTAATAAGGATGAGACTGAGGATAGTCTCACCCACGGATAGGAGAAAGTCCTATAAAAGTTAAGGTCCAAGGAAGGATTCCTACAAGACTTACCTAAATCATTGCTACCTACAAGACCACAGGATCTCGCTATAGACTTGATTTTGGGTAGCACTCCACCCAATAGGCCTTCTTACAGAGTTAACAAAGAACCACAAGATGAAATTCAAAGACAAGTCCAGGAACATGTTGGAACATGGACTGATTAGACCAAGGAGTTCACCTTTCTGTTCTCCAGTACTCTTATCACTTATGAAAGATGGATCATGGCGGATGTGTGGACTACAAGGCACTAAACAAAATGACTATCAAGAATCGGTTTCCAATCCCTAGGATTGATAAGATCCTAGATAGTTTAAAAGGAGCCAAGATTTTTAGCAGGATAGATCTTAAGAGTGGATATGATCAGGTACGGAATGCCCCTTGAGACATCAACAAAACAGCTTTCAGGGCACCACAAGGACTTTATGAATATTTGCTAGTCCCTTTGGGTTTGAGTAACGCTCCAGGGATATTCAACCGAATGATGAGCCGGATTTTTCAAAAACACGTATCCTTTATAGAAACATTCTTTGATGATATCATAGTATTCAGTAAAGATGAGGAGGAACATAGAGAACATCTGAGGATCATGTTGAGCTTTTGAAGGAACATCAGCTTTATATAAAATGCTAAGAAAGGTGAGTTTTTTCTTCCGGAGAAAAGAATTTTAAGACACATTAATTCGGAGGGTGTGATCAAAATGATAATTGAAGGTGATTCGTGAATGGCCCGATTTGAAGACAACACATGAGTAAGATCATTACTTGGGTTATGCTCATATTACAAAATGTTTATATACCACTTTGCTCTCAAAGCATCGCCCTTATATGGTTTAATAAGAAAGAAAGAAGGTTTTACATGGGGGAACAAAGAGAAATTAGCTTTTGAAGAATTATAGGAAGCTCTAACATCATCACATGTCTTAGTGATGCCTAACTTGCAAAAGCCATTTGTTGATCAAGCTGATGCCAATGGTGGAGCTAGTCTATCGCAAGAAGGCATGCAGTTGCTTATGAGAGGAGGCTGAACTGAACCATGATGTCTAAGAGAAAGAGCTATTGGCATTAATTAAATCCTTAAGAGTTTCGAAGCACTACCTTTTGATGGTTGATTTCTTGATCTAGACTGACCAAATTATTTGTTACTTTCCTATGCATCTACTGCAAGAAGATTTTGTCTTTTCTAGCATTTCCTCGTTAAGGAGAACTTGGTTGCCGATCTCGAAGACCACATGTTCATGCTATCTCGCAAGCCCATCACGAGGAGCTATCAATTATGAAGGATAAATACAACATGATCCTCATTTTTCTAGTATTTGGGCAGAATTAAATTAAGGAGGAGGACATAAAGATTACTATGTGCATGATGGATAATGTGGAATCAAAACAGGAGATGTGTAACAAGGGATATGAGGCAAAAGGTGATTGAGGAGTGTCACGGCATAGTTTTTGTAGGACATAGAGGTATGTCACCTATCTTGGAACAGCTTAAAAGATATCTTTATTGGCCTCAGATCAGAAAAGATGTTTTTCAGTATGTTTCATCGTGCCCTATTTGTCGAAAGGCCAAGTATGATCATCAGAGGCCATGGGGATTACTTCAGCCCTTGCCAATTCTTGAAGCACCATGGGAACATATTGCTATGGACTTTATTACATGTTTTCCTAAGTCACCGCCACAAGGTCATGATATGATCTGGACAGCAATTGACAAATCCAGTAAACAAGCCCACTTTATTCACCTGTAAGAAGACATTGAAAGCATCTGAGGCAGCAACACTTTTTATTAAGCATGTCTTTGTTCATCTTTGTACAATTTTTATTAAGCATATCTGTGTACATCATGGTATGCCTCAGTCAATTGTTTCACACCGTGATAACAAGTTCCCTAGCAACTTTTGATAGGCATTGTGTGACAAGTTATGTACCAAGGTGGAATTTCATCTCTCTTTCACCCAGAAACTAATGGGCCAAAAGCTGAAATTTTCATCTCCCACTGTCTCTGCAGTTTCGACTACAAGTATTTTACGTACCCCAATGCCAGGTCTGAACTTCAGGAACTTCTTTTCGGCCCTAGCAGATTTAGCACACTTTCTTGATGAGCAATTCATGCCTTCCACCTTTGGTGAGGCAGTGGTGGATATTCCTTTCGATCCTAAGTTGGCTTCCTCTTCAGGTGGATGGGTTCTTTCACCTGTAGATTTTTCCCCTCTCGATTCTCTCCCTCGCTCTTTGAGCAAAAGGTCTTTGCCCATCGAGGGGTTTGACTCCACCACTAGGTCAGGTAAGGCGTTTCATGCTAATATTCTTGGCTTGCTGATTTTTGTGGCAAACATTTAATTCAATACCTAGATCTAGCCTTATCTCATGACTCTAACTGTTGGCGTGGAAAATGATGACCTTAGGGCAATGATTTTGCACGAGAGACTCACAAGTCAAGTATGCATTATGCTCTCATCTTTGATTCTCTAGTAACCAATAGAATTTTAGGCAAGAGCTTTTGAGAAGTAGATCTCAAAGATGCAAAGTGGGTAGAACTCCAAGCATCCTCCATGAAAACCGAATCATTGGTCTCTTTTTCACTCAGCATCGTGTTCCCACTATTCTTTGCATAGATTAGACTTTTTGCATAGTGTGATTCCACAATTGGGACCTCTAGCACCTAATCCTAACCTTTGAAAGAGATATATCTAGATGAATCCAGGAACATGCCCAAACTCATCCTCTAAAAATTCCAGCACATGGTCTCATGATAGTAACTCATAAGATTGAAAGCCATAAACTCCATCATGCATAGCAAGGACTAGCTACTATGACATCTCCACTAACTTCATTAGCACCCAACAGTGGGTGTAGACCATAGTATAAACATATGCTCTCACATATACAAGTCCACACCCACACATTCCCGAGCATCGATTTATACAAAGGCCTTCATACTCCGGAGGTGAAGGACAAACTCTGCCGTGACAAAGGCTAGCAATAAAGGAGAAGGCTAATTGAAAAAAAGTCTGCAACACCATTTTTCTGAAGCCATTCCCTCTCATCTTCTCTAACAAGTTATCGAACGCAAAGCCACTAGTTGGCCTTGCATCCTATGCACCGCAAAGGTGGATCACCTCATGAGTATCTACTATCCACCCATATCTCGTGTTCTCCCACCTATGTCAATGCTACGCTTCACCATAACAAGAGCTCTTGGCTAGTATCAGGTCAGGTAGTTCGATAAGAAATTGATTCACAGGGTCAACAATCACGGCGAAGGAAGGTTGTTTTGAGTGTGGAAAGGATCACTACGCTCGTGATTGTTCAAATAGAGTGGAGTCAAGCGAAACCTCACGAATTGGCAGCAAACCTATAGCAACAAGAAGCAAGGTTAGATGCAAAGAAAGCCTTGAAGAATACTAGACTAATGTGCGACTCAGACTCACCTGATGTCATAGCTATGACATCGATCGCCTGCAAGAGCATGCTAGAAATCTTGTTAAAATAGGTAATGACAACCCAAAAGTCCAAACGATAGCGAGAGATGAAAAGATGTCACTTTTGGATCGCACTCATGTCCTCGTGAATTGTTTTGGATGAGAACTTTACACACTTTCTTCCCAAGAGGTTTTAATTTGGAAGGAAAATCAACTCTTCGTAAAAATAAAAGAACCTCTAAAAAGAATCCTTTGATGTGGAGAACTCATATCAAGCCCTTTAACATTCCTCTTTACCAACATAGTCATACACCTAGCCTCGTATGGAAACCTAAAGTTATGTTACGGGGTTGTCCTAGCTCTGCTCTACTGCAATTCCACATGTTGTTCGTGAGTTGCCTCCCTCACTTCCTCTTCCGCCACTTCCTCCTTCTTTAGTTCTTTTAACTTCCTCAATTCCAAGAGTTTTTGCTTCTCGAGACTATAAAAGAAGACTACTCTACCTAGATAGATTAATGTCTCTTGGTATTTTTTCAATCAGAGTTTTTGAAAAATATAATGTCAAAGTCCTTTTTAAACTTCAATACACCTTGGAAAACTTCTCTTTTGAGGATTTGAATCTAAATAAGCTCCACAACTTAAACTTCGTTGGATCGCTTCTTAAAAGTAAAAGCTTCCTTTCAAAGCAAAGAAGTCTATCTAAATAAGGAACTCTTGATTTGTATTTTTACTTCTCCCTCTCTTGACAAGATAGGCTTAAACTCAATTTTGAAGTCTCTTAAAATAATGGATTCTCTTCCTTATTTTGTGAGAAGAATTTAGAAGCATCCAGTAATAGCTTGGAAGTATGTAAAAACTTTAGGACAAAAGGCTTTCAACTATGGAGAGATAGGTAAAAGGCTTTCAGAGCATTCAAAATCTTCTATCCTTAGAGAACCTTGTTGTTGTAAAAGTAAGAGAATCCAAAGCTTTATCGATGCTGATTTAGGACATGTAGTCACAGCTGATACCTCAATTTTGCTTTCTAGTAACTTAAGAGACCTTTTTATGAAAGGCACGAAATTTTGATTGTACTCTTTTAAAGAGTCTTGCCTTTTAAAAGCTATCGATAAGAGAATCTCAAAGTTTGTTTTGCATTTAGAAGAATGCTTAGGAGTTCAAAATATCTTATCAGAATGGAAAGGGAATATTTTGAAGAAAGTTGCTTTGAAACTAGAAGAAGTCCCTTCGGTTAATTCCTCACAGTAAAGTAACCATCTTTTTAAAGAAGATGAAAGTCTTCTTCGAAAATTCTATAGGAATTTTATTATTTGAGAGAAGTGAACTCATCTGCCAAAACTTACACCCCTGCATTAGTTTCTCAAAAGGATTTGATCTCAAAACACCAGATTTTTTGCAAGTCTTATGGGTTTGTTTGCAATCCAAGTATCCCTTTTCTTTGTGCTGCTTGGATGTTCCACAAAACTCCAAAAAATCCAAGATTTACTGCAGCTGCTTGTGAGACTACTTGACGGATGTCTCTAAATGGCTAAGCTACTGCTTCAAAGCCATGTTGCCTAGTGTCCATGAACTTTGGAGGGACTTATTAAAGGAGGCAGATGTCCCCTCACACTCAAGCTGGATTTTAAATGACTCTGTAGGAGTGATTCCTGTTGTAAAAATTTTAAATTTCTCTCGAGGCATTCAGGAAAAAGAGTCTTCTATTCTCCTTCAAACCTATGATTTTACCACCCTTTACACAAAGATCGAGCTGGAAGACCTAAAGTTTAGAATAAAAAAGCTAGTGGCTGAGGTTTTCAAGCTGAGATTTGACAAAGATAGATGCAAAGTGCTAAAAGTTGAGAAAACAGCCTTATGCTTTGACTTTTGTGGCTAAAAAATAAAGATCATGACATCAATTCTAAAAAGAAAAGATACACAAAGGTAGTAAGTGTTGAAGATGTTTGCTCTTGCATAGATTTTCTTTTAGATAATCTTTACATCACAAAGGTTTCAACAAATTATAGGAATCCCCATGGGCACTAATTGTGCCGTCGTTTTAGCAAACTTTTATCTTTTCACTTATGAATTTGAGTTTATGCAACATCTTATTTCTATCAATACCTGCCCTATCATTTTACATAAGCTTAGCCAAGTTAGGCGTCTTATAGATGATTTATTTGTACCAGATGTTCCTAGCTTTCAAGACTTTATGTACAAAGACGCTTGTGCTTTTGGAGAAGGAATCTATCCTCGTGACTCTTGTGAATTGAACTGCACTTCTAATATAATATAAAGGCAGTCAAAGCTGTATGTTTCTGGTTAAAATACAACAGACATAACACAGCCTGAAAGTCTGAAAGTAAATTCCACGTGTCTATTCATCCAACAATCAGATGTCAGAATGTTACCTCTAAAAAACTGGCAAGTTTTAAAAGAGCAGCCTCAACCATAGCCAATATCAGCTCATAAGCTTGGATTTCAACATCCACTGGAACATTGAACAGCAACGTTCTTGAAATACCCAGGAGACCTGATTCTTTGGAGGCTGCTGCAGCAGCCATCTGTCAAGAAAATATAACATGATAGATCTATCAGAGAGGAGAGCCTCCAGTGTAAAGAAGAAAGTGCTTCTATACATTTTACAGCAGACGCAATCAATACACAGCATGCTCATTGACTATTCAAGGACCAGCTGAAAACGAAGCATCGTTCTTGCAAGACACTGCCAAGTCTTGAAGATTTTCAAGCTTCAAGCCTCACTGTATCTTCCAAGAAGGATGCATCCTTCTTGGAAGACACTGCCCGTCTTGAAAATTTTCAATCTTCAAGCCTGTCTGCATACTTCCAAAATGGATGGATCATTGGCATATGTTTCAAAGTGCCATTGAAAA
Source organism: Dipteris shenzhenensis (assembly GCF_047967505.1). NCBI lineage: Eukaryota > Viridiplantae > Streptophyta > Polypodiopsida > Gleicheniales > Dipteridaceae > Dipteris > Dipteris shenzhenensis. Next base: position 47,623,329 of record NC_141613.1, on the reverse strand, counting down.
TTCCCATCTTAAACTAAAAACTGAGATTTGGCAGCTATCAATTATTTCAACCTTTCACAAAGTTCAGAGTGAAGAGAGAGAAGGGCTACCACAAGCATATTTGTTTGTCTGGTTCTGTATGCGGTGGACTGCATTGCATACCTGAGAAAAACGTGAAGACATTGATGGAGGAGAAACTGCAAGGTGTGCAAACGCAATCAGTTGTGAAGGAAGTCCACTGATGGTTAATGGAAATCTGCAAGATCTTAAAGGATTATGGATTAAGGATGCATACAGAACCCCAGAAATATACAAGATGAGAAAAGGATGCATAGAAAACCCCAGAAATATACAAGGATTAAGGATGCATACAGAACCCCCGACATATACAAGATGAAAAAGGATTAAACATGAGTGGTCAGATGTGACAAGAGCTTGTCAAAGCTGCCCCAATCAGTCCTGCCCGGACATAATCATCACACTTCCACAGAATACTCTTGAAACAGAGAAGCGGTTTGTTCCTGTTAATGTATTCTCACAAGGACCTTCGCTTTTTAGTTTTTATGGGAGCCTTCTCTTTGCTAACAAGACTAGAGATGTGCGATAGAGGCTGTAAGTTCATTTGCATTCTGAACCAAGCTTGGAAAAACATGCTGCAAGTCTATCACCCTGGGAGAGCATGTAGTTGGTCGCCAAAATGTTGTTGTAAATCAGTCAGTTCCGAAGGCCGACGACAGATTACAGGAACTGAAGGTGAAAGCACTGACTTTTGTGCATACAAAGACTTTAGTACTCTTTAGGGCTAAGGTTCCATATGTTCTCTCTTCATTGATGGTTCTTACTTGACATATTTGATTCTTGAAACGTCTTATGTTGCGTAGAAAGGATTTTGTTTCCTGGCTCAATGTGAGCTTTCTTTCAGCTTATACCTAGACGAATCCAGGAACATTCCCAAACTCGTCCTCTAAAAACACAACATCGTGCAGTTTCAATCTCATGATAGTCACTCATAAGGTTGAAAACCATAAACTCCATCACGCATAGCAGGGACTAGCTAGTATGACATCCCCACTGACATCATCAACGCCCAACAGTGGGTGTAGACCATAGTATAAAAATATGCTCTCACACATACAAATCCACACACCCACACATACTTGAGCATCCATTTATACAAAGTCTTTGTACTGAGTTTCTGTCGGCACTCCGGAAGTGAAGGGCAAACTCAGCCATGACGAAGACTAGAACTAGAGGAGAAGGTAATTGGAGTAGAGCTAGACATGATGCAATTTTTCAGCTTGCCTCAGAATCAAGCTCTCATCCATTTCCTTGGAGGTTCAAATCCTAGTACATGAACTCCTCACCTCTTGTGTTCAAATACACAGGGATGGTACAACCAGTCCTTATCCGGCTAGAGGCCAATGCACCCTGCAGTCATTGTTATGTTAACTCTCAAACAGTCATCCTCAAGCTAGAGGCCAATGCACCCTGCAGTCATTGTTATGGGTAACTCTCAAACAGTCATCCTCAAGCCTAGGGTTATGAGCTTTCTTTCAGCTTGAAGGCAATTGGTAGACATGATGCATTTTTTCAGCTTGCCTCAGAATCAGCTCTCATCCATTTCCTTGGAGGTTCAAATCCTAGTACATGAGCTCCTCACCTCTTGTGTTCAAATACACAGGGATGGTACAACCAGTCCTTATCCGGCTAGAGGCCAATGCACCCTGCAGTCATTGTTATGGGTGACTCTCAAACAGTCATCCTCAAGCTAGAGGCCAATGCACCCTGCAGTCATTGTTATGGGTAACTCTCAAACAGCCATCCTCAAGCCTAGGGTGCTACCAAGATGAACCAGGCAGTATATGGACAGTATCTAGAGCTCTCACTAGCACGTGGACAAAGCAACAATGAACACTATAGGTCAGTCTCTGCTTTTTGCCCTAAAATTTCCGCAGGGTCTGAAATTAGTGTCATCCTCAAGCCTAGGGTGCTACCAAGATGAACCAAGCACTATATGGACAGTATCCAAAGCTCTCACTAGTAAGTGGACAAAGCAACAATGAGCATTTTACGTCAGTCTCTGCTTTTTGCCCTAGAATTTCCATGGGGTTTGAAATTACACACTGTCATTGAGACTTTGCCCAACTCATGTAGAAACCATACCAAAGGGAGCTCCTCACCCTCAAAATGTATTGCCTTTAGCATGTAGGCTCAACTCAATCCATCCCAGTCAGCGCTGCACCTCTCTCACAATTCAACCCCAAATTACAACACAAAAATAGTGAAATGAATTCAGGATACGAGAAGAGTCCGTGTTCTCGTAAAGCTTCCACTTTCGCTGCATACATTTCATCACAAGAGTTCAAGGCAAACAGCAGATCCACTGAGTTGTCTTCATTGCTATCTAAAGGGATGAAACCATATGATAATAGGAACTCCCCTTTTGATTTGTTTCCATAGGAAATGAACACCTGTGGAATCACCACACAAAAGCAATCAAAAATCAATTTAGTAAAAGTAATGATTAGCCAGGATACCTTGGCTTGCTAACAAAGTTCAGCACCTACAAAAGCTTCCTTATTTTATCATACATAGACAGAATTACAGCCATTCTGCTGAATTCTTTTAGCGCTCTACTACTTGTATATGACTACACACATCAATTTAACAAGATCACTATGCAATTTCAGAAATATAAAATAAATAATGTATATCTGGAGCTCACACACAAGAGTGTGCAAATACAACATTACAACAAGACTCATTCTTCAACACATGTAAGAACAAATATCTAGATAAATCCAGGAACATGCCCAAAAATAATCACTGCAACCAATAAACTCAACCTCACAATCAGTACAAACTTCGGTAAGCTGTCAGGGGCAATAGCAAAAGAATCATACACATTCCTTTCCCTATGTACGCTCTAGCCATCACATTACCACTCCTTTTTCACTTGTCATAATGCAGAAGCAATAAATATTTCAAAAGCAAAGACATTTTCATCTAGGTACGAGAATATTCAAGCCCCAAGCATTCCCATACATTTGCTCAACAGTTTGTCTTACTAACTGACATCTCTTCTTTTGCCCATTCACATACCTGTTCCAGTGGTTCATAGGCTTGGTCTGTGCTCAGAATTACCGCTTTTGTTGAAACCTCAAAGTCTAAGCATGCATGCACCTGAAACATTTCAATTGGGGATGTACCTGAAAGTTTTACCATTCAATGCAGCATCTGTAGTTAAATGCTTTGGTCACTCTACAACAAAAATTTGCATTTTACCTGCGAGCTGTGATTCAACATGTCTGCCCAAGGAACAAGGGCAACCTGCTGATCAAGTGACTGCAGACGCACCTACTGAAAACAAAAAACATGCAACGAGTTGAAGATATTTTAAAATGAGATCAAGCAAAAGTGAGAGACCCTTCTCAAATGAACAGCCCACCTTAGTCCCTCCAGCTTGCACAAAACTTCTAAGGTCATCTAAGTTCGGAGGGATCACTTACTAGTCGCGAGAAAAGGATGCCAAAGGCCCAATAAAATCCCTCCAGTGTGAAGAACTAGAAACAAATTCCAAAAAAGGAAACATCAGCACCAATGTACAGGATGACAGCATTGAGGCCAAAAAAGCTTTGTGTAGAGACTTCAAATTTTACATATGAACTGTTCATAACAAAATCTTCACTGTTTTCAATTTTGACTAGTCAAGTTCAGAGCATATGACATCATCTAACAAGGTGACCGGGTTCTTAGAATCTTATTAGATAGTTGGTTTGCAACCCAATAATAAACATCTTTTGTTATTGATAGAGAGCAGGTGGTCAGTTTTCTCAGACATTGATGATAGAAGCTGTTGCAGAAAATCAGCTCAGTATCCACCTCTTAATATTTGCCTCGTACAGCTGTCTGTTCCTCTCTTTCCGGATCCCTTACATCAAGAAGAATAAGAGACCCTACCAGCCAGTTGTTAATAACTGCTCAGGCCAGTCTTGGGTCGATCCAAAAATTACAGCAAAGTTAGTTAGTTACACTTTGCAAAATCATCTGGATATCTTATCTTTAAGGAGCGTCCACATCCTTGTAGCCTGCAGAGGGTCACAACCAGAAGCAATTGCAATGTCTCAGTGACCCTCGAAGACCAAGGGCTGAGATACAGCTCTCTAACCAGCTTGTATGTTTGCCAGTACATTACAATTATCTTCCAGGCCTAAAAAATATAATCTGGGGAAGAGGCTCCCCCTGCAAGGCTAGATCTGTTATTTCCTTGCAATGCAAGCCGCCTCCTACTGCAACTGCCAGGTGTCATTGCGGGTGCTGTGTGTGGTCTTCTTTTTTGCCCTTATTGGCCAGGATCACTTTGCGCGTCCTCTGTGCATGAACAAAGTCAGATCTGATACCCTGTAGAAACCTGGCATGTCGACAGATGACACTTGTCAATGGCCACGTGTGGGGTTCCAATTTCACAGCCTAGCCACCACGGGAGAGCCCCATCCCCAAAATGGATCCAAAATTTGGGTCTTCTCTCCCGTCAAGCCATTATATGGCTTCCTCCTCAATAATCCACTTTGCGAGTGGGATATCACCTTTGGACTATGTCCCTGTCGCAGTTTAACATATGGCTCGCCACACCATATGCTGCAATTGTCTACGTTGCACATTGCGAAAGCATAAACCCGAGAGAGAGTAAGAGGGAGAGAGAGAAAGAGCGCACAGGATGTGGCAAGATAACTTCGCTTATAGCATGGAAAACAGTGCCAACCTGAGGTGTGTATGCGGATGAGATGGAACACCTAAAGAGTGGCGAGGGAACCCTATTTATAGGGGATACCCAGCCAGCAAACCTACCGACCAAGTCTGTGACCTGGCCAACTTAACCCAACCCTGGTCCGGCCTTAATCTAGCCATTATCTGGCCTGCTCTGTGGCCCATACAGTGGCCTATAGCATGCCCTCAATAGCCTCTACCAGGCCCAATAACTCATTGAGAAAGAACTATTTGACTATACCTCTCTCTATGCAGGCACACCCACATAGAAGCCCCAACTTACCACACATGAGAAGAATATATTCTAACACCCTCTCTACAGCTCACAGTGTGCAAATAGTCTAAAGAAGAAAGCTGATGAAGATTCAATTATGATCCCTCCAGCATTGAGAATACTGGAATCACCTCGAAGAGAGCACCTACCAACCCAGATCCTCGAAACACAATGCCATCAAACAGCAAAGATATATTCTTGGCTTTGATTTCCCATACCAGTGTGCAGTAAATTCCAAGTAAAGAATGATGGGCTGTAGAACAAACCACGTCCAATATCCCACGGTGAGCACATCACGTCCGGGAACCCCGAACAATGAACTTAGACACATCATGTCAGTAGTCTCTGCTACACCAAGCAATGAACTTTGAACACATCTAGTTAATAGCTCTATCTCCAAAACTTACCTTACCTGCCATTTCAGTTTTGTAGCAGCTGTAAACAAGCTGCTCTCCCACCCACAAGCCCTCTCTAGCTGTGGCACGTAGGGGGACTCATACCTTACTGCTAGAAAGATGTATGTTCTGATCTTCCTCAGCAAGAGCCACCCTCAAATCACCAGACTTATCAGAAGATGAGTCTGCATGTTTTGATGAAGTTGTGTCCTTGTCTTTAGATTTGCCCTTGTCCTTAGATCAACAATCCTTTGCCAAGTGACCTCTCTTCCCACAAGCATAGCACCAGCTCCGACTTTTCTTCTGTATTATCTAAAGTGCTTGATCACCACCACGAGACACCTTTAGCTTACCATGGAATAGTAGAGCAGATTCATCCTCCAAGAGGAAGGAGCTAACAGATTTGTCGAGAGCTTGCACCGCAACGCTCGAAAAACCATATCATATACCTAGATGAGTCCAGGAACATGCCCAAACTCATCCTCTAAAAACACAATACAGTGCAATTTCAATCTCATGATAGTCACTCATAAGGTTGAAAACCATAAACTCCATCACGCATAGCAAAGATTAGCTACTATGACATTCCCACTGACGTCATCAGCACCCAACAATGGGTGTAGAGCATAGTATAAACATATGCCCTCACACATACAAATCCACACACCCACACATACTTGAGCATTCATTTATACAAAGTGTTTGTACTGAGTTTTTGTCGGCACTCCGGAGGTGAAGGGCAGACTCTTGTGGAAGCTTTGTGAGGGTAAGTGCAGCCACTGAGTAGGATAAGGCAGCGCCACAGCACCCATTGCCAATAGCTGGTCATGGATGACCTTCTCCTTCATTAAAAACGAGTGTATCAAGCCACTTACATTTCCTCCAGACTGTAGAACCGACCTGCAACGTGACAGCCTGCAGAGAAGAATCCCAAGCATAGAGATCTCCAACTTGGACAACGGTTTAGAACATAGTTACAATGAACCGCGTTTCAGGAAAGGGCCAATTCAGAACGCCGTTTCAGAGCTGAAACGTTTCAGCCCCCTAAAACGGCTGGCTGGAACGTTTCAGCCAGCTTGGAACACGTTTCAAAGATGTAATTTTGTAGATTGTGGTATGTGTTATGCACCTTGTTTTGAGTTATATGTAGGCTGTAGCATTCTAAATCTATGTGTGCTCGGAATACTTTTTTCTAAACCCCCCCTTGATGTCATCACATTTCCCCATTTCAGCCCTCCTAGAAACCCCGATATGTTTCCATTTCCGTTTCCGTGCCTGTTTTCCCCTTTCAGTTTCCCATAACTATGCTGTAGAAGCAATAGTCAAGGTTTGCATCGCTCGGGAGACCTTCGTAATGGCCCACACCAACACCGAATGTGCCTTAGAATCACTATCCTCCAAATCTTGCAATTCCTCAAGAAAAGCTTACTCTCGGTCAACATCCCAACGCATCGACTTCTTTGGATTTTCCGGCTTCCTCTCGTACCCCAGAATGATTTCCAAGACACCCTTATGGATGAACGAAACCCACATGTTTAGCTTCCAATAAGCATAGTTGGATCCATCGAGTTTGTCCTCCTTGCTCGTACACAGGGTTGCCATGGATCCACTCCAAGCACTCACACACTTGCTGAAGCTCGTATCAACAACTCTCCAATCATGTCTGCTACTGCAACTACATTATTAAAAAAAGAGGAAAAAAATGAGTTCAGGTCTGCAATAGCCTCCTTGGCATCTCCACGTCGCCTTCTCCAATAGCCACCTGGTCTTTTTCTCTTGCTACAGCTGAAGGACGTCATGAACGCTCTATCATATGATCAAACACAGGCGATGGCTATAACGGCGGGTGGAATATGGGCAGGCTAGCAACAGCCTGCATCAGCCCCAAACACACTCCAAGTCCAAGCCCAAGCTTCTAGATGACATGCAACTATGATACCATGTCATCGTTGCACATTGCAAAAGTACAAACTTTGAGAGAGAGTAAGAGAGACAGAGAGCGTGACATAGAATGAGGTAAGATGACTTTGTTTATAGCATGGAAAACAATGCCAACCAAAGGGGTGTGCAGATGAAATGGAAACCTAAAGAGTGCCAAGGGAACCCTATTTATAAGGGAAACCCAGCCAGCAAACCTACCGACCAGGTCTATGACCTAGCAAACCCGACCACATCTACTCGAGTTGACCCGATTGGGTCAGGTCGGTTGAACCAACCCTAGTTCTCGCTCCTAGGTTGGCCTTAATTTGGCCATTATCTGGCCTGGTCTCTAGATACTGGCCTGGTCTATAGCCCATAAAGTGGCCTATAATAGGCCCTAAATAGCCTCTATTGAGAAAGAACTATTTCACTATACCTCTCTCTAGGTGGGCAAACCCACATAGAAGCCCTCATTCACCACACATGAGATGCAATATATTCAAACATCAATACAGTGAGAGAGAGAGAGAGAGAGAGAGAGAGAGAGAGAGAGAGGGAGGACAGTTAAGATCCGCTATAGGCCAAATACTATGGTACCAAAAGCAACATTCCGAACGCCAAATGCATTTTCCCAAAAAGAGAACTATTGTTTTCTGAGAGACTGTGTTTCTTACATCATTTGAAGGCTACTAACCTATCAAGTTTTCTTACCTTTATGGAACCCTCGTATGAGTGCATTGCCTACTCTATGTACTTTCCATCTTTCCTAGCTTGTCTCACCTTCTCTAATACTGATGCTTTCGGTTTCAATTGAGTTGGGCTGAGGCCCTCATCTATCCATCGCTTCATACCCTTCAACTGCTTTGACTGGTGGAGTATATGAAACATATCCACTCATCTTCACACTGGATAACTTTATTTTCAATGTAGCTTTTGCTTGCATATTCCATGTGATAGAGGGAGTCACTCTTTCCATGGCTGCCAATGTATCTTACGATGAATCTTCCCCTCATGAAGCCCTGCTTCAATCTTTGAATCCACTTTCTATTCAAACAGACACAAAAACTTGCTTATGTTTGCATATTCCATGTGATAGCTGGAGTCACTCTTTCTGTGGCTGCCAATGTATGTTCCCATGAATCTTTCCCTCATGAAGCCATGCTTCAATCTCTGTATCTACCTTCTATTCAAACTGACAAAAAATTTCCCTCTATTGCATGAGCAATTGCCTTCCACAGTGGGTGCATCCACTGGTGGTACAAAGATCCCTACAACTCAGCCTCTCTCCTGCATCTTGAGGAGCACAGGCGCAGTTTTTGGATGCCCTTGCTTCTATGCTCCAAGGTGCTTTCTGCCAAATTGGACAAGACTTCACCCGGCAGCTTACCACGGCCATGGCTATGCAGGATACGGCTCTTGCCCAGATGGGACAACAGATTGGTCAACAACTCAAATCTGCCATTGCCATGCAAGATAAGGGTAAGCAGACCGCACCCCAGCATGGGAATCGGTCAAATAGCCATGATGAGTTTTCGGGCCCATGCAGAGGGTTAATGGCTAATGCACGCCGTGCATATGAGCACTCGTTTTCTGGTCCCTTGCATGTACCCCAGCATGGAGATTATATTGATTTGGGTGATGCCTTTTCTGTGCCGCGGAGCACTTCCTTGATGGATGCTAGGCTACCTTTTGGCTCACCGTTTTCTACTTCTACACAGGCTGAGCCATCTATACTAGGCCGACCTACAGGTATGCATCCATTCACTACTGCACCAGTGAGTATGCCTGGATCTAGTTTTGGGTTGCAGGGCAGCTGGGAAAGACGTCAGTCATCTTCTCAGGCTTTTACTGCACCAGAGGGATGTCTTTGGGACACAGACTCAGCCAAGAGAACATGCTTCTATGGCTCCGACAGTGAACACTTTTAGCCAGACGCAGCCTGTGCATCAAGCAGTTGGGGTTACTATGCAACAGAACGCTGGAAATGGGCAGCAATTGATATGTTTTTAGATGCCTTACACTCTTACCAGGCTTTGCCTGAGGATGTGCGTAATGAGATGCACTTTTCTCAGTATGTGAGTCTTAAGCGTGAGAAGGCTCGATATTGTGATGGGTACAACAAAACCAAGGACATGAAGGATAAGCTCTCAGTCCATAAGTTTAAAAGGGACACTCGCACCCCCAATGAGTTGGAGGAGTGGCTCAGGAAGCTGGAAGACTATTTCCACTTCTACTCCAAGGGCCAAGACTAATGAGGAGCGCATCATCTTTGTAGGTATGCATATGCCCGACTATGGTCACATGTGGTGGTGGTATACGAGGGATTCACCTCAAAGGCCAACCACATGGAGGGGTTTTAAAGAATTGATGGTTACTACCTTCGTATCCCCACGCATCTTGGATTGGTACTTGGCTGAATTCATTGCATTGTCGCAGACTGGCACGGTCCAAGTGTACTCACACAGCTTCTGGAGGCTTTCCTTGTTTTGTATAGGATGTATCGAGAAAGGGAAGCTGCTACGTTTCATCCATGGATTGAGTCCTTCCCTGGCTGCAAATGTGAAGGCACATAATCCTCAGACTATTGAGAAGGCAGCCCAGCTTGCAGAAGTATTTGAGCCAAAATATTACAGCAAGTATAAAAATGTGGCGGGCAGCATACATGGTACTGCGCATGACACTGAGAAGAAGCCTAAGTTGGGTGACTGGAATGCTAGGAAATCTGCAGCAATATCCTTTCCATGGTTTCCTACTGTTTCAGGAGTAAGATGCCCTATGCTAAGCCATATAGGCCACCAAATGCCAAGCCAGGAACCAAGCCTACTGCTGGAAATGAAAAAACAGCAATTCAGCAGTATACCAGGGCCATAATGGACAGTAGGAAGAAAGCAAACTTGTGCTATAAGTGTGGGGAGAAAAGAACCCCTGAGCATCGGGATGTGTGTAAGATGTGGAACACTGGTTCAGCCAAGCTTAGCATGATCATTGAACTCCCTGATGGTGAGGAATCGGTTGATGACACAGATTCCTTGGATGCCTCTCATGATGAGATGATGAGAACACATGATGTGGATGAAGCTTCTGACACTGGAGCTACGAAGGGAACTGATTTTCCTTTTGATCCAGGAGGTGCTACTAATCATAATATTCATGGTACGCAATCAATTGACATTCAGCCCACTCATGGCATACAAGGTCGTAGGCCTACATCTTTTCTTGTGCAGCATCAGGTTGCCATGCCTTTCATGCACGTGAAGATGCTAATGGTAATGCTCCTGTGGACGAAGTGGAAATTCATTGGGATGCCCAGCGAACACTCTATGCCATCTCCCTTCATGCTTTGATGGGTGCCAAAAGTGCTGAAAGTATCAGATTAAAAGGGATGATTAATGGAAGGATTGTTCACGTGTTGGTGAACAGCGGTAGCACTCACAATTTTATTAATTTCAGACTGATTGCTACTGAAATAGATCATGGGGTAAGAGTAGATGTGGGAAATGGACAGCATATGATCAGCAAATATAGTTGCCAGGATGCAAGGATCAAGTTCTCTTATCATTATGAATTTACAGGTGATCTCTTGGCATTGGATATGGGCCCAATAGATGTTGTCCTGGGTTGTGATTGGTTGAAATCATTGGGCAAAATCAACATGGACTTAAATGCTTTGTCACTCAGCTTTATCCACAAAGGTAGATCTGTAACCTTGCATGGTATTGCAACCCCTAAATTGCATGTCATTTCAGCAAGACAACTGGCCAAAGAGCTCAAGAGGGAGTGTGCCATCTATGCACTGAATGTGTCACTATCTACAGAGGGTAAGGATTGTTGTCACGATCTGTGACGTATTCCTTTCTCTATATCTAGACTTATGGATGGTTTGATGAATGGACACTTGTGGAAGGGTATGCCCTTTCGACGGGACACTTCCTATGAGGCACAACCTTTCACAAGAGACACTCCTATTGTAATGTACCCTCTCATCAAGGGTCACACCCTTCACAAGGGGTACACACCTCTTCATGCACATACACTTTGGAGTACACACCTTTTCATGTGTGACTCTTCACTCTCTATATAAGAGAGGCCCAATTGTATGGATGACACTACAGCTACACTACAGACACTCAAGCAATACAATTATTCCTTGTTCTCTACTATTTCAGTCTCCTTTCTGTTCCTTAGCACATTTCTAAATATAATAAATCTAGGGTTTCTTACAGTGGTATCAGAGCAAATTTCGCTCCTGCTTGTAGGAAATGCCCTCCACCTTCTAGCGCCTATCTGATACATCTCTTTCCGCTAGAAGGATATCCGTGCACATTGTGCATGGAAGAGATGGAGAGAATGAGCGTAAAAATTTTTAGCGCCAACCCTGCCTAAAGTCATCAATGGCCTCTCCATCTCCCACACATCACGAGTTGATGTGAATGGACACGACAAAAATCATGTCTTTTCATGTGCTTGGGCTGTCCCAAAACCAAGGGACGCACCTTTTCCACCATCGGACACACCTTTTGATGAAGAGTTTTGACTCCTCACCCAAGGGACACACCCATCATGGAAAAAAGGACACACCTCTTCGTGTGGGGACACCCCTTTTGAAAACACGGTCACACCCCTTCATGAAAAAGGTACACCTATTCCAAGGGTCACACCCCTTAGAATAGGCACACCTTTTGGCACCAAGCACCTTATAAAAAGGGTACCTAGAGGGGCTAAAAAGGAAAACCAGCCCCATACCTTAGGCCTAACCCTAGACTATCCAAGGGTTAATTAAACCCACACTTTAATTTTTGGAACCACCCAACCTAGGCAGCCACGCACAAAAATGACGATCCACGATTGATGCCCGTACGGATTTTTCGTCACTCAGGAATCGCCTCCCTTCCACACCATACGCAGCCCCCCCCAACTGCTTTGCTGCCCTGGGTTTCTGCCAGTCTCTCAGCGCCAGATCAGCGTCAGATCACTGCCCTTGCTGCCGCGATTCAGCCTTGGAAGCCCGCAGCCTGTTTCGCCACAAGCAAGCAGCCTGCCCCCTTTTTCACCACCATACCTGCCTATTGACCAGCAGCTGTTCTGCCCTCTATCGTGATTCAGACCCGCTGAATCCTGATGGCTTATCTCACCATCTTAGCCAGTGAAAAACGCCCTGTTGCTGCCTTCCAATCCTGACCAGCCAGGCCGAGATCTGCTCCTCACACCCCACATGCACTTTTCCTCTGAAATCAACGCAGGAAATCTGCCTTTTCTGCACCCAGCCTTTGCCAACGCCGCTATCTACCTCGAAAGTCTTGCCAGGCACCTTTTTCTTGTGTTCACATCCACGTGGACTTGCAAGGACAGCAACATGGACCTCCGAACAGAGATCTGCAGGCCTTTTCTACGCAACTAATTAGCAGATTAAATCTATGCCAGGTGATTCTTTCCATTCTACTTCTAAGGATTCTCTTTCATATTATCATGTGACGCTTCTTATCAAATTACAGCAAATGAAAGCCGCTTCCTTAAAGCATGGAAACCCCTGGTAATTCACCCGTCCCTTCAAGGACACCTCAGGCATCATCTACCACACAATATCGTGTTCAGATTGCACAACCAGCCCATTTCGGAGCTTTTGCATCATGGGTCTTCTGTGTCACATGCCCTTCCAGTGATTTGGACCACATCCTATACCTTCTGCGTGAGGCACCTGCACAACTAGCCCATTTCGGAGCTTTTGCATCGTGGGTCTTCTGTGTCACATGCCCTTCCAGTGATTTGGACCACATCCTATACCTTCTGCGTGAGGCACCTCAGTTACATTACTTCCTCAGCACAGTCCAGGTTGTGTTCCACGAGACACGTAGATACCCAGAACCCGATATTCCTCACGAGTTTGCTGTCCATCTTTGGAGAGATTTTTACCCCTCAGCTTCAGCATCTCTTGGGTACTCTCCACCTCCTTCAGCTCCCAGATATCCTCCTATACAGGTTGTACCTTCCCCAAGACAGTATTTACACTCTGAAGGCACTCCTTCTCCTGGATATCCTCCACTTCCGACAGCAGCTCCTTATCCTTTCTCAGATCCGTGGACTCTGCAACCTATCCCTGTACTCTCACGAGCAGTAACACCCATTTCGGCATCACCAGTGTTACCTCAGATAGGACCTCCTTTACCAGATTTCCACGGCTGGTTCCATCTTGCTTCTCCTACCCCCTCCAACATGAGCTACGGAGCAGCCCGAATCTTCTTCTAGGAAACTAGAGCGCAGGTTCGTGCTTTTCTCACAGGGATCTCACATGTGTCGCAACGCTCGCGTGCAGCCTCTCCGGAGATAAGCGACTCAAGTCCCAAAAAGACCCCTGAAGTCAACTTACAAGGCGAAGCACTACTTCAACTTCAAATTTCCCAGTTTCAGGACAGCATCTCCAACTTGGACCAGAAAGTCCAACAACTCCAAGATTCTTGCAGTACCACACATACAGAGGATGACGTGACGCAACGAGACGACTATGTGGACTCGTTACCACCAGAGGTAGAAAACACAGAACTCCGTGCCCTCTACCGTTTACTCCAAGATTCCAAAACTAAAAGACTTGACATTAAACTTCCGGAAGCCTACACTGGTCAACGAAATCGCCGAACAGTTGACCAATGGCTCGCAAAACTGCGCATGTACTTTAATACTGTTGACCTCACTGAAGGCAAAAAGATTGCCTTGGCAGCCTCCCTCCTCAAGGATACAGCTTTCCTATGGTGGCAACGACGCTTAAAGGACGGTGAAAGTGTGTTAACTTCGGAACATTTTGAACACGTGCTCCGTAAGCAGTTCATACCTGCCAATGCGGACTTCCAAGCACGTTCAAAACTCAGACAGTTGGAGCAAACAGGCTCCCTGTCTTCCTACATCTCTCAGTTCACCACATTGGTGCTGGAGATTGATGGTTTAACTGATGATGATCGCCTTCATGCTTCCATCTCAGGCCTAAATCCCTCGTTACGCATTGATGTCCTCAAAGCAAACATCACCACCACAGCTAGCGCTATTGCTTACGCAAAGCGCATAACAGATTTTCAAAACACAGGGAAGCATAGTGCTAATAGAACACAGAACTCTACTATGGCCAAAGGTGCTCGTCCTCAAGATAACCCCAAGTTTAGAAAAAACTCGGGTAATCAAGGTCAGCGACAGTCTCAAGATCCCCACAAGTCTCAGAAATCATATGCTGGATTCCAACAGAAGCACCCCTCCAAGGATCGTGCCTCTTCTTCTTCACAAAGTCATTACCGTCATCCCCAACATAAAGGTGCGGCCACTGACAAGAAGAACAACTCCAGCACAAAAGGACTTTGTACCATCTATACAGGCGACCATAGATGGTTCGATTGTCCCAAGCGACCAAAGCAAAATTCCAATATGGAACCTAGCACTTCCCAAACAGAAGATGCTACCCCAGCACAAGACAAGAAAGGCAAAGCTGTTCGAATGGCAAATACCAGCCACCTGAGCCTTACCAGCAACCCTGAACCTTTCCTAGCTACTCAAGTACTTTGTGTTCAAGGATCGATTCGTGGAACAACGGTCACTATCCTCATCGACAGTGGCTGCTCTCATAACTTCCTAGCTAGTTCTATGGTCGACAAACTTCGGTTGACCACCAGTCCTAGTCTCATGGACTATCAGATTGAACTCGCAAATGGAACTACCTTCTTGTGCAACACCAGGATCAAAAACTTGTCTTTTCGCATCCAACATTATACGGACAAGTTGAACTTCGACATCATGCCTCTTTCCCGGTACGATGTCATACTTGGACAACAGTGGCTCTACGACTATGATCCATCAATCAATTTTTGCAGCCATACTATCCAATTTGTCCACTAGGGAAAACTTATTGAGTTAACTGGTTCTAGGGACTCTTCTTCAACCCCAATTGCCTATATCCTACAAGTAAAGAAGTGGGTTCGTAAACGTCAAGTAAAGACTGTACTTCTGTTGGTTACGGCAGTAGAGGAGACACCAACAAAGGATCCTCCTGAATACCTCAACCAACCTTTTTTCCAGCCCTACCTGGATATTTTTCCACAGAAATTGCCAAAGCAGTTTCCACCTCGACGACCAGTGGATCACCCAATCGAACTTATTCCCGACAGTAATTTACCGTCGAAACCTCCTTATCGGGTTTCTTACACTCAAAATGAAGAAATCCAAAGACACGTGACCGAACTACTCGACAAAGGTCACATTCGGCCCAGTCGCAGCCCTTTCGGATCTCCTGTACTACTTGTGGAAAAAAAGAATAAGTCAATGCGCCTCTGCATCGACTACCAAGCCCTCAACAAACAAGTATCCATTGCCTCGCATCGATGACCTCTTCGATCAACTTCTACACGCAACACAATTCTCAAAGATTGATCTTCGTTCAGGTTATCATCAAATTCGCATACGAGAAGGCGATGAGTACAAGACAGCTTTTCGAACAAAGTATGGACACTATGAATGTTTGGTCATGCCTTTTGGGTTAAACAATGACACTAATGAACGACATCTTCAGGCCTTTCCTCGATAAGTTCATCATCGTTTAACTCGATGACATCCTCGTTTTCAGCAGATCCCTACATGAGCACAAACAACATCTTCACCAAGTCTTTGAAGTTCTCCGCGCAAATTCTCTCTACATCAACATTGAGAAGAGTGAGTTCTTCAAGACCCAACTCGAATATTTGGGACATGTTATTTCAGCTCAAGGCATCTCTGTGGATCCCAAGAAGGTCGAGGTAATCCGAAACTGGCCTACTCCTGAGAATGTTCATGATGTCCGCTCTTTTCTCGGATTGGCAAACTTCTACCATACAAAGGTCTATCAGTTTTCCGAAATCGCAGCTCCTATGTCCGAATTATTAAAAAGCACAGCAGTTTTTCAGTGGCTTCCCGAAACAGAGTATAGTTTCCAACAACTCAAGCAAGCACTCTCTACCACACCAGTTATGGCTATTGCTGACCCAAACCTTCCATTTGAGGTCATGACCGACGCTTCCGACATCGCTACAGGAGCAGTCTTGATGCAAGAAGGCAGAGCTTTTGACAGCCATAAACATTCTGATATCCAAACCCGATACCCGGTTTATGATAAGGAGTTTCTTGCCGTTGTACATGCTTATCGCTCTTGGAAACATTATCTCATGGGAGCCGACTTGGTGGTCAAGACAGACCATCACTCTTTAAAGTATATCTTTACTCAGCCAGTCATGAACGCTCGACAAGCACGCTGGGTTGAGTTTCTGGCCAACTTTCACATGACCATTAAGTACATTCCAGGACTACACAATGTAGTTGCAGATGCTCTCAGCAGGTTAACTCTAGCATCATCTATGGTAATCTCTACATTATCTGTGGATGTTCCGAATTCATTCAAAGGGAAGTATTTCAATGACAAAGACTTCGGCACAGCAGTATAAGTTCTTTCAAAAGATCAACCTTCGACTTCCGAACAGAAGATTTTCTCATCCTATTCTTATACGGACGACCTTTTGTATTATCAAGATCGCATCTGTGTACCACATGACAAGGATGTTCGACGTCTTTTGTTAAAAGAGCATCATGTAGTTCCTTATGCTGCCCATCCAGACATCAACAAAACTTATAGGTTACTCAGTTCAACATACTACTGGCCTCAGATGAAAAGCGACGTCATCAAAATGGTTACATCTTGCTTATCTTGTCAACAAATGAAAGCAAGCCGACGACTTCCGGCAGGTCTTCTTCAGCCTCTTCCAGTTCCAACTGAAAGATGGGAAAGTATTTCCATGGATTTCATTACAACACTACCACGATCCTCCAGAGGTAACACTCAGATTATGGTAATTGTTGATCGATTGTCCAAAATGGCATACTTTGTTGCTTGCAAAAGCAGGCTCCGAACATCGCCAAACTCTTCATACAACACATCTTCCGACACCATGGATTACCCAAGAATATCATATCCGACAGAGACCTAAGTTTACCAGTCACTTTTGAATTTCACTGTTCGAATCTTTGGGTACAACTATACTGTTCAGTTCAGCCTACCACCCAGAATCAGATGGCCAGACTGAAAGAGTCAACCAAGTTCTCGAAGAAATGCTTCGACATTATATTCAGTCACGCCTAGCAGCTTGGGAAGAGTATCTACCACTCCTTGAGTTTGCTTATAATAACTCTTTCCATAGTGCCATCAGCATGACTCCATTCCAAGCAGCTTATGGACACACTCCGATTGTACCAACGAATTTTGTACTTCAACATCGAGTGGCCCTAGCCGATCAACTGGTTCAAGAAATGCAAGACATTCTACTCCAAGTCAAGGATCATATGCGAAAAGCGCAAGAGCAGTATCAACGGTCTGCCCACAAACATAGACGTCACCTAGAATTTGACACTGGTGACATGGTGCTATTATTTGTAGCCCCACATCGCTATAAGACGGTTAAGTCTGTGTTTCCTAAGTTGCGACCAAGATACTATGGACCTTTCCGGATCATCAAGAAAAATTCACCTTTAAGTTACAAATTGGAATTACCACCATCATGGGGTAAAATCCATCCGACATTTCATATTTCTTGGCTAAAGACGTACATTACAGGCGATGAAGCAGTTCCTCCTGCAGGTGATTATGTCCCAGAAATCGAAGACGATTATGTTCTCCTTATTCCTGAGCGTATTCTGGACCATTGACAGCGAGAGACTCGACATCGACTTATCACGGAATTCCTTGTTCTTTGGCGAGATCTGGACGACTCCGACGCTACTTGGCAATCTGATGAAGACTTACAGCAATACCCTGACATTTTACAGCAGTATTTTCAGAATTTACCGTGATATTTTCTACATCAGTTCATTATCTCCACCAGGGTCTTATTTTGAGTGGGAGGGGATGTCACGATCTGTGACGTATTTCTTTCTCTATATCTAGACTTATGGATGGTTTGATGAATGGACACTTGTGGAAGGGTATGCCCTTTCGACGGGACACTTCCTATGAGGCACAACCTTTCACAAGAGACACTCTATTGAAGAGACACTCCTATTGTTAATGTACCCTCTCATCAAGGGTCACACCCTTCACAAGGGGTACACACCTCTTCATGCACATACACTTTGGAGTACACACCTTTTCATGTGTGACTCTTCACTCTCTATATAAGAGAGGCCCAATTGTATGGATGACACTACAGCTACACTACAGACACTCAAGCAATACAATTATTCCTTGTTCTCTGCTATTTCAGTCTCCTTTCTGTTCCTTAGCACATTTCTAAATATAGTAAATCTAGGGTTTCTTACAATTGTGATATGCAGAAATTGCTCTCAGAATTTGCATATGTGTTTGCTGATATGCCTTCACAGTTGCCCCAAGGAGAGATGTTGAATATGCCATAGTCCTAAAGCCTAGCGGTAAACCAATTAATAAGGCCGATACCGCCTCTCTAAGGTAGAAAGGGAAGAAGTGGCAACACAGGTGCGAGAAATGCTTGAGAAGAATTTTCTCTCATAGGACTTCTCCTTTTGCATCCCTAGAATTCCTGGTAAAGAAGAAAGACGGTTCATACTTCATGTGCATTGACTAGAGACTTGAATAAAGCTGCAATCAAGAATAAGTTTCCGATCCCCAGGATAGATGACCTGTTGGATGAACTCAAGAATTCATCAAATCAGAATGAAACAAGGAGATGAGCACAAGACAGCCTTTCACACACACAGGGGTTTATATGAGTTCAAAGTGATGCCTTTTGGATTGACCAATGCACCTGCTAGTTTCCAGGCACTCATGAACAAGATTTTACAGCCTCTTCTTTACAACTGTGTGCTGGTAATTTTTTATGACATCCTCATCTACAGCAAGAATAAGCATAAACACATCAGACATGCCAAGCAAGTGTTGGAACTTTTAGCTTTAGCTAAAGCCAGCACGTGCACTTTCATGGCAGAGGAGGTTGAGTATCTAGGTCATATTGTGAGCAAGGATGGAATTTGGGTGGATATAACCAAGGTCAAATGCATCAGGGAATGGCCACAGCCACGAAATCCCACCCAACTCAGAGGCTTTTTGGGTTTTGCTTCTTTTTACAAGAGATTTATTGAACATTTTGCCAAGAGGGCAGCCCCTCTCACTGACTTGTTGAAAAAGGATGCTTTCAAGAAGCACAACTCAGTTTTGTGGACCTCAAAGATACCTTGAGTAATGTACATGTACTTGTATGCCCGGATTTCTCACGGCCCTTCATTGTAGAGATAGATGTAAGTGGCAAAGGCCTGGTGGCTGTTCTGAGACAAGAGCATGGAGTTATAGCTTTCGAGTTTAGGAAATTTGAGGCCAAGGACTTGAACTATCATGTTTATGAATTGTTGGCTGTCCTACATGCTTTTGAGAAATGGCGCCACTACTTGTATGGTGGCAAGATTAAGGTTAAGATGGATCATATGACACTCAAGTACTTTCTTACGCAGCGCAATTTGTCCATGAAGCAAAAGAGGTGGTTGGCATTGAGTACCGGAAGGGGAAAGAAAATGTGGTTGTCAATGCCTTGTCCAGAATGTGGGCTTGCAGTTTATATGCCATTTCCACCATCTATCAGGAGTGGATTCATGGGATTCGGGAAGAATATATGCAGAATTCAAAGGCAGCTCCCATATTTTTGGAGTCACAGAAGCCTTCAAGCCAAGGGCATGCTGAATTTAAGCTGCATAATGGGCTGTTGTACTGCAAGGACAGACTTTACCTTGTGCCAGCTAGAGGCCTCCTGTGTTCACCCACCCTCTCCTGTCACACCTCCATGGCCAGACAAGGGGATCAGCTCCCCAGCCTTGGAGGGCATACCAATAGTTACCAAGAGTCGATGCAAGAAACCTATTGCTGCTGCCATAGCCCATTCTGCTGCGGCCGCCATGACACACTCTTTCCTGTAGATATAGTCAGCACAGCAGCTGCCGTTGCTCAAGCCGTTCTGCCAGAAACTCAGAGAGCTGAAATCCAGGCAGATATAGCCAACAGAGGAGCCTGCTGAAGGCTCAAGACTACTGCTGCAGAGAGCAGCTGTGAGTCACTTCAAGCATGGCCACCATTGCTGAGCGCTAAGGCTGCTCTCTTCAACAGCGACTTGATGAGCTTATGTGTACTGTCCACTGTCTACTTCGTGCACATTGGATTCTCTTTTGTTGTGTTTCCTGGCATGCAGGTTTGCTAAGCTAATGGGTCGTGCTGGGCTGTTTGTAAGTCTATAGCTTCAGTTTACTTCAACCAGGAAGGTAGCTGTGCTTCATTTTGCTGTGCTCATAAGTCTGTAGCTTCAGTTTACTCCAATCAAGAAAGCATAGAGTTCGTACTAACTTCAACACGATCCCCAAAGTACGAGTTTCTTTGGTAAATTCTCTCTTTTTTTTTTGTAAGCATATTCTCTTCAATCATGAATAGCAATGAGAAGGCCAAAGGGGATGCTTCCAAAACAAAGCCATGGAAGACAAGAAACCCAAATGGTTTTTTGCTTCCCGAGGGGGTAGATCATTTTCTGCTCTTAAAACAGCACGCTATACACTTGCAGAAGGAAATTTTAGAGTTAAGGGATAAGCTTTGCAAATAAGAAAAGTGCATTGAAGATGTGGGGTCACAAGCAAAAAAAGAGAGCAGTTCACCTCTGAAGCCAGTGAACAGTTTGATGAGAATCATGACATCTTCTCTAATGAACGGACTTGGATCCAACCAAACGAAAAAAAAATTGGGAGAAAAGTTGGACTATGGATGAGTTAACCAATTCTCTGTTCAACAAAAATACTTGAAGATGTAGAAAGCTGTCGGAATAAGACTCATTTTCTTTAAGACATTTGACAAGTTGATTGTGAAAAGAAGAGAGGATAAAAGATGAAGGCATGTGGGGTGAGGGTGGAGGTTGGGGGGAACGAGATTTTGTGTGAAATGTGCTGCCTTGACATCACAGCTCAAAATCAGCTATAAATGTGAAAACTAGAAAAATTAGAGAAGTCGTACCGCCGAGTATTTGATTATCCCAGAGCAAGAATAAGAGCAGACGCATTACCTCACCGGGGAACAAATCAGGATGCTTCTCATATACTGAAGTATATAGACCATGATACCTGCTCCGATAGACCGGGAGTCAGATGCACGTTATGCACAAGAAAAATAGAAGCTATCGAAATACAAATTTCTAACGTACGTGTTCTCTACGTCGCGTATACGTTCTAGAGCTTGGTCCCTCACGGATGAGGCTGACAGATACTTGTTAACTTCCGTTTCAGACCTGTCGACACAAACATTCGTCGTTATGAAACGAACGATGAGTCCAAATTTGAAGCATGCAGGGAAGTTCCAACTAAAAGTGTTACCACTGGAGAATGGATTCTGGATGTCGAGGCAAGGCAGAAATGTATGCATTCCATCGTGACTTTGGTCCCTGACTTGCTTCGCTGATCAAATAGGAAGCCAGGAAAGGCCACTCCGGGACACCTTCCGCAGTCATGATAGAACCAGCTTGAGGATTGCTCCAAGCCTAAACACAGAATAAGAGTAAGGTCTTCTTTCCATCGCATTCACAGTTCAATTCTCCGCTAAACGGTGACTCATTTCAATTTTTATCATGTATGAGGAGACTTGCATTCATCATTTCCGTCCTCTTCTATGCATGAAGTACTCTAGTATGTTGTGCTGGAGATTGACAGGTCCTTCACCCATTGCTACACGGTAAGGAAAGTTCTTACTCTGAGATTGCCGAAATAGAATTACGAAACGAGAATCCTAACGGAACCCGCATTTTCTTGCTTTGGAATCGAGTGTAAGACTCACGGAAGCCGTTGTAATGATGAGACACAAGGGCACGTTGAGCAATTTCTCCCCGTTTCGAATGCTGCTCTGCGCGACAAGGCCCCGGCCACCAGCGTCCACTCGTTCGAGGGCCAAATTCTGGGGGGGAAGACCCTCGGCGGTGAGCCAATTCTGGAGAAGCTTGGCATTCTCGCGGGAGTAAGTGTCGCAGCCCCAATCGACTGAGCGATTCTTGCTGGTCTGTCGGCCGAGAGAGCAAAGGGTGAGCGAAGAAGAGCAGGAACAGGCCGCCATAGCCATTCTTTCTTGCAAGCTTTGCAAGCTTCTGTTGAGTCCACAGAAGAAAATGAGGTCCTGCTCGTGCGAATTGCTTTCCACGCGTGTGAAGCCATATGCCTCTTTAAGGATCGTTGATCCTATCCAGATCCAAAGTGTGGTTGGAATTGGATCATATGGCTTCTTTGTGATCTTCTAGCATGACGAGTCTACCACGAGTTAGAGGCTGTCCCCATGCACCCTGACGGTCGTCTCCATCTGCAGTAGATAAAATAAGAGCACCATCTTCCCACGAAGGTCGTCTCCATAGGCAGTCGATAAAATAAGAGCACCATCTTCATCTGCAGTAGATAAAATAAGAGCACCATCTTCCCACGAAGGTCGTCTCCATAGGCAGTCGATAAAATAAGAGCACCATCTTCCCAGGAAGGTCTAGGGGATGCCAGAGGGTTACTCCCACACCTTCTACAATTGTCTAGTGATGAAGTCGCACTCTCTCCATCCTCCAGAGTGAATTGTGCAGCCCAACCCCGCGTCGTTGTTGGCCTGTGATCAGGTTGAGAAGGAGGGGTAGGGGGATGGCATCCATCACCTCCCTCGCCTTCTGACAATACCCTGAGAAACAAGTGTCACACCATCATTCTCCGGACTATGGGGACGGCCTCTTAGGCATTCATTCTAGATGTTGGTATATAGCCTCATCGGTTGCCTGTTGAGATAGGAAATGCAAACCCCTAAACTATTGGCAAACTTTCAAATAGGATAGAGAAGCTTTATTCTAGGATAAATAAGGGCATTATCTTGGTGCAATAACGACTCATCAAGCTTGTTTGCTCGCAATGAGTTAATTCAAAAAATAATCTTTGGACTTAAGAAAATGGATATAGTAATAGATTGCATAGCTCCATGCAAAACATCAACATGCATAGACATAGAAGTTATAGCATTCACAATGCCCGTTGTCAAGCTCATATAATGTGTTTTGACTACGTGGATCTTCACCTTTTGCAAGCCCTTATTTCTTGAACAACTTCAAAAGATTGAGTCGAGGATATGCAAAGAGGTCAGGAGAAAGAACTTGCAATATAACAAGCTAGGCAAGCAAATCTTAATCCATCCTCTACCCTTCCCGAAAGAAGCACTTGCCTCCTCGTGCCATCTCTTAGTGCAAGTTAAGGTTACAAAAAGCCCTTGTGTCTCAAACACCTTTTCTCCATGCATTCACCAACGCCTTCTACCAGATTATCAGCAAAAAAAAAGACCTCTTTAACAATGTCGATTCTCCACTTACTCCTTGCTCCATTCTCCCCTATTCATCATCCCATTCTCTCCAAATTGGCGCTACTTCATCATTGCCTCCCTGGAGCATTTCGGATAGTGAAGTCGTTTTTCTCCATAGTAGGGTGGCTACTAGTCTAGAATGGGAGTACCCCGACAGCAACCCCTCTACTTGCCTACCGTGTTACTTTTTCAAAGAAGCAATATGCCACTATCCGACTCAAATAGCTAACTGCTCATGATATTGATGGCAACATATCAAATTCAATGAAGAATCAAGAAGCACTCCATGCGTAACAAGTTGAATTTCATTCACGAGGCTTGCCCTATTATATGATGTTGGTATAGATTAATGAGTGGTGGGAATAGTAAATGTAGTTTGAGCCGTAGTATGTATTTTCATTGTAATAGTTTGTCCATATGTGGTCAATAGTTGAACCATGAGTATTGTTGGTTGTTCTATCAATTGTTTGAAGTTGTTTTTTGCCATGAATGAATCAATAATTGTTTGTTTGTTTTTGTTATAGTGAATATTGAAGTCTCCTATTATTTTAATGTGTATGTTATTTTCTAGTTTGTCGAACAATGTTTGTAGAAGACGTACGAGAGTTGTAGTTGGAGTTGAAGGGGACTTGTATATGTTAATTATTGCGAATTTTGAAAGATTTTGTGTTGTGAAGGTTGTTTGGAAGCATTGACATCTTTCGTGTGCAACGTATTCTTGTGTGTGTAATTGAAGGCTTCTTTTGTAACATGTTGCAATTCCAACACCTGAGTCATTTTGTAAGCATTTGAATCCAGGCAATGATATTTTTGTATTAGTCTTGCAATGTAATTCTTGAAGACAAAGTATTGTGGCACCTAAGATGCTATTGTCATTAATAATGTCTATGTAGTGTGAAGTTATTGCTCTTATGTTAAGGGATTGCAACATGTTTGTTCTTGTGGATAAATTTGTTTGTTATGGTTGCCATAGTCTCTCATCTCTAAGGCGATCGATTTCTTGCAACACTTTTTTGTCAACTTTTATGTGTTTGATTTGGATTGGGTTAACTAGGTATAAATTGGCTAGGTCATGTATACGTGAGAGAGCTATGTATGTCAAGCCATGTGCCTTAATGAATGATGGGTCAAATGCAAGATAATCCATTGAAAGACCTTGCAAGCGATGGATTGTTCTTACAATTGTTGGTTGCAAGGGAAATTGATGCCTTGAGACAGTATTTAGGTTGTTCTTGCCAATTTGGAATTCTCTTATAATTTGGCGAATGGGAGTCCAATTGCATGGGATGATATTGTTGTAGAGGTTGGAGTTATTATAGCGTGCCCTCTTTCCAATATTGTGGTTGTTAAACAAAACCCAAGCTATGTGTTGGTCATTTTATGTTGAAGATAGTTTAAAAATGCCATCAGCTCTGTTGGCAAGCCCATCTGGTACATCCAAGTTTCTTGAACATATTTCAACAATCATTTCTGGTTTTAGGTATAAGGTGTGATGCAATCTAGCTATGTCCTTAGGAGATGTTGGGATATTAATTGTTTTATTGCATGTTTTATGTCTTTTGTCAATTGAATTTAATACGTGTGGAGTGTCTTGAAGTAAGTTGAAGACTTTTTGGTTGTGGTCATCCTTTAAAGCATTAGTGTAGAATAAATGTGGAATTTTCTCCAGATCAATAATTTTTTTGAAATATTTGTTGTTGAGATATCA
The DNA here is from genome assembly GCF_047967505.1 of Dipteris shenzhenensis. NCBI lineage: Eukaryota > Viridiplantae > Streptophyta > Polypodiopsida > Gleicheniales > Dipteridaceae > Dipteris > Dipteris shenzhenensis. The sequence goes on along the minus strand of NC_141613.1, from coordinate 47,597,929 downwards.
TAAGTCATATATTGTGTGTTGTCCCACCCTTATTTTGTTTAGAGCTTCTATGTAAGTATTGTCATTTTGGCGCATTGGCTTGTTTAGTTCATAGAGTAGAACATTGTCCTTCCAGAAAGAAGACACTGTTGTTGAGGTTGGCATTTGGTCCATGAATATCCAAGAGTCTTTTGTGGGACTTGCTTGACAGAGATCTCCACACAAAATTATGTCGACCCCTCCGAATGATTCTAGATGATTGTGCTTGATTTTGCGCATACGCATGTTTGTTGCCACAAATGTATTGTGTCCAATTAAGGATACCTCGTCGAATACAATAAGTTCAATGTCTTTGTACAATTGTGATAGTTCTTGCAATTTTTCTACTGATAGGGCTGTGTAGTGAGATGCCATTAGTGGTAGATGTAGTTCCACGTGTATTGTTGTACAACCAATGTTGAATGCCGCTTTTCCTGTGTATGCAAGAAGAAGAACTTTTGCGAGGTCAATGTTTGAGGTTTCTTTGTGTGAGTATTGTCGTAGTAACGCTTGCACAAGTAGAAGAAGAACAAAAGTTTTGCCAGTGCCAGCATTGCCAGTTAAGAATAAATGTATTTTCTTAGTTGGATAGCATCTTTTCTTTAGCATGATGTCCTCAAGAAGTAATATTTGTTCTTTGTTAAGTTCTCTAATTTTAGCATAATATTCGATGTTAGGCATGATGTTGTAGTTTGGTAATGATGTATGTTGATTTTGTGTTGGGATGCGATGTGTTCGCATATCCATACCAATGTCATATGTGTCCTTGTTTTTGAAAGTTGATGTGGATTTTGAAGACGATGTTGTTGTTGTTTCATTTTGATTTTGTTCGAAATTTTGGGAGCAGTTGCACATATTTATTCTCATTCAATTGTATAATATCTTTGTTATTGTAATGCATGTCGTGCCATGTTTGAATAGTTTCTGTAAGAGTTATTTCCTTGTTGTGATAAGGAAGGAAGAGAATACATTTTTCTCTGTAGTGATTTTCTGGATCTTGTATTTGGTTGTAGTTATTGAATCGTATGACTTTTGCTTTTTTTCTTTTTGTTTTTGTTGATTTGTTGATAGTGTATTTGCTCTTAAATGTTGCCAAACAAATATTCTCTAGAGTATTAGAATGTTTTAAGTATTTCATCCTAACGTGCTCAAAGAAGATGTTAGTATTGTCGGGGTGCAATTGTTGCAATTGTTCTCTCCTTTTGAGTAAATATGTTTGCTTCTCTGGAGGATTTGTGTTAATATATTGGAATTGTCTTGTAGAAGATGAGAGCGGCATTGATAGGACCAAATATACTGCTTGTTGTGAGCTTATATGTTGTGTGCTAAGAATAGCATTCCTGACTATGCAAATACATCCATTTGGTGCTACATTTTTTTATATGCTTTCAGCCATTGCAATTTTAACTGCTTCTGTCGTTTCCTTGTCTATTTTAGTTATGTATGATGTGCAATATGCAGCTGCTCCATGTGGATTTAGTACAAATTGAACATTTGTATTAGCTTCCCATAACTTAGACAATGTTGGATTGAAATTATTTGTGTATATGTCATTGGGTTTTCTTCTTAAAAACAAGGTTGGTTGTGATATGCTTGATCTAATGAAGTTGATGTATTCTTCTTCAGTCATATTTAATTTTTTCATTTCTTTTCTCATGGATTTGATGTCAACATCATCTTCTAACGGCATCAAAACTTTGGTGGTTGCCATAGGAAATCTTGGGAATCCAAATCTGCACTTGTCCTTTCTCTTAAAGCATGTTTTGCGATGTTTATGTGTTTGCATTTGGTGCTTCTCATATGGAAATTGGTCTATGTCGGTGGAGATGTATTTATCAACAAAGTATCCAATGTCATGGTTAGACGATATTCCAAATACAGGTGCATCCTGAACCCACAACAGTCTATGATCATGTTGGCTACCTCGATTTTGGAATTTTGTAACAAAGAAGAAGTCCTTAATTTTACCTAGAATGCTTTCATCTTTTCTTAGTAGTGTTTTTAGTGCTTTGAATTTGTGTACATAATATTATGCCGTGGTCACTGGATCAGATCAAATCATGTTGCATGTTTCAGCATTTGTATTGATGTTGCTTTGCTGTTTTGGAGGATTTAGTTATTGTAGACATTGTAGTAGTGGTTGCCAAATCCTTTCTGCAGCAGAAAGTGTTACGAAGAAACATGGAGGACCCAATTGTCACAAAATAGCAAATAGGTTTTTTTTGAGGTAGTGCTTCTGATCAATAGAAGTTCTCAAGTGTGTGAAATCACGAAAACCTATGTTTGATTGAAAACGTTTTTCAATATTTGTATGTACGAGAGCGTCTTTTACTTACAACGTTCTCCCTTGTGTTTGACCTTTATGCATTCGTAACCACGATGAAGAAAGAACTTGTCTAACCAAAATCTTCATTGTTTTGAAGAAAAGGTTCTCAATTGACATCGCGAAGCGGCGGTCAACATTTGTGACTTCCCAAGATGCAAGATTTTGGTAGGATGTGCATTTTGGAATGTTATATTGTTGTTTATGTTCAAAAAAAAGTTTTGGGTATGTTAGTTCTTCCCAATACGTGTCTTTGTGTATACTTAAAGGAGAGAAACCTTCAGATGGAGCAACAACTATAGTTTGATCTTCAAAGTCCATTATTTGTTGACTTGCATATATTCCATGCACGATGGTATCTGTTAGGTGTTCATCTTCTTCTTCTGCAAAGGGTTCTCATATGTCCTTTTCTAAATCATTTTGATGTTGTTGTATGTTTTTAATGTGATTTTCCCAAAGGTGATTTATTTGAACATTGAATTGTTTATATAGGCGTGTATGTTCACTACTCTTCCATGCAATCCATATTGACCTTCATAAGAGAGTTCACGAATTTGTGCAAAGGAATACGAATGGAAACTAAGCATGCTTCTAGGTCATTCAGCTTGTTTGTCGACGTTTGGATTGGAGTTGTTTGAAGGTGGTTGTTGTTGTTAAACAATGGCATCTTTTTTCTTGATATATCTTTGTAGCAAAGTGAACACAACATTTTTTGTTGTGATTGGATTGATGATAATTTGATGCCATTGCTAAGGAGAAATATTGTCATTTCTTCTTTGAGTTTTTTAAACTTCAAGGAAAATTTGAGTGAGCCACAACAATAACATGGTGAATTAGGAGTATCCAAGATTTTCTTGTAATATTGTTTTTTATGTTTATTTTCAGTTTGTTTTCTTTTTCGACACCCAACTGCATCTTCCAACGGGATTCCATCCATTGGAAGATTGCCTTTGGCTAAGATAGAAGTAGAGGTGAAAACAATTCTATGCAATTTGGGGATTTGTGCATGGGAGAAGCATTTTTCTCTTTCTAGGAAGCCTCAGAGTGGGCCATGCAAAGCGGCCAGAATCTAGCCATTCTACTTTTGGATTTTCAGAAAGCTTATGACAGAGTAGATTGGGGTTTTTTGGAGGGCACCCTTTTACGTTTTGGCTTTACTGATGCTTGGATCAAAGGTGTTTTCTCCTTGTACAGATCAGCCCACAGCCAGGTACTTATTGGTGGGGTAAGGGGTGAGAGATTTCAGATTTCCAGATCAGTCCATCAGGGATGCCCCCTTGCTCCTTTTCTTTTTTTCTTCGTGGCTTACTTCCCATTAGAAGGGAAGAGGAGCTACTTGACAGTGAGTTGGCAGATGACACAACAGTTTACTTGGATGCTTGTTGTAAGCAATAATTTTAGAGGCGAGACGCGCAAGAAGAGGTCACTAAGATTATGCATTTTAGGTAGCGGGACAACCACGTCATGCAAATGTGTCATGAAAAATGGCCAATCTATAAAAAGGTGTATTGGAGGAGCATTAACCGTTCACAACTGAACTTAGTTAGCCCTTACCAAGTTTGTCTTGCAATTGCAGATATTTTGAATTTTGTACTTCACAAATGTAAATGCTGACCTTGTGGAGCATATGTGTGAGACTTGCGGAGGATTCGGTGTGAGCAGAGACCCTCTTCATCCATATTGTTATTCTTGCAAGGGACCTCAAAATGTTGAACAAGTCCTTAGCTTAATAGGTGACATTGTCCAACAAAATGGTGAGCAAGTTCCTGTTCATATAAGAGGCCCATACATGGACATTATACTATCCTTGGGTATTCCTTTCATTCAAATGTATGAAGAAGATCTAATGATGGCTCATGGCAAGCTAAAATCTCTCAAGCCTAGTGGAAGCTTCACTATTAATAGCTTAGGCTTTGTAATTGCTTATGAGGCAAATGCATGATAAAAGGATTACTCTTTGAGATCCATTACATTTGTGCTTTCATATTGTTACACTTTTCTTCTTTGATATCTTTGAAGTAGACAATTACTTTGTCTTGAATTAATATAAACGGATGTGGAACTACAAATTGAAAAGTAATATATACCTTGGTTCCATATCCTAGTTGAGAGACTTGACTAGTGAATGCTACTTGTGAGCTATCCTTTGCAGGTCCATCCGGTACGTCCGCCAAGATCGTAAAGTCAAAAACACATATTGTGTTTTTAGCCTTTAAGAATGAGACATTCTTTAGGATGTACATAACCACCCCCTCATTGTTGAACTCTTGTACCAATTGAGTCAACGTAGATTTCCTTTCATTCACAAAAGATAATTGCACATTGCATGGGTTTTCAGTTTAGAAAAAATTTTAAGAGTTTGATTTAAGAAACAATAGTTTGTAGGTTTTCAACTTACTGTAGCTCTGTCCTCATCTCTTGGACCGTTCGCAACAATGATTTGATCAGCCATGCTCTTCATTTGCCACTTTGATAATCACAATTGCAATTGTGCCCATCACATTTGAAATGCTCAACTTCCCAAAGTTAATATTTTCTGAAGCCCAAGATGCATATGTGCATATGGGATGGTCTGGCAACAAACGTAGATTTCCTTCAAAAGGCTCTCCCCTAATGATGCAAGTTGTGGCATCCAGTAGTAAAGAAAATCTACAAGTCCCACCTTCAGTTGGACCTTTCACCACAATAGAGGCTCCTTCAATTCTATAAAACTCTCCAATTTGCAAGAAATTCACAAATTGGTGGATATAAGTGGAGGGAATCAACAAAGTGATTGTGTGGGAACAAAACCTATCTGTAAAGTCTCCCTTTAAGGACGTTGGATACTTTGGATTAAGTGCCTTGTAAGTACCATACTTACAAAGCAATTTATCTTCAAAGACAAATCTATGAGGAGTGCAATCAGAGAGTTGAGTTATTGCAAGCAAGACTAAAGACTTTCCCCCTCCCACAAAATTCTCCTTTGATGGAACTATGGCTTTGGCTACAGAAGGGCAATTGTGTGGTAAGGGTTGAACATTCATAACATCATCAGGTCCACTATGAGAGCTAACCTCGTCATTTTCATCTTTGCACAAGAATTGTTTACTTGTTGCATTATCAAATGGGAAAACGTAAGAACTTACAATAAATACAACAACAAAGATAAATGTAAATCCATCATCAAGCAATATTCATGCATTTTTTTAAGATTGGATTAAAATTACACAAATTAATACTTTTTAAAATGCAACGCAAATCAAAGCAAATATACTAAATTGTCATCATGTTTACTTTCAATATTTGAAAGACATCAAGTATCAAAATAGTTTGTTAAAATACTTGAAATTATATCTTAAAATACAATCTTTTTAATCAATAATTATGACATTTTTCTTCTCTAATTTAGGACGTGTAGCTCTTTCTCTTATGACATTTTTCTTCTCTAATTTAGGAGGTGTAGCTCTTTCTCCATGGTTTGGTTTCCTAGGTACATTTGTGCGCTCAACATGAGTAGTTATAGTTGACTTAAAACTAGCATATTTCGGGTTTGCACGCACAAGTCTCTTCACTGAAACAAAAAAAAATAAAAAATTAATCACAATTCTGCAATTGGAAATTTGACACATGCAAAAGAAAACTACCTTGCACATATGCTTCCTGCGCCACCTCTTGGAAGCAATGCTTCAAGGAACGTCTTGGCGTCTTCTTGATAGGTGAATTCTTTACAAGGTTCTCTTTTGGAGGCTTGCTAGAACTACCAAGAACAAAGGGAGTTGAACGTGGGCTAAGAGGTGATGCAGTTTTCTCTGCATATGAACATGTAGAAGCTACAGGAGTACCTAAGGAAAATAAAAGCTCAAACCAAGTTATATTTAGGTGCAAGAGAAGTCAATGACAACTCCAAAGTCCAACTTCAACTTCAAGCGTTACAGTAAACGATCGACAAAAACTATGTACTTAATCACTTCCAAATTAAAACGAGAGGAAGCAAGCTTTTTCTATCAACATAGTTTAACAAAAAAATCACGAACGATCACTTCATAAAGAAATTAACGTTTAAACTCAATGTCAAGATATATTGAAGACCAACGAACAGATTGTTTAACCTAAATCTCGGGATATGTTGAAGACCAACGAATAGAATGTCAGGGAACTAAGACAATAGATAGCAAACCTTGCATTGAAGCAAGTCAACCAAGAGGAATTCCTATTGCAAGTGTGCAGAAGGTCAACAATGAACAGCAACGTGAAGGACATGCGTTCGTGATAAGAGATGCGTACGCAAACCACAAACCTTGCATGTAAGCAAATCGACCAAGAATTTCTCCAGGTTCAAGCATGCAGAAGTTTTGTAGAGAGTAGCAATGTAAAGGAGACGCGTTTGTGATAGGAGGATTGTAGAAATAGTGGAAGTAAAGGAGAACGTAGTGCCAAATACGAAATGACGACCTCCTTCTCAAAGAACAATGATGGATTTGGATAGAAGAAGAAGCTCTCAAGAGTGGGAAGGCTATCAGGAAAAGCAAGCTCAGGAAGAGCCTAGAGGTATAGCTTCAATTCCATTGTCTCATAAGAAAACGACCTTGGGAAGCACAGTCAGATGCAGAAAGCAGAAGAGGGAACTACCATGCACACGACATGCATTTACTATGGACAGGATTCGTTGGTTTCACAACGTGTTTGACACGTTCAACAGAAGAAAGTTTGGCATTAACTGGAGTCATTGAAGAATCCATTGCATCAGGGAAAGCTTTCGCCAAACCTGCAACCAAACATACACGAATATGAGAAGGAAAGGAAGTAATGGAATACGTTCAAATTGAAAACCAAAGTACGAGACGCTCGAAGAGAACCTTTCACAAATCACCGCTATCAGTTTCCATATACTCTGTAGACCCTTCCATCTCAAGCTCATTGAATTCGCACAAACAGAGCACAGTAGAAAGTACTCCGTCCTTCCTCTGTGTTTATATAATGGGAGACGTTTTAATTTCATGTAACAAGGATTCCGTGTTAGATAAAGCCATAAACATGTTTCCATGTTCCAGCAATCATACCTCAAATTGCTTCGCATCAAATTGCCGATACAGGGACTGAGAAGAAGACAAATATGCGTCGAAACATCCTCCCATATTAAGTTCATCGAATGTGTGAAATCCTCTCATTAGACCCTTACCTTCTGACGCTTGTATTTCCTATGAATGCAATGTCACTGTGGATGGAACTCCTATGGGCAACCAGGGGTGGATCAGTAAAAACGGAATGGACCCAAGCACCTTTCATTGCTGGATGCATGCGTAGAATCCACAGCTCCAACTAATTCGTATGGAGGTAACATAAAGTGTGCGTAGAATCTGTAGCATCAAGGTTTCCTTTGGAGTGAAAAATTTACACAAACAGGATTCGGCGTTACTTATGGCGGAAGGGGCGAGTATTCACGTAGGCTACAGATGCAGCCTGGACTCCAACTACCACTTCAAGATGTGTCAGTTTCAATTATGCATGCAAGATTTGACCCAATAGAATTCATGCAAATAGGAGTGTGGCCCAATGCAATTCATGCACGTATGGCACAAGTGTGGGCTAATCACATTTACTATGACACGAAGCCATCAACCAATAAAAATGCTTAAAATTACAAAAAACAAAATATTCCCTAATTTTTGCTTTCAAAATATGTCGCCATTGCTTTAGGCTACCCTGAGGGGCAGGCCAAAAAGAAAACAAGCTGTCACTTAGACATCGAATGAAAAATCATCTCCCAAAACGTGGGCACACCCAAGTGAGCACATTTGACAAAGTGAAAGAGGCTGATGAAGTTGGACACTCATATTCAGGTGCAGGGTCGAGGAAGGGGAAGCCAGGTCTTTGACAGATGGTTCTGGAATTTTTGTACTACATAACTACGACGACTAAGTTCATAGAAGGAGCTGCGACTAAGTTCATAGAGGGAGCCGCAGAGGAATTGGCTTGAGGGTTCTTGGATGGTTCTTGAATTCCTTTGCTCTATGTCAATGGCACACGACAAGCTTAAAGACTGCATACGTAATGTAGATATAGATGCTTAGAGTATTCCCACAATTGTTGTTCTAAACTTCCCAATAGGCAAAGTCGTTTCATTAAATAGAAGCTTCTTTCATGTTTGCTTATATTTTTCAGGTTCTTGAGCGAACCTCATGTAGTTACTATTCGCAACATTGCAAAAGCAACCGGCTTATATAAATGGAAGTTTATTCTTTTTGTTGGAAAATTTATTTGCAGAATTCCCAAAACTTAGCTATCCCCAAAGCCATTGATGCCCTTCATTTCTTGCTTTCTTCTTTTGTTGCATCGACCTCCCCTCGCTCCTGATGTAAGTAGACTACCATATGGTAGTTCTGCCTACCTTGGTGCTGCGGGCTTGCTACGAGCCTTGTCTCAAAGCTTGTGCATTCTTGCTTACTGTCCTGGTTGGATAGCAGCATGAGCTGCCCTGGATACTATTTAGGCAAGTGCCACTGTGATGCGGCTCTTCTTCCATCAACACTTCTTTCAGCTAGATCTCTACTTCCTTCGATTCCAGATTTGTGTCAAACCAAATCTCTTCACACCGTTTGATTTTGCCCATAGGCCTGCTACTCCCCTCACAATTCTTTGATCCCAGAAGCAAGACGAGTCACAACCATCGGCAAAGTTTTTGATCCACAGAGCATCGATATTGGAGCTTCTAGCTCATAGAAGGTATTGAGAAAAGATGTTAGCAGCATTAAGGACGCGTTTGGTAGGGTGGATGAAGTAGCCATACATAACTCCGAGGGGTTGAGATGCAAGTGGGAGGAATGGCAATGAGAAGTAAATTTGGGAGGAGATTGCGCTTAGCCTTCTTGGGCGTGCGACCCATGCATAGGGTCGGAGAGGCAATGGGGAGGGGACACATGGAAAGGTGATCAGGGATAAGGGGCTCCGCACTGTGCTAACGCCTAAGTAAGAGTTGGGGTTCAAGAGGCTACTATTGTCAAGTAAGTTTTCATCCAACGTTGGAGCTGATGATGGAGAGCATCTTAAAAGTGTGGGAGCATAGCATCGTGTGGTGCATGCAATAGAAAGCTGACAGATGTGTCTTCTTGCATCGTTTTTACGCTACTGGCCAAGATTGGAATGGCAACGAAAGAGCAAGAATTCGTTAGTATGCCACTTGGCACAACCTTTGAATGGCACATAGACATATATAGAAGATGAATTACATTCGGCCTACCTAGAGGAGGACCAAAAGTTGTTAGAAAAGGTGGTCGAGCCTAGTCTATAATAGGGAATGGTCTAACCAATATGTGAAGTTTGTCCCATGTGACTTGTTTGTGGCAGTAGTGTTGGTCTAGTTGTTGACCCATGGATTGTTGTCGGTGTGTAAATTAGTTAAGTCCACATTCTTTGAGTGAAGAAGATAAGGTCCCACCCATGGGAGTTGTTTTCCACGTGTGTGAAGCCACATGACTCTTTTAAGCTTGTTGATCCTATCGAGATCCAAAGTGTGAGGTATGGATTTTCTCCTATTGGATGGCTCCTTTGTGATGCTTTTTGCTCTTCTAGTTCGTAAGAGGCCATCCCCATGTAGGGTCTAGGTGGCAAACGCTGGCAAACACAAGGAAATGCTATGTATGTTCCCACTCATTCTCTACTTACAAAGTGCCCAAAAGAGAAGGCAAAACAACCAATGAAAGAGAGCATGCAGTGCCTACAAGACAATCCACCCAAAGAAGCATAACGTAGTGCCTCGATATGCCCACTCAGTAAGCCTGAAATTTCATCTCCAATGGAGCATTTCAATGCCGAGTTCTAGCACCTATGATTTAGGAGCACTAAGGGGAAATGTGAGCTATGCTAGCTTTTTTGCTGGCATTTTCCAACAATCAAATGACTTAAAAGAATATGCTTGGCCATTGCAACAAATTGACTTCTCAATTGAAGAAAACAATACACCAACATTACAATCCCTCTATACATTATCATTTTGCGTTCACGTGGACATGCTCTCAAGTAAGAGCACTTTATAGCAATAATCCTTTGCTTGCAAGAAATGTACCCACCTTAATGTGCTTGTTTTTGAGTGGATGCAAGAGAAAGAGGTTTGATGGATCATGAATGGCCCCTTGACCCTCCAAACCTTACAAGCCATCCATCAAGAAAAAGAGCTAAAAAAAGAGGTCGTCCGCTTGAAGAGGCGGGCAATAAAAGAGGCTTGAGCCTGCCAAGCTCAAATGAAGCAACTAGGGCTCATAATGATATGTAAGGCAATCGTAGAAGGGCTAGACCCCCTTGAAGACCTAACCATTGCCCCTGCTAGGTTACCAGTTAACTTTCATGTTTGCAAAGAATCGATCCACTTTGCTAAATCTTCGTGGACCCTCGAGCAAGGCATAACCTGATCTCACAGGAAGTATGCGGCCAATTAATATAAGAGGTAATCGTTGAGCCCAGTCCTATCCTTGTACAAGCTGTGAATGGTCAAGGTACACCGGCAATTGGATATATGGAGATGCAATTCTCAGTAAATAACCATAGTGTGGCGAGCTGCTTCTATGTGATGCCTTCAGGTGCTATTGACAAACAAGTAATACTTGGTAGGATGTGGTGTTGGGCTGTTAGGTGTTGTCAGATTGATTGGTGAGAATGAATAACAATGCTGACAAGTGGCAGTCGCACATTTGTGACTCCACCTTGTTCAAGAGTCATTGAGTCAATGATGTCCCCGTTACACAAAGATAGCATAGCATCCACCTAGATCTGCAAAAAAACTAGAAACCACCCAACAAGGTTGAGATTTTGTCATCCGCTTCCACTTCTTCCGTCCATGCCACTACCAACACTTCAAATGGGAAAGCCTGTATCACAACAGTTTGCTTCCATCCTCCAAGGACATTGCCACCAAGACTACTAAGGCTCCAAGAGGAAATCCCATGCCACCACTAGCTACTGTAACTACAAAATCAACGGTCCAAGCATCTACCTCGTCAAGTCACCAGGGGTCACCAACACAATCGATAGGAAGGATACCGTGGGCCCCAAAGGCTATTATGTAGGCCACCGCTATCCAGAGACCATGGAAAGAGCCCCAATGTGTATCTTTGATCTTGCCCTTACTACCCACACCAAACCTAGCTTAGGCTCGTAGATAGGAAACCTTGAAGAAGAAGACGAGAGCACCGAGGCCCAAAAAGCAAAGAAGTCATTCATGGTGGAGCCCTAAGTAGTTACTAAAAGATCAGGGCTACTACGAAGGTAATGCATATATTTGGTTACCAAGGACCCAACACACCGCTACCATGCCTCCCATCAGCTACCCCTAGGCACTTGAATCCTACCCTCCATAGCAACACGAATGGAGACCAAAAAGCACAAAGCAATCCCCAATCTCATCAAGCGGCACTGTGGCAATAGACCCACAAGAACCTACCTCTACAAAGGAGGCAGTGCCACAAGAGCCTATTGCCTGCCCATCAAAAGAAAAAACCACTGCAATGAAGTCATGAGCAACATGATACAAGGGAGAACATTGCCATCAACCATAGCAGTCCCACAAGAACTTGCTCCCAAAAGGAAGTAGACCCACAAGAACCTATTGCATCTTGAGACAAGTAAGAAGCTAAGGCAGGTGGTGAACCCCGATTGGTTCCCAAGTACAAACACTTAAATTCTACCTCCGCTTCTTCTTCGACTTCAAGATTGTTTGTAGATAGAGAAACCTTCAACCCTATAGCTTTTGAGGTTTTAAGACCAAATGCAAGAAATTTATGGATTTTTAAAATTGTGAAAACAAGGGTGCATGTATGCATGAAAGTACTTGGCTCCAACTTGTGGGTTTTACGGGTCTTTAGACACTATCGATTGTCTAGTAAGAAATAATAAAAAAGAAATGCTTTGAGAACTCGCAAGATCCATTAGGATTTGCCAAGGTTCTATAGTTATTTGCATGCACTCACACTAACTGCAAAGCCACTGCATTTTTTATAAAAAAGACTATAATTTAAAACTGAAAGGTAAATTGGTATTATTTTCCTTGAAGGTTTTACGAATGATACCTGCAAAGTTTTGATGTCAACTTTCTGGGGCTTTTTTTGGCTTTATTTTTATAAACAGATCCAGTAGACGACAATCTCTTGACTGGCGGGCATAAAGCCCATTTGGCTGGCATAAAGCCCTTTCAACAAGAAAACTAAATTTTTTTACAGGCGAACCTGCTTTTCTGGCAAACGGCTTTCTGGATAGCAACGGCTTGAGTAGTTAACAGGCGAATCGACTTTAGCACCTTGCTCACAAATGAACATGCGAGACCTGGATGAGCGATCGGAAAGCTTGAAGTGACTTGAAGACTCATAGCTGGAGGAAGCCAAGGTAATCGTTCTAGGGAGAGCTCAAGCATGGAGGGAGAGTGGAGCCCTTGAATTGATTTATAGCCATGTTGGAGGGGGCTAAAAAGCACACACAAGCTAAAAGCTAAAAGCCAATAGCCACACACAAGCTAAAAGTTGAAAAGCCAACAGCCATCTAAAAGTAGAGGTTAAGAATTTTAGAAATTCCTAATAAAAATTCCCAAAAAACTAAGGATAATCACAAAAGTCCCACTCAACTCAATCCTAAAGCACTGCCTCTAGGAGAGCCAATGCTAATAAATATTTCAGCTAGATTTCAAGGTTCACTGTACATAGTTTGTCACTTTTTTGTGAACATACTCTAGGACTCCATTTCGGTCCTGTTTCCCCATAGCCTAGATGCACGCATCTAGGTGCAAATGTGAGTGTTTTGGTCCATTTCGGTTTGCAGCCTAGATGCACGAATCTAGGTGCAGGTGCGAGTGATTATTCAGTTTGTGTGATGCTCTGTAGCCCATTTTGGTCCACAGCCCAGATGCACACATCTAGGTGTGGGTGAGAGCATTTATTCAGTTTGCGTGATGGTGGAATATTTGGTGCGATTTCCTTTTGAGCATTTGGGTGCGACCTGGAGACAAGTTTGGCCACCAAGTGCAGAGATGCCCATTTAACCAATGGGCTACTGACATTGTTTACCTCCTAGCCAATCAAGCACCTTCATCATCCTGATTGAGCTACACCCCGCTCTGGCGCCTGACCCGAACATCGATCCAAGTGCCCACCCTCCCGCCACATTTGGCCAAACATGTGCCATCGGGAAGTTGAAGGTGCTATTTTCGCTACCCTTGAGAACCATTGATGTGACATTTCTTTATAGCACACTCTTACATTCTCTTGGATCACCAAGGGAAGCTACACCCTGCTTCAAAGCGCCTAACCCGAAGAGCGATCCAAGTGCCCACCCTCCCACCACATTTGGCCAAACATGTGCCATCGGGAAGTTGAAAGTGCTATTTTCGCTACCCTTGAGAACCATTGATGTGACATTTCTTTATAGCACACTCTTACATTCTCTTGGATCACCACGGAAAGAACCTTACTATTTCCTCTTCCATGGCATAAGCCCTGGTGGTCCGTGTGCTAAGATGATGTTGATCGTGTAGCCCTGTCGTCGCTCAGGTGCTGGCTCTGTTTTTTTTTGGCAGATCCCACTGCTTGGTAGCTCTTCAATCAATTCTGCAATGGTCGGCCAGATAAGCATGGTGGGCGAAAAATCACTTCTTGTAATTGGGTTTATCCAGTTTTGAAGCATAAGATTGTCAAGGAGTTGCTATGGGGTGGGCTAGATCCTTGCTTAAGAAAGAGGCCGAAGCATCCACTGGTCTGGCCCAAGAGCGTGACTTGGTGGATGAGTGTGGCTTCAGCTCTGGGGTAATAGTGAATACATCCCAAGCACAAGAACTGTGCGAGAAGGGTAGCTGGGAAACGCTCAGCTTAGAGGAGGCACGTGTATGGAACGGTTGTCCCAGCTGCCTTCAGTTCAGAACGTTACATGCATCTTGCGCAAGTGCAGAACATTGAAAAATCTAGAGTATACAAAAAGCTTGTACGCTTACATATGCAAAAATGGTCTGGAAGATCATCGATCTGTTGGGAACTACCTCGTCCCAATGTTGGTCCAATTTGGAAGCATGTGTGATGCTGAGCATGTTTTTAACAAGTTGGTTTATCGGAATGTGTATTCTTGGACTTCTCTTATTATGGGTTATATTGAGTGTGGGGAATCACAGCATGCCCTTGAACTCTACCAGAAAATGCAAGAGGATTCTGTACATCCTGATAAATATACCGTCGTGGCTGTACTTAAGGCTTGTGCTAGGCTGAAAGATGCAGAAAGTGGCCGAGAAATACATGCTGAAACTGCCAGAAAGGGGTTGGAAGGAGATCTTTTCGTTGGTAGCACCTTGGTGGATATGTATGCCAAGTGTGGCTGGCTTGCAGAAGCATGGGAAGCGTTTGACAAGCTGCCAGTTTGAAACGAGGTCTCGTGGACTGCACTAATAGCAGGATATGCTGAGCATGGGCTTTGTGAGAAAGCACTGGACTGTCTTGAACAGATGCAACTGGAGGGTCTCTGTCCAAATGCTGTCACATTTCTGTGCAGCTTGAAAGCTTGTGCCAGCATAGGAGCTATAGATAAGAGCCGAATAATACATGCTCAGATTGCTAGAAAAGGGCTGGAAAGAGATCTTTTCGTTGGTAGTACCTTGGTGGATGTATATGCTAAATGTGGCTCACTTGCATGCAGAAGCACGAGAAGTGTTTGACAAACTACCAGTTCGAGATGATGTCTCATGGAATGCCCTAATTGCAGGATATGCCGAGCAGGGGCTTGGTGAGGAAGCGCTGAACTGTCTGAAACAGATGCAATCAGAGGGTCTGTCCCCAGATGCTGTCACATTTGTGTGCAGCTTGAAAGCTTGTGGCAGCATAGGAGCCATAGACAAGGGTCAAGTAATACACGCAGAGATTGCCAGAGAGGGGCTGGAAATTGATATTTTTGTTGGGAGCACCTTGGTAGATATGTATGCCAAATGTGGCTGGCTTGCAGAAGCACAGGAAGTGTTTGACAAGCTGCCAGTCCAAGGCCAGGTCTCATGGAATGCACTAATTGCAGGATATGCAGGGCACGGGCTTGCTGAGGAAGCCCTGAACTGTCTTGAACAGATGCAAATGGAGGGTCTCTCTCCAAATACTGTCACATTTAGTTGCATCCTGAAAGCTTGTGGCAGCATAGGAGTCACAGACAAGGGCCGAAAAATACATGCTGAGATTGCCAGAAAGGGGCTAGAGAGAGAGACTTTTATTGGCAGCAAGTTGGTGGATATGTATGCCCAATGTGCCTTGATTGCTGAAGCACGGGAAGTGTTTGATAAGCTGTCAGGTCGAGATGTAGTCTCATGGACTGCACTAATGGCAGGATATGGCCAGCTAGGAGAAAGTGAAATTGTTTTCCACATGCTTGAGAGGATGAGACGAGAGGGGGTAAAGCCAGATGGGGCCACGTTCTCTATTATTTTTACTGTATGCAGTCACACAGGTCTAGTGGATAAGGGCCAAAAGTACTTCGAAGCCATGAGCAAAGACTATGGCATCACTCCATCAATTGATCACCATATTGGCATGATTGATCTTCTTGGCCGTGCAGGCCAGCTTGATGAGGCAATAGCAATGGTGAAAAAGATGCCTTTCTGCCCTAACCTTGTGGTGTGGCGTACAGTGTTGGGTGCTTGCCGAAAGTGGTGTAATGTGGAACTTGGAAGACTGGCCTTTGAACATGCATTGTGTTTGAATGAAAAGGATACTGCAGCTTTTGTTCTAATGTCTAATATCTGTGCAGATAGTCAGATGGAAGAGGAGAGAAGGTGAGGCAATGAGAGTTAATAGAAAAGGCATGGAAGATGCCAGGACAATGGTGGTGGACTGACATCGGTGGAATTGTGCATTCGTTTTTGGAGGGGGATGCAAGACATTCCCAAATAAAACATATATATGCAAAGTTTGAAGATATTTCCCCCATTTTGACGGAAATATCTTATATGCAAAGCTTAAGATATTTCCCTCAAAATGAGGAAGGGGACCATTGATGTTGCTCATGCATCTATAGTACTACAGTGTCCCTCTTTCTTAATGTTGCTGCCAGAATGATGGAAGGATACGTTGTGTGTATCATAAGGAGTAGTGTTATAGCGAGTTGGCTTCACGAGATAGTGGATCCATAACTAAGAACAAGGTGGTACGATTCTCAAACTGCAGTTTTTGAGTCGCCACGTGGGCATTTCGGGGCCCCTGCCATTTAGCTTCTTGTTGCAGCCAATCCTACTGCTGGTTTTGTGTTGAGCCTGTTGCAGGCTTTTCTGTCAGAGATGGCTGAGCAGGAGTTCGTGGGAACCATTGCTCAGCACTGCCCACACATGCTCAAGAATGCTACTCGAGCATTGTGGACTGGTGGGCGGAAACGGCCCCTAAGCATTCACCTTCAAGGACTCAAGGCAGTAAGAAGTCCCAGAGCTCCAGAGGGACTCGGGAAATAGGACAATGGGCAGAATTTAGAGGCTAGAGCGCAGAGCTGGCGAAATGCATTATATTGGCAAAGAGAACAAATGGATGTATACAAAGACTTGTACCGGTTTTAAAAACTATCTTTGAGAATAAAAATAGATGAACAATTCGTTTTGGGTAATATGCTACAGCATTATGTGGTGTACATTATACATTACCAAACGGACATACCATAGCAGGAAAAAATAAGGAGTGGAGAGAGAGAGAGAGAGAGAGAGAGAGAGAGAATTTGTTAAAAGCAAAAAAATCATGAAATCATTATCCAAGTCTCTATCAAAACACTCACTTGTGAGGGTGTGCTAATAAAGATGATGTGAAAGCATGTATGACTACATAATGCACCTACTCAATAGTATATATAAATATAGATATAGATAAATAAGTAAATAAATGAACATACATACACACATACATAAGACACAAAGGTTGTTAAAAGCAAAAAAATCATGAAATCATAATCCAAGTTTGTATCAAAGCACTCACTTGTGAGGGTGTGCTAATAAAGATGATGTGAAAGCATGTATGACTACATAATGCACCTACTCAATAGTATATATAAATATAGATATAGATAAATAAGTAAATAAATGAACATACATACACACATACATAAGACACAAAGGTTGTTAAAAGCAAAAAAATCATGAAATCATAATCCAAGTCTCTATCAAAGCACTCACTTGTGAGGGTGTGCTAATAAAGATGATGTGAAAGCATGTATGACTACATAATGCACCTACTCAATAGTATATATAAATATAGATATAGATAAATATAGATGTAAATAATATATATAGATATAGATATAGATAAATAAGTAAATAAATGAACATACATGCACACATACATGAGGAAGACACAAAGGTAATCTGTATTGATCCTTTGAGGTTGTGGAAGATATAATTTTGCGTTGTGACTAATGACAAAGCTGTTGTGCATGTGAAACAATTACAAGTGAATGCATATATTGCTTCCATGAGATGTCTGGTGGGTGTAAAAGCCTTACACAGCAAAGCCGGCTCTCAAAACAAAACAAAACATGCACTTGGACAGTCATTCACATTCCATCATAAAGTCCCCATCTTGATTGTAACATATATTTTGGACATCAATTTTAACAATAAGCGCCTTTGGCACATGCTCAAGCACCATTGAGAGTGGTTCTGATCTACCACCAATTATGTTGGATCTATCCACAATGCTAGATTAAAGGTCTAAGGGGTCATACACATTCTTGATATATTTAGCCATGGTCTAGGCTATGTATTGGAGGGCTTGGGCCATGGGCATTCATTGATCTATACTTGGTAGGTGGATCTTCATAAGAATGGCAAGCTAGCAAGCTAGTCCAATGATTCTCTTATGGATGCCTATGGTATGGGACACGGATGTCTTATGGGCAATCTCAGACCTCACTTTTGACCTTTGAAAAATGGGACATGGACTAGGCTACGATTAGGCCATAGGCCTTACCCATGACCTCTATGTGCTCAAGGGTGAGCTATGAGGAGCGCTATGGTTAGTGGTGAGTTTCAAATGGTGATTCATGTAATATGGCTACTAGTCTTTGGTTCAGTAAAGATTATCATTGTAGTTCACTCTCAAAGGGAGCCATCTCAGTGGTATTAGAGCAAGGCTTCGCCATAGAGTGCATGGAGCTTTTTGGTTGTATGTGGCTGTGTTGTTCTTGGTGCTTTGAAAGTAAAAGAAAGCATTGATTTTTGCCTTGTTAGTTGAAAGAGAACAAGCTTCTTCCATGAGAATCTTGTAATAGGGATCTCGTCATATGACGAAAAAAAACAAACTATAGAGAAAGAAAGCATGAGAGATTCAGCTTCCTGGAAAGCCAAGGAAGACTCTCTATGAGTTCATAATATTCCCAATGGAGAAGAAGGAGCTAGGATTAACAATCTCCTAGAACTCTTTATCTTCATTTGATGTTATGCTCCATTGTAGTATTGCTATTTGATTAGAGAGAAGGAGAGAGAGAGAGAGAGAGAGAGAGAGAGAGAGAGAGAGGACATTGAACCTCTAATTTGTAAAAGAAAAATGAACATGCTAATGGGTGAAACAAAAGTGGGAAGACTAGTTTGGGAGGAAAACCACATTTGAGTCTGTGATCTCTTTCAAAGATGATATTGTCAAGCTTAGAATCCTGTCAACATCTAGAAAAGATTATTTGCCATTTGATAGTTTTATATGCATAAAATATTACCTCTTGTTTTGATTTTGTGAAAATTTTTAAAAATTTTGAAAATTTCCCAACATTACGTTGGCCCTCTGGACATTGGTGGTGAGGTATTTTTCATTTGAGCCAAAAGGACCCAAAATGAGCTCCTTTTCCCCCTAATGATGGGATGAGAATGTTCCTATAATTAATGTGACATGTGAATATCATTTTAGCAAAAGCTAACTTAGGATGAGAATTGACGTGACATGTGAATATCATTATAGCAAAAGCTAACTTGGAGAATGTAAATCCCTTCCCTTTCCAACTAATAATGGCACACTAGAGATTGGTAGATCCAATAAGAATGCTAAAGGAGAAGTCAAGGTTATCAGATCTCCACTAGTTAATGTATAGAAGTGGTGTAGCACATCTATCCTAGGTGATAAGAGAAACAAAGCTTGCTAATTGAGAAAACCCAAACCTACAAAATAAATGCGAGAATCAATGATTCCTGAAGCACTTCATGGAATACATCGGTATCTTTGCATAGGATTACACAAATATGAAGGAGATACCACACGCATTGTGTAATCATAAGATTGTCGTAACGCCAGATGAAAGGTATAGAATGAACTTCAATTATGCCAAGTTTGGTCAAACAAGAAGAAGAGATGCATCAACAAGCCAG
Organism: Dipteris shenzhenensis; assembly: GCF_047967505.1. Taxonomy (NCBI): domain Eukaryota; kingdom Viridiplantae; phylum Streptophyta; class Polypodiopsida; order Gleicheniales; family Dipteridaceae; genus Dipteris; species Dipteris shenzhenensis. The sequence goes on along the minus strand of NC_141613.1, from coordinate 47,578,280 downwards.
TTTCATCTACCCTAAGGATCGAAGTTATTAATTATTTCCAATTATTATAGTATCTAAGAAAAATAGAAAGCATGGATTATGGAAGTTGAATGATCTAACTATCACAAATCCATTTCCTTTTCTTTCACGGATAACATTTTGGATAATGTTTGAAGTCACGAGATGTATTCTTTCATGGATACAATGGTAATCATATGTCAATGCTAAGGAAGATAGAGAGAGCATAATCATCATTATAGAGTGGGCAGCCTAGAATAAGGAGCCTAGAAAGTGATGATATTTGGGCTAAAGAACGAACCCCCACCCTTCCAAAGGTTTATAGGTGAAAGCTTCTAAGAATACCTTAATGAACTTCTAACAATGTTCCCAAATGATTTTTTAGTATGTGGAGAGAAAAGAAGATTGTCTAGCACATCTACAAGAAGCATTCTACAAATGTATAGAGGTATAAATTCCACTCAAGCCTGTGAAACTATATTCTATGTATTCTCGAGAGTCCTTTCAAGTCGCAACATATTGCAAGAAGTAATACGATATATACAACAAAGATTGAAGTAAATTGAGAAGATGATGGGTGCCAAATTTTTCTACACATTCAACTCAACCCTTTCAAATATGTATTCTATGTACTTTATGTATTCTCAAGAGTCCTTGTGCCTCAAAATAGATTGAAGTAATTGAGAAGATGACAAAGCCATAGAATTTGAAACAAGTCAAGTCGTTTATTATTTTTAAAGTTTCTACAAAAATACATTAAAAACTTTGCAGAAGTGGTGGGACATTTACATCATCTATCTTGACAAGAAGAGAATTTTGTGTGGTACAATATTTCTTACGGTTATATATACAAGACTATCATCAAGACTACATATTTCTTATGGTTACATTTACAAGACTATCATGCCACTATCATCATGTGGCTACAAATACAACTAAAGAAATAGTAGGAATAGGCTATATAGAGTTGGTAACAGGCAACCAAAATAGGAATAAACACTTCCATCAATGAGATGTAGGTGACATTAAGTGCAAAGGCCATCTCAACACATGCAACAATACTAGAGCACCAAATAATTGATTCTGGGCTACATTGTGACTTGTTATCTTCTTACGGTTTGGACCTTGGAAAAGTAAGGAGCGAGTGGCCACAATATCATCCCTCAACTATCATTAGTATTTTGTAATGAGGACATTTTTGAAGACTTTCTTTTTGTAAGCTAGCACCCAAGGCAAGGATAAACTATTTTCCTACCCACACAAGGGCTTATTTTGCCTTTACATACTATTTAAGAGACAAGTTGACAATGTTCAAGACATAGAGGTTCATATGCATTGTTAGGATCTTTATATATTCTTCTTGGATGGTTGCCAATGTTGTGTATAGGTTACCTAACTCATCTTCTACATATGCTAGCCATTAGCTACATGGTAATCAAATGAAAATAAGAACTATTGTGATAAAAGATTATAGACATCCTTGTGGGATTTTTAAGTTATAGAAGTTGAGTGATCTTTCTTGCATAAGTTTTTGTTGGTTGATCCAACATTGAACTAATGGTGACTCTAGAAACATCCACATGCATGTTAAACATCACATTGCAATTCGTTGAACTTAAAAGTGTTGCCTTTATAACCAAACTTTTAAATGTTAGGAAAGCAGTTCCCTACTTTCAGCAACTTATCATCATAAAGTCTTACAACATTGCTTCAACACCTAAGCCAAATGGGAAGCTAAGGTTTATGAAGACTACTTCAAAAGTGACCATCAAAGATCTTATAGCATGTAATACTGATTTGATGCATAACATCTATAAGAGATTCATGTAGCATTTTTTTGTTGGCCAAGATGCCCAAAAAAGTGTTCATGTATCAAAACATTAAGAACAGGCAAGAATAAACTTAGTAAAAGTGATTGCTAGTATGTAGGCAATTATTAAGCTCTTCTTGTAAGTCTTTAGTGACCCATGTGTAGACCAATAGGTAGCCATATTTTTAAAGGATTCATCGTACTTAAAAACTTACAAAGGATATGTTCTTGCACCCAAGGCTTACAAAAGCAATTGAAATTATAGCTACTTTTGAAAAATATTGTTTTTCTTCCCAAAGAAGTTAACTTTCTCCTTAGAATTTCACTGTGTAGGTAATTTTTAAACCTATAGCTATTTTTGAAAAATGTAGCTTTTCTTGTCAAAGAATTAAGCTTTATCCTTACAATTTCCTTATTGATTATGTAGGTAATTTTTAAAAAAATCATTATCGAACAATCATAAGAGAGACCATGCTAAGGACTCTTCACTTGCTATGAAAAAAAAATCTACCAGAAGTTATGTTTCAATCCAAATATACTCTCACTCTCCTTGTAAATGCTTCTACACAAGCAAACTTGAAGCATGAAGTTGTATATGTCAAAGACTTTGAAATTAAAATTCAAGTCATAGTGTTCAAAGGCTTGATTTTAAATAAGGATAGTACGATGATAGGAAGAAGTACTCCACATTTCATAATGTTGATGCAAGTTTGACATACAAACTTGGGTTGATAATATTTTACTTCGCAACTTGATTCCATTTTTTATGAGAAAGTAATAAAAAAGGGTACATGTGTTTTAGTCAAGTGGTCCTTTGTCATGTTCTCTACCTCTTGCTCTTTTAGCCAATGGATAGTCTTAGAATTCCAAGCGATGACGGGTCTACTACTATCCCCTTATCATCTACTATTGTCTACTTTTTCCTCTCATGTGCCTAGACATGAAAGTACAATTTGATCCCCTTATCAACTACTATTGTCTCCTTTTTCCTTCATGTACCTAGAACATTTTGATTTACTCACTGCTTGTGATATACTGATCTTAGACAATTTTGGGACCTATGTGATTGCCCTTATTTGATGGATCTCATCCTTTGGGTCGGATTTTTGGTCATTGATGACTTCAAGTGTTGGGTGGGCCACAAAAGGCATCATCGTAAGGCCAATTAACTCTTCCAATTGTCTTTGTGCCATGTCCCTTGATCCTTCAAAGTGGAGCTACCCTAATCAAAAATGAATTTGTGGAGTTCTAGCATTTATTCTTTGATATGGAAACTTTCTACCTTGAATCTATTAACTAGTCTTCTAACATTGCCTCTTTCACCTAACGTACAATTTCTATTGCACAACAGAATCACAATTTGTATGGTTGGCTCTTTAGGAATAGTAGGTGGTTCAGGTAGCCCATTTGACCTAAAAACCATCCTTGGAGGTGTTGGGGAAACTATTGTGTTGCAACCTAATATGATCCATGCTTGTCATCACCCTAGTCATCACACTAGATTTCTCATCCAAGGCATTGCTTCCAAAGATTTATTGTAAATCATCTTTCAATTGTGTGCCTTTGATATCAACCCTTATGACTCTAATGTCTATCCTTTAGCTAATTCAACTTCGACCATTCTTTTATACATTTACGCATCTTCTCCCTTTCATTGGTAGACCGTGGTGGGTTTATTCTATGGATGGCAAGGCTTGAGACAGTTGGTGGGCTAGAAGAGACGAATGGGGGTCGTCATATGCCAATTTTTTGCCTTTAAAATCTAACTTTTTATGTAATGGGTAGCCAATTTTATCCAATTGACAATGGCAACGTTTGAGGCCTTTATTGCCTTTGCAATATGGGACCTTAAAAGCATGCCATCAACCCTCTTTATTTGCACATATTTTGGTTAAAATCTCAAAAATAGGGGAGTAGGCTAAGATTGATTTTGTTTCAAAGTAGAGGTTGAACATTGAATCACACTCTTTTGTTTGATGATTTTCATAATAATCATCATTTTTGTTGTCAAAGTGGAAAACTAAGGCTACATCATGCACAATGGGTTGGCGATTAACCACAAAGGTAGAGGTCACCTTTGTGAATGAAGTGATGACTTGGTTGGTTATTTCTAAATTGAAGATGTCCCATGGAAGGTTAAATGGCTCTTTTAGATTCTTCTTTTGGAGCCATTGATTGGTGATGGATTTCCATGTCCATTGCGTAGATGCCTTTATTTGAAGTTTGCAACCAGGTCTAGATGGCTGAGCAAGATCAAGAGAAGATGGCCTTCATTATGGAATGTTGGGTTTTAAAAAATGCATTCTTGAACATGCAACAAATATTTCAGCAACAAGCAACGAAGGCAATCCTTTCATTTTTAATGTGACATTGATTTAGACCATGCCATTCATCAACACATCACCAAAAAGCAATACACTTTTGTACTTAATCTCACCGATAGTGTTGAAGGCTCTAGTAGATTATTCAATTGTTTTCATTGACCCATTGCTAGGAAGATTGGCTAACCTAGAACATGCAAAACTTTCTTAAGGAATACAAGAAACCACACACCATTCAATACATGCACTACAAGTTATATGGTCCATTGCATATTACAAAGAGTAAGTACTTGTTTAACTACCTTTTTTAAAGAAAAAGTGATATATTCCATTCAAAACGAATCATACAACAGGTGGGAGAGAAAGTACTCTATCCCTAGCCTCAACAATGTGGCAAAAAAGCCATGGTGGTGGTCTAAAATGCCACAACATCCCAAAAGGGGTCAAATGAAAAAATAATGAGCAGTCCCATGTCCTCATGAAGGATAACAGTCTCCCACGAGCTGCCAAAGAGGTGCCTGTACACTGCTCCCACTGACTCCTGAGAGTGAAGATAATCTTTGCCCAAATGGAAGCGAGAGTGTCAGCCTCTATGCATAAATGGCCCCCAAGGACAAAAGAACATCGCGAACACCATATTCGCCATAGGGTAATGCTGGAAATCACCTCCTAGGCTGACCCTACAGGTGAAGTAGGCATGGAATCCTGAGCTGATACAGGTACGAAAAGTAAATCATGCGGCTCCATGATGCTGACCTCTGTGGGACCCCGTCTCTGGCGATGCTGCATGAAGAAATCGTGATCTCCTGGCTCTGACTCAAAGAGAGCAAAGGCTCCAGATCCTCTCCCCCAAAGGGCAACGCCCCATGTCATCACAAAGGACTCGGATGTAACATATGAGAACAACCTGAAGATACCTGTCCATACCACTCTAGAGCTGGGGCAGCTCCATAAACAATGCTTACTAGATTCCTCTGCAAGCTGACAACACATACACAAGGAGGGTCTACCCATCTGCTGAAGCCAAGTACCCACAGGTATACCCCTATGCATAGTGAGCCAAAGAAAGTAGGAGACTTTCCTAGCTCTACTGATGCCCCAAAAGTGAGTCCAGTAGCTCAGCAAGAGCTTTGCAGTAAGTCCCTGTGCGTGCCAATGCTGTGAGGCAGATGGTAGGTGATGAGAGTCTCTTTGCTGAAGCCTGTAACCTGCCCTCATCGAGTACTGGAAAAAGAAAAGTGGACGAACGCCTGCCATCAGAGCAGGCCACACCCACAGTTTGTTTAACTACCTTTTAATAGAAGAAGACATGAAGGAAGAAAATGAAACATGGCATGATACCTTTAGATCAAATAAGATGTAAAAATAAATAAATAACACACGGTGCAAAGGAATTCCAATGACAATGGCATAAGGTGGAGCAAAATAGACCAAAAAGCTCATGAATTAGCAATTGAAGCACACAACATGCTTAGTCAGAAGCTTTCCAAAATGAAACACTATTGGACCTAGCAACAATAATCTATGTCACACATTACGACCCTATTCCCAACATGTAGCTTGAAGCACATTCAACAATGGATGAGATAGGGTCACAAAAAAACACAAAAGAACCAAGCTTTCAATCAAGTCAAATGAACCAGATCATGTTATCATCGTCAAAACTCCAATGTCGGGATTAACATGTGTTACAATCAACTTGCTCTTGTTTATTGTATTTACTTGTTAGTTAAGTTTGGAGAATAGATGTTTGTCATAGAAGATGGTGGTGCCTATGGAAAGCTTACTATTGTGATTTTGCAACTTATGTAAAGTGATGGGTCATGGGTTCTTGTCTTCTTGAGGTAGCGGATGTGCAAGGCTTGTAAGTTTAGGTCATGGGTTCTTGTCTTGTTGAGGTAGTGGATGTGTGAGGCTTGTAAGTCCAGGTCACAAATCGTGTCTTTATGGTGCAACAATGGTAGGGATCTTGTGTATGATGATTAGACAACTTGCTGGCCTGCCACAGGAGGCCTTAGTGAAGACGAGGCCTACTTCCAAAGCGAAAATGCTTAATTTTTGTATTTCTTTTTATTGCTCCACCATTTTCTCCCACTTCTTCTCAACTCTCTCTCTCTCTCTCTCTCTCTCTCTCTCTCTCTCTCTCACTCACTCAAGCTCTCAATCTCCAAGCCCACATTATCGTAATGCAGCCAAGAAGCTGCAACCTTGCTCAAAATCCTTTTGGGAAGGCTTTATGAATGCAAAAGTCATTCAACTTGTTGCATCTATATACTTTCTAATAGGCAAGGGTTGCTCGGGGGGGGCTCGGGGCAGCCTCGGGGAGCTTTGGGGTGCTTCGGGAGGGGAGAGAGAGAGTGGATTACAGAGTGGAGTCAGACACGTGTGAGTTGAGGAGTGGAGGCTCGCATCCAACACATGTCTCGAAGCGCTAATAGCGGCCCGCACGCATCCCGATGACTCCAGTGGACTGTAGACAGAGCGATGACATGGCAGAGGTAGCACGGTGCACGATGTGTGAGCTGACGAGTGGAGGCTCACGTCTAACACGTGTCCCAGAGCACTTACGGCGGCCCCCACGCATCTTGGTGACTCCAGTGGAGTGCAGACAGAGTGAGAGCAGAGTGATGACATGGTAGAGGTAGCACGGTGCATGATGATGTGGTGAATGTAGCACTGTGCATGATGACATGGTCGATTAAATGATAAGGTAGCACAGTGCGCGCCAAGTGGCAATCTGACGTGGCATATAACGTGTCTGACATGCACAGAGAGAGAGAGAGAGAGAGAGAGAGAGAGAGAGAGAGAGAGAGAGGGAGAGAGAGAGAGAGAGAGGGAGAGAGAGAGATAGCGTGTGATAGAGAGTGGATATTAGTGACTAATGTTTTTTGTTTTTTTAAGGAAACAAAAGAGGGAGAGAGAGAGAGAGAGTGATTGTGTGTGCGTGTGTGTGTGTGTGTGTGAGAGAGAGAGAGAGAGAGAGAGAGAGAGAGAGAGAGATTGTGTGTTCGTGTGATAGAGAGTGGACGTTAGTGACTTTGGCAAACTCTCGAGGTTTGACCTACCACTATTTGTGAAGAAATCATTGTTCAAGTGCCTTAATGAATAAATGTGCTAATTATGTAGATAAAGTAGCTTCAGCACATATTCCACCCATGTGCATTCAGAGGTGCACATTGATATGATGCACATACACACGCGCCTAGACACACACACTTGCAAGGATGCACACATAGTCCAACTTGACAAGATCTTCTTTGCTAATAGCTTCTTATCTATGTCAACAATAAGCTTGAAGTGAATTGCATGCTGTCTTAAATGTATGAGTAAAGTTAAGAAGTTGAAGTAAGTATATATGTCAATGTTTGCATATATACATGCTAATTATCTCTCTCATATATATATATTGAGAGAGAGAGAGAGAGAGAGAGAGAGAGAGAGAGAGAGAGAGAGAGAGAGAGAGAGACACACACACACACACACACACACACATTTATATATTTATAAGTTTACTCATCTATGTCCATAAGCTCAATAAGGAAATAGTGAATGACATGACTTCTTACATGTATGAGTAAAGTTTAAAAGTTGAAGTAAGTATATAAGTTAATGTCTTCATACGTACATGCTAATTATCTCCATGTACACACACATGTGCGAGCGTATACACACACACACATGCAAATATGGTTCCCTCTTTAGAGACACACACACATAGAGGCACGCGGGCACACACACATAGAGAGAGAGAGAGAGAGAGAGAGAGAGAGAATGAGAGAGAATGAGAGAGAGAGAGAGAGAGAGAGAGAGAGAGAGAGAGAGAGAGAGAGAGAGAGAGATGCAAGGAAGGCCCTAGCTCTCGTCAAGCTACTCATTATAGTTGTGGGGTGACTAATTTGCATTGACTTTTAGTCAAGGTTTGTGATAATGGTCTTGGCATATACACCATACTACCTTATATAGCAATATCAAGTTGGGTCAAATATGAGCTTGCTAATATGAGGCTCTACAAGTAGTGTATTATTTTAGCAACCATAAGCTATGCTAGCAATTTTTCATGTGGTAATGGTCTTAGCAAGTATAGTTGATTTTCATGGCATGTGCACAACATTGCAAACATTGCCATGTATGCCAATGTGATCAAGATGGATAAAATATTAGCTAATTGGCGTTAGCTAATCCTCCCTTGGATGAGCTAGGAATTGATTTGCTCCATCAATCTAGGAAGAAGAGAATAAAAGCAAATCAATTTCAAAGGTTGATTTGCCCATTTTCACCACATGCAGCCGATGAAAGTTGCAATGGTCGCAAAATATTTAGAGCATCAAAATCATTTCGTTCTCATGCACTCTCCGATTTTACAAGGGTGAAAGATCTCCAACATTGAGCGGTGCTCTTAGGCTTGCTAGAATCAAAGTGAGGGGGGTGGCGTCGATTACAACGAGAGTAGGAATCTTTCTGGTATGTTTGAATCGGTTGAGGATTCGAATTCAAATGTATGGCGTCGATTACAACATTGATAGGAGGCTTTCAGTTGCATTACAAGGAGAGGCCCCTGTCTTCAGGCCATTACAGAGAGTCAGTGTATCAAGTTCGCATGCCGAATTGGGCATTCTTTTCTCTACCAGGTTCGTCACGTGTACCTTATCAGAGCACCCAGATTGCCCGTGGATCTTTATTTCCTTCCTCAAGTTCACTTCTTTGCCCTCATTTCTTCATATCTGATAACAGTGCTGTACCATTTCACCTCCTACTAAACATTTAGATATTTTCAGGTTAAGACACAAACTTGGCAAAAGCTTGTTCTGCTCAAGACACACTCGCGCCAAGTCTCGAAAGCAGAAATTTGATCTACGCTGAGTTGTTTATAAAGCCAACAGTTACTTGGAATATCAGAAAGACGGTACAAAGAAATACGACAAGTAACTCTTAGACCAATCTCACACACATAATTGACGAGTAAGACAAGTGATGAGGCCTTCCAGCCACAGGTCACCAGCCATTTCTTTATTTAGTAAAGAGGTTCAAAATTTTGACTCCCCTTTTCTACTACTAATGTAAATTTGCAGTCTTTTGGTACCAGACTTGTGAGCACCTCTCTAAAGTATGTGATAGATTGTCTATGCTGCTAGAAATATGAGTGCACATTGCAGCACTCATTCATGATGTGCACATTGCACATTCTAACAATTTAACTTTGAGAAGTCAGACCTGCCCCCATCCCATGCCTTTCCATGACTCGTCGAGTGGCAAGAGCTGCAGCTTCGCTTGCTCGGAAATGACCTTCAGCCATTATAGCAGCAAATTCACATGTTATTTCTTCCTGCACTCGAGCCCTTGCTTCCCCTAGCTTGTCCGTTACGGTACCATTTGTGTCTATTCCACCATTCTCAAGCTTCTTTACAGACGCTTTTGTGCATATATCCCTTGATGATCTCACAGAAATCGAGGCAATTGGTGCCACATGTTCTGGGTGCAGGTCTATTGTCCGATTTAAAGAAGACTTAGGACTAGCGATGTCCGTACTGGTCACATTTGAGGGAGCCTGTATTTGGCCGAAATTAAGGGAACCCTGAGGTGGACCTGCGTGTGGAACTTGGGGAACGCCACCATATCGGAAGATTGTCTCAAATTGTTGTATCATGGGCACTGTCATTCAGACACATGAATGGCATTCAGAACGCAACATTAATGTGCCAATCTATTTTAAGGAAAAATGCTTCAGATGGAGTGACAAATCAAAAAACGATGGCACACTTTGAACGGAAGCGAAGTACAAAGACACTTACTAATGAGTGCACCCATAGGACTGTTCATGACTTCCTGGGGGAGCTTCAATATAAATTCAGGAATACTCGTCCCCAGCAAGAATTGAGAGACTTCATCACTGAAGTTGTTGCAGTTATGCTGTAAGAGACTGTACGTGTTCGTTGTGTATCGTGGACTAATTTCTTGCAAATAATCTTCAAACACTCCTTTGGGAACTTGTGTAAAACCCAGATCCACTACCTTACATGGTTTTCCATAAGGTGTCTGGCCTTCAGGACAGCTCTGTATTCCTCCTCCAAAGTAATACTCATTGCCAAACACGACTATTCCTGTGTGCCTACAACCAATTACAGAACCAGAAAATATCTGAAAAAAAGCTTCCAAGCAATGGAACATGACAAGCATTTAGCTCAAATCACAGAGCCCACCCTATTTGAAATGCAGGTTACATCCAATTTAAAATTTTAAAACTTTTCATAACCAATTGTCACATGACGATCATAGGAGGCAAATAAACACACATAAAAGAGCACGATATATGCAAGACAACAATGAGCAGGGATAACGTGCTGATAACCATTCCAGGCTAGTCCGCAACGTCACAGGGAATCGCTCAAAAGGAGTAACCATTCACCGCAACTTCCCAGTCAATCGCTCAAAAAGAGCCGTCTGCTTTCAAATCATTACATGTCATTTTACGACCGGATCTCCACTTCACATGTTACAAGCATCCCAATTGCAACACCGCCTTCTGACACTTGTGTGCAATCCGTAAACTCACATGATGGACGCAATATATGGGGTTAAACCATACGCCAAACTTTAGTGACTTGAAGAAACGACATATTTCAAAAAGATATCCAACCTGAAGCTTATAAATATGTGCTAGTTAGAAGGATAGCCGTATGAAGTTAAATGAATGACACCCCTGTTTTAGAAACTTTCATTTGACAAACACACTCAAAGTAACAAAACGAACATGCATGCACGTAGAACGGCCTAGAAACTCCATCCTTTTGTGTAACGGACATAATAGTAAAGAGGACCCGACAAATGCAGAAAACCTCTTATAGAATGTATACACCAACTTTAATATGACTTTCTCGATCCCATACCAGGTGGACGTCTCTCTCTCTCTCTCTCTCTCTCTCTCTCTCTGTTTATTAGGTCTTGGCTTGAAAAATGTGGAAGATTTCAAAACTTAGAACATATACGTGAAAGGCATTAAAAAACAAGAGTCTGGTCATATCAGCTCCAAGAAAGCATGTATGGAGTGAGAGACCTACATAAATGCAAGCTTGCTTACATGCTTACATACACAGGGTTGCAAACCCTGGGTACAGGCACCAGTGATTTTGTGGGCGAGGGCGAGTGGCTCGAGTGGCGTCAGCACGTATATATCTAGATGAATCGAGGAACATGCCCAAACTCATCCTTTAAAAACGCAATCAGCACGTATATGTATTTGATAGCTCCTAAAGTTCTTATACGTATTTGATAATGCTGGGTAGCTCCTAAAGTTCTGATAAGTTGGAACCTTTTGTTATGTAACCTGTAGCTCTTGCCGTTATAGATTTATGACATTTTCTCCTTTTGGATATCGTTTTGGAAGTACTAGCCTGTTTCTTCTTTAGTGGAGGTTAGAAATGTGTGAAGAAACGGCGCTGCTGTTCTTTATCACGTAATGCATAGCGTACTTTGTAATGGCGTAACGAATTCCTCGATTGCCTTTAGAATGCTACAATTGAAGATGGCTCAATATCACTACAACTAAGCGCTTAGTGTGACTGTAAGCGAGCAGGCATTGGGCTAGCCTCTGGCTCGCCCAAGACGATTGGTTATTGCACTCGGACGCAACGCATCGATCAATAGGGATCAAGTACCAACTTTAAGCCTGTTACATCGATAACTGGAACTCGATCATGCTCCACTAAAACGACATGAGAACTGGCTGGCTATAGGAAATCTTCTCGGCTGAGAGCATCGCTTCGCTTTGCAAAATCAGGCCTATTCCAAACGAGGCAAGTCAGATTTCATTCCGTCTTCGCGAAAGAGACATACCTTTGCGAAGGACCAACTACCCAAAAAATTGCCACCCTGAAAGCAGGGAAGCCTGTTCAGCTGTTATAGTGGTAAAGAGTAGCATGGCGAGCTAGGACGGGTTAGAGATCAGCTCCCCTCGGTCTCAGAGTTGGTCACTTTTAATTTCAAGGAAATTGAATTTAAGGTTTTTAGCACTGCCTTCCATGCAGAGGTATCGTAACACTTTTGTTCAAAAAGTGTCCATATTGGTTCTTTCTCTCTCTTACACGGGCTTCCATCACAGGTGTTGCAAATCAATCATTCATTCATCTTGACAATTGTTTTCCTTTGAAAGAACCAATTGAAAGCAATGCTCACAAGTACTTGTACTCACTTGTTTTTTTAGACTTTAAACTTTTGAGAAACTTTAGGAAATTTCAATCAAGAACATGTGTGTGTGTGTGGGGGGGGGACGGTGAGAGAGAGAGAGAGAGAGAGAGAGAGAGAGAGAGAGAGAGAGAAAGGCTATATTTACAAATCTCAACATTTGTATGCTTTTTAATAAATCCCAATGAAGCCCTCGGAGTGCCTTTATTCATAATGTGATCTAAATTAATTCATCAAATGTAATCAATCATCACATTAATTAACTTAAATTAAATTTTCAATTAAAGTTATAAATTATATATTTATATGTGTGTGTGTGTGTTTCAAGAATTTTCATTTGAACAATAATTAAATTGTATTTAATTCAAGCGAACTTCTAAAATTGTTGCAACTGCTACCATTCTATGTTGTACTTCAAACTTCTACAACAATGCCCAAAAATCTCCAGTTTCTCACCTTCTCAATTTTGCACTCATGCCACAATAGTCTTGCAATTGTTGCAACCACGTAGGGGTCATGTGCATCTTTTATAAATTATTGCTTTCCTTTCATGCTTAAGTGCCATATAAATAGCTATCAATGATTAGTGGGGCATTCTCGCAATATCTTTGCCAACAAGACCTTTGATTTGTTCTTATTTCCACCGCTAGCCTCAGAATGATTGGCATAACATGCTAGTAGACCCACAATGAAACTTGCATTTGGCAACTTGACTTTCCTCAAAACTTTACATTTCTCTAGCAATCTTCGCTCAACTCACATATCTTCATAGCTTTTTTTCGATTGGAAAAGCTTACGTGATATATCTCTTGCAAGACACTCATTTTGCAAGGAGCCATCCCAAAGTCTCTGCTTTAATTCTCCAGCCTAAGGAGTCTCAACCTCTCTAACAACTATGCAATGCTTGTCAAAATGGAAGCTCTCATGGGGGCTTCACATCACCACGTCTTGCACTCCTTAGGATGGTCCTATTGTGTTGTATGGTACTCAACCTGCCTCACTATACCACTCCAATTACCTTCTCACTTTTGCACTCCAATTACCTCCTTATGATGGTCCTATTGCATTGTATGGTTGCTCAATTGACCCGCCTCAATGTACCACTCCAATTACCTTCTCTCTTTTGATTCCATGATCAAACATGATAGCACTGGCTTTTGATTGATCTCCCATCATGATTCGCGATATCATACTGAAGTAAGCGAACGCAAGTGTGTTGGGCAAGGGGGAGGAGAAGTTACAAGGAGAGGGTGCCATGTGCCTAATAACCTCCCCATCCACTCTTACCCTCTCTCCACAGAATAGGGCCTCTCTCTCTCTCTCTCTCTCTCTCTCTCTCTCTCTCTCTCTCTCTCTCTCTCTCTCTCTCTCTCTCTCTCTCTCTCCGCGCGTGTCTTCACGAGGGCAAGGAAGGGGCTTTGGGAGTCGCCGCGCATCGTGTCTTCTCGAGGGCGAGGACTAGGGCCACACAACATGGAGATGTGTTGGACGACCAACTAAGCTACCGACGGCTACCCCCTCCAATTTGCCCCTTGCTAGCATTTACTCCTCACATTCAAGTCTCTCATTGCTCTTCACATTTAAGTCTCTTTCATTGACTCCTCACATTTAAGTCTCTCTCTGCGCTTCTACCCCCCGTGGTCGCCACATGTCATTGTCGCACACGATCCCCTTCTATGCAACACGTGACAATCCTCTGAACCTCTTGCGAGCCTCACGCCTACTCTTTCAAAACCTCCAAATCCTTCCACATGGCAAGGTTGGGATTCACCTCCTTAATATATAGTAAGATAAGATAAGAAGCAAGATGCAAAAGAGAAAGCAAATGATCTTAAAGGGATGCAATTTTTAAAGGGTGACCCATTAATGGCAATTTGAAAAACCACAACTTAGTTATTTTTTAATAAAAAAATACAAGTGGAAATTCACAAAGGAGTTCCAATCCTCCACTATAGCACTCCCTCTAAGGAGGCAGTGCTAATAAATTCCACTAATCATAAAGAAATAACATTTACGAGTAACTTCTCAAGCACGCTCTAGTTTGAGTATAGCATGCCCTTGGCCAACAAGGCACACGAACAGTGTATGCAATGTTGCAAGTATGCTTAATTGTTGATGATTTATACTTTTACCCCCTACATTTAATTCATGACCATGGGAATAACACCATAATTTATTATACCTAGTGTGTCTGAGGGGCCTAAAAAGTAAATACATAATGAATCGTTTTACTCTCCTTAATCAATGTAAAATCCAACAAAAAATTGCTAAGGATCTCAATGTGTTGAGACAAGTGTAAGGTTCATACATCCATGCTTCACGGAATGCACTAGATCTATTCCATAGATAGATAGCTCTAACAATTAAAAGCTAGCAAAACAACTATCCTTAAAGGCTTCAACAAAAGCTTTTGTTTTTTATCTTTCTTGTCAGGGAAAGAGAGAGAGAGAGAGAGAGAGAGAGAGAGAGAGAGAGAGAGAGAGAATTAGACCATTTGGTCATTTCACAAAATATTTGCTACCTAAATTACCAAGAGTAGAAAGCCAAGTGTAAGCAGTAAGTTGAGTGAGGGTTGAGATATGGTAAGGGCTAACTAAGTTCAGTTGTGAATGGTTAATGCTCCTCCAATACACCTTTTCATAGATTGGCCATTTTTCATGACACATTTGCATGCACGTGGTTGTCTCGCTACCTAAAATGCATAATCTTAGTGACCTCTTCTTGCTCATCTCGCCTCTAAAATTATTGCTTACAACAATCATCTAAGGGGATTTGGGATTATAGGGAATACTCCACACCCCACAAAATAAGGGAGGATCCACCATTAGACGAGTTACATACATAATAAGAATTTCAACTCCTTTGACCCCCAAAGCCGAAGAACTTGGCCACAACAATTTTCCTTGAAGGGAATTTTCATAATTAATTCATACTCAAAGGGAGGAAGAGAACTTCCTCCTTGCTAGAGTCACTCACCACCCTTATTAAATCTCCCGGCCTCGCCTTTTTCTTTTTGCTTATGTTAAATCGCCCTTCCTTTTTACCCCTCCTCTTTGCCCCACTTGCTATTGTGCCATCTTAATTGTGTCACTTTTTTTCCACTTTCATTTTCATTCAAACAGCTTAAAAGAGGCTTAAAACGAATTCAAGGTTTGTCATTGATCTCACAAATACAAGATTTCCTAACTTCTTAATTCATTTTTATTCCTAACTAGAAAGGATGGTGATAAATGAGTCGCCTCAAAAATCCTTTAGCTTAAAGAAATGACCTGAACTTGTCATTGATCTCACAAATACAAGATTTGTCATTGATATACTAAGTATTTTTTTCTAACTAGACAAGAAAGTCCCTTGGAAAATTCTTTAGCTTAGAGAAATAACGTAGCTGTGACACCAAAACAGACAAGATCTCTATTCTCTCCTTCTAAGTCTACTTGTGAGAAAATTGTGCCCAAATTCACGCTCATACAATTTCTCTTGCATACTACCATTCATTTCAATGAGCCAAAAATCATGAGCTAAGCTACGTCCAAGATGCATGCATTTTCTCACGCTATACCATTTCTCACAATATTGAATTAAAGACATGAACGGTGATTAAAGCCTCACTTTGAGCAAACCCATCCATAATGTTTGAGCAATTTTTGAGCTCCAAACATTGCAAATTCACAAAGACATGCACGACTTACCAGATTCCTTCCATAGCCTTCCCCAAAAAACTAGAGGATAATTGCCGTGCAAGTCCTTGGCTGAGATCATAGATATTCAATACAACTTTATGTCCTTCCTGCAAGGACACCAACTCATACTTCAAACTTCAACGCCCTTTGCAATTTCTCAAGATCTATTTTGATTACATCTCAAGATCTATCGGCAGATAGCGACATGTGGCTCCTCCAATTAGTGGACCTGCCTTGGCAATACGTATTTTTTATGCTTTGGGACTAAATGGATATGCATTGTAATAAACAAGCTAAAACATCAAGACAAAGGCCATGGTAAATACTCACTTCTGCGTCTGCCATAGTGAACTACCGTCCCACAGGATCAGGTACAACAGCCTGTGCAAAGCAAAAATTATATCAAAAGGCAATAGACTCAATATGAAAGCTCGCAAAGTCTAACAATCGTCAATACATGCCAACCGTCCCATTCTATAGGTGGTGGCTGCATGCTTCAGTTTATGTGTTAGCTATTGTTGGCTTTTGTTAGCCATGAGATTCGAGATGACTCTTGTGCGTTGGTGTCAGATAGTAGAAGATCTAGGAGCTCAGAGCTCCAGGAGGGACGTGGAGGTGACAGCTCAGCGAGCTGACCACACTTAAACCAGGGAAAGCTCACCTCAAGCCTTAAACTTGTCCTGCATTTCCTCCACACTTAAGTCATCCATGAAATAGCGACAGATACTATTTAATCATTACAGATAGAGTGTTTAAAACACAAATGCTGTAATTCACATCACCCTCACTCAATCCAGCCCATTCTACACTTCGGGGCTCAGCTATGTGTCTTAACTTGTACTCCAAGACTATGTCAGTAGTGCTGGTCTTAAACCAATTCCTGTGACACTGCTTTACAATGCAAAAAACTACCACCCATCCCAACCTTGCAAGCAGCCCAACGTCTCCCCAAAATTCAGCATAGTTAACACAAGAAAACATGTGAGATCCTAACTTCAGATCGAGTCTTCTGTAAAACGTGTGACTCAGACCGTGAATTTTATCCCCAATATGTTTTAAACTTTTTCAGATTACCTGTGGATGTGATGATCCTAGGATCTCTTTAGCTAGTAAATGCACGCTTCTACATTTTTTAAATGTTATGCCACTTAGCTTCGGCCACAAATAACATAAGACGTCTTCTCTGAAAAAAGTACGAGATATATATCCAAACTGGCTTCAGTAATGCTCTATTTTAAGAATACAAAACTTAGCATCTGTGCAGGCAGAAAATTTATAATCGTCTTGAGTTTCCAATGAATAACTAAGAGGGAGAATCGAAGGAGCCAAAATACAATACAAAAGATGAATCGCATGCAATGATGAATTCAATGCAGAAGACGGAAGGCCTTGCTAAACCATAACGATTCTAATTGGACTTGAGGACTGGCGACAGAAGTCTTGCAAGATATAGTCCAGATGGGCTTCAATTATCAAATTTTTAGAACCACCATACCTTTAAAGGGGTCAAAAGGACTACAACAAGTGAGAAGCGTCTTCTTTAAATTCTGAAAGGTAAATTTCTGATGAAATAAGGGCTACTGGTAAAAGTTCCGACTCCAAATCGTAGTAACCTTTGCTGAAACCGGCCTAGCCAATAATTCTACAGCAGTGAGATCTTATAGGTCTCCAGTTCTTCTCAACTCTAGAAATCTTATGTGTCCTAATATCTAATCAATGACGTGAACAGCGTGCCAACCATTCTCTCGCAACGGTCCTAATGATGCTGTCATTATTAGCAGCATGATCAAGGATACTTCTTAAGATGGAATGTACAGTCAGAGTTTCGCAGCATATCGAGTTAGTGCAAGTAAGCCACGACGGCACCGAACCTTTCATATTGGTTGTCTACTTCACACCCACCCAGATTTTATAAAACAGTATAAATCTTTGAACGTAACAATGACTGTCTCACACACCCACTGGAACGAAACGTACATTGTTGTCGGTGACGTAGAAAACGGGAAGTAAATAAAGTATGAGTATAAAACCTCCAAGGTCGGAAAAAACAAACAGGAAGCAGAAGAAACGGTGACACAGGAACGGGATACGGGAATACACAGCATTAACTGGAATATCTGCGCAGATTCTGAGAGGCAATGACCCTTCCAATAGACCCTCGACTGCAATGCTCTTGCCAGGGATAGCAAGCTCTCTGACAGCAAAGTTCACATACTATTCAGCATAAAGGTTGAAGGAGTTTTCAGGGTGAATTCTTGGAACTCGCGGTATTTTCAAGGACTCTTGGACGTGACGCTCCACGTTTGCGAGAAGCTTGCGCTACGGAGAGATTTCAAAAACGTTTCACCATGATTCTACGAACCTTGCGCAGGTTTTGACGGATCTTCGATGCAGAGGAGGCTGCGCGTCAGGAATGCTTGGAAGATGGCAGAAATGCAAGTATGTTCGCCTCGATTGACGTGAACTCGATAGGATTACTTGGAGAGGACAGAAACTTGAGCGTTCGGAATCGGATTTCAAGAATTTCAAGCAGGGTGGATGGGATTGGAGCAGGAAAAGGAGGAGATTAGAAGGATTAAATGAGAAGATTTCAAGACACAGCGAGCCTATCAGAAGAACCTTGTCTCAACTCTTAACTCCCATTGGTCCAATCCCCGAGGCTAGTTAAGTAGGTTTCCACACACACACTTTTTGGCCTGCGTGAAACGTAGCCTTATTAGTGATGAAACTACTCATTTTGGTTTTCAACAAGTTTGAATAAATTCAAAAGGCCTACGCTCGTGCACACTAGTGCATGCACTTCTATCGCCACAAATCTCCCTATCATTTTTACAACACAACACCAAGCCTACCATGCCATCTTCATATAGCAACCCCTCTCCACAATACAAAAGAAGTGGATAGAATAGCCAAACTCATACATTTCACCTCCTCACCCTATCGAATGGATACCAAAAGCTGAGAGTTTATTAAAAAACAATGGGTTGAAGGCCGGAAAAGAAGAGCTCCCTACCACCACCACTATTCAGAGAATCCCTCCCCACGGCCAGGCATCTTCTTCGGACAAATCCCTAGTACTGTACTATCACGTATGTTCGGGTCAAGTGTTCCTTGCCTCCCCTTCGACCTAGATGACCACAACCCCCCCCAACGGTGCAGACTTCCATTGCCTCCCCTTCGACAACTCTCCCTACCACCATAGTGCCTTAGCATACATCATATGTTACACCCTCTCCACCAGCACCCCCTCTAATTGTTTATAAGAGATCGGTGGCGAGGAGCGACCCAGCCAGCGTCTCTGTCAAAGTGCACAACGAAGCTACTCCCCATCCAGATTTCAAACCGCCTGTGCCTCGAAGGAAAATCCACAAACTGTGCCCACATCCTTGCATCCCTGGAATGATCGTCCTACGAGTGGTTGCCCACCTGGAGCCAAAGGAAGAACCACAAGAGGCAGCTTAACACGCTTTTCATTAGTTCGAATTCTGTTAAGATGATGATTGAGTGTTCTGGTATAGACTTTGGTATGGACGCTGCTAATGAGCAGAACTATCGGATTTATGCTAGTCATTTTTGACTATTATAAATACTGTTGACTCTTTTTTAATATAAACCCGCATTTCCCCTCCCAAAAAAAAAACAATGGGTTGAAGGCATTTGTGCATCTTTAGTGGGAGGCATGATGCAACACAAAAGATGTAGAAGTGTTAATCAATAGCTACAAATGACAAGGATACCACTATCATAGATCCCTATCTCTTTTGCATTCATTCTTAAATACAAAATATCTACTCTCTTTCTCTTGTTTGAATGCCCTTTTGATTGAGTGCCACACCTCACATCCATAGTTACTCAATGAGAGGAACCAATCACTTGGGATCTAGAAATGGCAATTGCCTTGCTACCCAGATGCATAAAAGGGCCTTGAGATTACAAACTTAACTATAGTATGCAATTTATGCATTTAGCATCAGAAGTCAACAGCGTCGTTGAATGAAAAAATAAGAAGGCAAATGATATACTTGCAATAGAGAGAGCAATTGTTTGCGAGATTCGATGCTCAAAGAAAAAGAAGGCCAACAACCATTGTTGAAGGAGACAAATCCTTTACAAAGGGATGCCAGAAGGCCAAGCAATTTAATATCACTGATGCCAAATGTTGAGAGGCTAAAGGGAGTGACCAAGAGTGTCAAGAATCTCCAGGTCTCACAAATTCATGGCAAGGAAAAAGAAACAGATCCTCATCACCCTTGCAAGCAAGACCAGAGCAAGCGGACAAAGTCAAAATGAAAAGAGACAATGACAAAAGAAGAGAAGAGCAAAGAGAAGACTAAAGAGACAATAGAAGGGAAGAACAAAGAGAAGACCAAAGAAATGAGAGAAGGGAGGAAAGACAAGTTGACAAAGAAGGGACTACGAAGGCGATAGACACAACAGAGATGCTCGTGTCAAGCTCACTTCACTAGGCAGCCCAAAACATGAACGAGGATCAAGAATATGAGCGAAGTTCTAAAACTTCAATGAAACCTAGGGAGAGAATCCTAGAGCCCATGTTCAAAATTTCTTAAGAATAATGACGATCGTGCAAATCCATCATGAGGAAGAGTACTTGCTATACTTTCCCGCCACATTCGCTAAGAAGGCCATCAAATGGTACGATCGATACCCTAGTGGACAGTTCAAGACATGGGAGAAGTTGAAGACTGCTTTAAGGTTCCAGTCTCAGCAAGGAGGACATATCCTTACAATCTCCACCAACAAAACAGTGAAGATGTGTATGATTTTGTAGCAAGGACGTGGGTGCTCATAATAGCTCAACAATCCACAAGGTAAAATGGCATTGAGGTCCTAGTTAATGAGTGGCCTAGATTTTGGACCCGGAAATAACATACTCGACAAGGACGTATGATGAATAAAGCAATCGCATTAAAAACAGGGAACATAGAGCCCCGAAGAAGAAAGAAACCACCTATTCGAGAATTGGAGAGCGACAAAGATGAAGAGCATGAACTAGTTGCCAAAAAGGATACCAAGATTGGAAAAGAAGAGCTCAAGAAGCCACTCAAGGAGATGGGTGTTTGTGGTGCCACAAATAAAATGAATGGCCATACAACCAACGTGTGTTAGTCGGGCCGATCTTGCAACATTTGCAATCACTCGTGCCACAACAGCAAAGATTTTTGTGTACAACAAGAGCAAGCAAATGCTTGCAATCAATCAAGTGGTGTAGGTGTTACGGAAATTATATTTATGATATATCTTGCTTTGGACATTATTATTTTTAGTCGAGTGTGACTATGGCAAAGTACTCCATAGGAGCACACCGGACGCGGTGGGGGTCCTAGTGGATACTTTGTGTGGTTAGTTGGGGACGCTTGACTAGCATGTGTTTTGCCATGCTAGATGATCGGTATTGTGGGTGATTCCATGTTAATACTAATGCCGCTAGTGTTATTGGTGTTGTGCTTGATTATTTTGCTTTGAGCACGATTATGTTGGGATCGGTTGATTCGGTGATTCGTTTAATCGATTGTTAATAACTAATGTAATTGGTAGCTTTAGGACAGGTGATGGAACTCATAGCGAGGATTGGAGTTAGTGCGAGGGTACTGATCAAGGTGTCACACAAGGCATTATATATGGCCATGGGCCAATTTTGTATTTGTATTATTATTGCAAGTTTGAGCAATATATTTTGTTATGGACATAATTCATTTTGGGCCCTAAGATGGCTATGTAAAGCAAATCCCTCATTTTTGGATGAGAGGGATAATTTTGGCTCCTTGGTGCTTTTATGAAATATCATAAATACTCTAGATGAGGAAGCATGAGCCACTCATCTAGGGGGGGAGATTGTACCCATTCTGCTGTCGTTTTCGTGGTGCCATTGTGCTCTCTTTCTCCAATTGATGAAGTGGTGAATTTGTGTTGAAGATAATTACCTTCTAGTTTCAGTGGTAGAAGAGGATATATACAAGAGTGCTTTTAGAACTCAAATGGGACATTATGAGTTCTTAGTTATGCCTTTTAGGCTAACTAATGCTCCAGCTACTTTTAGTAGAATGATGAACCGAATCTTTCTTAAACACCAAGATTTTATGGTAGTATTTTTCGATGATATTCTGGTGTTTAGCAAAGATGTTGAGGAGTATAAAGAACATCTGAAGCTAGTCTTTTCACTCTTGAAAGAAAATCAATTGTACATAAATCCTGAAAAGAGCAGTTTCTTTCAAGATCAGATAGAGTATTTGGGTCACATTGTATCCGTCGATGGGATTCGAGTAGATCCAAAGAAGATTGAGTGCATAGTCACATGGCCTAAACCTCGAGATATACATGAATTGAGATCATTCTTGGGATCGTGTAGCTTTTACAGAAAAGAATTTCACATACATCGCACATCCATTGACAGACCTTCTTAGAAAAGCTAAGCATTTCTTATGGACCGAGCATCAAGATAAATCTTTTATAGCTTTGAAAAAAAGCTCTCACACAAGCTCCTGTGTTGCAACTGCCCGATTTCTCTAGACCATTATTTGTAGTTGTAATCGATCCTAGTGGATATGGAATTGGAGTCGTACTTATGCAAGATGGACATCCAATAGCATATGAGAGCCGAAAATTAAAACCAGCAGAATGCAATTATAGCACATATGATAAAGAATTAACCGCTGTTGTTCATGCCTTATGAATGTGGAAGCATTATTTGATGGGATCTGAGTTTCTTATAAAAAATGATCAGCAAAGTATCAAGCATTTGTTAACTCAGCCACTAATATCCGATAGGCACATCAAGTGGGCATCATTTATACATAGTTTTCAGCCCATGATTCAGTATCAACCTGGAAAGGAAAATGTAGTTGCTGATGCTCTTAGCAGAAAGCCAAGTATTAATCACATCACTGCTATAGAGACCTAGCCTTTTGAAGGTATGAAGAATTCTTATCAAGGGGATCCAGACTTCTCCGATATATGGAACAAATTAGAAAATAACAATTGGAATCCTATGTTGGACTATTCATGCAATGATGGATACCTCTTTTATCAACAGAAATTATGCATCACTCAACCCTTTAGACAAATTGTAATGGAGGAAATGCACCAACTGCCATATATGGGACATAGGGGAGTGACTGCCACTTTACAAGTGATAGCAAGAGAATTCCATTGGCCTACTATAAGAAAAGATGTGGCTAAGTTTGCAGCCGAATGCATCACTTGTCAGAAGATCAAGAGTTACAAAGGCAAGACTCTAGGATTGCTTATGCCTTTGCCTATTCCTACGCAACCATAACAGGTTTTCCTACTACAGCGAATCAAAATGATATGATTTGGATGATAATAGATCGATTTAGTAAGCAAGCTTATTTCATCCCATGCAAAAAGACTTTAACAGCGCAGCAAGCTGCACATTTATTCATCAAGCATATCTTTGTTCATCATGGCTTGCCAAAGACTATAGTGTCTGATTGAGATTTCGAAGTTTTGCAATAATTTCTGGACTGTATTATTTCATAATCTAGGCACTAAGTTAGACTTCTCATCAGCTTTTCATCCATAATCGAATGGACAAACTGAAGTTACAAACAGTACTATTTTGGATATGATAAGAGCTTATGCAGGAAGCCAACCAAAGACTTGGGACAAATACATTCATCTCTTACAGTTTGCTTATAATAATACTCCTCAATCTGCAACTGGAAGAGCACCCTTTGAGATTATCTATGGGAAGGTTTTACCTATTCCTATCACACAATTGACCCATAGAGTGGAAGCAACAGATGCATCTACCCATGATTATCAAAATATTCTCAAAAAAGTTCGAGAAGCGATTGCAATAGCTTAAGAGAAGTACACTAAACAAGCTAATAAGAAACAAAAAAACATGCTTTTTAAAGAGAGCGATTATGTACTTCTTCGAATTGAGAAAAGAAGATTGAAGAGTGTTGAGAAATGGCTAGTAATCAAGATGTCACCACGTTTTTATGGACCATTCAAGGTGATTCAGAAAATCAATGATCTAGCTTATAGGCTTGAATTACCTGATAATTGGAAAATACATAATGCTTTCCATATCAGCCTCTTAAAGCCCTTCAAAGGGCCTTTACCTATTCATCCTATCTATGAAGAGGCCCCATTGATTGTTGATGAAGAAGAAATTCTAGAACCCAAATGCATTGTTGATCATCAACAGACCTCGACCCGAAAAGGAAATGTCTATACTAAATACTTGCTCAAATTTAAGAACCATCCAAGAGACGATGCTCAGTGGATGCCTGAGCAGTACTTTTGAACTTTTCCAGAGCTCCTTAGTTCCTATAATCAAACACGCAACTGAGGTCAGTTGCAATCCAAGTAAGAGGGATGTTACGGAAATTATATTTATGATATATCTTGCTTTGGACATTATTATTTTTAGTCGAGTGTGACTATGGCAAAGTACTCCATAGGAGTGCACTGGACGCGGCGGGGGTCCTAGTGGATACTTTGTGTGGTTAGTTGGGGATGCCTGACTAGCTTGTGTTTTGCCATGCTAGATGATTGGTATTGTGGGTGATTCCATGTTAATACTGATGCCGCTAGTGTTATTGGTGTTGTGCTTGATTATTGTGCTTTGAGTGCAGTTATGTTGGGATCGGTTGATTCGATGATTCGTTCAATCGATTGTTAATAACTAATGTAATTGGCAACTTGAGTATAGGTGATAGAACTCATAGCGAGGATTGGAGTTAGTGCAAGGGTACCGATCAAGGTGTCGCACATCGCATTATATATGGCCATGGGCCAATTTTGTATTTGTATTATTAGTGCAAGTTTGAGCAATATATTTTGTTATGGACAATTCATTTTGGGCCCTAAGATGGCTATGTAAAGCAAATTTCTCATTTTTGGATGAGAGGGATAATTTTGGCTCCTTGGTGCTTTTATGAAATATCATAAATACTCTAGATGAGGAAGCGTGAGCCACTCATCTAGGGGGAGGAGATTGTACCCATTCTGCTGTCGTTTTCGTGGTGTCATTGTGCTCTCTTTCTCCAATTGATGAAGTGGTGAATTTGTGTTGAAGATAATTACCTTTTGGTTTCAGTAGGAGCCAAAGAAGGCCTATAAGGCGGAAGAACAAGAATTAATAGTATGCTTTTGTGAAAAGGAATGGCACCGCACTAGCTATGGAAGAAGCAGAGGGTGTAACAATGATGATTGTGCACCACAAGTAGGCATGGTGATAACTTTAGTGGATGCCAAGGTGGTCACAAGATCACAAGGTTTGGCTAAGACGAAACCACAAAGGACAAGGTGGCCCTAGTTTAGATGGAGAGAAGAAAAGCATATAGTGGCAAAGATCAGCCAAGAACTAAAGAAGAAGGAACCACTTGTTGCAGTGGAAGCAATAAATTTAGATCAACAAGAACAAGAGTGACGTAAGGACTAAAGAATAGTGGATGGTAGTAAACCTGCTCGAAAGAAAATGAAGATGAACGAATTACAACATTCTAACCATACTTCAAAGGCAACTCTATCATTCCCCAAACCCCTCTCTCGACCTACAAACCCAAGACGTCACTCTAACCCTTGCAATTTATGATGCTTTCTTTTGATAGACCCCTCTATGTCTGTGGTTTTTGTCACTCATTTGTCGCTTTCTATGAAAACTATTCAATTGCACTTAAGAAATCTCTTCGATTAACTCAAGATTTTCATAAACTTACCACAATTCCCCAAACTCTTCTGTTAACCCCTTGATAAAAAACATCACTCCAACCCTTGCAACCTGTGATGCTTTCCTTCTATAGACCCCTCGACATAAATGGTTTTTGTCACTCGTTTGATGCACTTAAGCATCACAAAAGCATACCAACACGGCGGTCCTTGACCATATGGCCTTTGAGGTGTCCTCTTTAGGGGTAAGGGCCATATCAACAAACAACCCATCCCACGTAACTCATAAGCATGATGCAAGCCTGTTGCATTGTCTCTCCACTCCCCCCCCCCCTCTCTCTCTCGCTCTCTCTCTCTCTCTCCCTCCCCTAGTGGATTATGTTATGATAATGCTCTTGAAAACCACAAAATAATTACAACATTCAAACAACAATGCACAAGTAACTCTATCATTACAATGACACTGTCAACCACCCAAAAGAGGCTGAGTGACTAGCTAACAAGACAACCTAAGGATCTCCAAGATCAAGATGACTCTCATCAGCTAAGAAAAAATAGTAGAGTAGATTGAAATCACTTTTTAGAACCATTGAATTGTCATATACATAAAACAATGCAAATCTAAAGAAAACAAGATGCTAAAATCTACACTGGGCAAAGTGTGCAAAAGAATGCAATTTGCGAGGTTGGGATTGCCCAACCTTGCAATCATATTTTTCTACACACTTTTGCTAAGTGGAGCCTTTTGGTTATTGTTCTCTCTCTCTCTCTCTCTCTCTCTCTCTCTCTCTCTCTCTCTCTCAACTCACGTTTTTCTATGCACTTATGCTGAGTGGAGATTCTTGGTTATTGCTCTCTCTCTCTCTCTCTCTCTCTCACACACACACACACACACACACACACACACACACACACACACACACACACACATTTGAATAAGGCAAGATGTGCAATAGAATGTGATTTTTGTGGTTGGGATTTGCCCAACATTGTGTTCTCTCAATCATGGATGTTTTTATCGAAGCTATGCTTTTATATTAATAAACTTTCAAAGTTTTATTTTTATTAGGGCATATAAACTTTGGATGAAAATATCAAAGTTTCACTTCTTCACGAAACTAATATGAAAAAATCATCCATGCTCTCAATTGTCTTGAACATTTACTAATATATAGCATAAATTGATAGATTTGATGTAGGTGTTAAAAATTGAGAGATTTGGCTTACCTTTTTTTGAAGTGTCCATTGATTTGTTCAAATATTGCTTCCACCTATCAATTTCTTTTTTGAAAGGATGAAGTTGAGGTTGATATCATGTGAAAGGGAAGAAAGGAGTCTTGGCTACAAATACTATGAACATTGTTACATTGTAATTACATAGTTGCCGTTTCAGATTTTTGAAAGATTCCCTTTAAAAACTAAGAATTTGTATCATTTTTGCAAAAATCTTTTTTTTTGCACATATTAGCATTAAAAGACCACTAAATTTCACACTTTTGAACTTATTAGATCATACCAAAACAGAGAACTGTATTATAATATCAAAAAACTTTAGGTGCTCCCATGTACTTGAGATCTATAATTGTAAACCATGTATGTGAAACAAAGCTTCATATGGTTCATTGCTATGCTGGTAACACAACAATCTCATTTAAGTTAGCTTCTCCCTATAGTTCACACTCCAAAATGGAATCTCACTAGTCCACGCATGTGTATGAAAGGCTATGTCTATCTATGAGTAAGATGGGTTGACAATTCCATGTAATCAAAGCAATGCTACTTAGATATGGTGTGCATATATTTTTCATAAATTATTTTTGCAAGGAATTTTACTTTTGCTACTTTATACGATAAAAAGGTGCAATGTGTACTTTTTCAGTGTTCATTTGGCAAAACTTTACTTCTCTTCTTTAGAATTTGACCATTTATATAGGTGTACCTAATAAATATACACGTTGTCATATGATGGCTTCTTATCCTTGCACTTAAAATATTAGAATTCTATAACTCAAATCCTCTTGATACATACATGTTATTCTAATCTATTGAAATGCAACTTTAATGTTTATTGAAAGCGACTTTATTATGAAGACATTTTTTTTCATACATGTCCACAAACATTTTTCAAACACAATGTCTTTACAACCATTTTCTTAACATATTTTGTTATTCACCACTCTTTTACAACTCAAACATTAGTGATACTATTTTTATTTCCTCTAATAAAATTGGTGGTCCAAATCCTATACCTTCCAATTTAGAGATAATTCATGCACATGTAAATGTGAACCAAATTATTACATATATCTCAATCATTAGTGATATTGTTTTCATTTCCTCCAAAAAAATTAGTGATAATATGCAAGTATGATTATTTTTTAAATCTCAATAAATATTTACAAAGCTACATTTCACAATCCCTACTTATAAAATATAAACTTTATGTACTATGAGATGAATAAGATCTTTGGTGCTTTCTATATGTTATCGCCTTCAAAACATGTTTGTACCATGTACTGGAAGATGAAAAATATCTCTAGCACTTTCTAAATTTTGTATTAATATTTCATTCTCTATTGCATAAAAAGAGACATCACCTTGAAAAAATGTTGGTCATTTATGCCACTTGTTTCTATATATTATCACAACATTTTACTCTCTATCATATAAAATGTACATTGGCTTCAAATCTTGTTTAGTATTTCATGCCACTTAAACCAATTGTGTCTTCATATAAAATAGACTATACCAATAGTCCATTAAATAAAATGTAGCACTTGTACTAAATAAAATACAGCAATAACTAAAAAAGGAAAAAAGAATGCAAAGTCATTGCGCAATAGTGGTGTTATCCATTTTCCAGATAACTCCTCAAAGAGGGAAATTCATGGCATGTACAACGATCTCATGAGCACCACACATGAGCCTTATTGCTCATATGTGCATTTTATCTGAATATGGAAGAATGAATTCAAAAATGTGAAAATACCCAAGCAAAATCAATTTGATGTATGTGTAGATTGTATAGATTTGAAGGCCCACTGTGACAAGTTTAAAGGCATAGAGAAAGGTAATGGTGCTTTTATTAAAGTTAATCCATGAACTACCAATCTACATACATGGAAGAATCCTTATATAATTTCTTTGGTGTATTTTAAAGCTATGGAAATCCAAGATCTCAAATACATAGAGAAATGCAAGAAAAAGAAAGGTTAAAGATTGTAAAGTAGAGAAAGAAAAGCTATGAGCATGATGACAAGCATATGACCATTATCATTGATGGTATGGAACAAAATAAGACTAATCTCCCACATTTCAAAACACCTAAAGGAGGAGAATTCCATACAATACCATGTGGTAGGTTGTATTGTCTATCATGCGACCTTGATAGAAAAGGTATGTTATGAACCTCACAATAATAGTAATGAATGAATTTTTATCAAAGAATTAAGGCCTTTCCTACCTATCTATATGTGTAGCTAGACAATACAGCTAGAGAAAATAAAAATCAAGTGGTATTGGCCTACCTTTCTATGCTTGTGGAGAAGGAGATTTTCAAAAAGATAAAGCTTGGATTCCTATTGCTCAGCCACACACTTGATCACATTGATCAAATGTTTAGTAGATTCTGTATTGGACTATGAGGAAAGGAGGCATGGGACTGTGACTCCCTT
Source organism: Dipteris shenzhenensis (assembly GCF_047967505.1). NCBI lineage: Eukaryota > Viridiplantae > Streptophyta > Polypodiopsida > Gleicheniales > Dipteridaceae > Dipteris > Dipteris shenzhenensis. The sequence continues at coordinate 47,548,960 of NC_141613.1, read as the reverse complement.
CAAGAAATTTTAAGGTCTAGCTATGTTACAAAACCAAGTGTTTTAGAGCTTCATGAGACAATTGACTTTAGGAATTTTGTATTTGGTGGTAGAAAGGTTAATCATTGCATTGCAAAGTTGAATGATCAAAGCTTCCAACATTAGTTTAGAATAAGAAAGAGTGCAAATGGAAAAACTTTGTTTTGGAGAATGCAAATTTTTCTATCAAAGAAAGTACCATTAAAATCTCTTGTAGAAGCATCTAGAGCAAACAAAGAATCTAGGGAACCACATCCAGAGACTTGTGTGGCTGAGATTCGAGAGACTATCAATAATGCTGCTAAGTATTTCCAGATGTAGTGTGGACTTGATGCACCTATTCTTTATAGAATAGAATATTATAGCTACAAATATGGGAGAAGAGACAAGCACTTGTATTTTTGAGTGGCCATGTGGCATGGATGGCATAATAGGACCTAGTAATGTTGATCCCAATGCTTTAATACTTGTAATGCCTAGCAGAAGTAATATAAGCCTTTATGGAGAGGAAAGAGAAATTGTATCTTGGGACAAGAGAGAAGGGAAGTACTTGTGGAGATGTGAGTGGCTCAGTGGAGATCTTAAGGTTGGAAATATGGTTGCAGTGTTAGCATAAAGTGATCCAAATGAGTTGCAATTTTGGACTACAAAAATGTCAAAAGTGAATAGGGAAAATAAAAGAACAATCAACATTGAGGTGCATTGGTACTTCACAAAGCCTATTGATGCTTTTATTGGCTATTACAATTCGGAGATGGTGGTATCAACAAACAAAGGAGGTAGAGGCAAGAGGGCTACAAAGAATACACCATGATTTGATACTTTGGTACTAGAGGATGCTGACATTCTAGTCTATGCATTTGAGCTGACCGAATTTGGAAATTTATCCAAGAAGACACAAGACAATTTCTCAAAAAGTACCCAAATCATTGCAGGGTGCTTGTGCAGAGGAAAGTAGTAGGAGGGGACCTTCCACAAGGAGCCAGAGGCCATCATTTGGAGAAGTTGATTTAGATGGTGTAGATGTAAAATAGCAAGGAAGAGGAGGGATCAAGCACTTCCACTCTAGAGAGCACTAGAAGCAAAAATGATGAGGGTGTCGGTTCCTCTAATGAGGAGGTTGATTTACAATAGGACAATTGTGCTATAATTATGTTGAATTCATGGAGTTTGGAATATCAAATTGTATTAGTGCATTCAAATTATGGTCTTTTTGTGTAACATTGCTGATGTAACAAATATGAGGTTTTTATGACATTTTTTAAATGTCAAATGCAAAAAGATTGTATCTCTCTAAAATTTAATGGTTCTAAGGAGTCTCGATATGCAAAAAATTTCTCATTGGTAAAAATAGCTTGTTTTTTTGACTTTTTTGGAAATCTTCTTAGAAGATTCCTTTTTGTTTCCGTTTTGATGAAATGTTGCTGGTTCAAATGTAATGATGTTTATGGTAGAAGGGGGGTAAGTTGAAGGAATACGATAAATATTTTAGAGTTTTGGGCCACAAGGATGATGAATCTTGTAGACTTAGAGAGTGTCTTCATTATGGAGAGGCAGTGGGGAGGGGTGACTATGGATGGGGCAGTGATCGCTCAAGGCTGTCTGTATTACTTTGCTATTGAATATTTGGTATATTGCATGTCAATTACATAAAACAATGCAAATCTCAAGAAAACAGGATGCAAAAAGTTGCACTAGGCAAAGTGTGTAGAAGAATGTGATTCGCAAGCCCAGTGTAACTTTTTGGTTACTACTCTCTCTCTCTCTCTCTCTCACACACACACACACACACACACACACACACACACACACACACACACACTTCCTACCCCTTCCTCCCTTTTGTTTAAACCCTAGCTCCCTTGTATTCCCACCTTACCACCTCCCCCCTCTTCCCCAAAATAGCCCCCCTCATTCCGTTAACTCTCCTAATTTGACTTCTTAAAACTTCATTTCCACTTCCTAGTCCTTTATATTCCTAATTTCTTCTTAGTTTCCCTTCAAATTTAATTTTTTAGTTTACTTTTTTGCTTTCATTAAACTCCCCTTACTTTCCTTTTTTTAATAGTTTTGTCCATATCTCTTATTTTCTTATTCTTTTTACTGTTTACTTTTATTTTTCTATTTTTAAATTAATTTTACATTCCTATTAAATTCCCTTTTTTACAAGTTTCCCAGTTCCCCCTAATTTTTCCGATTGTCCCTAATTTTTTATATTTTTCTCTAATCTCTTCCTAATTTCCTAGCTTTTTTCTAAATATTTTGCTTTTTCCTTTAATTTTTTCTTATTCTAGCCTAATTTCTTTTTCAATTTAGTCCTAATCGAAACCCCATTCCCCCCTCTTTTTTTCCTTTTTATTATTTTTTACTTTTTCTTAAATTTTCTAGCTTTTCCTTGTTCTTCATATGTCTCCCTAACTTACCCCCCACTAACTAAATCCCTAACTTACCTCTAGCTTTTCCTTGTTCTTCATATCTCTCCCTAACTAAACCCCTAGCTTACCTCTATTCCTCCTTTATCTCTCTTAAACAAAAATTTTGCATTGAATTTCTTATTTATCACCTTTTTCCTCCTAAGTAATTCAACTTAGGTAAAACAACCTAACCTATTCTAAACCCCCTCTAATTAAATGTCCCTAACTAAACTTATCTAACACAAAAGCTTTCCACTAACTACGCCCTAACCATCCCAAAATTGGACTCCCCTTTCCTCGACTTGCTTTCCCAACCCCCCTCCTCAACTTAGACTCCCTAGCCTATTTCAACCACCCTCCTCTAGTCTAGTCTCTCTATAGTCACACCTTACCTCCCTATCCACTTGTGCCTATCTTTGCAAGTAGCTTCCATTATGGTGCACCCGTGTTTGCCACACCTCCTGTTCTAGTCACCTCCCACACTAAATTCCCCCGTGTACCAGGTTTCTTGCACCACTGTTTGGTTCAGGTGATACTCACAACCCGTACGTTCAGCTGCAAGCACCCCTGTGCACCTCTTTACTACAAACTGTGCCTCTTTTCTACAGTTGTATCTATACATCCTCTCCTTCCTCATGCGATCCTGTTAACACATCACAGACCTTCAGGTTCTTCATCATTTACCCCCCTCCCCAACCTTTTTTCTTTTATCTATTTACCCCCCTCTCCATGTATATGTCCCCCCCCCTTTCTCTCTTTGTAGTTACCTACTCTTTCCCCCCCTCTATATGTATGTAATACTCCCCATCTCTATTTATTTATCCTCTCGCCTCTCTATCTATAAATTCCCCCCTTCTCTATGCATTTATCCTCCCTCCCCTCTTTATCTATGTATCCCCCCTTCTCTTTATTTACCTTTCTTCCCATGTCTTTTATAAATTTCCTTTCTTTTTTTAACTTAACTTATTCAGTGCCTTTTTCCTTGTTTGATTTTTTCCCTCCCCCTTTTCTTTACATATATAGTTCCTTTCCCCTCCTTTGTTTCTCCCTCCCCCTTCTCTATCTACATTATCTCCCCTTATAATGTCCCTTTAAGGGTTCCCCCCATTTCTTCCTTTTAATAAAAACCCTTTAAAAATTTCCTATATAATTTCCCTAACTTACTTCCTCCCACCCTCCATGTTCTCTTTACTCTGATAAAAAATCTTCTCATACACTTACTTTCCCCCTCCACACTTACCCAAAGATGTTCCACCCCACCATGTTCATCTCAAGTTGGTTCATCCCACTCCACAAGCTATAAGCTTATCGTATTTACACCTACAATGTTACATTGAGCTTTTTAAGTCCATGATTAAGTGCTTGTTTTATTGTGACCCCAATAACAAGGGAGGGGTGTTTGTGACACCTATCTTCCCAATCAAAATTAAGTTGGTTCTTACCATGTTTTCTAGTTGGATGGTGGTAGGTATGCATACTCTGCTCTTCAATAAAAGACATGCTTATGAGGACTTCACCAAGCTCCAATTTTTGTTTGCAAAAATGTTTTTTTTGCTAAAACATTGTTGTCATTTCTTATCAAAGCTCTTATATTTTTTTTGCAATTTCATAGGTGCTTTACCTACATACGCGAAATCTTCCTTAATTCTATAATGTTCTCTTTCCATCCTTTACCCTTACTCTTTTGTCCTTTAACTATGAAAAAGGGGTTGTCGTCTTGTTTGCACACACACGCCTTTTCCCCTGCAACTCTGGACAGTTGCACATAGTTTACTTAGGTCAATAAGGCCTTTTTGGCTTCTTGATTCCTTTCTCTAACTTGTGTCTTGTTTTCCTTTTAGAAATTTTCATGGGATGTTTCGCTCCAATCGGAAGCTCTCAACTGGCTCCTTCTACCTCATCCCAAGCATCTTTGGATGGTTGCACTTATTACATTTAAGTCATCATGGCATTGCCTTTTGACTCACTTCATTGCTCACTGAGCAATTTTCTCTTTCTTCTGTTTTTTCTTCTTTCTAAGAAGTATTCCAATTCCTAGATTAGCCTACTCCATCCCTGTTATGGCTATCATATGAACTCATTTTTTCCATTGCTACTTGCAAAACCAACAGCTCCCATTGCTCTAGAATTGCATGTCTTACTCAAGCACTTCTCTTACTATTTTTCCACTGCTTATTTGACACTTCTAAACATTTCTAGTGTTTTTCGGGTAAACAATAGGTCATCACACCAGATGATGACCTATTGTCTCACCTAGTGTGATGTACCCTACTTGGGCAAAGGTGGGTACACACACACACACACACACACACACACACACACACACACACACACACACCTAGTGTGATGTACCCTACTTGGGCAAAGGTGGGTACACACACACACACACACACACACACACACACACACACACACACACACACACACACACACACACACACACACACACTTCCTACCCCTTTCTCCCTTTTGTTTAAACCCTGGCTCCCTTGTATTCCCACCTTAACCCTCTCCCCTCCCCTCCCCCTCTTCCTAAAAATAACCCCCCTCATTCTGTACTTAACTCTCCTAATTTAACTGCTTACAACTTTATTTCCACTTCCTAGTCCTTTATATTCCTAATTTCTTCTTAGTTTCCCTAGTTCAAATTTAATTTTTTAATTTACTTTTTTGCTTTCATTAAACTCCCCTTACTTCCCTTTTTTAAATAATATTGTCCTTATCCCTTATTTTCTTATTCTTTTTATTGTTTAATTTTATTTTTCTATTTTTAAATTAAATTTACCTTTCTATTAAATTCACTTTTTTCCAAATTTCCCATCTCCCCCTAATTTTTCCTATTGTCCCTAATTTTTTATATTTTTCTCTAATCTCTTCCTAATTTCCTAGCTTTGTTCTAAATATTTTCCTTTTTCCTTTAATTTTTTCTTATTCTAGCCTAATTTTTTTTTCCATTTAGTCCTAACCGAAACCCCATTCCCTCCCCTTTTTTCCCTTTTTTTTCCCTTTTTATTATTTTTTACTTTTTCTTAAATTTTCTAGCTTTTCCTTGTTCTTCATATCTCTCCCTAACTTACCCCACACTAACTAAACCCCTAAGTTACCTCTAGATTTTCCTCGTTCTTCATATCTCTCCCTCACTAAACCCCTAACTTACCTTTACTCCTCCTTTATCTCTCTTTAAAAAAAATTCTGCAGTGAATTTCTTATTTATCACCTTTTTTCTCCCAAGTAATTCAACTTAGTTAAAGTGACCTAACCTATTCTAGACCCCCTCTAAATAAATGTCTCTAATTTACTCCCTAACCATCCCAAAATTTGACTCCCCTTTCCCTGGCTTGCTTTCTTGACCCCCTTCCCTTACTTAGACTCCTTGGCCTATTTAAACCCTCCTCCTCTAGTCTAGTCTCTCTCAAGTCACACCTTACATCCCTATCCACTTGTCCCTATCTTTGCAAGTAGCTTCCATTACAGCATGCACGTGTTTGCCATGCCTCTCATTCTAGTCACCTCCCACACTAAATCCCCCCTTATCGGGCCTCTTGTGCCATTGTCTGGTTTAAGCGATTTTCTTAGCCTGTATGCTCGCCCCTATTCACCTCTTTACTACAGACTGTGCCTCTTTTCTACAAACTGTGCCTATACGTCCTCTCCTTCCTTGTGCCATCCCATTAACATGTCACAAACCTTCAATTCTTCATCATTTACCCCCCTCCCCAACCTTTTTTCTTTCATCTATTTACCCCCCTCTCTCTATATTTGTGAACCCCCCCTTTCTCTCTTTGCAGTTACCTAGTCTTTCTCCCCCTCTATATGTATGTAATACTCCCCTTCTCTATTTATTTATCAAGCTCTCCCTTCTCTATCTATAAATCCCGCCCTTCTCTATGCATTTATCCTCCCTCCCCTTTTTATCTATATATTCCCCCTTCTTTTTATTTACCTTTCTTCCCGTGTCTTTTATTCACCTCCTTTCTTTTTTTAACTTAACTTATTTGGTACCTTTTTCCTTGTTTAATTTTTCCCTCCCCCTACTCTTTACATATATAGTTCCTCTCCCCTCCTTTGTTTCTCCCTCCCCCTCCGTTATGTATATAATCTCCCCTTATAATGTCCCTTTAAGGGTTCCCCCCATTTCTTCCTATTATAAAAAATCCCTTTTAAATTTTCCTCTATAAATTTCCTAACTTACTTCCTCCCATCCTCCATATTCTCTTTACTTTGATAAAAAAATCTTCCTATACACTTACGTTCCCCCTTCACACTTACCTCAAGATGTTCCACCCCACCATATTCATCTCAAGTTCGTTCATCCCACTCCACAAGCTATAAACTCATCTTATTTACACCTACAATGCTACGTCGAGCTTTTTAAGTCCATGATTAAGCGCTTATTTTATTATTATCCTGATAACAAGGGAGGGGTGGTTCTTACCATGTTTTCTTGTTGGATGGTGGTAGGTATGCCGACTCTCCTCTTTAATAAAAGACATGCTTATCAGGACTCCACCAAGCTCCTTTTCTTTTTTTTTTTGCAAAAATTCTTTTTTGCCAAAAACATTGTTGTCATTTCTTATCAAAGCTCTTTTTTTTCTTTTTTTGCAATTTCGTAGGTGCTTTACCTACATACGCAAACTCTTTCTTAATTCTATAATGTTCTCTTTCCATCCTTTACCCTTACTCTTTAGTCCTTTAACCATGCAAAAGGGGTTGTCATCTTGTCTTCCACACACACACACACATGCACACACACACACACATCCAAAAATTTACATTAGGCAAAATGTGCTCCTGCATGCATGATACATGTTTCCTCGACATCGATCACACATATATTTGATTTTTTGCTCCAACCACATTTCGCGATGGTGGATACGGAGGGATTCATCCTCACTAGAGCTACTTGTTGAAGATGAAGACATTCTACAAATAAACAACCCAAAAAAATTGCTCTTGTATCAAATATTTAATCTTAAAACTCTGTGGCGCATCTAATACCGTATCTAAAACTACATCTGTTCTGTGGTGTGCGTCTATAGGCATGTCTAAACCATGTTGTAGATGCACAATTAAACGCGCATTTAGATGCATATATAGATGCGCAATTAGACACGCTTATAGACGCGATTTTCAAACCTACTTTTAGTGTGCTTACTTTTCTTCACATACTTTTAGCATCGCGCGGCTTGCTTTGATATTAACAGACATAGTTTCGAGCATCCACACTTATCTCCAAGCATCCACACTTATCTCCAGGCTTACACAATCATCTCCAAGCACACAAGAGAAGATGGTGAACAAGGAAGAGAAGAAAGAGAAGCAAAGGGTGAATAAGGAAGAGAAGAAAGAGAAGCAGCTTTGAAGAAGGACAAGAAGCTTCCATACCTCTATCCAAGGTAAGTCTCCTTACAGTTAATCTTCTTTGAAAGTTGCTCTCTTTGGATTCGTACTTTGTTGTATCCAAGAAACGAAGGTTTTTGGTTCTAGTTTTGTGCTTTTGTGTCGGGCGCATGTCCTTTTCAAGTTTTTAGAATAGTCCATCTGTCGGAGCGTGTCTATAGATGCATCTAAGAGCGTGTCTAAGAGTGCATCTATAGATGCGTCTACTCTATTTTTGGAAACAAATAGCCGCATCTATAGACGCACTGTTATATGCGAAGATAGACGCGCTTTGTTATTTTTCCCTGGCCTAGCCTTCCCTTCCCTTCCCTTCCCTTTCCTTTCCTTTCTCTTTCCTCTTCCCTTTCCCTTTCCACTTCCACTTCCAAGAAAAGAATTGCATATTGAATGATGGAAATAAGTGATTGCATGAATGAAGAAAGGGATTGCATGAATGATGGAAATGGATTGCATGATTGAAGAAGGGGATTACATGACTGATGGAAAGGGAAAGCATGATTGAAAAAAGGGATTGCAGTCTACATTTTCCTCTCTTTTTCCTTCTCTCTTTTATCCTCTCTTTCCTTCTCTTTTCGTCTCTCTTTTTCTCTCTTATCTCCTCTTTTTTTCTCCTCTGTTTCCCTCTATTTTCATCTCTTTCCTTCTCTCTTTTATCCTGTCTTTCCTTCTCTTTTCATGGTAATTTTTCTCTCTTATCTCCTCTCTTTTTCTCTCTTTTTTTCTCCTCTCTTTTCCTCTCCTTTCTCCTCTCTTTTATCCCCACTTTCTCTCTCTTTTTCTCCTCTCTTTTCCTCTCCTTTCTCCTCCCTTTTATCCCCACTTTTTCTCTCTTTTTCTCCTCTCTTTTCCTCTCCTTTCTCCTCTCTTTTATCCCCACTTTTCCTCTCTTTTCTACTCTCTTTCCTTCTCTCTTTTTCTCTCTTTTTCTCTTCTTTTTCTCTTCTTAGTGCATCACTAATCTTCTTTTTTTCTTTTTTCCAGTTTATCATGTGGCCAGGAAGCTCTTTAGGCTCACCTGATCTTTGGGAGACCATATTTCAGGAGTTATATTACCTTTTGGTGCACCCTCCCAATCTGGGGAGTTATACGGCTACATGACGGGTACTCTAAACACCCCCCAGAATTCGGCACTACAGACTCCAAACCACCCCAACCCCACACTAGCTGAGATTAGCCCAGCAGAGTCAACACAGCCTAGCCGGCTACAGGAGCCAAGCCCCTTTTCCCATGCCATCCCATGCCCCTTCCCCCATGCCGTTAGGAGGCCCTTTTGCCTCGCAGACCCGTCGGCGTACTCCAGTGTAGTCAAGACTCGGTTCTCCAGCTACGAGTGGTCCACATAGTCCTGTGTAGTCGAGAGTCGCTTCTCTAACTACAAGTGGCTAGCGTACTAGCTCAACACGACATAGTAGTGTTGAGAGTTGTGGTGCCATAAGCACATGTAGAGCAAAGGTATGAGCAAAGGGTAAGCTGCCACATGGCATGGAGGACATATCCCACATGTGAGCAAGCAAAATGGATGTAAGTACCCTCACCTATAAAAGGGAGGTTCATTTGAAGTAATTCAATCAAGCACTTTGCACTATCTCAAGATTCTCTTTATGAGTCCAAGCTAATCTATCTTGGAACCTAATTGACTTGAGATACATGTCATGAGCACTCTCTTCATCATGTTTCCACACAGGTTCCATCCACCTTAGAGTGCTCCATAGATCCTGAGGCACGCATGTTTTGTCATGGTATCAGAGTAGGTTTAGCTAAGTCTAGATTAGCTTTAGATAGAGTTGAGAATACTTTGTGAGAGTTCTTGAGTGATTTTCATTCATGTTGGCTTGCTAGTTTCCGTCATTCTTCCACTATGTTCTACATTGAGAGATGAGAGGTGTGAGAGTCTAGTTAGAGCTTCAACAAAAGCTTCTACAAGCTTATGAGATCCCGTGTGCCTCCACCTTCAACGTCTGCTATGCCATGACTCCATCAATCAGCTGCGACCTCTACATAATAGGCAACGGTGCAGGAAGGGGCTTAGAAGATGCAGAAGAAGGGTGATGAGAACCCGTAAAAACAGTCCAAACAAAGCTCAACGCAGCTCCAAGTCCCACGGCTCTCTATGGAGGATAAGTGGCTCCAAGGCGACTCTCAAGTGTTCAATCGAGAGCAGCTTCTTCACTCCGACAGCCACGGGCTATAGCTCTATCCGTAATTGAGAGCTAGAGTTCGTCCGACGAGCAGGCTCCATGCAATACAAATCCTCCTATGCGCACAGCCGTCGCTCAAGCTACGCGATTACAACCACAACAGCCAGCAGCGCAACGACCTAGCATGTGGCCGACCTCCAAAGCCTCCTCAGCGCCAGAGTCCCGCAACGAGCTCCCACAACACACAAGCTCTTCCACGACTCTCCTAGCTCCAATAGCCTTGCAGTACCAAGTCTCTAGAGCATACGGTTGCGCCGGCTCTACACAGCATGAACGCCATACGGGCCTCCTTCTCCAACGACTCTGAAGCTAAGCGCAACAGCAGCGTCAACAAGTGCCCAGCAGCCCAGCGACTCTCTCGGGCTCAAACTCGGAACTCAACGACTCCCTCAACTGTTGCAGCATCTTCTCATGATCTCCTGTGATGATCAAGTCATCCACGTAAAGGACTATTACCACATACTTGCCATCCTGCTTACAAACATACAGGTTAGCATCAGAAGCACTTTTTGAGAAACCAAAAGATATGAGAAAGCTATCAATCCGTTGGTACCATGCCCTTGGGGCCTGTTTCAGCCCGTACAATGCCTTCTTTAGTCTGCAAACCTTGTTCTCTAAATTGGGCACCTCAAATCCTGGTGGCTGGAACACATATACCTCCTCCTTGAGATGTCCATTCAAGAACACAGATTTCACGTCCATTTGAAACACCGGCCACTGCTTATGAGCAGCCAAGGCAAGTACCACCCGAATAGTTGTCATCCTTGCTGTAGGAGCAAAGGAATCCTCAAAATCAAAGCCTTCAACTTGAGAGTATCCTTGTGCAACAAGCCTAGCCTTGTACTTTTCCAAAGATCCATCAGATTTGTACTTGGCCTTCCATACCCATTTGGTACCAATGATCTTCCTTTTTTCTGGACGATCAACCAAGTCCCAAGTCTGATTCTTCATGATGCTGTCATACTCCTCTTGCATGGCAGCTTTCCAATTTGGATCCGCCATTGCCTCATCCAAATTCATAGGCTCTTGAACTTTCATAATCTCAGCCATCAAGGCCATATTGACTATGTGTTCAGAAGCCCTTTTCTGCTCCTCTATCCTCTTTGATCGTCGAAGTCCATCTGCAGATGACTCCGCCACGTCTGGAACCGGATTCTTCTCATCAAAGAGCTGCCTTGCCCACTTTGGAAGTGGCTTACCTTGTGGAGCCAAGGCATGTTGTGGTGTTGGTGGAGTCTGTTCCTCGAAGTACTCCTCCTCATTCTGCAACTCTGCTTTAGATACGGGCACAAGGTGAGTTACTTTTACGGCTGATGATAAAGTGGAAGGGCATACCTCCTCCTCCACTGTATGTGGCTGTTCCCAAAACACCACATCACGACTGACCACGATCTTCTTTGCCTCTGGATCATATAGCCGGTACGCCTTTGACTCCGGGCTATAGCCCATGAAGATACACTTTCTGCTCTTTGGATCTAATTTCTTTCTGGTGCTATCTGGAACATGAACAAAGCACTCACATCCAAATGTTCTGAAATGAGAAGTGGAAGGCTTTTTACCTGAGTAAGCCTCCAAAGGTGTTTTGCCCGTCAAGGCCTTTGTGAAGCTTCGATTGAGGATGTAGACTGCTGTATTGACTGCCTCAGCCCAAAAAGACTTAGGCAATCCTTTACCTAGTGCCATGCATCGTGCCATCTCCATGGCAGTACGATTGCGATGCTCTACAACACCATTTTGTTGCGGAGTATGTGCAGTCGTGAGTTGGCGCTTAATGCCATTCTCGTGCAAGTATGTGTCGAACTCTTTTGACAGGAACTCTCCTCCTCGATCCGTGCGAAGCTTCTTTACCTTCAGCCCGCTTTCGTTTTCCACCATCTTTTGCCACTGTTTGAATTTTCCAAGAGCTTCAGCCTTATCTCGTAAAAAATACACCCACAAGTATCTACTGTAGTCGTCGACGATAAGCATATAGTAGTTACATCCCCCCAAAGCTTGAGTCGGAGCTTTCCCACTGAGATCAGCATGAACCAATTCTAGAGGAGCCTTTGCCCGATAGCCACTCTCATGTGGAAAAGCCTTCCTTTGTTGCTTGCCCATCATACAAGCTTCACAAGGTTCCTGCACATTTGAGAGTGCAGGCAAGTGTGCAACCATCCCTGTTTTCTGCATTTCCAAAAGAATAGGATAACTAAGATGACCAAATCTTTCATGCCATACCTTACTAATGCCCACTCCTGAAGAGACTGTTAGTGCCGTCAGCTCGTAGAGATTGTTCTTCCTTACTGCCTTGCCGACCACCTTGCCCGCTGCATTAAGGATTTCTGCTCCGGTCCTCTTGAAACGCACCTCCAAGTTGCGATCAGTTATCGCAGCAACCGAAAGCAAGTTCTTCTTTAGCTGAGGAACTAGTAATACATCAGAAAGCTCTTTAGTTTCACCCTCTTGAATGGAAAGAGAGATAGTACCTGTACCTTCCACAGGGCATTTTGCATTATTACCGACCGTCACGTTCATGGGCTCTTGTAGAGGCTTGAAAGAGCTATACCAGTCCTTCTTTCTGGTCATGTGACGAGACGCTCCACTATCAAGGAGCCACGAATCATTCGTTGTTGAAACTTCTGTTGAGGAGCATATTTCTTCAATTGCAACCCATAGCTCGAACTCAGTTTCAACTGTGTTGGCAGATTCCTTGCCTTTCGAAGAAGACTGTGTAGTGCCATTCTTTTCGTCCTGCTGCTTCTTTCTACAATCCTTGATCATGTGACCGCTTTTGTTGCAGTAGTGGCACTTACCTGAAAACTTCTTCTTCTTACCATTCTTCTTCTCTCCACCCTTCCCTTTGGATGTGGTTGAGAATGCTGCATCACTTCCGCCATCGCGGGTCTTCATTCGCATCTCCTCCTCTAGAAGCATCGCGCTGAACTCTTCAAAAGTGAGGGGTGGATTTCTTACCTGCGTGTTGAGTGTCGTGACCAACGCATCGTACTTTTGTGGAAGGATCCGAATGCACCTTCTGGCCAACTCTTCGCTGGTCTTTGTAATCCCAACCGCCGCCATCTGATCACGTAGATTCTTGATCCGTGTGATGAATGTCTCAGCTGATTCTCCATCAGAGCACCTCTCTGCAGCAAGCATATTCTCCAGATTTTGAATTCTGGTCTGATTCCGCGTTTCATACTGACCTTTCAGTATGTTCCAAGCCTCACTTGCTTCCATGTATCCCCCACCACTCTCCCTACTACTACGCCTGCTACTTGACAAAACATGCGTGCCTCAGGATCTATGGAGCACTCTAAGGTCGATGGAACCTGTGTGGAAACATGATGAAGAGAGTGCTCATGACATGTATCTCAAGTCAATTAGGTTCCAAGATAGATTAGCTTGGACTCATAAAGAGAATCTTGAGATAGTGCAAAGTGCTTGATTGAATTACTTCAAATGAACCTCCCTTTTATAGGCGAGGGTACTTACATCCATTTTGCTTGCTCACATGTGGGATATGTCCTCCATGCCATGTGGCAGCTTACCCTTTGCTCATACCTTTGCTCTACATGTGCTTATGGCACCACAACTCTCAACACCTCCCCTTGGTGCCATGATCCTTTGGCTATTGCAAGGTGGTCAGATGTGAGTTACATTCCATCACCTCCCCTTAGTGCATGCATTGCTACTTAAGGTGGTCAAGTGTGGATTTTACATGTCAATACCTCCCCTAGGTGCTTTCATAGCTACTCTCAGGTGGTCAGGTTTGATTACAAAATATAATAGGCAAGGTTGGCAAGGTTTTTGCTTTTCAATACATTCCATTGATGTCACCTTTTGGCTCATGGCTTGATGACGATGGCATTTGCTTCTTTGCTTGGTGTGGCTTCATGCATGATGCTTTGTTCTTCCATGTGCCTTGATGCTTTATGTGTGGATGCCATGCTCTGTGCTATGGTCATCTCATGCACTTGTGCTTTTGGCATACTTATGACGACGAAGTGTGCATACATGCTTTGATTTGTCATTTGTTGCAAAGGTCTTACCAATTGATTTCTTTCAATATTGGCAGTGTCTAATTGCATACAATGATTTTGACATGACAGGCGCGTGGAGCTCGAAAAGACGATTACTTTTTCTTTTTGGAGCATGTCCAAATTCTTCTTGGATTGGAAGTTATGGCTTGTCAAAGATTCTGTGAAGAAGAGGGGGCCTTGATGATGTGGCATAGGGATTCACATGCTGCTTACAAACTGTGCTTAGGTGGCACTGTAGATGATGTGGCATTAACTTAACCCTAAGCATTTAACATGGTTTAAACCATAGTTAGTTTGACTCTAACCATACTGAACCTTTACCATAGTTATTTTTGACCAAAAAACTAACCATGGTGCATCTTAACCACAATTACTTGACCAGTGAGTTAACTGAACTCAACCAAGGTTACTTGTGATCTGCCACGTGTCAAAATTGTAGGAAACTTAGGAAATCTCGTGGAAGGAATTCTAAGTAGAGAAGGCGACAACGGCGTCGCGGTCGATGGTGTTTGATGATGGAGTCAGAGATGCGAGGAAGCGGCGATGGAGATAGAGAAAAGGCCGTGTAGAAGGCGCTTGTTGCTGCTGTCGGTGCTGGAGCTAGCTACAGAGAGGACTTGGCTTGCAGTTAGATGACTGTTGGGCTTTTTGGAAAGCTTGAAGCAGGAGCAGGCAGTTGGAGACGTTCGGTTATGACAGATTTGGGGCTCATGCACTTTTGCCTCGGCATTGAGGTTTGGCAAAAACCTGGCAGGATTTTCATCTCTCAGCAGAGATATGCTCGCGAGATCTTGAAGGCATTCGGTATGACCGAGTGTAAGGACGTGGTCTCTCCCATGGAGGTGAATGGTAAGCTCTCAGTGGAGGATGCATCACCACTTGTCGACATCAAGGAGTATAGGAAACTTGTGGGGAGTCTCATTTTTCTGTGCAACACTAGACCTGATATCAGCTTTGCAGTTGGTGTACTTAGTAGGTTCTCAAATCAACCTCGAGAGAACCATTGGAAAGCAGGGATGCGTGTGCTAAAGTACGTGAAAGGTACACTGGAGTATGGCATTACCTACAGAGTAGGGAAGACCTTGGCGGGTTACTGTGACTCAGATTGGGCGGGAGATTGTGATTCTAGAAAGTCAGTTTCTGGATATTGTTTCTCACTTGGTTCAGGAGTGTTCTCTTGGATTAGCAAGAAGCAACCAACAGTGGCACTATCTTCGACGGAAGCTGAGTACAAGGCAGCATGCATTGCTGCTTGTGAAGCAGTTTGGCTAAGGAGGATCCTGCAAGACATAGGAGTTCCAATCGAAGATGCGACGGTTCTAAAATGCGACAATCAGAGTTGCATGGCCATCGCAAAGAATCCTGTGTTCCATGCTCGTACAAAGCACATAGAGATCCAGTATCACTATGTACGAGAGCTCATCGAGGATGGAGTCATAGAGCTAGAGTATTGTCCCACAGAGGACAATTGCGCAGACATCTTCACGAAGGCTCTTGGGAGTGATTTATTGTTGCGGCATCTACATCGACTTGGCATTGGTCCGAACACGTAGTTCATCTTCAGGTGAACATTGAGGGGGGGTGTTAGAGTTAGCTCAAATGTCCACCTCTCATGTAACCCACCAATATTCTGTGTACCCAATGTTGTAAGGCCCCCATATGAGGAGAAGCCATGATGGGTATCGGATATTGGGAGGGATCCCCAGTTTAGACACTGGAAGGGGTCTTAGAGTAGACCAGATGGTTATGAGACGGCTTAGGAGCCAAGAGTAGATACCCATCTGCACAAAGGGGGGGTTCGGGGGGGCGATAGCCCCCCTGATAGCAGGGGGTCCGGGGGGCGCAGGCCCCCGGTGGGGGTCTGGGGGCAAAGCCCCCCAGCGGCAGGGTCCCGACGGTATGACCTATGCGCGATCCTTCATCTGCCCGACGGCATGTTTTCTGAAGGGTCGGTTGGTCTTTCAGGCCGACTGTCTATTAGGCCGACTGCCTATTACAAGGCCGACCGTCAACCACTCACACTATATAAGTGGCCACCCCCTATCATCATATCACCAGTTCTTCACGCTCATAGTCCTCCGTCCAGCATCTGTCTAGATCACCATCGAAGCTCTGTCTGTAGAGCGCACGGGTGGACAGCCAACCATCAGTTGTATCAGCAGTTTGGTATATCAGAATTTTTGTATTCTCTCCAGCTTTCCATCGTGTACTTGCGTTTTGTTGTTATCTTCCGCTGGCGTACTATTTTCTTACAATGAGTCCAAGCTAATCTATCTTGGAACCTAATTGACTTGAGATACATGTCATGAGCACTCTCTTCATCATGTTTCCACATAGGTTCCATCCACCTTAGAGTGCTCCATAGATCCTGAGGCACGCATGTTTTGTCAAGTAGCAGGCGTAGTAGTAGGGAGAGTGGTGGGGGATGCATGGAAGCATATTCTTTCA
This sequence comes from Dipteris shenzhenensis, assembly GCF_047967505.1. Lineage (NCBI taxonomy): Eukaryota > Viridiplantae > Streptophyta > Polypodiopsida > Gleicheniales > Dipteridaceae > Dipteris > Dipteris shenzhenensis. Next base: position 47,532,463 of record NC_141613.1, on the reverse strand, counting down.
CACTTGGCATGGAATGGAAGAGACTCTTTATAGGGTAACTCTTTCGGCACAATGCTTTGGGAGGGGTGGTGGTGGGGACAAGGATGATTCAGATGATTTAGACGTGCTTCCAAGTAATGGTATGATCTACTATGACATCATTCAGACAGGAGGCATCTTGATGGATGCACAGGGGAAGGACATCATGGCCTTCATGCACTCTGTAATTGCTAACAATTACAGAGATTGCTTTATTCACTACAAAGACCATCCAAAGAGGTTGGTTGATGAGACCCTCGCTGCTGTTCGCTCTAGGTATCCTAACCCCCCCAATGTTTAGTTCACAGATAAATGGGCCAAGTCAAAGATTATTATAATACTTAGTAATAAAAGATCTTCACTTAAGAGGTAGGCACTAGCAGAGCTTACCAGGCTCGAGGGAGATCAGCCACCAAGGGGCCCACCCCACACCACTCACAAGCATGAGTGGAAGAAAGCAATGAAGTCAGTGAAGGAGGAATCTAGTCTGCAGCACGTGGAGGCATGAAGGATCCAAATGGAGCAATATGGAAGCGTGCATTTTGAAGCAGCGGGTGTTGAATCATGGGAGGCCTAATTTCTAAGTATCGATCTCAAATTATATTATTTATGTAGTTTATTAGGAGGTTGTTTCTTTGTACTAACCCCTCTGCAAATTGTCATATTGTAGCTTGATATCGTGGGCAGGTACCCTACTCCTGTCAAGATAGCCTACCACCACCACCATCGCAGAGGAGATACATGGAGGCACTTCTATAATGACAGATTGATTACTGAGGAGCAATATATCTGGACTACTGGAGCGCCCCCCAAGGTATTTGAAAGTAATTAAATAATGTGGAGTACAGAAGGGAGCGTAGAAGGGAGCGAGGATGTGGAGAACTTAGATTAGTTATAGAAGTAGTGCTAGCTACTCTTTTTTGTACTTAAAGCCACTGGCTTGGCTTCGTGCCTCTTGTATATACACTCCTCTTATTTTTGGTACTTGAAGCCACATGATGTGGCTTAGCTTCGTGCTATATGTACATACAAGCACTTTTTGAGCTATGAATTAATATACACTCTTTTTATTTTTTTGGCTTTCAATTTTCTTGTGCAACGTTCTATTAATTAATGCCTTGTGAACTAAACGTTTTGGAGTTGTAATGTTTTATTTGGAATTGTAATTAATGTCGGCTATAGACGTGCTTGCAAGAGCGCTAATTAAAATGCGGTTGGCTGTAAGAATTAAATTACACAATGTGGAAATGGGATTCCTATAACTATTGTTATGGATAAAATTATCTAAGGAAAAAGGCATTAATATGTGTGTGTGTTTGTATATGTGGCAATAGTATAATAAAATATATTATGCATAGGGCCCAGGGTTGAGGTGGCAGGGCATGACCATGTGCCACCCTTCCACGTAAGAGACCCATAAGGTGTGTTGTACATAATCCATGGTAGTAATATTATAAAATGTAAGGTGGCATGGCTCCTCCATGTGCCACCCCTCCACCTAGGCTGCATTTAGTGAGATATGGCTCAAAGTCCATGGGAGAAGTAATATAAAATAGGTGGAGATGGATATTATATTGGGTTATTCCCTCCATATAGGATAGGCCCATGTGGGGGAGGTATAAGGTCCAAGAGAGCAAGTTAAATAATGGGGAAAGTAGGATGAGGTGGCAAGATTCCTTGTGCCAACCCTCCACTTGTCCTCCTAGAGGTTTGAACCTATTGTAAAATTGGGAAGAGACCAAGGGAGTATCATAGACTTGAGATATGGGGCTTGATTTATGTGGAAAATTGAGGCAAAGGGTTGTCGCACACAATTGAGAGTGCGTAACCACCTAGCCCACATGGGAGACTTTTCCACATACACCAAGCATGTGGGAGGATGCATTAATTGGGAGAGAACCCCTCTTTTGGCTATAAAAGGAGGGGGCTATTCCTTGATGAGACATGCTCATTCTTGTAAAGCCACCTAGCTAGTACTTTGATATTTCCCCCTCATCCTTTCTTTCAAATAAAGTATGGTCCTCTTCCCTTGATGTCTCCATCGTTACATTCCTCCTCTTATTATGTACATGCTTCTCTTCCCCCTCTCCCTTTCCCCTTGTGTCATAGTCTCCCTCTTCATTCCCTCCCCCTTCTAATTCCTTTTCCCCTCCCATGATAATGTTTCGCCCTCACGATCTCCTTTCCTCTATGGCCCTCGAGCGTCACCATGCTTAGCCTCTAGCCTCTGGTCTTGATTTCTTTTCTGGCTAATAGAAATGGTGTGGCTGCTGGGATCGAAATCTCCACAGCTAGTGGCGAATCTTTTGCTCATACCGGTCGCATCTGCAAAACTGTACCATCTATGCTCCTTGTAAGCTACTACGTGCGCATTCGATTCGTGTGTCTACTGTGTTCACCCACACGATGGTTTTCTGGGCTCCTGCGTCTTCTGGTCGCGGACAATTTTCTCGCTTCGCATGTCTACTGTGTTCACCCACACGACATTTTTTTGGGCTCTTGTGTCTTCTAGTCATGGATAGTTTTCTCGCTTCGCGTGTCTACTGTGTTTACCTATGCGATAATTTTCTGGGCTGCTGTGTCTTCTAGTCGCGGACAGTTTTCTTGCTTCGCGTGTCTATTGTGTTCAACCGTGCGATAGTTTTCTGGGCTGCTACATCTTTTGGTCGTGGATAGTTCTTCTGAGTTTCTGCAAAACTGTAACAACAGATCCCGCACCCTCCCCTCTCTTCTCTTCTTCTCTTTCTCTTCTCCTTCTCCTATCCTCTCCTCTCTTTTTATTAAAGAGTAGGATTTGAACCCAAGACTTCCCCCTTCACAAAAGGGAGACTTATCATTGGCCAACAAGTTGGAAGTAATGACAATGTAATGATTTTTGTTTATATATTGAAATCTCGGGAACTGTAACTCTCTAACCATGGGGAGTTTGCTCTTACTGTAAAAAGCAAAAGTACTTCATTTCATGTGCTCTATTTACATCTCCTGCTAGATCGCCGATTCAAAACTTCTCCAAGTTCACTTCACGGATGCACACCACACGAGGAGGGTGGATATTTATGTCACTTCTCGACACGTTTAAGGATTTGGTGCCTGGTCCTCCGTGCCTTATGGCTACCAATGCATGAGATCTCTTCCTTGATCTTCATGTTGACCTTCAATAGCTGATTGTCCAATGCATTGTTCAAGGAGATGATGGGTGGAATGATACACTGTGGATGATTCATGGTGAAGAACTACTGATACACTGGGAGAACTTTGATTTTACTTCTACTCATTGTGCAGTGATCGAACTACTTACTACTTCAGAGGTAATTAAAACGGTGTCCTTCATCGAAGGGTGGGATGCTCCCTAAGCTTGGGGGGAGATTTGGTGCATCTACTTGTTAATTCCTATGGATAAGCTCGTCCTGAATGGTTTATTCTCAATCTCACTACAAAGGTTTCTAGGCTTCGGCTATGGTTAGTAATGTTTCAACCAAGGAATCCATTTGTACCTAATCAACCTTTTTCGCCTCATTTCGAGCTTCAAGTTGTAATTCTTTTTGGTCTAAAGATAAACTATCAATAAAGGATTGCAAGTTTATTTGGTGCTGAACGTTTGGCTCAAGTGTTGAATTCTCCCCACCCTCTCCTCCTACCTATCTTGGACTACCAAGAAACTTGGGATGTGTGAATTTTAGTCTTGGTGTGATGACATCTTGGATCCTTCAATTTGATGGAGCTTACAAACCTTCGACCAAGGCTACCGGCGTGGGTGTGAAGCTCACTTCACCGAGTGGTGAGGAGTATTGTTACAGCAAGTTTGCACTTGCAAGTACTTGCAATCAAGCTGAGTACTCAGCGCTCATTTTTTGGGCTACAAAAGGCATAAGAGCATCATGCCAAGCAACTTGAAGTGAAGAAGATTCTCAACTAGTGTGTGAACAAGTTAGTGGAAGGTGGAATGTGCGGAGCAAAGGCTTGTTTCCATGACATCAACAAACATTGGAACTTTGCAACCAATTTGAAGAGGTAAAAATTCAGCATATCCCTCGAGCTCGAAATCTAGTTGCTGATTTCTTGGCACGTGAAGCTTGTACTTCAATCACACATGATGTGAGTGGAAGCACCACCCCAACAAAGCCGCAAGCCACAAAGGAGGGTGATCATTTGTAAGGAATGCAAAGGTTGTAGTCATCATGAAACTAAGTGTTAGGCATACTTGATACGAGTTCACCGACTTCGGAAGATCATCAGGAAGGTCCTCAAGGACATTGCTCGAAAGAAGGATGCCAGACTGCACACCCCTTGAAGAAATAGTATGGCGACTACAAGAACTAGAAGAAGCTGAAGGTGATGTGCAAGCTCTCCAACTATTGACATTTGTCATGGCATTCTTGTTTGCCTTGATGAACAACCTCATGCAGCGCCGCGTCTCTAACCCTCACTTGTAAAGATGGATGTGATATCATGAGGGTTGGTCCTTTTAAGATTGTCTATGTGCTATTCTATGCTGAAGATTCTTCCTATGTAGTATTTCACAATACACCAGTCACACCCTACCCTGCCTATGTGTGCTTTGTGGATGTATCTTCACCCGAGTTTGAGTTCAAGCTCCCTTTTTCTATTGTTTGTCCATAGATAATCCTCGTCTTGCCACTCTCTTTTCCATCTTCTAAGCATGGCTGACATTCTCGTGTTTTGTGGACGAGTGGAAGAAAATCCAAATGAGTATCTTGTGGCCTTCAAGTGCCGTTGTGTTTCTCTCAACTTTCTTACTGAAGACAGATGGCTATTGGTTCTTCCCACATTTCTAGAGGGTTTGGCTCGAGTGTGGTATGAGAAGCAGGCCGAAGACGTTCACCAAAGCTGGCCAAGGTTGATAGCAGTGATGATTGAGTTTTTCGACAAAGAAGAGGAGTCAGAGAATGTGTACTTGCAGGTGGCAAACTTAAAGTAGTCAGAAGGTGAGACGGTGCATCGATATGTGGATCGAGCGGCCGTGCTCCTGGACCGTTTAATTGCCACACAGGAGGACAATGCCAGATTTCGAGCTAGAATGACTCAGCATGTGCTGGGCTACCTTGTAGCAGGAGCAAGTGATGAATTCTGCCTCAAGCTTAAATGGGAGAATCCAGAAACTATGGTGCTAGCACATGAGATTGCTCAAAAGTTTGATAAAGTTCAGTCTCACCCCACTTCAAAGAAGATGATTGTCCCTTTGCAACCCCCTCAATTCCTGCAACAACAACCTGGGGGTTCTAACTCAGGGGCATACCCCCACCCCTCATCAGGGATGTATCCACTGCCTCCACCTCAAATGTATGGTCCTCCCTTAGATGCTTACCCTCAACAAGGTGTATATTCTTACCCTCCGCCTCGAAGATTTCCCCAGCCTCGCCCATGAGCCCCCCTCCTTTCTACTCCCTGGGCCCCTCCAGCTAAAGAGCCCCCCCTGCAATAGAACCCAGAGTCAATGACCTAGCTGAGGCCCTGAATGATCTTTGGCTTGAGATGGTGGGCATCAAAAACCAAGCCAACCACCCTCCAAGAGATTGTGCTAATGTTGTATGCTACGACTGCCACCAGAAGGGTCATTATCGCACGGAATGCCCCAACATTCCAAGGGTGAATCTTCTAAGTGAATCTGGCACCAAGGATTCTGATGTAGAGATCCTTGACCTCAAGAAAAGAAGTTGCACCACCTCGGACCCCTCTCCAAACCATGGACCGGGCTGCCCTAGGAAGAAGGTGTCCTTCTCAGAGCCCTCAGATGCTGAGATGGCAGACCCACCAATAGAGAAGACTAAAAGATCTCGCAGGAGTAAATGGTCGCCCTCAGATTTTCCCATCGGCTCAGGGCAAGAGGACTATTCGGTCATTCAGGACCTTGCTCGTCGGTCTTTGAGCATCATGCTCCCTAAACTAATAGCCTTAAGCCCTAAGGTGAGACGTGAGCTACAGCAAGGTCTCTCAACAAGGAAGAGCAAGAAAAAGGGACAGGTACGAAAGGTATCTTCTATCTTTGAAGAAATTGATCGGCACCCACATACAGTAGATGTCATCATAGATAATTACCGTGTCAAAAATGTGTGTTGATGGGGGAGCTGCATGTAATATCATGGTGCCCTGAATCATGAAGAAATTGAATTTGAAATGCACAAGGCATTCCTCCACTCGAATCAAGGTAGCAAATGGTCGATGAATCACCACCCTAGGAGTCATTAAGGATTTGCCCATCACTGTCAATGGGTTGACCACCACCATCAATTTCTATGTAGTGGACATTGAAGATACAGGCAGGAGTTACCCAGCCATACTTAGGAGACCATGGTTGAGAAAGAGTGATGCAGTCAGCTATTGGAAAACAGGACACATGTCTTTTGGTGCTTCTAAGGAGAAGATCCCAGTGCAACCTAGTGCCACGGAACCAAAAGAAGAAGAGGAGCAAGACAGTGATACTCTCTCATCCTCGATGTCTAAATCAATGGAAGAATCAGACGAGGGGAGGAATTCTCAGAGGAGGAAGTTTACATGATGGGGGTATCTCCAACCCCGCCATCTGCAAAAAAGGTAACAGCTAGTCCTCAACAGCTTGAGTCTATGCTTTCCCCAGACCTCACTCCAAGTGAGAAAGATGAGTTCCTAGAAATGTTCAAAGATTTCCCTAACCTCTTTGCAACTAGCTACCACCACCTTCGCCATGTGACTACCATAGAGCACAAGATAGGGTTGAAGCCTGATGCGAAGCCTGTGGCTTAGAAGTATTGGAGATTAGGGCCCCTGCAGATAGATGCTTTGCGCTCAAAGTTACAGAAGCTTGTAGAGGCTGGGTTTATTGTTCCGGTTCACAATACTAAATGGGTTTCACCATTGGTAGTCACCCCAAAGAAAAACAACAAGTGGCAGGTCTGCATTGACTATAAGAAACTCAATGCAGCCACCAAGAGGGATCATTATCCTCTGCCCTTTTAAGACCTCATTCTTGAGAAGGTAAGTGGTCATGAGATGTATACTTTCTGTGATGGTTACTCTGGGTTTTGTCAAATTAGAATTATCGAAGAAGATGTGCTTAAAACCATATTTGCCACACCCTAGGGGACATTTGCATTCAAAGTAATGCCATTTGGCCTCACCAATGCTCCTGCTACCTTTCAAAGATTTATGCAGATGGTGTTTGCTCCTTATTTGGGGGATTTCTTGGAGGTGTTTTTAGATGATTTCTGTATATTCTCGTCACGTAAGGAGCATGTCATGAAGGTTAGATTGGCCTTCCAAAGAGTCAATGATGCAAACGGCAGTCTCAACCCTGAGAAATGCACCATTGGAGCCACTCAAGGGAGGTTATTGGGACATATTGTCTCATCCAAGGGCATCAAGCCTGACCCCGAGAAGGTAGAAGCTATCCTCAAGCTCTCCCCACCAACAACCAAACGTTAGGTACGCTCATTTGTCAATCTAGCAGGATACTATCACCACTTCATTGATCAATATGTTGCTTTGACACGACCCATGACTATGCTATTAAAAGATGGGGTTGATTTCTCTTGGGATGAGGATTGTGATCATGGGTTTGCACAAATCAGAACCCATTCTATGCAATCCAGATTGGTCAAAGACTTTCTATATCAATCTTGGGTTTGGTGAGCACACTCTGGCAGGTATTCTTCTCCAGTAAGGGGAGGATCGGTTCATGTATCCCGTTCGATTTGCTTCTCGACAATTGCTCGACACTGATCAATGCTATTCAGAGGCTGACAAGCATGCCTTGTCTTTGGTGTTTTGCATTAAGAAATTTAAGCATTATGTGGCTGGAAAGTCCTTCATTATACTCACTAGCACTGGTCTTGCAAAGCAGGTTCTTCAATCACCAAATCCCATGGGCTGGTTGGCCAAATGGTTGGCAGTTCTACAAGAATATGATTTTTCTTTCAAAATTGTAAAAGGGGGATGTTCCAACTTGAAGAATGGTTTGATTGATTTAGAGGAGTGCCTTGATGTAACCCTTGTAGCAGCCATAGAAGTTGGGGATCCATGGTATGGTGGTATTTATAGGTTTCTGACTGCTTTCTCCTTTCCTCCAGAAAGTACTAGCTATGAGAGAAAGAAGATTTGCAGAGATAGTAGGCACTACACCCTCCTTGATGGGGTGTTGTACTGTCAAGGCATGGATGGGGTACTAAGACGGGCCATTGATGCAGATGAAGTGCCTAAGGTATTGAAGTATTATCATGATCGATTTTGTGGAGGCCACTATGCCAGTGACTATACAGCTAAGAAGATTTTACATGCTAGATACTATTGGCCGACCTTGTTCAAGGATGTCACTTTGTATTGCAAAACCTGTGAACCATGCCAATTCTTTGGTAGGAAGGATTTGCATCCTTGGCAACATCACCCAGTGATGTCCATACATCCGTTTCAGAAGTGGGGAATAGATTTTGTCGGGCCCTTGCCCATGACTGCCCACTAAAAGAAGTATCTTTTGATAGCCACTCAGTATGTCACTAAGTGGGCTGAAGCTATTGCCCTCCCCACTGCAAATGGTAGGGCAGTTTCAAATTTCATATTTGAACGTATCTGCACAAGGTTTGGGACACCCATGGAGATTGTCTCTAACCATGGGAGTCCATTCTTAAATGAAGCAGTGGAGTTACTCATGGATCGCATGGGTATTGATCATCACACTTCTAGTATCTATTATCCGGCATCCATGGGCCAAAAAGAGCGGACCAATGGCCTCCTTTGTAAAACCATGGGAAAAATGGCCACAGGGAACAAGAGCCAGTGGGATCAAAAGGTCACTGAAGTCATGTGGGCTTACAACATCACTCATAAAACATCTATAGGTCACACTCCTTTTGAGCTGGTGTATGGTACTGAGGCCGTTTTACCACTAGAGATAGAGATTCCAGCTTTGAGATTGGCACAAGAATAGAGGATGACAGAAGATGAACATGTAGAGGCTAGATTGGTACAACTTGAGAAGTTAGATGAAACCTGACGCCTTGCACTACACCAAACAGAGATCCAAAAGAATCGACAAAAGGCCCACTTGGATGCTAAGATTCGCAAGGGATGGGAAAGACACTTTGCTGAGGGGGATGTTGTGCTATGCTTTGATAACAGATTGGACCACCAAATGGATAAGAAGTTTCTGCCACTGTGGACTGGTCCATACAAAGTCATCAAGGAACGTAGCAATGGGTCTGTATAAGTTCAAGAGCTGTAGGAACCATATGGCAAGAAGGTGATCGAGAAGCATTACCTCAAGCCTTTCTTTATGCATGATGGACCCAGGCATGGAAATGCTGTGCATTCCTTGCCTAGGGGGGGGAACTGTTATGGATAAAATTGTCTAAGGAAAAAGGCATTAATATGTGTGTGTGTTTGTATATGTGGCAATAGTATAATAAAATTTGTAGTGCATAGGGCCCAAGGTTGAGGTGGCAGGGCATGACCATGTGCCACCCTTCCACGTAAGAGGACCCATAAGGTGTGTTGTACATAATCCATGGTAGTAATATTATAAAATGTAAGGTGGCATGGCTCCTCCATGTGCCACCCCTCCACCTAGGCTGCATTTAGTGAGATATGGCTCAAAGTCCATGGGAGAAGTAATATAAAATAGGTGGAGATGGATATTATATTGGGTTATTCCCTCCATATAGGATAGGCCCATGTGGGGGAGGTATGGAAGGTCCAAGAGAGCAAGTTAAATAATGGGGAAAGTAGGATGAGGTGGCAAGATTCCTTGTGCCAACCCTCCATTTGTCCTCCTAGAGGTTTGAACCTATTATAAAATTGGGAAGAGACCAAGGGAATATCATAGACTTGAGATATGGGGCTTGATTTATGTGGAAAATTGAGGCAAAGGGTTGTTGCACAAAATTGAGAGTGCGTAACTGCCTAGCCCACATGGGAGACTTTTCCACACACACCATGCATGTGGGAGGATGCATTAATTGGGAGAGAACCCCTCTTTTGGCTATAAAAGGAGGGGGCTATTCCTTGATGAGACACGCCTATTCTTGTAAAGCCACCTAGCTAGTACTTTGATATTTTCCCCTCATCCTTTCTTTCAAATAAAGTATGGTCCTCTTCCCTTGATGTCTCCATCGTTACATTCCTCCTCTTATTATGTACATGCTTCTCTTCCCCCTCTCCCTTTCCCCTTGTGTCATAGTCTCCCTCTTCATTCCCTCCCCCTTCTAATTCCTTTTCCCCTCCCATGATAACGTTTTGCCCTCACGATCTCCTTTCCTCTATGGCCCTCGAGCGTCGCCATGCTTAGCCTCTAGCCTCTGGTCTTGATTTCTTTTCCGGCTAATACTACATAGCATACAAAACATACACAACATTCTATTCAAGCACACAAAATTTAAAAAATATTATGTAGAGCATCTATCAGGGCATCTATAAATGCGTCTGTCTATTCGAGGAGCGTCTATTTGTGCATCTATAGATGCATCTATAAACACATTTATGGATGCGTCTGTCTGTTTTCTAAAATTTCTAGCAGAGCATCTATTTATGCATCTATATTCGCATCTGTAGGTGCGTTTGTCTGCTATGTAGACATGCCTTTAGACGCAGGTCTATAGACACGCTAATAGACATTCAAATAGATGTGCTCGTAAGTTTTTTTTAAGTTGAGTAAACGCGTCTGTGTGCACATCTGTAGGTGCTTTGTCTTATTGTGATTGAATAGTAAAATGCCAAGATTTGATTATGCTAATCTAGATCGAGTGACACGGATAACAACTGTGTGCCACCATTGAAGCCTACAGTCCCACAATTCATAGTGTGCATGTTCTAATGTGCTATGTTTGTGGATGGATGCAAGTGAGTTGGCATACCTCTCCATTAGGTTTGCATTAGAAAATCTAAGGCATGAAGACACGGTGTTGGCAACTTCGAGAAACACTCTACAACGGATTTTCTCCAAGTATTGTTAAATATAATCAAACTCTTTATTGGAGACTAATCATCAGTATCGTTGTACTTTTTACAATGAACTGATATAAATGTGAGTATAATAATTGACTTCCACTTTGACACCTTGTTAAGAGGAATGGTATGATATGGATTATTCTCACTTATGAAGTATTGAGGTCGGTTACTAACGGACTATGCGCACTAGTTGTTTGGAAAGGGCAATAGTAGATGTTTGTAATTGATTTACTTTGACATTGAAAACTGGTCCAGTAGTGTAATAGGATAGATGTTTGATAGGTTAAAACGCACACACTACATGCTCTCTCTCTCTCTCTCTCTCTCTCTCTCTCTCTCTCTCTCTCTATCTATCTATCTATCTATCTATCTATCTATCTTTCTTGCGATTTCTTTAACACGCTCATACTTATGAACGATAATAAAATTTCATTCCCCCGTATGATTGTCCCTAATTTTCACTTCTAGTGTACCTCTAGACCTAATCCCTTTTGTAAGGAATTAGCTCTTAATATATGTAAATTCCCTACTATTTTTATTTTCTCTCTTTGGCATTGTCATATATAGTTATGCTAGCTCTTGTTTAATAGTTTCTCCTCTTATAATTTTTTATTCATGGGCTTTGGTTTAATAGTTACTCTTGGGAATTTTATGGAATTTTTTATTTTTTCTTTAGGTGATTCTTTATTAGATAAGTATTTATTGTTCACTATTAGTTATGGAATTTTTAAGTTAGCATCTTATTTATTCTTTTTTATTTATAATAATAACCCTTGCTATGTAGGTCCCCCTCCCATCTAGCTACACACACACACCTGTCTATACTCGATCATGATTTACACATTCCCTTCTTCCCCCCCCCTCTCTTTTTTCCCCTTTACCCCTCCTTTTATTGTTCATTGTTAAGTAGTTCATTATTGTTCATTTTTATGGCATTTGTTATTTTTTTGTTATGTGATTCTTTATTACGTAAGTCTTTATTATTCATTGTTATAACATTGTTTAATTAGCATCTTACATCTTCTTTTGGATTTATAATAATAATCCTTGATCATGTCGTTCCCCCTTCCCATCTAGATACTCCCTCTAATTTATTGGCAATATATATATATACTCCCTCTAATTTTTTAATATTGATTGGCAATATATATATATACATATATATATATATATACATACATACATATATACATACATACATATATATATATACATATATATATATATGTATGTATGTATATATATATACTATATACATACATACATACATATATATATATATATATATATATATATATAGGCTATACACTTACTATGCCTCTTCCTAAGATTGATCATTAGACCCCCCTTCTGCCCCACAATCCCCACCCCAATCCCAATCCTCAATTTCCCATAAGCAATCCCTAACCTTGCTTATCCCCTAACCTCTCTTTCACCCTCTAACCTTGCTAACCACTGGTCAATTAATGAGCTCATAGCCCTTTTAAATCTCCCTACCCACCGCCCAACCGATGAATGCCATCACCCACTCCCATTCGAACTTTCATATTCTACATGCTCCTCTTGATAGTGCATTATGCTCTTTATTTATGCCTTTTCTTCCAACCCCTTTCTATTTCTTCTCTCCCCTCCAAGTTTAGGCTGGTCTTTCTATTTTGTGCATGCTACCTTATGTCTCTCCACTCACACATCTACCTCCTTTCTTCTTCCTCGTAGCTACCACCCTTCCTCCTCCTCTTGTAGCTACCTTATCCTCAATTATGCCTTGCTGCCAACCCCTTCCTTTGGCTCCTTGGCTCAATCAAGTCTTGCTCCTACAGTACTTCTTCTCTTCGTTGTCCTATAATATCTATTGCAACGTATCACAGTGCTTTGAAGGCTTACTTCAGTTTGGTATCTCCACTCAGCATGGCATTACACTACCTTATGGCCTCCTTTCTTGCTCAGGTGCGGGTTTGTGCTTTGTCCGTTATCTTCATATTCTTATGTGGCAACCATCTTTACTTACGTTCTTGGAGTCACTCCACTTCGGATCTTGTACATGGCTCTCAAGGTTATCTTATGCTCTTTATCTCTCACGACCTACACTATTATCTCTTGCGCCAATTCATCATAACTCTCTTTTGCAAGGGAAGCTCTCCTCATTCCAATTGGCAACATCTCCTTCCTTCGCACAATGATATGCTTTTCTGTCTCAACCACGTGAACCTAAGTCCATTCTTAATGCTTATTTTCTCCCCCTCTATTGTGCAGAGCTTGCTTGGTATTTTTTATGTTCGTCTCTTATCTTGTGATCTCTATCAGATTCAATGAATCTCTGTTCTTCTAACTCTATTTCTCTCTTCCAACGTATCGCTTTGCTCCATCCGATTAACTTCATCGGTTGTGTGGCTCTTGGAATTGGCAGCGAGGTGGCTCTTGCTGTTGTCTCCATCTACACGTACTATCCTCAAGCATTGCACTTACTTGTGTAAGGCAAAAACTCTTTTCTCATGAGAGCTTTTTTAGCTTTGAAAGCTCTTCTTCCTTATTGATGAAGCGACTATGGGTATTGTTGGATAATGCATGGGTACAAGGACTTGTACTCTTGCTCTATTCTACCACCTTTCTTCCAGCCTTGTTTTCTCTTATGAGATCGTTAGTTTACTACTAGTCCTCTATTTGTGTCTTATGCAATCACTACTTGGCTAGCCCGCAATGGAGATGCAGTTGCAAGCTACTTTGGCACATCTTCTCCTTTGTAATATATATACAAAATATTACACACACACACACACACATGCACGCACACACATTTTTAACTCATCTAAGTGCCTCTCATTTAATATATTTTTTCTAACTTTTTTCATTTGGTAGTTTTCTAACTCTTCCCTAACCTTTTGGTAGATATTTTTTGAACTTTTCAATGATTATGTTTGTAACTTTTCAATTAATAATTCTCTAACTTTTTCTAATAATATTTCCTCTTTGGGTTATCAATTAGTCTTTCCTTTTTCATTTAAAATTATGTCTTATTGTCACATGATTGAGGCTCTTGGGTGTGGATAACCCCCTTCATGATCTTTAGTTTTGTGGCCATTAATTCTACATGGTGGGGAATACCTCCCTTAGAAATATTTTCACTTTAATTGCTTGGTCATCCCTTGGGATATTTTAAACTTGTGTTTTCACAAGTATTACTACCATCCTTTTTCATGATCTGTATATTGTCATACTTTATTATTTATCACTTTAGAATCTGTCGAGTAGTTTTTGTACTTTGGTAAAAGCAATAACAAGATGGGGTTAATAGGCATTACCTGTCTACCCACTTGAAGCTATGTTGTTCTAATGGCTAGTTTCTCTTGGATGGTGGCAGGTAAGTGGACCATGACCATGGTGCTTGAACTACTTAACGGATTTGACACTGCTAGACTAAACCCTACCAGTGTTAAGCCATTTAAATTCAAACTAAATTTGAGTTCTTCATGTATTTATTTCCATATGTAAATAATTTCTATTAAATTTTTTAAAGCTATTCTATGACTGAATCGATTGTACGGTTCATTTATTGTTAGGATTGGTAAATCTAAACACACACACTATATGACTCTTGTTAGGTGTGCACAAAAAATCCCTCAACACCAAAGAGACCAAGAAACCTACAATAAAGGAAGGAATTTTTTTGTGAAATTTTTTGCCTTCTTGGAAAAGTGCAAACTCTTAGCCAGCAGGCCATGTAGGTGCACTTTTTTCCCATACGATTTTTGAAAAACCATCGAAAGATACCCATGTTTATAGTCATTTCCAGGGTTTTTGGTCCTTTTAAGCTCATTTCAGGTGTCAAAAATGCCAAATTATGCATATATAAAAAGTTTTGATTTATTTCAAAGAAATTAGAGCTTCCAAAGTTTTGTCTAATGATTACTAGATATTTATTCCATTTTGTATAAATTTCTCATTGAAACATTGAGGTCTTCAATAGAGGCATCAAGGTCACTGAATACATCATTGCGTTAAGTGAGTTCATCCATAGCCTTCATTATCATGTATGTTGATGAGCCAATCATGCTCCCTTATTAAAGGGAAAATTTTAATGTAATGAGAATTTTATTGCTAATCTATATCTTAATCCTTGTTTCTAAAAACATTATACACTACTTAAGATTGTTGTTATGGTCATGGTGCATTGAGATTTATGTTTTTAAAAAAAAACCTCAACACATATCAAAATTTAATTAAATTTACCAATAAAACGTCTCTAGGATTTGTGTGTGTAGAATGGGGATGTAAAAAAGCTCACAAATTTTATTGACTTTTGTTAATAGCTTGTGACAAAAAGCTCACTGAAAAATCTCACCCCTTCCATAGGATCTTGGCCTTGATCAAGGGTTCATATTTGATTCCTCTATCCTTTGATGTCATCCCTTAGATCTACCCCTTCATCTAATGGTTGGTAGTGCTCTACCTCAAATTTGATTGTATCCCTTGGATTTGGAGATTTGATCAAAGGCTAGGAGTGAAGATCATGGGTGTAAAACATCGGTAAGTCTCCCCAATCTTTTGTCCACTTCAACATGGCATTGACCCACACCTTAGAGTAGTCTCATTTGGTACACCTCAAATTGCCCTCTAATCCCTTGAAATTAGGAAACACTAATTAGAGGCCCTTTTGAGACCCCAAATCTCCTTTAATGCAAGTCGTATCTGACAAGGCTTATATTCACATCAAGAATATAATAACATATGAAAACCTCGGGATTTTAATGAATAGAAGGTATGATAACCTAACTTATTCACACAAGGCACAATGCACTACTCATCCCAGAAGATGTAGGGTCTTGAAGGAGTCTCTTTCTTTTGCTATGTACCTAAATTTCAATCATTGTAATCTTGAAAAGATCTCAGAAGAGCTTGAGGAAGATCTTAAAGAAGAATGTTAAAGAAGGGGATGGAAATCTTGAGGAGGTAGATGAGGAGAATATTAATCTTGAGCAGGAGAGTAAATAGGTTGTAGCTTTATATTAAACACTTAGGGTAGTAGTATCTACTAAAGGACTTGATATTGAGACCTTGAGTCTTGCTATCCCCCTGCTTCCAACCTCAAGATTTAAGGTTAGGAGTATGTTTTATTGTCTGACATACTGATCCTCTTTAACCTAGCGGAGGAGTATGCAATTGCATTGATTGCTCAATCTTGAAATCTAGACCATGATGTTTGGAATTGAAGATGATTCCTTGATGACATTGGAAGGTAAGTTTGACCCCAAAGAAGCACTATCTTTGTGCTTTGAAGAAGTTGCAAATGTCCAAGAGATGGATGATGAGACCTTCAAGTAGGTCCAAATAGTAATCAATCTTTAATCAACTATACAAGAGCACACAAAAGTAGAGAAAATCAGAGAAATAAGGACAAACTTTTGGAAGAAGATGAGAACATGAAGGTAAACTAATACTATTCTTTGGATTGGATAATTTTTATAGTGCTCGGTGTTATACCTTTCTAGTCACATTTTGTTGGATGGTGCTCTGTGTTATACCTTTCTAAAAATTATGGTGCACTATAATTTTTATAGTGCTTTGTGTTATACCTTTCTAATAACATTCTATTGGATATTGTAGCTATTTATTAAAGATAATAACTTATGAAGAGATCAAGTGGGAGCAAATAAATGTTAGATATCAATGCTCCACTCTCGTGTAACTACGCAAGAACCAGCTAACTCTACTTGTAAGCCCCCCATATGAGGAGAAGGCATTTGAGTAGCTCGGTTATCTGGTAGGTCCTGGTTTGGAAACCAGATGGGGGCCATATGTGGTCTGATGGCTGGACGGCTTCAGATAGAGTTGGCACACTGCCAACTAGGCTACATGTAAGTGCGGGAAGGCATCCCATGACTGACCGCACTGAGGGTAGATGGAGCATTTCTTAAGGCAGCCCACTCTCGGGTTGCGAGGCCCGTTTGGAGCCCCAGATGATCCCAGATGGCTTTGGGCCGAACGATGTCCGTAGGTCAGTTGCTCTATTTTGTGCCACGGTTCTATCATGTAGTCAGTGACCTATTTCAGGACTGACCTCCAGTCGGCCGTTTTGGGCAGACTGGGTCGGTTACCAATTGGGTCTAACCGACTACGACTGGTGACTATATAAGAGCAAGCCCATGAAGCCCATTATCATCACTGGCCATAGAACCCTGATTCCTTAGCATCCAGCCTCTATTCTCTACTGTTTCTAGTGCACCATCGAAGCTCCTCTCACAAGAGTGCACGGTTGGGAGACAGCACCATCTATTGTATCAGTTTTATAGTAATCAAATTTTTGATTCTCCATACTATCTACTTTTCTCTCTTGCATATGAGATCCTGTTATCTATTGAGCACATACGTTGTATTGTTTTCTTATAATAAAGGGATCTTGGACAATTGTCTATCCTTTCACACTATATCAAGAAGCTACCTTTTGCCAAGATTCTCATTTATCATTGACAATTAGGCAATGATGGAGAGGTTGTGGTTTATTTCTTCAAATGTTTGTTACATTTTCTTGGTGGCTATTAGGTGAATTGGTAGAAAGGCCATGCTATTTTAATTGAAAAATATTCTGCTTTGTACATTTTGGGTATGACCCTGGCAAACAGTGCTCAAGGGCAACAGGGTACTTCCTCACTCATACTACATATGTGCTTGCAAATGTTATTAAAAGTCCTCTACACCTATATGGTTATGGAAAGAACCATCTTGTGAGGAGGTATAGAGAGGTAGTTTTAACTACTAAGGCCAAAAAGATAGGAGGAGGGTAGCTCGAAGAAAAAGAAGCAAAAGAAATATTAGAGGGAGTAGAGTAAAAGCAAGGCAATTCCAATTGCTAATGTTACAAAGGAAACCAAGTCTCTCAACAAAATATAATCAACTAGCATTTTGTATTGAATTTCCAAAACTTACATTATAAAGTCATTGCTTTACTCTCATGACTTGTACATTATACTATTTGTTTATAAGCTTTTAAACTCTATCAATCCACTTGTGGTCCACAAAAATCTTTGATTGCCTTCATTTAGCATGTCTCTATGTAGCGGTTGAGTTGTCCATGATTTGCCTTCTTCTTTTCTTTTGTGCCATCTTTAAGGCTAGTTTAACTTGTGATGTTGCCAATTTTTTCTTACTTTGTAGCTTTTGTAGTATAGCTCAATATAACCATTGACAAAAACCTTTAGACTATTTGCCTTCCGTGCTCCTCTGAGATGTGTGTCAGAAAAACTCATTTCGTGCAGTGTAGTGAGTCTTCCTAATTCCTTGGGCTGACTAAATTTTCAAGGCATCCATATTTTTTGACAAAATATGAAAGATGTTCATAGATAATATGTTGCATTCACAAAAAACAAGAAGTCACTTTGGTGTGCTAGGAGATGTCAAAAAGATATGCCTGAAAGGAGAGAATGAATTTTTCTTACCATGTAGTGTGTTATATTGCAAGTTGTCCATGCTTGTTTCATTGATTTTCCAAAACTCTTTAGTTCCTCTTCTAATGCATAGTGATTTGTCTTGCTCTAGGTCTTTTTATCACAAAATATGAATAGCTTGTCTGATGATTTTGATACTTCTATTTTGCAATTCCATTTGCCTCATGATCTTTGTGTTACAAAAATCAAAATCAAACATGGTCACAAATTCAAGATTTACCAAAACCATAAAAACCAAGAACCAAGAAACAAGTGGGGGAGAGAAGAGAAAGAGAGCGACACTGCATGGGGTCCAATCTACCCCCCCTAGATGGTGGCTCTTGCTTCCCATCTAGAGTATTTATAATTGTAATTCCAAAAAGCAAAGAGCCAATAATAGTACATCCAAAAGCATCCCTTGTCCATAATTAGAGGGATTGCTCAAGATAGCTCCACGAGCTTAAAATATCATAAGGCTTAATATGCCCTCATCCACAATTAATTAAAATAAATACCTCATAGCTTAAAATTCATCACTTTACAATATGGCCCATGGCCTTTGATAGCCATTAGATGCTTCGATCAAATCCAAACCACCTTCACCATCTCTGTTCCTCATTATCCAACTCATCATCTGTACTCAATCCACCAATTGTGTTAGTTATTACAATCAATTGATGAATCATCACACTAACTAATCCCAACACAATTGTATGCTTGATATACAAACATCAAAATACACACCTTGCGACCAATTGCAATAACACTAGTAACACTAGCGACATTAGTATTAACATGGAATCACCCACAATACTAACCATCTAGCCTAGCAAAACACAGGTAGTTAGGCGTCCCTAACTAAACCCCACAAAGCATCCACTAGGGCCCCCACCACGTTTGGTTTGCTCCTATGGAATACTTTGCCATAGTCACACTTGACTAAAATAAAATAATTTCCATAGCAAGAAATATTGGACATACAATTCCGTAACATCCCTCTTGCTTGGATTGCAATTGACCTCAATTGTGTATTTGACTTTTTGAGTCAATGAGTAGAGATGTAAAGAGCAATCTCTTGGATATTCATCGAGTATCATCATGGTCAAAAAATTTCTCCAAGAGATCTTAAGCTCTCATTAACCAAGAGATAATGGATTTAGCCAATTCAAAACTTATGAAAGATTATTTTTATTCTTATCTTGTATCAAGAGAAAGTACTATACTACATCTATTCAGTGCTTCTGTTATTTTGGTATAGGTTCCAGCATTATATTTGTCATATTCCTCAATATCTATAGTGTCCCATACCAATATGATATTGAGAAATAATAACAAATAGAAAGTGTAATTCTTTTTTCTTTTGATGTGAGTAGCAATAAGTGACATATACTATTCTATGATTAGCAGAAGGGTATATGTACGTCATTGTTTAATCACACGTCAAAGTTTTTGATTTAGATTAGTAGCTAGTAATGATCTAATATGTATTTTCTTCAGCTGCTAGAAAATACATAGAAGATATCTGACATACCAACTGTTTTTCATTATCTATAAAAGTAATTCCATAAAGAAACTAGAGCAAAAAGCTTGCCACCACCGAACAATCATGCCTTCCCTCTTGCCTAGCAAAAATGTCATATGCTTTTTCTTCTCTTTAATTTTCTCTAATTCAGTTCACTTTAGCAAGACACTTTATCAAAGCATACCATATGTATCACACAATAATAGTTTTGTTATCTACAATTAAGCTAGGATTGGCATCTACTCAAGCAAGCGATGAGGATACAAGCCCTTTCAGTAATTGTATTTCTTATGATATACATCTTCTCATCCTTATCAATGCACATAACCATGCTAATTTAATCATAAAAAACTCTTAGCTTACCTAGATTATCCTAGATCTTATATAGGTTATCATATTAAATTCTCTTTTTCATGCTACTTTAATATGATTTATCACTCTTCTTCAAATTCAATCATTCTCTCTTGTCTCTAAGTATTTTTACGAGTGTAAGAAAAGTGAAAATATAGGAAAACAAAATATGGGAATAGATACGTATCTCCTTTGTCCTTCCAAATCTTTGCTTGCTTGGTTGAGCTCCTGGTTGAGCTCCAATCAAATTTTTTTTTCTTCTCGTTCAATCATTAGTCTGATAACCTTATGGTTCAAAAGAGATTCTTTGTAGGGCCTCTCTTTGATAGTGACCTCATCATATGCAACTTAAAAAAAACAATTAAGTAAAGCAAAGAAGAAGGATAAAAGATGTATCCAGAGATGCATTGAAGCAATAACATGCATATCGTGCATCTACTTCTCCTTGTTTCATCTACAACTCTTGATTTGTAATTTACTTCTATTGCTTTCTTCCAAATAGCCATGGTCTTTTGCTTAAGAGAGCGACATCCGGGTTGCAATTTTTATATGAATCCCATTCTTGAAATCACATCATGATGCTACTATTATTTTAAATATCATTAATTCTATAAGAATATGAATCTTTACTGTCTTCATGCCCGAAGGTTGTCATCTTTGGTCATGGCTGTTCATCTTTCTATCCAAAGACTGCTTCTACCAATTCATTGACGGTAAGCACTGAAAAGAGACAACCATAAATTTCTTTCTTGAAGTCGGAATATATTGATCAACCACTCAAAAATACCAGCGCATACCCTTTGAATAAGCCGTCGTGGGTTGTTTTTGTCAATCGCAATTGTAGCATTGATTTTCGAAGCATCTTTGATAACTTTTGCATACAAACTCAAAACATAGTAATCAAGTAGTCTAAACAATTAGAAAGAACATTCTGAGAATGATTATGTCATCAGATTGCAAAAACTCACATCTCTTGCCTCCCACAGTCAGGCTAGAGCATAAACAGGCTCTGATACCACTATTACAAAAATCAAAATCAAACATGCTCACAAATTCAAGATTTACCAAAACCATAGAAACCAAGAACCAAGAAACAAGTGGGGGAGAGAAGAGAAAGAGAGAGCGACACTGCATGGGGTCCAATCTGCCCCCCCTAGATGGTGGCTCTTGCTTCCCATCTAGAGTATTTATAATTGTAGTTCCAAAAAGCAAAGAGCCAATAATAGTACATCCAAAAGCATCCCTTGTCCATAATTAGAGGGATTGCTCAACATAGCTCCACGAGCTTAAATAATCATAAGGCTTAATATGCCCTCATCCACAATTAATTAAAATAAATTACCCCACAGCTTAAAATTCATTACTTTACAATATGGCCCATGGCGTTTGACGGCCATTAGATACTTGGATCAATCCAAACCACCTTCACCATCTCCGTTCCTCGTATCCAACTCATTATCTGTACTCAATCCGCCAATTGTGTTAGTTATTACAATCAATTGATGAATCATCACACCAACTAATCCCAAAACAATTGTACGCTTGATATATCAACATCAAAATACACACCTTGTGACCAATTGTAATAACACCAGTAACACTAGCAACATTAGTATAAACATGGAATCACCCACAATACTATCCATCTAGCCTGGCAAAACACAGATAGTTAGGCATCCCCAACTAAACCCCACAAAGCATCCACTAGGACCCCCACCACATCCGGTGCGCTCCTATGGAATACTTTGCCATACTCACACTTGACTAAAATAAAATAATTTCCATAGCAAGAAATATTGGAAATACAATTCTGTAACACTTTGATTGCATTGTGTACGAGCTTCCAAAGGCCATATTCCACTCTCAAAACATATCTTGATTGCCATCCTGGTTTTCTTTCTCGTTGTGGTTCTTATAAGAACCTTCTAGCTTTGGACTCCAGCAATAGATGGCTTTATAGGGATGTCCTTTCCATTTCTTGAATTCTTAAGGTATGTTGCGATATGAACATCTCCCCCACTAAGACCAATCTGTTCGATAATATTTTTTCCAATGCTTTAAGTGCCTCCTTCTTATGCTTTTTAGGATGAGGGTTCCATGCAAGTCCAACATATAAAAATACCAACTTTTCAATGACCCAACATAAATCATGAAATGTGCATATATGTACATTACAAAAAGGCATGTTAAGGATGACTTTGACTCTAGATCAATCTTATCTCATTAGATGTCATTCAGTATCCATGACGTGTGTTGGCTCCTTGCAATAAATGCATGGAGATTTTGAATTGCCTCCTCTGCTTATGTTGAACATCCACTTGAAGGCCTTGAGGTTCCCTACCATATGTTGAACATCCACTTGAGAGTCTTGAGGTTCCCTACCATATCCTTGCCTTCAACATGAAAATACCCTCCTTGAACTTGATTTTTGATAGTTGTTGGTATTTTTATGTGGTGGAATACATAGTCAAGGTTTTGGTGGTCCTTTGTCTTAACCTGCCATTGGAAAATGCAAATCTATTTGGGTTGTATAGTTTAATAATCATACATCAATATATTATAATTATGGTAAACCATTTGAATCCAAGTCTGTGCTTATCTCAAATGAGCCTAGCTATCAAATGTGTTTTTTGATAGCACACTGAATTGCTTCGAGTTTGCTTTTGTAATTGATTGATCAAGAGCTAGATTCATAGTGTGATGAATCTTTTTCTCCTTGAAAATTTCACATTCATCTAGTTTTATAACAAATATATGTCCTTGGTATACTTCAAATGTGATACTATAAAATTCAACCATTCTCCTTTGTAATTGTTGAAGACCGACAACAATGTTGTTCCAAGGATTATACATAGTGCTTCCCTTGCCACCTTCACACACCACTTTAAATATGAAAACAATGTCTAATATAATCATCTACTTGCTGCTTGAGTAAACCTCTTAACTTCCACACTTTTGTAGGCTTTGGTAGAAGCACACGTTTTATCTTCTAATCTTTCAAGGTTGACGATATAGCTTTGAAAATAGAGGGTGTTATATTTCCTATTCACTCCACTCTCATCAAGTCTTAGTTAAGTTCATATCAAATTTGTTGCTATCTATGAACTGTTACACAACGTTGTGTTTGGTGATTTTTATGAAATTTTCTCCTCTAGCATGCTTTTTGCAATACTAGTTGACATGAAACCTTTCATTTGTTTCACTAGAAGGGCAACATTTTTCTTTTGAGGCTCCAATATTTTTCTACAACAAGCACACACACACACAAGATATTTTATTCATTGCCATTATCACAATAATATCGAACATTTTCTTTGGGTTGCATTCAAAGCAAAGGAAAACTTACCTTGCTTCCTAAACTTTGCACTTCCATCCTATACTGCCAGCTTTTAATTTTGCAATGTTGTGAAATTATCTATTTTTGAGTCTGCCCCCTAATGGGGTTGCTTTCATTCTAGCTTTTTGTAACTTCTCCTTTGTCTTTGTGTGTTCTTTAATTTCTTTCTATAGTTGCTCTTTCAATTTGGATCTTTCAGCCATCTATTGCATTGTCGTGTTTGTCTCTTGTTCATACAAGCACTTATACATTTGTGTAGCGATAGGTTGAGTTGTGATATTTCCATGCATACCCTTAATTCCCATTACCCACAAATTTTAGCGATGTTGTTGGATTAGAAATTGGATAAATAGAGTTTCTGACTCGACATTTTGGATAAATGCCTCCATCACACCATAAATCGATATGTTATAAGCCTTCTCTCCTCATATTGTCTCTTTGCATGTCACCTACATGTGGACCATTCCATCATGTTTGCACAAGTGCATAATGTTCATCTAAATCAATATGGAGATGGTGGAGTCATCTCTTATTGAATTGTTTCATAGTGGTGTGGTTGCATGTTGCCATTTTTTGAGCAATGTTGTCCCATTGCTTCGCAATCTCTTCATCTTTTGATAGAACAAAGTGTCGATGATAGCGGTAAGCTTTAGAATGTTTAAAAACAAAGATATGTCAAGATTAGTTATGTGGTGTTGACAAAGGAGCTGAACACATCATCCAAATGTATCATAAAGAGAGGTTGCTTATAGGAGGATCGAATACAAAATCTCATTAGATATGGATGTTGAATGTGGAAGAATATCTTTATTCCTCTATCCTTTAACATGTTTACCATTATTGTACATATTTTATTGTTTTTGCATATTTTGGAGGAAACGAAAAAGAAGAAATTGTGAATTTCTTACAGTCCCATTTTTATTTGTCACTCCAACTAAATGTAGTGTTAGGGCTAGAATCACCTTTTTTCTTTCCATGTCATAGAAGGATTGCATATAAATGGGGCCATTTCCATATATTGCCTTACAATCATTGTGATGTTGAGATACTGAAAGGTTTGCTAAACCTCTTGGCTAGGTCTTCACCTTCGATTGCTTCACTTTGGTATTTATTTTTCAAAATTTCTTTTTAAGCCCTAGAACTTTCTACAAAATAGTTAGATGGCTCTTTCCTAATTCTTGGATGAATTTCATTAACTCTTTAATCCCTTCCTACTATCACAATTGCTTTTATTAGCACATCATGATAAATCATGGTGGGATTTATTATTTCCATCCTTCTCCCATCAATGTGATGAAGACCACTCATGACGTTCTCATTGTAGTTTCATTGGGGAGATGCTATAACTACTTTGTGAGGATCCTCATTTTTATTCAAAGTTATAGACCCTTTCTCTAGGTCTTTATCTTAAATAATTCATCCTCATTCATACGTTATTTTCATCTAAAAATATTTCCCTAGAGACCCCCCCCTTGGAAAAGGAGTGCCTTAGTGGGCTATCCTACCATCCTCATCCTGGTGAAATGATAGCCTAAAATGGGCAATTGTGCTCTAAACATGGTGGAGATAATTATCTATATTTTGTAAAATGCTTATTTTTATACATGTAACTTTACTAAATGGTGTGAAAAATACGATAAATATCTTACCCAGTTTGGATTTCTCAAATCAAAAGATATAGCTTGTCAAAGTTTGGCAATTTTTGGTGATGGACATAGATTCTCCTACAAAAAAAAAAGCCATGGATATCAAGCTTTTGTCTCAAGCCTACTGTCTCAAGCCAAATAAGTGCTAATTTTGTGACATTTGCCTTTAAAAAACTAGCCCATGTCATGAAATCATTTATAGGAATTTGATTAAACTACTTCTTAGCTTTCCATTTAGAATCATTGAGAGATCCTTCGAAAAATCTTTAGAATCTATATGTATCCCTTTTATAAATTTTGAGATGATAAAAGTATCCCTCGTATATGTATAAATTTTTTGACTCCCCTAAAAAATTTCTATAACTCTCTAAGAGAGTAAAAACCCTTCTATTAAATGCATGTGCTGTCTTACATAAATTTGATTGAACTCCTCAGGCTAGTTTATAGGGGTATCCTATGATTTGTCCTATACCTTTGTCTTCTAGCTTTTTGGTATGATATTCACAATCCACACTCCAGCATCAATGAATTTAATTAAAGACCTTATTAACATTTAAACTTTGGAACAAAGGTTCAATAGTATGCTACCACACCCAAAGAGTCTATCCTTGTGTTTTTTGGGCATTTTGATAGTGTGGAGTACAATTTGTGAACTTGATCCAAAAGTGATCCCTAGGCAAATACTTCAAAGACAACTAGATATACTAGTGAGGATGAACATACTAACCTTCATAATATACTTCAAAGACAACTAGATATACTACTGAGGATGAATATAGTAACCTTCCCAAAATTTAATGAGGCCTTTATACTAAAAAATGTACCAAAGAAGATAGTTTTGGGTTAGCTGCTACCTTGGTGACATTGAACATGTGTCTTATTCTCCCAGTACCAAACTCCTTTTTCATGTATCAAAACTTTCCAAAGTATAATTTGTTGAATTCTAGAGGTAAACTAGTAAAAAATCTCACAAATCACTTCCACTCATAACCCTATTGTATTACTTCCATGAAATCAAGAACCAACCTTGTTCTATCACTAGACCCAACCTTGTATCACTCACATAGGCACAAATTGACAAAATAATCCCCAACAAGATACTAAAATGATAATGCCTTTATCTTGTTGTAGTGTCAAGAATTGGCTCATATTTAACCACTTAGTTTCACCCCACACCCTACGTAGATTCAAACAATGATTGAACTCATTTTCTTTATTTTCTTCAAGGTTTGTATTTTTTTAGGAAGTTATCCTTGCCCCTATAGCTTGAAACACAAGGATTCTTTCCTTTGTTGCATTGAAGGTTGTCCTTGCCTATGCCAATCGAGGCAATGCTTTATCTTAATTTTTGAATTCTCCGATTTAGTCATGCTTATTCTTACAAATCCACAAGTTTCTACTTAGCTTTGATAGCATTTATATTGCTAAATTCTTTTTGATTTGCTTTGATGTATTTGCCATTCACAACATAGACATGTACAGGATGCTCAAAAAATAATAAGCATGACCTATTATCTATCGGCTTTTCTTTGCATGATAAGGATATGGGAAACCAACCTGTATGTACTTCTTGGCATTTTCCCATGAACCTTCAATGTTGGACATAGAAATGGTGGCTAGGAAAGTGCAATGGAATAAAAAATAGCTCAAGGTATTAATATTCATCAAGTTATGCACAATTATGTTAAATAATGCACTACATTGAGCATGACATTTCATAAATTTACCCATACTATAAACCTTTGCCCACTTAACCCATAAAAATGCTAGACAAATTGACCCATGAATCTAGTCAAACAATGCATCCAATGATCTACATAATGCCATAAATCCATTAAATGCAAAATCTTTGTACCATAAATGTGCATCAAATGTGCATAGATCATGGCTTGTGATGAACCCATTTGCAAAACTCCATAAATCCTCATTTAAGTGAGCTCCCTAGAAATTTTCATGCTACTCTAGTGTATCTTGATGCTCCATAAATTGCTTGGATAACTAGCTAAGATCCAATACGATCTGCTTCCAATGATTAGAACCGATAATCACTTTCATCTCCATGATTCGATTAGTGATCCAATATTCAAATTTAGCCTCTGAATTCCTCCATTCTTGTTCCTTATTCATCGTGTCATTGTGCGTAGGTGGAAGACTTGTGGAAGAACTGATGTAAGCATGTTTGGATGTTTTTTGAAAGCTCATTCCATGATCGATTACAGTTTCCTATGAGTTATGTAATGCTTCACGTGCATTGTCTTAGCTTGTACCATTGAATCCCACAATGGATCATCAATATTTGCTTTGCTTGCTCCATTTGAGAAGTGGTTACAATGTTGTGCTACAAGGCTCCTCAATAGATGAATGGAATTTTAATCAACAAGGAGGATTGCGATTGTGTTGCATATAGGTGCACATCATTCAAATCCTCACATGGGGATTTTATGGCCTAAATAGCCCTTATTGTTAGTCAACATAAAGGTATTGATTAGGCTGACTTCCATGTAGCAATAGCTAACTTTAACAAGTAGATTTTCAACATGATTGCAACATTGGATGAAGTAGCACATATAGAAGCAAACACGGTTTCCATATGCCGATGTGATTAATACTAGTTGCCATTAGGAGGTATGGAAGTGTGTAGAGGTAGAAGATCTAGAAAGTCGACTATGATTAGGAGAAATCAACAAAGGAGAGATTGTGGTACAACACATACCATGAGACGATGTTCATACAGTACCATCTCTTTTGCTTGCAAATTAGAGTGTATGCTCATTTTCTCTATGGAGCATCTTCCTTGCATCAATACATTTTTTCTCTTTTATCCTATCATATGTATTAAACTCTGCAATGTTGATATAGCAACTTAACAACTTGGCTAGTTTTTTATTTAGTGTCTTTAGTACATGTAAAATCACCATTTTCTACATTTTTGATAGCAAATGGTCACTCAATCCCAATTGTGCTATCCAAATCATTCCAATTGTGTATCCAAATCACGTAGAATACTCCAACTATCCAATTGTGCTATCCAAATCACATGGAATGCTCTAACTATCAAGTTGAATTACCCTTTTGTGAGGGTGGAAAGGTGGTCTAAACTTTTCTAAGGTTGAAATCATCTCCTCATCAAGAAAGCATTTTTGGAGCCGAAACAAAAACTAATGTATGTGAGGATGAGAAAGATAGCACTAGTTCTAAAACTTATATCAAGTTGGGAATAATAGCTTGCGAGGAGGGAGGCTCAATACTTGAATAGGAGTCCTAGAACTTGAGTTGTTGGAGGAAGAATGTGTTTAGTAGACTACCGAATGTGTCTAGTAGGATTGGAGGAAGAATGTGTCTGGTAGGGTAAAGAATGTATCTGGTAGAGTTGGAGGAAGAATGCATCTAGAGAGTAAAGAAAGCAAAGCAAGGCAAGGACAAAACGTAGTGTGTTTAGCCTAATCATTATCATTCCTATCAGCTTGCAAGTTGAAAACTTTAAATATTAACAAGTAGCCTCTCTCCATAGCTACTTCTCCTTAGCTCCCTAGCTTCTCATTAGGCAACTTGAATGATGTTGTTAGGTTGAGTTAATAGGTTTAGCACATGCTTATAGGAGTAGATGCAATATAACATGGTGTCACGAATATACATTATGCCAACCAAGTGGATTGCACATAGTTTTATAATACAACGAATGACAATATGTTCACCCATTACCATTTCTTTTGTGAGCAAATAATGAGAGCATGTTCATGTGGCTACTATCTCTTTTGCTTGCAAATCACATGTTCTACTTTCCTTGTTGATACATTTGTTCTCTTTCAATATCAATGTATGCATTCGAAGGTGCAATGCCAATGCATCAAAATTATAATTTATCTAGGTATTTAGAAATATAAAAGCACCCTTTTCTTCAATAGATTGAATTGTCACTCAATTTTTACTATGCCCAAACCATGTAGAATGGACCTACTCTAAATATCAAGATGAATTACACTTTTGCGAAGGCTAGGTGGGAATTGTCTCTTTTTGAAGGGAATTTTTTTAGAGCCAAGGTTAAATCCCATGTAGGTGAGGATTAGGGAGATGCGAGTGGCTCTAATGGCCTGTAGCGGGAAGGAAATCATACTTTGAAAAGTAGATTCAAACAACAATTGAACTCATGTTCTTTATTTTCTTCAAAGTTTATATTTTTGTAAGAATTTATCCTTGTCTCTATAGCTTGAAAGGCAAGGATCCTTTCCTTTGTTGCATTGAAGATTGCACTTGCCTGTGCCAATCAAGGCAATGCTTTATCTGAAGCTTTGAATTCTATGATTTAGTCATGCTTATTCTTACAAATTCACAAGTTTCTACTTAGCTTTGATAGAATTTAGATCACTCAATTTGCTTTGATATGTTTTAATTTATTTTCCATTCACAACATTGATGAGTACAGGATGCCCAAAAAATCATAATCATGGCCCATCATCTATCTGCTTTTCTTTACATGATAATGATATGGGAAACCAACCTATGTGTACTTCTTGGCATTTTCCCATGCAACTTCAATGTTGGACATAGAAATGGTGACTAGGAAAGTACAATGGAATAAAAAATAGCTCAGGGTCTTAACATTCATCAAGCTATGCACAATCATCTAAAATAATGCACTACATTGAGCACGACATGCCATAAATTTACCCATACTATAAACATTGCACACTTAAGCATTAAAAATGCTAGACAAATTGCCATGAACTTAGTCAAACAATGCATCCAACAATCTGTAAGATATCAATGCTCCACTCTCGTGTAACTACATGGGAACCAGCTAACTCTACTTGTATGCCCCCCATATGAGGAGAAGGCATTTGAGTAGCTCGGTTATCCGGTAGGTCCTGGTTTGGACACCAAATGGGGGCCATGTGTGGCCTGATGGCTGGACGGCTTCATATAGAGTTGGCACACTGCCAACTAGGCTACATGCAAGTGCAAGAATGCATCCCATGACTGACTGCAGTGAGGGTAGACGGAGCATTTCTTGGGGCAGCCCATTCTCAGGTTGCGGGGCCCATTTGGAGCCCCAAATGATCTCGGATGGCTTTGGGCCGAACGACAACCATAGGTAAGTTGCTCTATTTTGTGCCACGGTTCTATTATGTGGTTGGTGGCCTATTTTAAGACCGACCTCCAGTCAGCCATTTTGGGTGAACTGGGTCGGTCACCAATTGGGTCTAACTGACTACGACTAGTGGCTATATAAGAGCAAGCTTGTGAAGCCCATTATCATCACTGGCTATAGCAACCTTGATTCCTTAGCATCCAGCCTCTGTCCTCTACTATTTCCAGCACACCATCAAAGCTTCTCTCATAGGAGCGCACGGCTGGGAGGCAGTGCCATCTATTGTATCAGTTTTACAGTAATCAAATTTTTGATTCTTCATACTATCTCCTTTTCTCTCCTGCATACGAGATCCTGTTATCTGTTGAGCACAGACATTGTATTGTTTTCTTACATGGTATCAGAGCTTGGACTCTAGCAAGAAGATTTGGTAGTGTGTTTCTGTTTGCGAGCAGATTGTGAGAGATGGCCCAACCCACAAGATTGCGAATCCCACCATTCGGCGAAAGCGAAAAGTTGGACGGCACTAACTATTCACTCTGGAAGTTAAGATGAAGACCATCCTAAGCACATACGAGCTTTGGGATACTGCTACTGGGGTGGACCCGAAGCCAATTCCGAGACCGAATCCAGCCAATGCAGCATAACAGATAGTACCATCTGTGGATGAGATTCTCGTGTGGACAAGAAGAAATGCAGATGCATTGTGTTCTATTGTCTGCAGTGTAAGTGATTATGTCATGGCATTAATTCAACATGTCACGACAGCGGAGGAGGCATGGACGGTCTTAAAAATTCAGTACGAGACCACGAATCAAACACGAATTCAAAATCTGGAGACTCAACTTGCGAATGAGAAATTGTCTGAGTCTGAAACAGCAGAGAAGTTCATCACTAGGGTGAAGAATCTACACGATCAGATGACTACGATTGGCATCACCATCACCAGTGAGAATCTAGCACAAAGGTGCATACAGATTCTCCCACCAAAGTACAACGGTCTTGTTACAGCACTGAATACGCAAAACAGAAATCCGCCCCTCAACTTTGAGGATTTCAGTGCAATGCTTCTAGAGGAGGAGATGCGTCAAAAGACGAGGAGTGGAGAAGATTCGGCTTTCTATGCTAGATCAAAGAAAGGTAAGGGTAAGGACTCTGGTAACCCATCTTCTTATGATGATAAAAAGAGAAAGAAGAAGATCAAGTGCTTCTATTACAATAAGGCAAGGCACAAGCAGAATGAGTGCCAAAAGAAGATTGCAGATGAGAAGGACAGAGTAAAGAAAGAGTCCAGCAACAGCACGCAGGCAGTACCAGTAGAGCTGTTCATAGCAATTGAGGAGATTTGCATGGAGGTAATTCATGTACCTGCGGATGAACCTTGGATTATTGACAGTGGTGCAGTGCACCACATGACCAGTCAGAAGGATTGGTATACCTCTCTACATCCGATAGGGAATGACATCCTGGTAGCAGTCGGCAATGATGCAAAATGTCCAGCAAAAGAAAAAGGTACGATTGCTCTCAAGTCAGATGGAGTTGTAAAATAGTTGTCTGATGTTCTTTATGTGCCAGATATCAAGAGGAACTTGTTGTCCATTTCTGTGATCACGGATCAGGACCTCAAAGTTCAATTCGATAAGAATGGTGCATAGATTTTGGATCTTCAAGGGAAGGTCATTGGTAAAGGTACACAATGCAACAACATCTACGAACTCTCTGCTTTCAGTGCTCGAGCCGATGTGAAGAGAACACTAAGCTGTGGCATGAGAGGTTTGGTCATCTAAACCTTAGTTCTTTAAAGGAGATGCATAAAAGTAGAATGATTGCAAACCTATCAAAAATTACAGATCTGCTCGATGTATATGAAGCTTGCATGATGGGCAAGCAGCATCGGTAGCCCTTTCCTAAAGAGGCCAACAGGGCAAAGGCTCCTCTAGAGCTCGTTCACATGGACCTCTATGAAAAGATGGAGACAGAAGCTTTGGGTGGTTCCTACTACTTCATGATGCTGATCGACGACTACAGTAAAAGGAT
Organism: Dipteris shenzhenensis; assembly: GCF_047967505.1. Classification (NCBI taxonomy): domain Eukaryota; kingdom Viridiplantae; phylum Streptophyta; class Polypodiopsida; order Gleicheniales; family Dipteridaceae; genus Dipteris; species Dipteris shenzhenensis. The sequence continues at coordinate 47,500,113 of NC_141613.1, read as the reverse complement.
ATGGATATACTTCCTGAAGACTAAAGATGAGGCTTTTAGTAAGTTCAAAGAATGGCATGTAATGGTCGAGAAAGAAACGGGGAGGAACGTGAGGAAGTTGAGATCAGGCAGAGGTGGTGAGTTCACATCAAGTGAATTTGAAAGTTACTGCAAAAGTCACGGGATCAAGAGGCAGAAACCCCCGCCACATACATCACAGCAAAATGGAGTAGCAGAATGCAAAATGCATGTCATTTATGAAATGGGCAGGAGTATGATGAAAGGGAAAGATTTGCCAAAGACTTTCTGGGCTGAAGCATGTAACACGACAGTTTACATTCTGAATCGTAGCTACACAAAGGCTGTGAATGGGATGACACCACTGCAGGCCTTTTCTGGTAAGAAACCTTCACCTGCACATTTCAGAGTTTTTGGATGTGACTGTTTTGTGCATGTCCCTGATGCTAACAGGACCAAATGGGAATCGAAGAGCCGGAAGTGTATTTTCTTGGGCTATAGTGAAGAGGCGAAGCATTACTGTTTCTATAACCCTATTACTGAGAAGGTAATAGTAAGTCGTGATGTGGTCTTCTCAAAACAGTGGCATCAATTAGAGGAGGATGCTTCCTTCCCAGACAACCAGGACCAGGATATCCATCCAGTACAACCACCAACAGTAGACCGAACTCCCCCAACGGTGCTTGGGAGGATTCAAGATAAAGAAGAGCCTGCGGAACCACAATGGCAATGACCATTCCCGAAGTGGTTAAAGCAGCTTTTGGATGGCAGAGAACCTCCAGCCATTGAGGAGGAACCATCCGAACACCACCGGTCCAAGAGATTAGAGAAGCAAAGAAGGGCGCAGGAACACTTGGTCAACTATGCTTTGATGACAGAGGTGATCCGTGCTGAAGAACCCGTGTCTTGAAGAGAGCTTGAAGAGGCACAGGGTGATGATAGGTGGATGGAGGCTATGTAGTCGAAGTATGGCTCCATAATGAAGAACAACACTTGGGACCTTGTGGATCGACCACCAAAACGCAAGGTCATTGGCACCAAGTGGGTGTACAATACTAAGTACAAGTCCGACGGCACGTTGGATAAGTACAAGGCTCAGCTCGTGGCAAAAGGATTCGCACAGGTACATGGTTTTAATTATTAGGATACTTTTGCTCCCACAACTTGACTAACCACAACTCGCAGTGTTTTGGCTTTAGCAGCATAGGGAAGTTGGCTCGTGTTTCAGATGGATGTAAAATCCACCTTTCTAAATGGAGATCTCAAGGAGGAGGTATATGTGGAACAACCACCAGGTTTTGTGATCCTCGGTTTAGAAGGTAAAGTCTGTAAACTAAAGAAGGCACTTTACGTGCTGAAACAGGCCCCACGATCATGGTACCAACGGATTGATGCTTACTTTCTGCAAAACGGGTTCAAGAGGAGCCCATCTAATGCAAATTTATATATCTTCAGAGGAGGCAGGTGTATGATCATGGTCCTTTATGTGGACGACCTTGTCATAACAGGGAACCATGAAGAAAAGATCTCACAGAGCTAGGAAGAGAGTTTGGAATGACAGACCTCGAACTGATGCATTTCTGTTGGGGATTGAAGTTTGGCAAGAGCCAAAACAGATCTTCATCTCACAGCTGAAGCTCACAGCTGAAGTATGCTGGAGAGATACTGAAGGCATTTGGCATGGCTGAGTGCAAGACAGTTGGTACCCCTATCGAGGTTGACCTGAAGCTCTCAAATGAGGATTCATCACCACTGGTGGACAAAGCGAAGTACAGAAGGATTATGGGCAGCTTGATTTAATTGTGCAACATTCGGTCGAACATCAGCTTTGTGACTGGTGTACTAAGTAGGTTTTCCAATAAGCCCCGGGAGAATCATTGGACAGCGGGGATGCGGGTGCTGAAATACATCAAAGGCACACTTGATTATGGCATCACCTATACTAGGGGCAACATCTTGACCGAATTCTATGACTCGGATTGGGTAGGAGACGTGGACAGCAGGAGATCAGTGACAGGTTATTATTTCTCACTTGGATCTAGAGCTGTGTCATGGGTCAGCAAGAAGCAACCTACAGTTGCTCTTTCTTCTACCGAGGCTGAGTATAAATCAATATGTTTTGCTTCTTGTGAGGTAGTCTGGTTGAGGAGGATTTTAGGGGACATGAGTGCAGTGCAGAACAAGCCTATGCAGTTATCATGTGACAATCAGAGTTGCATGGCGATTGCAAAGAACCCTGTGTTCCACGCTCGCACAAAACACATTGAGATTCAACATCACTTTGTACGCGAGCTCATCATGGATGGAGAGGTTGACTTGGTGTACTGTCCGACTACACAGAATGCTGTGGACATCTTCACGAAGGCTCTTGGAAGAGACTCGCTAGAGAGGCATCTTCATTGACTTGGGATTGGGCCGAAAAAGTAAGTTCACTTGCAGGTGGACATTGAGGGGGGGTGTTAGATATCAATGCTCCACTCTCGTGTAACTATGTGGGAACCAGCTAACTCTACTTGTAAGCCCCCCATATGAGGAGAAGGCATTTGAGTAGCTCAGTTATCTAGTAGGTCCTGGTTTGGACACCAGATGGGGGCCATGTGTGGCCTGATGGCTCAACGGCTTCAGATAGAGTTGGCACACTGCCAACTAGGCTACATGCAAGTGCAAGAAGGCATCCCATGACTGACCGCACTCAGGGTAGGATGGAGCATTTCTTGGGACAGCGGCTTGCCAGGCCCGTTGGGAGCCCCAGATGATCCCAGATGGCTCTGGGCCGAACAATGACCAAGGTTAGTTGCTCTATTTTACGCCGCGGTTCTATCGTGTGGTCGGTGGCCTATTTCGGGACCGATCTCCAGTCGGCTGTTTTGGGCAGATTGGGTTGGTCACCAATTAGGTCTAACCGACTATGACTTGTGGCTATATAAAAGCAAGCCCGTGAAGCCCATTATCATCACTGGCTGTAGCAACCCTGATTCCTTCGCATCCAACCTCCGTCCTCTACTGTTTCCAACACACCATCGAAGCTTCTCTCACAGGAGTGCACGGCTGGGAGGCAGCGCCACCTATTGTATCAGTTTTACAGAAATCAAATTTTTGATTCTCCATACTATCTGCTTTTCTCTGTTGCATACGAGATCCTATTATCTATTGAGCACAGACGTTGTATTGTTTTCTTACACAATCTACATAATGTCATAAATCCTTTGAATGCAAAGCTTTTGTACCATAAATATGTATCAAATGTGTATAGATCATGGCTTGTGATGAACCCATTTGCAAAATTCCATAAATCCTCATCTAGTGAGCTCCCTAAGGATTATCATGCTACTCTTTGTATCTTGATGCTCCATAAATTGCTTGGATAACTAGCTAAGATCCAATACGAACTACTTCCAATGATTAGAACCTATAATCACTTGCATCTCCATGATTCGATTAGTCCTCTAATATTCAAATTTAGCCTTTAAATTCCTCCATTCTTCTTCCTTATTTATCGTGTCCTTGCGCGTAGGTGGAAGACTTGTGGAAGAACTCATGCAAGCATTTTTTGATGTTTTTTGAAAGCTCATTCCATGACCGATTACAATTTCCTACAAGTTATGTAATGCTTCAAATGCATTATCTTAGCTTGTACAATTCAATCCCACAAATCGGTTATCAATATCTGCTTTGCTTGCTCCATTTGAGAAGTGGTTACAATGTTGTACTGCAAGGCTCCTTAATAGATGAATGGAATTTCAATGAACAAGGAGGATTGTGATTGTGTTGCATATAGGTGCACATCATTCAAATCCTCACATAGGGATTTTATGGCCTAAATAGCCATTGTTGTTAGCCAACATTAGGGTATTGAATAGGTTGACTTCCATGTAGCAATAGCTAACTTTAATAAGTAGATTTTCAACATCATTAGTACATATAGAAGCAAACTTGCTTTCCATATGTTGATGTTATTAATAGTAGTTGCCATTAGGAGGTATGGAAGTGTGTAGAGGTAGAAGATCTATGGAAGTCAACTATGATTAGGAGAAATCAACAAAGGAGAGATTGTGTGCAACACATACCATGAGATGATGTTCATATAGTAACATCTCTTTTGCTTGCAACTCTGAGTGTATGCTCATTTTCTCTATAGATCATCTCCCTTGCATCAATACATTTGTTCTCTTTTATCCTATCATATGCATTAAAACCTACAATGTTGATGTAGCAACTTAACAACTAGGCTAGTTTTTTATTTAGTGCCTTTAGTACATGTAAAAGCACCATTTTCTACATTTTGGTACTCAATCCCAATTGTGCTTTTGAAATCATGTAGAATATTCTATCCAATTGTGCTATTCAAATCACATAGAATACTCTAACTATCAAGTTGAATTACCCTTTTGTGAGGGTGGAAAGGTGGTCCAAACTTTTCTTACGTCAGAATCATCTCCTCATCAAGGAAGCATTTTTGGAGACAAAACAAAAACCATTGTATGTGAGGATGAGAAAGATAGCACTAGTTCTAAAACCTATATCAAGTTGGGAATAATAGCTTTTGAGGAAGGAGGTTCAATAGTCAAATAGGAGTCCTAGAACTAATGTGTTTAGTAGACTGAAGAATGTGTCTAGTAGGATTGGAGGAAGAATGTGTCTAGTAGGGTAAAGAATGTATCTGGTAGAGTTGGAGGAAGAATGTGCCTAGTAGAGTAAAGAAAGCAAAGCAAGGCAAGGACAAAAGGCAATGTGTTTAGCCTGATCATTGTCATTCCTATTAGCTTGCAAGTTGACAACTTTAGATATGAACAAGATATGAGAAGCAACCTGCTCTCCATAGCTCCTTCGCCTTGGCTCCCTAGCTTCTCATTAGGTGACTTGAATGATGTTGTTAGGTTGAGTTAATAGGTTTAGTACACGCTTATAGAAGTAGATGCAATATTATGTGGTGTTACGAACATACATTATGCCAACCAATTGGATTGCACATAGTTTTATAATACAAATAATGACAATATGTTCAACCATTACCATTTCTTTTGCATGCAAATATGTGCCCCTAGAGAACTTTAAATCAAAATTCCTATTAATTAGTTGTGGAGAAAAGAAGAGGGGTGAAAAGGAAGAGGGCAAGGGCATGATTAAATAAAGTAAGGGATAAATGGAGGAGGGGAGGAGTTTCAATTAAAGGATAATGGAATGTAGGGGCCTTAAAGAGGGATGAAAGTGATATTAGGGAGAGGGGGAAGGACCACTTATGAAGGGAATGGACTTATGAAGGGGTATTAAAGAAGAAGGGACGTCCTAAAGAGGGGAGGGAAGAGGGACCATTTTTGGCCTGCCCTGTGGGTAGCCTTAGCAATCGTTCTCATTTTGTAAATTCTTGAATTTTTTGAAATATAAAAACACTTGAATTTTAATTGGCTTCTCAGTGGAAGCTTTATTCCCTGCACACTTATGTATTTTGGTAGACGGTTCAATTTAGGAGAGATTAATTGTCTCTGTCAATAGAGTAAGTACAAGTACGATTAGCTGTCACATGTGGTCGAGTTTCTTTTGTCAGTCATCTTCTTCGCGCTACTTGGTGCTCGTACTTTTTGTGGAAGGTCGTGATTGTTGCTTCTTTCCTCATAGCGCTTAGCAGTTGCTCCACCGTGCTTCCTCCATCTTCTCTACACGTTAAATTTCATTCTTCTGAAATTTTCCTTCCCCTCTCATTTCTCTTGCCTCGCAAGCTCCCGTCATTTCTACCAATGTTTCCTTCGTAAGAATGTTCCTTCATCTTGCTCTTGAATCAGACTTTTCTCCAAGGTTTTCTTCCTACACATACATGATGAAGGAGGCCTTTGAGCTTTGGGAGGAGGCGCAGGAGGAAGCTGGCTACATGGTTCATACTAAGATAGCACAGCTCACTGTTGGGCCATCAGGAAACACGAGTCTTCAAGCAGCTCCTACATCGCATAAGCTCCACCCACTACACAAATCACACGTCGTGAAACATCCTTTGCGCTCAGCATTGATCACTGTCAAACTTCTCAATTTGTCCCACCACAATTTGTCGCACCAGAAGCAGTCCAACTGCTCTTTCTTTTCTCAGCCTTCACATTCATAGCCATCTCTTCTGTTGACGTAAAGCACTCAAATCTGCTGATATCTATAGCCGACGCCTACTGCTTTTGGGCTTCCTTTTGCAAGAGACATGTCTGGCCGATATCCCGTCACCTATGATCACTTGCAAGAAACACGGCATCCAGCTCAAGGTACTGATTCCTACGGAAGCTGCTGCACAGTTTCCTATTGTAGAGTTGCCACACCAATGGGTTATCATAGTCACCGAGCAGGGCGGCGTACTCATGCCTCTAAGACAGTCGCTATGTTTCATCTCCTTGTTTCAAAGCATGGGACGCACCTTTGAGACCAAACTAGGGTAGAAAAAAAGATCATTGGCTCGGAATTGCCTAACAGACAAGATGGGGTACTGGTGGCTATGAGCAATGGATCTGTTCTTGGAAGAAACTGTGTCATTGCAGTGGGAGCTTGGATTGCCAAATTGGTCAGAGAGATTTCTGGGCTAGATCTACCCATAATATCTTCCTATAAAGGAAGCTCTTCTGGATCTTCACTCTACGTGAGCATGATCGTTGTCGTTGCGTGTCTGTCTTGTGCATTGGATTTATCTTTTTGCGTACCCAGTAGTCACATGTCCAAAGCACAGATCATTGGTTCTGAAGATGAATCCGAAGCATATGCAGACTCCATGGACACTAGCAGCCGAGACTTTGAACGAGGTCCACCTTATTTCCATCTTCCTTTCGATTCCACTTTCAACCGCTTCGTAGTCTTATATCGTTGATGGAACTATGAAGGACTTATGAACATGGCGGAGTCCAACAAACTGTACAAAGACGACGCCCAATCAGGAGTTAATGGTAATCACCAGTCACCTTTCCTATCCAACTTCTCACCCCTTTCTTCCGCTGAAATCTGCCCCATAACCCCTTCCTTGTCCTCGCCTTATTTCGGTTGAGCCCACCTTCCATTCACGCTACTTGGCTCTACTTGGTGCTAGGCTAGAAGCGCAAGTGAGATCATCGGGATGAGACTCATTGAAAAGAAATCTTCCTGGTCGACAAGCTTTCTAATTTGACATTTGGAACTAGAACTATTTTGCATAATCCAAGAAATCAGTAAGAGGGACGTCCAAAATCGAATCAGTAGGCAATCCCGTTCATAATTCTTGCGGTCTTATGAGTAGGCAATCCCGTTCATAATTCTTGCGGTCTTATGAGCTGTAGTGCATGCACGCACATTCTTGCATAATATATCATCTTGGACACCCCAAAATTGGCTGTAAAATGATAATGATACATGGATTTGCACACACTATGTAATGAAATGACATCTTTGATTAGAGAAATAAGGTCCTTGAATTTACAGGCTTCAGTGAGAAGAAGGATATAAGTAGCGCAGCTGATCCCTATGGCTCGTCTTGACTTTGGGTCATAAATTCATAAATTGTGATCCCATTTGAATTCCCGTGCAAGAATTATCGAAGTACTCTCTTCTCCTTCTTACTAAGACCGAAATCCCTCTTTATCTATGGGCAAGTGTTTGTGGTTGTATCTTTCTTGAAATGACGGCTTCTAGTCAAGATCACGCTCTTGTGAAACGAAATGAACAAAGCGTTTTTTGATGAATGTATTCTCATATTTCCCTTGTCTCTATGAATCGTCGACTGTAGAGCCCGTGAAAGAATCTTTCTTGAAAGTCCCTGCGCTTTCGACAACCCAGGAAGTCTCCTTAGCATTTGAAAAGTTGAGCGATGTAGAGGCTCCCAAGACAAAGTAGGCCGCTCTTGGTATTCGATGCTCCATTTGCATTTTTTCATTTGGGTGGCGCATCTCGGTTTCTTTCAGAAACCTCACGCTCTACAATTTCTTGCATTTATTTAAAGCTTTATTTGCTTGACCCTACAGAAATCAGAGCACATACGCTGACTCCGTGCAATCTTCCAAAGACAATAGAGGCAAATGCGGACGTAACAAATGACAAATCGAACCCCATGGAAGGTAGTGGTGCCACAACTTACGTTTCCAAACCTTGAATTGTTTGGCCTTGGCAATTTTGTAATATGATTAACTTGGGTTGGCTTTGGCGATACTTGGCATGCATATGCTTTTTGTTGGTTTGTTTTACTCACTTTCATGTCCATATCGAATCTTCAATATTTGTTTCGTGGTCAAGTGTGGACTAAAGGAAAAAGTTAGAAAGTAGATAAAATACATGCACCATGAAGCCTATGCTTTCACATTGCTCGTCATCACAACCAACATTCTTTATGTAATAATTTGAACTAAGAATATTCACAGAAGCAAGCACATCACACCATCTTTTGTTTGTCCATTTTCCACAACTAGTTCAAATGTTGAAGCATGAGCGGAGAAAATCACCCGCAAAGCCAACCTAGAGTTGGATCGACATGCTTGCATAGTAGATGGGAATGACTAGGGAGTTGGGCCTACTAGAGGAAATATACCTGGCACCTACCCACGCAAACCCTCCAAACTTCAATGATCTACCAATACTTTCAATAGAAGCCTTGTCCAAATTTGTTCCTCATTGCTTTTCTTTCGAGGGGAGGGTCCTTGCCAAGTATAAAACTTTCAAGGCAAAAGATGTCCCGTACCTTGTGTACTTGTGTCTCGACCTGACAGACCAAGCTTGCTCGGAAACAATTACACTACATGTCCCTCATGCATATGTTTTGCAGTTCAAAGATGTTTTTGAAGTTCATGAATTTTTCAGAGTTGAGGTTCCCTCGATTGCCAAACAAGCCCCTGGTGAAGGAGGAACATCTTCGTTCTCACTACGTGTAGATGCCACCACCACCATTCTAAAGGCTAAACCATTTGATGGCTCCATTTCATTTGTCCCTGGTAATGTTAAATGCCGATATGCACCATGGGCTGTGAACCAGATGGAGAACTTGTGGGCATCATTTGTTTCTGTCATCGACATGGTAGCATTTGTTTTTGTAAAGAGGGATCTTGATGGACCTCCTATCGATCAAATAATCATCATCGATGACCCAAACCCTGAAGACTATGCAACAATACGCACAAAACCCTCTGGCAAGAAGCACGACATCTCAACAAGTTTTGTGTTTACTATTCGTAGTTTTCTATTTGCTACTCTTCCTTGAGCTAATTTGCTTGTATGTGCCAGTTGTCATTCATTGGAGACAGGCGACACACCTTGGCTCGCTTGGTAGAGGAATTTGTTGATGAGGGTATTGTCATGTATGTGGCCAAAAATATTTCATAAATGTGTGCCCGCCATGCATTGGGTGTGTTCAATTTCACAATCCTCGGTGTTGTTCCTGAAGGAAACTTGCGAACGACATTGCATGACGCTTTCATATGCTAAGTCTCCCAACTGGGCTACGGGAAAAAGGTAATGTCCTTTTTCGCAACGAAAAAATCTTGTCCTGCTCGATACATTTATGGATCTATTGCAACATCCTCTTTTGTGTGTCAGTTTGTGGATTGCATATGCTTATGGCTGCGATGAGGGATCGGACTAGTTTGCAGGCTGTGATGGGTATTTGTGGATCGGTCGGCATTTTTGATCTCTAGCTTGAACGTACATGAATGCCCTTCAATGCCCGCATTTACGCAAATCAATCACATATCCTCCTCTTGCAAGGATTCTACTTTCCTATTTTTTGGCTTTCCTCAGTGTGATTGAATACCGAATTTGAGATTCGTTGTTGCGATGGGAGGTTAGAGGCTCTGTGTAACTTTAGGTGGCGACAGCCATGATGGATGTTGCACTGATGTTTTCCTGATCTGTGATTTTCGGGGGTGGGATTGGCATATCAACATAGTTGGCATAGGGATGGCTTTCGAGGGTGTTGTATCTCAAGGTCCATCATAGGTGGGATTAGGGGTTGCATATGTTCTGCTTTGCGTGGTGTTGCAGTGTTTGGTCGAGTTGAAAGCTTGGAGGTGCATTACATGCGTCAGTGTGTTGTGATTTGCGTCTTCATGTAGTCTGATGGAAGTAGATAGAAAGCATGCAGTCTGATAGTTTCAGACGATAAATTTTGAATGGTAGACGATTTCTATGGCATGGAAAAATAGCGTGGGTCTTCTTTCATGGAAAAATGCCCATGGGTCTTCTTTCTATCGATGTACATGTTATGTGTTGGTTTAGGGTCCTTAGTGGTGAATGTGTTTTGCTTGACTATATAGTATGTGAACTTGTATGTAAGTTTGTAATGGCTTGAATGTTTGAACATCATATAGGTGTCCCCCACACTTTAATTCACTTTAACAAACATAAAGATTAAAAAAGAAACATGCAATCCTTTAATCCCATGAATTAATGCAATCCTTTAAAAAAAGAGAGCAAAGAAATGCCATGAATCAATACAATCCTATTCATTAGTGAAAATATTTGTGGTACGATTCTATGTACATATTTTTTAGGCAGATAACCATATCGAAATTTTCTTTTAGCTTTTTGTCTTCAACTACATCAACATTTGAAACACAAGCCAAAAAATGAAACCAAAAAATGCAATTGGACATATAAGGTGTTTTCTTTTTTATGAGAGTTGCATGAATGGCATACTATAGGATGACAACAATTAGGTACGAACATCAATCTGGAATGTTATGGTGATAGTAGATTAAATTATACCATTTTTAATGTTTTTTTGATGGCGGCATTAAACTCTAATAGGGTGAATATTCTTGAAATAGATGTTATTCATTATCAACCTAAGAGAGACAATGTCCTTGCAACTGACATATCTCCCTTGAGTGTGCATGTTGTTAGCCCTTTGCTTGTAGGTGGGGTTGCTTCCCTTCTCAACTGTGCCCCGCCCCTTGTCATGAAACCACCTATAACTAGCAAGCCATGCCCCAAACAAAAGCTTGTTAAAATCAATCTTTTGGATGATAAGAAACCCAAGATAGTTGAGGTAAAGGAAGAGTATCTGCCATGTGTAGAGAATGTCAACGTGCCCACTCTCCATGAGGCACATAGCTGGTTCGGTCGTGAAATTGAGCTTGTACTAAAAGTCCTCCAGGTTTCAAAGATTGATCTGACAATCAAAATTTGTGTGTTTGATAGAAAAGTCCTAAACAAATATGAAACATACATGCTCGCTAGTGCAAATTACCAAAGATGCTTGAAAGTTGAGCTCGTTGATAGGGTTGGACTAGGCTTCATAACCTTGCACATAGACGAGCTCTTTTATGGAGATTTTGTGAAGCTTATGAACATAGGTGACTGCATAAGAGTAAGCAATTTCCGTTTGCTCTAGAAACCCAAGTAACGATGGAGGAACCACTGACTATAGCATTGCCTTTGACCCTTCGACTAGCGTTGAGAGGATAGAGGCCTTTGATGTAGTGCCAAAAATCTACCTCCAAGGCACTATTTGCCAGTTCAAAGAGAGGTGTAGAAATCTCATAAACAAGGGTGAGGGAAATTAGCTTCCTTTAGCAACTTTGGCCACAACTGTTATCAAGCTAGGAGCTTCGTACAAGCAACGTGATGAGTTGATCGTTGGAGATAGGGACCTTCCCGAGGATCTAATAACAGTAAGATCTATTTGCTCCGTGGAAATTCATTGCTCGCTCTTTATTTTTTCATTGATCAAAGTATGTCTACTGCAATCCTAAACATCTAAGCCGTTTGTTGGCAATTGTAAATGTATGAGAGCAGCTGACCTTCTAGAGCAATCGATGGTCCAACTATGTCAAGATTGCAGAGAAATTTAAGGTTTTTGGAGAGGCAAAGTTTATATTACACAATGTTGGTTGCAAGAAGAACACCCAACCTATTGTGCTCAATATGCTTGACATGACAATAATCATTCCCATTAAAGACTCATCGCTTGGAGCCTATCTTTCTCATGTTTTTAGTGCTCATATATAGCACATCGGTTATATGGCAACCAGGTCTCACTACAGAGCTTTTCTATATGAGCTTGCAATTTCGCTTGATGATGACCAGTAGTATTCATATCTTTTTTGGGATGTTGTCCAGGTTATTGGCACTTTGACAGTGACGGGTGTTTACTCGGCCTTGTATGAGAATGCTTGTGGTATTTGCAAGGGAGCAAAGATATCGAGAGATGGTGATAATATCTTCATCTTGTCTTGCGAGAAAACATCTTCCCTCATAAAGATCCCTAAAGCGAAGGCTCTCATAACAATAGCTAAGGGGGCGTTGATTGATGTCACTCTGAAGGATGCAATTGTTGAAGGCTTCCTAGACCTTTTGCGAAGTTGCTTCAGGGAAATACATATTTGTTGAAGTCATATCTCTTCAGTAAAAAGGTTGAAGGGCATTTCCTAACAAACAACTTTGGTTGTGTGACCGGTTTTATTGCTCCTGCTATCGAGGAGGCTATGTAGGACATGCGGTTGTTGTCATCAGAAGTCTGTTTTGCTGAGCGCAATGGAACATTTGCTCGCAAAGAAACACTATGTACATATTCCTTACTTTCTAATAAAGACTTCTACAGAGTGTTGAGCTTTTTTAATTTAAACTTTGCAATGAAGCCTCTTGGACCATAAAATTCTAATGGTAAAGCTTCCTCATAGCCTCCAGAATGAAATGGATAATAATGGAATTGGAATAAATAAGTTCATCAATGCAGAATTCATGCAAAACTACCCGAACAATACAATGTTTTATTGTGCACATCATATCTCCTTCACATATCACCTCATTCTTTAAAAGCTTCCATATGTGAAAAAGTGAAGGATTTGATAGCATCGAGAACATTAAGCTTCATTGAGTGGAAGAGTCATTTTCACAATCCATTATTTGAGAGTATCTATGCAAGAGTTGAAGATCTTGAAAGCTATCTACATTGCATAGAAGATGAAGGCTTCATGCTTAATCCTTTTGATTCGTTCACATTGTCCGCATTGGTAGCAACATACACATTTAAAGTTGAGTTATTTCTTGAGAGCAATAACAAGATTGAAAACATTTGTGAGTATTGCAATTCACGTAATGCGAGCTCAACCATGCAAATATTAATTCAAGGTTTAGCTATGACCATTTATCCATATAAATTTGTTGACCATGTACCCAAAAGAAGATGATGGTCTCCAAATATGGATGAATGCTTGAAGAAGTTCATGCTTGAAGAAGGTCAAACAAAATATACAAGCATTAGAGAGTATATGCAAGAAGTTTTTCCCTCCTACAACATTTCAATGTCCACTATCAGGCACAAGGTTCTAAAAATGAGACGAACCAAGGAAGGCATGATTAGTGGAATCAATCGGGAGTTACAAGCCTCTAAGCCATAATCTTCTTCTTTGATGGCCATTGTTCAAACAAAACAAAAGGAAAGGATTTCTATTGACGACATTTCATCAAACAAGTTCTTGCAAATGTTTGCGTATTGCTCACATCAAGTACATAAATATATCAAAAACATTAAAGACACGCCATCATATGATTGCTTTTCTTATGAGAGAATGTTTTTCAAGAAAGAGATAATACACCTTAACAAGGCAACATTTGAATGGGTACAAGGAAAAAGAGAAAATAGAAATGTAGAATTTATAGAAAAGCACTACAAAATATGTCACGAGTGTAAGAAAGCAATAAAAGGAAGCGTTGTCCCCAAAATTTTCACCTCGTCCAACATATCAGTAAATGCACCATTGTCTGCTGTGTGCATGAAATGTTGAACGACGTGGAGGAATGCTTAGTTGCACCAAGACTTACTTTCACCCAAATCAGAGAAATGAGTTTCAATAGTTGATATGGCATTATTGGAAGTATTGCAAACGTGCTTACAGACACGAATAAGACACAATGAGTTTTGCCACGTTTCTTGGACGACGATCATGCCGTGATTGTTGGAATCAAAAGAAAAATGGAATACAAATCAACTTTTGCAATGGGCAAAGTTCTGGCCATACACTCTTATGAAAGTATTGAGAGTACTTGTTGAAACACCATTGTATAAATCTAACAACGTTACCATAAATTAAAATTGGTACAAAGAGGTCCTTGTGGCAACATCATCACAAAAGAATTATACTACAGTTCAATATGAATACCATGATGATCCAATGGAGGAAGACGATGTACAAATAGACACGTTGATACATAACTTGGTTGTTGCAAAACAAGTTATAGATTTTGAAACACAAGCTATTTATGTAGCACCCTCAGAAAATCAAAAACCATTAGGCATCTTCAAAGATGAGCATAGTGAGGAGCTAAATTTCCCATCACTTTATTTTGGGTTTCCAAGAGCTGTTCACAATAGCAAACTAACATATTTGGATATAATAAAGTGGAAAATGACACACAAGTCACTCAAATTTGCTCATAATATTGCAAATGTTTTTTTAAAAGCAATAAAGGTTTTGATCCACCAAGTGACGCAATCTATATGGGTGCGCTTGAGAAAAGGCATGCTTAAGAACATGTTGTTATGTGCATGAGATGTAAAAAATAACACCAACATCGAGCAAGTACTAAAATCAAGAATAGGATATAGGGACTTTGAAAGCCTCCGCACTTCCCTCGACCATAAGGAAAAACTACGCAAAGAGGCATTTGCGATGATGCATCAATTAGGGAAGCCACGCTTCTTTATCACCTTTTCATGTGCCGAGTGAATGTGGGAGCCTTTGGTCAGCACCCTCAAAACAACATACAGCAAAGGGGCATCTCAAGACAATCAAATGCATGAAGCAGCAGCCGTCATGTAGCTGGTAAGAGAAAATCCCACTTTGTGTGCAAGGTCCTACACACACAAATTGCAGAATATGATACAACTACTTCATAATGACAACTCTATACTTGGAGGCATTGTTGATTACTTCTTTGTCACAGAATTCCAAAGTAGAGGTAGCCAGCATGAGCATGGGATCTTATGGGTTGAAGAGGCACCAAAATATCATTCAAGCAATGAAAACGAGGTAATAGCATTTGTGGATGAACATGTGACGTGCACTAAGGATTTGTTAAATGAAAACATGAAGGAGATACAAACGCATAAGCATACAAGAACGTCTCTAAAGGGACACCGAAAGTCTTACAGGTTTCGCTATCCAAACTGCCATTGCATGCAACAATGATACTCACTCCACTGGAACGTATTGAGAGCGAAAAATACAAAGGGAGCTACCTTCGCATTTTCCAACAAATAGAAAGTATTAACACAAGAACAAGCACATCATTCTTCTAGTGGTTGGACTCTTTACACATGAAGGTGGAATCATACATCCTTTCATCGAGAGCTTCAATAACAAAGACAGCATTATTCTTGAAATGTGAACCAAAAGGCAGCTTCACGAATGCATTCAATAGCAAGATTAGCTTCATGTGACAATCAAATATGGATATACAATTCATTATGGACCCATATGCTACAGTGTCTTATTGCACATCCTACATCACAAAAATGGATAGCACGATTACAGAATCGATGCGAGATACGTTGGCTACATGCATACAAGAAAACAATCCCACACAAGAGAGATTAAGAAAGATGGGGAATGTTTTCTTACATGCCCAGCAAACAGCTTGCGGCATTTATCACTTTATTGCTCCCCTTGCACAGGTCCAGCAGAGACTTCCAATTCATCAACACAAGTGAAACATGCAAAAGGGCATTCATTCTAAAACACAAAGAGCAGCTACAAGCGCTTGACAATGACTCCACCAAAATCTCTTGTCAAACAATTATCGACAAATACAATGCCAGACGAGAGTTGGATGACATCTGCCTTGTGACGTTCGTAGCCGAATACAACCACTACAACAACTCTTACAAAAAAAGAAATAAGTCTAAAATTTTGAGGTTTGTAAGTTTCAACAAATTTAAAGACCCTGACAACTACTATCGTGAGCAAGTCCTCTTGTATTACCCTTTCAAAGGGGATGAGGAAGAAGAATTTAAAAAATATGGGACTTGGATAGAGGCATACCTTGCGGGACAGGCCGTTATAGACGTGAACCAAACAAAATACAACTATAAGTACAATCACCATAACGATCTGGACAACCTCTATGAGAGCAGTGAAGCTTTTCACAACAACAATGATAGCCCACCTTACAACATCGGGCACCAAAATGAAAATACTTACAACATATCATTGGATATGCCTAGAATGTCTAAAGCCATAAAAAAACGATCAATTTACAATTACGGTAAAAGAGCACATACTCATGGACAATGATGAGTACTTTCAAAAAATTAAATCTCTCAAAAAGGAGCAAAGAGAGCTATTTGGCGACATTATGCTACGAAAACATTTGCATCCAGAAGAGAAAATACATCTGTTCCTTACTGGAGGGGCAGCTAGTGGGAAAACATACTCCTTACTAGAGGGGCAGGTAGTGGGAAAACATACCTTCTACTTTTAATAGTGCAAGCGTTGCTAAGACATTATAACAGACAGCTAGTAGATATCGACTGCAACTTACCCAAGGTTCTCATGCTTGCCTGCACCGGAAAAGCCTCTCACAATATTAATGGAAACACTATCCACTCGGCATTGGACCTTCCAACACACAAATAACTTGACATCATTGTCAAAAGAAAGGTTGGACGCATTGACGATCCTATATTCACAACTGTATCGCAAAATGAACTTGAATGCCTTGCGGAGACATATTGGCACACGAAGCCTAAATGCTTCGAGCTAAAGTCAATCATGCGCTGAAGCAACAACACATTCATTAACACGCTAAACTCATTTAGAAACTGCACCCACACAACAAAAGACTTGGATTACATCAACGACAGACGCGTACAACCAGTCCCGCTTGATCACACCCTCCCGCACTTGTACTACACAAACCTGCAAGCAAAAAAACACAATGGCATGGTGTTGCAATTCTGCACAGGAAGACAACATGTTCTTATTACAAAAGATCACTTCTCCCATGCAACATGCACCAAAACTAAGATCCTAGACGACCCGAAAAACACATCCGGTCTGCACGGCAAAATAGAAATAAAAGAGGATATGCTAGTAGAACTTTGCTCAGGGAACATCGATCAGCAAGACGGTCTTGTAAACGGGACAGACGGAGTTTTCATGACAGCATCGGTGACTAATGGCAAGGATGTAGTGTGGATATTATTCCCTTCCAAAGATACTGGGGCAAGAGCCTGATGAAATAACATCGACGCTTATGAAAAAAACATTGCGCCGCAATGGAAACCCATCTTCAAGATTGCCAAAGAGGTGCAAATAGGCCCTTCTAAAACAAGCATACTTACTCAAGAGCAATTCCCTATACAACCAACGGCAGCAAGGACAATTCATCGTGCACAAGGTCTCACATTGGAGAGACTTGCTTTCTCACCCAAGGGAGTGTGTTCACACGGCTTGGTGTACATTGCCTTATCGCTTGTAAAGGACATTGAGAGCTTATACTTGTTAGAACCAATTCAAAATGAAAATTTCACATCAATGTAGATGTTCGCAATGAGATGCATAGGCTACATAATAGCGCACGATGGATCACAATAGAAGCGTTGCAAAGTCAACAATGACAAAACAAAGAAATATTGATAACATCACTAAACACAAGATCGCTATCAAAATACATCTTGGACATCAACAGAATGAGCAAACTCATGAAATCCAACATTATTTGCCTTCAAGAAACAAGAACAAATTAAAAAAAGGAGATTGTCCCACCGGGATTCAATATCATTGACAATTTCTCTCGCTCGGGCCAATGCATACTTCTACGAGATCACTTGCCAATATATATTGTCGATAAATATGCAGAACAAGGAGTGGAAATAACATCCTCAGTACAACAATTCAAAATAGAAACTTCCAAATCTTCAACATATAGAGGCCTCCATCACAAAAATGCAACATGTTCCTCACTTACTTTAAAAAAATGCTAGTAGCCAAAAGAAGCTCAAACGCCTCCACAATAGTGTTAGGTGACTTCAATATAGACATAAGTAAAGCATCACCAACCTTGACCAACTTGGAAAAAATAATGAATGACTTGGGGATCCGACTACAATGGAATCAACCCATGACAATATATGGTTCCCACTTGGACCACATTTGGAATGACTCACCAAAAGAAAATATACTTGTGGGAGTGTCTCATGCCTACTGGACAGACCACTGTGTTTTGTATGCATTCATCCGCTAGAGCATCATACGATATGACTACACACAATGGAAAAAAAAGGGACATCCACACTCTGCACCTGTGGGTTCCCCACCTTGTTGACTCACTGCGAGCCAGATACTCTGTCTTCTCTTGCTGCTCGATCAGTTCACTGCTGAGATAGTGTTCCATGCAACACCCTTGCCTTACATATAAACCTGAGCTAGCTTCCGGTTTCTATGTTCCATTTTTGTGGGAGGGAAGCGCAGCTGAGAGGTGAGATAAAATAAGCAAACAACTGCTGGAATGGTTGGATAGGTAGCATTATTGGAAATGAAAGGGAGGCTGCGATAATTTCCTGATGGTTGGAAGGATCACCTAGGATTTAAGCAGAGTTTGTGTGTGGCAAGGAGAGTGTCATCAGAGGCAATTGTCAAAGAACTACCCAGGCGCTGCAGTGGAAAAAGATGGTATACGACAAGCGTCACTAGTTGCCACTCCATGTAAAGACCCAAAAAAAAAAGCATAGTAATCATACAAAAGCAACATAAGGTGGGACGACAAAAGACTGGCCAACTTTGAAATCCAACTAACTTATAAGGCTTTATGAACAGCGTTAAAGATGCAACGCAAAGAAGAGCAGCAACAATTTCCATGACGATGCTATTTCGACAAGGATGAAAATGGATGTGGATGGAGATAACGCTGACAGCTGAGATGGGCTAACTGAATTTTTAGATGCAAGGCCATATTTTGATTCAGAAGGGAAAATTCTAATCCAAATGGGAGGCATTCACGTCTATGGAACGGATGCCCCAGCTGCCTTCTCTCCTGAACCTTACATGCATCTTGCATAAATGCCGAACATTGAAAAATCTGGCGTACACCAACCGCTTGTATGCCTATATGTGCAAAAGGGGACTTGAAGATCACAGATCTTTTGGGAATTACCTTGTCCCAATGTTGGTCCAAGTTTGTAATGCTCAGCAGGTTTTTAATAAGTTAGTTGATCGGAATGTCTATTCCTGGACTTCTCTCATCTCTGGCTATATTGAATGTGGGGAATCACAGCATGCCCTCAACCTGTACCGGAAAATGCAAGAGGATTCTGTACATCCTGATAAGTATACCTTCTTGGCTGTACTGAAGGCTTGTGCCAGGTTGAAAGATTCAGAAAGAGGACGAGAAATACACTTCGAGATTGGCAGAAAGGGGCTGGAAAGAGATCTTTTTGTTGGCAGCACCTTGGTGGATATGTATGCCAAATGTGGCTCGCTTGCAGAAGCACAGGAAACGTTTGACAAGCTCTCTGTCCGAAATGAGGTCTCGTGGACTGCACTAATGGCAGGATATACTGAGAGTGGTCTTGGTGAGGAAGCACTGAACCGTCTTGAACAGATGTACATGGAGGGTCTCTCTCCAAGCGCTGTTACATTTGTTTGCAGCTTGAAAGCTTGTGGCAGCATAGGAGCCATTGACAAGGGCCAAGAAATTCATGCCGAGATTGCCAGAAAGGGGCTGGAAACGAATCTTTTTGTCGGCAACAGCTTGGTGGCTATGTATGCCAAATGTGGCTTGCTTGTAACATCATGGGAAGTAATTGACAAGTTGCCACTTCGAGACGAGATCACGTGGCATTCAGTAATTGCAGGATATGCCAAGAATGGGCTTGGTGAGGAAGCGATGAACTGTCTTGAGAAGATGCAATTGGAGGGTCTATCTCCAAATGCTGTTACATACAGTTGCAGCTTGAAAGCTTGTGGCAGCACCGGAGCTATAGACAAGAGCCGAGAAATTCATGCCACAATTGTCAAAACGGGGCTGGAAAGAGAGATTTTTGTTGGCAGCTCCTTGGTGGATATGTATGCTAAATGTGGATCGCTCACAGAAGCACAGGAAGCTTTTGACAAGCTGCCAGTTCGAAATGAGGTCTCATGGACTGCACTAATGGCAGGATATGCTGAGCACAGCCTGTGTGAGGAAGCACTGAACTGCCTTGAACAGATGCAACTGGAGGGTCACTCCCCAGATGCTGTCACATTTGTTTGCAGCTTGAAAGTGTGTGGCAGCATTGGAGACATAGACAAGGGCCGGGAAATACATGTTGAGATTGCCAGAAATGGGCTGGAGAGCAGGCTTTTTGTTGGCAACACCTTGGTGGATATGTATGCCAAATGTGGCTCGCTTGCAGAAGCACGGGAAGCATTTGGCAAGCTGCCAATTCGAGACAAAGTCTCATGGGATGCATTAGTTGCAGGATATGTCGAGCATGGGCTTGGTGAGGAAGCACTGAACTGTCTTGAACAGATGCAAAAGGAGGGTCTCTTTCCAGATGCCATCACGTTGGTTTGCAGCTTGAAAGCTTGTGGCAACGTAGGAGCCATAAACAAGGGCCAAGAAATACATGCCAAAATTGCCAAAAAGGGGCTGGAAGGAGATATTTTTGTTGGCAATACGTTGGTGGATATGTATGCCAAATGTGGCTTGCTTGCAGAAGCAAGGGAAGCGTCTGACAAGCTGCCATTTCAAAACGAGGTCTCGTGGAATGCACTAATGGCAGGATATGCTGAGCATGGGCTTGGAGAGGAAGTGTTGAACTGCCTCGAACAGATGCAACTAGAGGGTCTTTCCCCAAATGATGTCACATTTAGTTGCAACTTAAAAGCTTGTGGCAGCATAGGAGCCATAAACAAGGGACAGGAAAAACATGCTGAGATTTCCAGAAAGGGGCTGGAAAGAGACCTTTTTGTTGGCAGTGCCTTGGTGGATATGTATGCCAAATGTGGCTCCCTTGCAGAAGCACGGGATGCATTTGACAAGCTGCCAGTTCGAAATGAGGTGTCGTGGACTGCACTAATGGCTGGATACGCCGAACATAATCTTGGTGAGGAAGCACTGACCTCTCTCCAGCAGATGCAGTTGGAGGGGATCTCTCCAAATGCTATCACATTTAGTTACAGCTTGAAAGCTTGTGGTAGCATAGGATCCATAGACAAGGGACAGAAAATACACACACAGATTTCTAGAAAGGGGCTGAAAAGAGATCTTTTTGTTGGCCGCAGCTTGGTTGACATGTATGCCCAATGTGGCTCGCTTGCAGAAGCACAGGAAGCATTTGACAAGCTGCCTGTTAGAGATGTTGTCTCGTTGACTGCACTAATACTAGGATATGCCCAGCTAGGAGAAAGCGAAATTGTTTTCCATATGCTTGAGAGCATGAGAGGGGGGGGGGGGTTGAGCCAGATGAGGTGACATTCTCTATTGTTCTTACTGTATGCAGTCACACAGGTCTAGTGGATAAGGGCGAGAAGTACTTTGAAGCCATGAGCAAGAACTATAGCATCACCCCAGCTATTGAGCACCACACTGGCATGATTGATCTCCTTGGCCGTGCAGGCCAATTAGACGAGGCGATAGTTATGGTGAAGAAGATGCCTTTCTGTCCTAATCTTGTGGTGTGGTGTACAGTGTTGGGTGCTTGCCGAAAGTGGGGTAATGTGGAGCTTGGAAGATTGGCTTTTGAACATGCAGTGCAATTGGATGACAAGGATGCTGCAGCCTGTCTTGATGTCTAACATCTATGCAGATGCTAACATATAGGAGGAAGGTTGAGTCAATGAATGAAACCAAAAGGTAAACTCTTCCGTACAAATTCACCACTTAATCAATTGGAGAAGAAGAACACAAATCACAGCACAAAAGCGAGAGCAAACTAGGTACAATCTCCCCCCCTAGATGAGTGGCTCACGCTTCCTCATCTAGAGTATTTATGATATTTCATAAAAGCACAAGGAGCCAAAATTATCCCTCTCTTCCAAAATGAGGGATTTGCTTTACATAGCCATCTTTGGGCCTAAAATTGAATTATGTCCACTCCAAAATATATTGCTCAAACTTGCAATAATAAAGAAATACAAAATTGGTCCATGGCCATAAATAATGCACTATGAGACACCTTGATCGGTTACCTCGCACTAACTCTAATCCTCACTATGAGTTCCATCACCTGTACTCAGGTAGTTAATTACATTAGTTATTAACAATCGATTGAACGAATCACCGAATCAATCGATCCCATCATAACTGTGCTCAAAGCACAATAATCAAGCACAACACCAATAACACTAGTGACATCAGTATTAACATGGAATCATCCACACTATCGACCATCTAGCATGGCAAAACACAAGCTAGTCAGGCGTCCCCAACCAACTACACAAAGTATCCACTAGGATCCTCGTCGTGTTCAGTGCGCTCCTATGGAGTACTTTGCCATAGTCACACTTAACTAAAATAATAATGTCCAAAGCAAGATATACTAGAAATATAATTTTCGTAACATCCCTCTTGCTTGGATTGCATTTAACCTCAGTTGCATGTTTGATTATAGAAACTAATGAGGTCTGGAAAAGTTTGAAAGAATCGCTCAGACATCCACTGAGCATCATCTCTCGGATGATTCTTAAATTTGAGCAAGTATTTAGTATAGATATTTCCTTTTCGGATCGAGGTCTGTTGATGATCAATAATGCTTTCAGGTTCTAGAATTTCTTCTTCATCAACAATCAATGGAGCCTCTTCATAAACAAGATGAATAGGTAAAGGTCCTTTGAAGGGCTTTAAGAGGCTGAAATGAAAAGCATTATGTATTTTTCAATTATCAGGTAATTCAAGCCTATAAGCTAGATCATTGATTTTCTAAATCACCTTGAAAGGTCCATAAAAATAAGGGGACATCTTGATTACTGGCCATTTCTCAACACTCTTAAATCTTCTTTTCTCAGTCCGAAGAAGTATATAATCATCTTCTTTAAAAAGCATGTGTTTCTATTTCTTATTAGCTTGTTTTGTGTACCTTTGTTGAGCGATTGCAATGGCTTTTTGAACCTGTTTGAGAATATTTTGATAGTCATGGGTAAATGCATCTGTTGCCTCCACTCTATGGGTCAATCTTGTGATAGAAATAGGTAAAACCTTCCCATAGATGATCTCAAAGGGTGCTCTTCCAGTTACAGAATGAGTATTATTGTAAGCAAACTGTAAGAGGTGAAGATATTTGTCCCAAGTCTTCGGTGGACTTCCCACATAAGCTCTTAACATGTCCAGAATAATGCTATTTGTAACTTTCGTTTGTCCATTCGATTCTGGATGAAAAGATGATGAGAAATCTAGCTTAGTGCCTAGATTATGAAAGAATGCACTCTAAAAATCACAGCAAAACTTCGAATCTCGATCAAACACTATAATCTTTGGCAAGCCATGATGAACAAAGATACGATTAATGAATAAATGTGAAGCTTGCTGAGTTGTTAAAGTCTTCTTGCATGGGATGAAATAAGCTTGCTTACTAAAGCGATCTACTATTGTCCATATCATATCATTTTGATTCATGGTAGTAGGAAAACCTGCTATGAAATCCATGGATATTTGTTCCCAAGGTTGCATAAGAATAGGCAAAGGCCTTAGCAATCTCAGGGTCTTTCCTTTGTAACTCTTGATCTTCTGATAAGTGATGCATTCGGCTACAAACTTAGCCACATCTTTTCTTATAGTAGGCTAATGAAACTCTCTTGCTATCACTTGTAAAGTGGCAGTCACTCCTCTATGTCCCATATATGGTGGTTGGTGCATTTCTTCCATTACAATTTGTCTAAAGAGTCGAGTGATGCATAATTTCTTTTGATAAAAGAGGTATCCATCATTGCATGAATAGTCCAACATAGGATTCCAATTATTATTCTCTTATTTGTTCCATATATCAAAAAAGTCTGGATCCTCTTGATAAGAATTCTTTGTACCTTCGAAAGGTTGGGTCTCTACAACAGTGATGTTATTAATACTTGGCTTCTGCTAAGAGCATCAGCAACTACATTTTCTTTTCCAAGCTGATACTGAATCATGGGCTGAAAACTCTGTATAAATGATGCCCACTTGATGTGCCTATCAGATACTGGTCGCTGAGTTAACAAATGCTTGATACTTTGCTAATCGGTTTTGATAAGAAACTCAGCTCCCATCAAATAATGTTTCCACATTTGTAAGGCATGCACAACAATGGTTAATTCTTTATCATATGTACTATAATTGCATTCCACTGGTTTTAATTTTCAGCTCTCATATGCTATAGGATGTCCATCTTGCATAAGCACGGCTCCAATTCCATATCCACTAGCATCGATTACAACTACAAAGAATGGTCTAGAGAAATTGGGTAGTTGCAACACAGGAGCTTTCATAAGAGCTTCTTTCAAAGCTGCAAAAGATTTATCTTGATGCTCGGTCCATAAGAAATGCATAACTTTTCTAAGAAGGTCTGTCAATGGATGTGCAATGTATGCTAAATTCTTGACAAACTTTCTATTAAAACTACACAATCCCAAGAATGATCTTAATTCGTGTATATCTTGGGGTTTAGGCCATGTGACTATGCATTCAATCTTCTTTGGATCTACTCGAATCCCATCGGCGGATACTATGTGACCCAAATATCTATTTGATCTTGAAAGAAACTACTCTTTTCACGATTTGTGTACAATTGATTTTCTTTCAAGAGTGAAAAGACTAGCTTCAGATGTTCCTTATGCTCCTCAATGTCTTTGCTAAACACCAGAATATCATTGAAAAATACTACCACACAATCTTGGTGTTTAAGAAAGATTCGGTTCATCATTCTACTAAAAGTAGCTGGAGCATTAGTTAACCCAAAAGGCATAGCTAGGAATTCATAATGTCCCGTTTGAGTTCTAAAGGCAGTCTTGTATATATCCTCTTCTACCATACGAACTTGATGATAGCCAGATTTAAGATCTATCTTACTGAAGACCTTGGCCCCTTTCAATTTGTCTAAAAGTTTATCAATCCTATGATTGTATATTTGTTATTCACTTGATTTTGTTTAGTGCATGATAGTCTATGCACATTCGATAGGTTCCCTTTTTCTTTTTGACTAATAAGACAAGTGCTTCATAAGGAGAACTATTGGGTCTTATCAATCCTCTCCTCCACTTGCTTTTGAATTTCCTTTTGCTCTAGCTGGTTGACTCTATAAGGAGCTTTGCAAGGTGGAGTATTGCCTGGTAGGATTTTTATCCTATGATCTTCAAGTCAAAATCTAGGTGGTAAATCCTCTAAGAAACAATCAAAAATTTGAGAAAGAAACTTTTGGTGTTTAGGCTTAGTGTTTGGTTGAGTAGCTGTTACCGTGTTCACCAAAATCAGAGATGTCTTCTCATGTTTCCTAATTGCTCTCTTGGCTTGTGTATGGTTGAGTAAAGGAGTGATCTCAGGTTTCATAGAACTTTTCAGACATATTTCTTGTTTGTCCTTCTCAATCCACATCTAATGTGCCATAATCTATCTTAGGACTATATTGATGTCTCCATGGCATTCCTAAGATGATATCAACTCCCTGTAGTGGTGCCACTAGAAAGTCTCATCTATCCTTGTATGGTTTGATTGAAATTTCAAGATTCTTGACTTCTCTAGTGCAATTATACTTTGTCTTGGTTGAAGCAGCTTTGACTTTATAGTTAGATGGGAATGACTATAGGTTCATCTTTGCTAAGGCTCTTTTTGAAATGAAATCATGTGTACTACCATCGTCATTTAGAATAACAACCTCTTTTCGATTAATGAAACCTTTCATTTTCAAAAGAGCATGACAATTATACTTACCGCCCTCTTGCATGACTGCTTCGTCCTCAATCATGTGCACTTTCGTCGTCGGGGTCTTCTTTCTTTTGGGATGTTCAGTAGCTATATGTCCCACCTTGTTGCACCTGAAATACCTTATTTCTTTCTTCGGAAAATTTCCACCATTCGGCTTCGAAGAAGAATCTGTCTTTTGTGTAACAAAACCAATTTTAGATTTAAAGAAGGGCTTTTTATCAAACCTCTTTTTCTTATGGAAGGGTGCAGGCCGTTCCAAATCTTTCCCTTCCTTTGGGATTCCATTCTTCCTCTTACAATTCATTGCAAGAGAAATCGCAGAGTTCAGTGAGTGAGGATGAAACATGTAAATCTCGGCTCTCAACTTTGATTTTAGACCTACCACATACTTTCTTTGTTGATCTCACTCACTCACTTTCTCTAAGGATTGTAGTTGGATCAACATTTGCCAAAACCTATCAGTGTATGTGGAGATTGTTTCTTTATCGAATTGCCTAAAAGTATCCCACTATTGTCTAGTTTTTGCTTTGAAGTGTGAGGGAAGGAAGTCTCTCTTGATGAGCTTTTGAAAAGACTTCCAAGATTTTGGTCACCTTTTATTATGCTTAGTGATGTTTCACCAAAGTGCAGCACTCTCCACTAAATGATTTGCAGCACATTTAATCTTATCTTTTTTAAAGAATTTATCCCTTGAAAAGTAATCATCTAGTTGACTAATCCAAGACAAAACAGTGTGTGCATCTTTCTTTCCATCAAAATTTTAAAATGAGAAGGATTTTCTACTTATCTTACTCCCCTTTCTCAAATTATGTGCTCTCAGTGTGGCTTTGACTGTCCTGATAATAGGATCATCTTTGGAATCATCGTCGGATGACTCATCATCATATGAATGCCTCTTCCTTTTCTTACCATTGATTTTCTTTTCCAATCTCTCCCTATGCTCACACTCATCGACCAATTGTGCCTGAAGTGCGTCTAACTGCTCTTGAAGCGTGGGTGGTTGTGGCTGATTTGCCATGATAATGCGATAAATACAAATAAAGCGGAGCAGAGGAAAATGAGGATACTAAGTGTATGAAAAATTAAACGAAAGAAGTGTGATTTTGAGTGTATGGTAAGAAACAGATGGCAGAAGATACTAAGTGTATGAAATATAAAGCAAAAGAAATACTTATCTCGCTCTTTGATCGGACATAGAAAAGACTAGAGTGGGAGATATGTGATCGATGATGTTGCTTGTAGTCGTCTTTGCACTCGACTACTCTCCAATTAATTGCACAGTGATTTTGTGGTTCCATATCACCTTCTTGATTCAAGCTTCCTCAAATTTTGCTTTGCTCTCTCTTTTTTTTTTAATACACCTTTGCTCGTCGGTGGAGTGACCTCGCACTTTGTGTGTTGCTGATTGCCAAAAATTGTTGCCTTTGAAAAGTTCTCCCTTTAAGGGTCCCTTTTGTGAACCCTTTGGGTTCCCTTAAGAGGGTTATTAAACCTTTTTAATATATATATAGATATATAAATAAGGCCTTTGAATTTGGTGTGGAAACTCGAGTTATTGGATAGTGGACACTGTCAGACTGGACTCATGGAGTGCAAACTTCAAAGTCTGCATTGTGTAGATCGGCGCATGGGCCAAAATACTGCAAGGAAGCTTGCAGTCTAGTACTAAGCACAATGCTCAATGGCAAAGGCGACTATCTGCACGACGGCACAAAGCATGCGATGGCACTCTAGTGATGCAGTGGAGCCGTCTCTCAAGAGTGCTTCTGAGGACACGAATGGTTGGTAGATTAATAAACGCACGGGGCTGGTTCGATGGGGCAAGTTCCTAGAGTAGTAGAGTCCTCTAGTCTTTGGCTCTGGAGTCTGCATACACGAGACGGTGATGCAATGGCTCCTCTGAAGGCAGTGGACTACGCAATTCACGATGGCAATTGATTGCCCTATCAAGGCACGATGGCCAAGGTTGATGGCGTATGTGGGGGTTAAAGGTCACTGTGCCTTAACCCCAGTTATGTACAATACTCAAACACATATATAAATGAATGAAAAAGAAGATTAGGGTGGTTCTGCACCCACCAAACGTGTGTGGCTCTCTGTCTCTCTCTCTCCTTCTTCCATTCTTGCTTCCGTTGAGAGCACTCTCAACTGGTATCAGAGCCCGGGTGATCTAGCTGAGCGTGCATGAATGCTTGAAGCTCAGCAGCTCTGTGGGAGGAAGGAGAAGCTTTGTGGAAAGCTTTGTGGGTGACTTTACTTGCATCTAAGAGCCTGTTAAGAGCTTTCAAAGAAAAAGTCGTTTTTTGAGCTTTTCCCTGTTCCGTTCGATGACAGAGACTCCGTATTGACTTGTAGAGGCAACTATTGCTTGCTTTTGGTGTCCACATTACTTCAGGAGCCTGGAAACACCTTTATTCTTGAATCTGGGATCATTTCATTGGATTTCTGACTCACTGTGTCAGTTCCTGCGTTTTTTGCCCGGGTGTTGGAACTCAAGTTTGGAGCAACCATTTGCAGATCTGTCAGTTCCGGTGGACTCAGGAGGTCCTAAAACTTCTATGTTGCTCATCATTCGCACTCCGGTAGAGTTTACAGATAGCTCTGTTTCCAAAAACGTTTTTCAATCCGTGTGTTAAACCCAGTGATTGAGACCACGGTTTCCAAAACCGTCTGTCCCATTGCGTTCCGGATGCCCAAAAACCCCTACTTATCAGTTCTTGCGCGATTCGGTGAAGGATTTTCAGAGTTATAAATCTCTGTGTATTCGATTTCGTCTCTCTATTATGCATTTTTCATACTAAGGTTTTGAAACCTTAGATTTATGCCACATGGCAGTGGATAAGTGTTGACTCCCATTTCTCACTCATCGGTTGGGATTTTGGAGTTCTGGAAGAAGAGAGATATTTGCAGATTTTCTTGTTGAGTCCGATTATGCAATGGCGCCCATGTTTTGAAGCATCTCAGGTTCTATTTTCAGTAGCGCTCATTACCGTGGGACTATGATTTCTTGAGCATACCTTATGCAGATCACTCTGGTTGCAGTTTGAGCAGTGTGCGCTCATTCGTGGTATGCATTGGGTTGCAATGGATGATTTATAGGCCATTTGGATGCATTGCGGTCCTTGTTGGATGCGCTGATAGGCCCAAATTGCCTTGTGGGATGCTATTTTTTTATGGACGCTTTGCACATGGATGCTATTTTATGCTAAGGGACAGCTTTGAAACGTTGCAGGTGATGCATTGATAGTGCTATGCTCTCTTGGATGAGACATTATTGATGCATATGCCAGTGGACAGTGTTTATGCTTGAGTCATTTGGCACTTATTGGCATTTTCTTTTGGGCCAGATTTGCTCATATGGATGCATAGTATATGCACATGAGTCAGATGCATCTTTTGATGCTTTGAGCTTTGAATTTTGGTGATATTTCACTCTATTGTGGCATACACATTTGGGTGCACCTGGTATTTGGTGTGATTCTCTCTTGCAGGCACTAGCATTTGGGATTTTGCTTTATTTGCATCATGGCATCCTCTTCCATGCCTGAAAAGGAGTTTTTCAGCATTAAAAAGTTTGATGGGACAAACTTTTCTTTGTGGAAAGAACAGATAAGGGATGTGCTTATTCAAAAGAAGCAGATTAAACCCTTGGCAGGTATTGAAGCTAAGCCTGCGGATATGTCTGAGGATGATTGGAATGAGTTGGATGCATTAGCAAAGTCTACTATTAGACTTCATCTTGCAGAGTCAGTTTATTTCACAGTAGTAAATGAGCAGACTACGGAAGATTTGTGGAAGAAATTGTGTGCCACTTATGAAAAGGAAACTGCCTCTAATAAAGTTTACCTCATGAAGAGGTTGTTTGAGCTGCAGATGAAGGAAGGGGTCTCCATTGCTTCTCACTTGAATGAATTCAATATTATTTTCAGCCAGCTTCAGGCTCAGAAAATGAATTTTGATGCGGAGACTAAGGCAATATTTCTCTTATGTTCATTGCCATCCTCATGGGATACCTTCTTAAAAAGTTTGATGGGACAAACTTTTCTTTGTGGAAAGAACAGATAAGGGATGTGCTTATTCAAAAGAAGCAGATTAAACCCTTGGCAGGTATTGAAGCTAAGCCTGCGGATATGTCTGAGGATGATTGGAATGAGTTGGATGCATTAGCAAAGTCTACTATTAGACTTCATCTTGCAGAGTCAGTTTATTTCACAGTAGTAAATGAGCAGACTACGGAAGATTTGTGGAAGAAATTGTGTGCCACTTATGAAAAGGAAACTGCCTCTAATAAAGTTTACCTCATGAAGAGGTTGTTTGAGCTGCAGATGAAGGAAGGGGTCTCCATTGCTTCTCACTTGAATGAATTCAATATTATTTTCAGCCAGCTTCAGGCTCAGAAAATGAATTTTGATGCGGAGACTAAGGCAATATTTCTCTTATGTTCATTGCCATCCTCATGGGATACCTTCCGTACAGCTGTCAGTAACTCTGCACCTGGTGGAGTACTGAAATTTGATGATGTTGTGGGTAGCTTGTTGGCCGAGGAGATTAGACGGAAGTCTATGGATGGCAACAAGCAGGATGCAGCCTTAAATGTGCAAAGGGGCAGATCACAGTTCAGGGGGAAGTCCCAAGAAAGAGGGAAGTCACGTAGCAAATCCAGGGCACGGAACATTGAGTGTTACCACTGTGGCAAGAAGGGCCATATGAAAAAGGATTGCTACAAGCTAAAAAGAGAGCAAAGGGATAAGAAAAAGAATGCAAATTGGGGTGCAAATCAAAAGGAAGAGAGTCCAAGGGAGGACAAAGGAAAAGTGAAGATCGAGGAGATCAATGCAGTCACACATGATAGTGACAATGATGTTCTCTTCATGTCTAGTTTATCTACAGAGTTGCTTACCACTTCAGATGATGCATATTCCCAGGATTGGATTTTGGATTCTGGTGCTTCATTCCATGTTACTCCCCATAGGGAATGGTTCTCCACTTATGATAGTGGAAAGACAGGTTGTGTGCATCTTGGAAATGACTATGCATGTGACATAGTGGGAGCAGGTGACATAAAGTTTTCTTTTGCAAATGGGTCTGCATTTGTTTTGAAACATGTGAGACATGTGCCTAAGCTGACCAAGAGTCTTATTTCAGTGGGTCAGCTAGATGATGCTGGTTTTCACACCACTTTTGGCTTTCGGAGTTGGAAAATTCAGAAGGGATCTATGCTTTTGGCCAGGGGTGCCAAGTGTGGGACTTTGTATCCCTTACATGTATCAGGGGTATTTGATCATGTTGTTGCAATAACCGCGCAGCCAAGCACTTCTTTGTGGCATTGCAGGTTGGGGCACATGAGCCAGAATGGAATGAAACTCTTATGCCGTTTGGGTTATGTACCGCATTTGAGTTTCTCTGATTTTGAATTTTGTGAGCATTGTCTCTATGGGAAGCAGACTAAATCAGCCCATAAAAGAAGGGGAAAGAAAGAGTTTGAAATGCTTGATTTGGTGCATTCAGACGTATGTGGTCCCATGCCTACACGGTCATTAGGCGGGGCTGAATACTATGTGACATTCATTGATGATGCAACTAGGAAAGTGTGGGCTTATGCTATAGCTCGGAAGAGTGATGTGTTCCACGTATTTCAGAAATGGCTGGCCTTGGTTGAGAATCAGTCAGCTAGAACGCTTAAATGCCTACGGACTGACAATGGTGGAGAGTATCTCTCTCATGACTTTCAGCATTTCTGTGATACACGTGGGATTAAGAGGGAGCTCACATCCCCTCGTACTCCAGAGCAAAATCCCGTTGCAGAAAAGATGAATCGTACCATTCAAGAAAGTTTGCAATGCATGCTTTCCAATGCAAGTCTTTCTGGTGGTTTTTGGGCTGAGGCAATGAAGACTGCAGTGCATGTGATCAATAGATCACCTAGTAAGAGTTTGGATGGTGGTATTCCTGAAGAGGCATGGAGTGGCAAGAAGCCCTCTTACTCTCATTTGCGTATATTTGGGTGTGAGGCATATGCACATGTGCCAAAAGAGCTTCGAAAGAAGCTAGATCCTAAGTCTAGGAAATGCATCTTTCTAGGTTATGGTGAAAGTGGAGAGATGGGCTATCGTCTCTGGGATCCAGAAGCAAAGAAGATCATACGCAGCCATGATGTGGTCTTCAAGGAGAAGAAGATGCATAAGGCACCCATGAGGGATGTGGAAATGAGGAGAATCACTTTCCAGGATGTGAATCCACCTGCATATGTTGATAGGCAGCAAGCTGTCCATGCACCAAATGTGCAAGAAATGGTACAACCAAGTACTCCCACAGGTATACAATCAAGGGTAGATGATGGATCATCTATTGGTGGAAATGATGAGCCAAATGTGGCTGATATGCAAGTGGGACAGCAAGCTGAAATGCCCTTGAGAAGATCATCTAGAGTGTCTAGACCGCTTGATAGGTTTGTTCCAGGGGTAGACTATGTGATGCTTACTGATTGCGGGGAGCCTTCTTGCTACAGAGAGGCTATGATGCGTGAGGATCAATGCAAGTGGGAGTATGCTATGCAATCAGAGATGAGTTCACTTATGAAGAATAAGACTTGGGACTTGGTTTCTTTGCCACATGGAAAGAAAGCATTGCCATGTAAATGGGTCTACAAAATGAAGGTCACAGGTGATGATGTGCCTAGGTACAAGGCCCGTTTGGTTGCTAAAGGGTTCAAGCAAGAGAAGGGTGTGGACTTTGATGAGATATTCTCTCCGGTCGTGAAGATGACCACACTTAGATGCATGCTTGGACTAGTGGCAGTAGAGGATATGGAGCTTATGCAAATGGATGTCAAGACAGCTTTCTTGCATGGGGATTTGCATGAGGACATCTACATGGTGCAGCCGGAAGGCTTTGAAGAAAAGGGCAAAGAGCATTTAGTTTGCAAGCTGAAAAAGAGTCTCTATGGTCTTAAGCAAGCACCTAGAGAATGGTATCAGAAGTTTGATGCTTTCATTCGGTCCCAGGGTTTTAGAAGGAGTGAAATTGATCACTGCCTCTACACTAAAAGGGCTAAGGATAGTAGCCTGATAATCCTGGCACTATATGTGGATGATATGCTATTGGCTAGCAAGAATACTTATGAGCTAGATGCATTAAAGGCCAAGTTGCATGAGGCCTTTGATATGAAGGATTTGGGACTTGCAGGTCATATTCTTGGTATGCGCATCACGCGTGATCGGAGTAGGAAACTCCTTTGGCTTTCACAAAAAGAGTATGTTACAAAAGTATTACAGCGTTTCAATATGGAGGGGGGGAAGGCAGTGAGTACTCCATTGCCTCCATATGTGAAACTGACTCATACAGATAGTCCCAAATCAGATGAGGAAAAGGCCATGATGGCCAAGGTTCCTTATGCATCAGCAGTTGGGAGTCTTATGTATGCTATGATAGCTACTAGACCAGACATTGCATTTGCAGTGGGAGTTGTTAGCCGCTATATGGCTAATCCAGGAAAGAGGCATTGGGAGGCAGTTAAGTGCATCATGAGGTACATGAAGGGTACCAAGGAGATGTGCATTTGCTTTGGTAAAGGAGACATGCGTGTACTTGGGTACACAGATTCAGACTATGCAGGGCATGTGGAAGGGCATGTGGATAGTAGGAGATCCACTTCTGGTTATGTGTTCACCTTTGCAGGTGGTGCAGTGTCGTGGATGTCTCGTGCACAGAAGTGCGTGGCTTTGTCTACCACAGAGGCTGAGTATGTTGCAGCCACAGAGGGTTGCAAGGAGGCTATATGGCTTGATCGGCTAGTGGGAGATTTGGGGATTCATACAGGTGTACCGACATTGCATAGTGATTCCATGAGTGCTATTCAGCTAGCACGGAATCCGGTCTTTCATGCAAAGACCAAACACATTGAGGTCAGGTACCATTTCATCAGGGAGGTACTTGAGGACAAGCGCATAGAGCTTGTCAAGGTTCATACAGATGATAACCCTGCAGATATGCTGACGAAGAGTCTACCTAGTCAGCGGTTTGAGTATTGTCGTGTATTGATGGGCATTGGATAGTATGCTCACTGGTTGTTCTCCCTTAAAGGCACATTGTCCTTTAAGTGGGAGGTTGTGGGGGTTAAAGGTCACTGTGCCTTAACCCCAGTTATGTACAATACTCAAACACATATATAAATGAATGAAAAAGAAGATTAGGGTGGTTCTGCACCCACCAAACGTGTGTGGCTCTCTGTCTCTCTCTCTCCTTCTTCCGTTCTTGCTTCCGTTGAGAGCACTCTCAGCGTAAACAATGGCATTGATATTTAAAAGCTTCTCTATCATTGCAGAATTATAGGCCAGCTCCCTTTTGCAACAAGATGACCATGGTAAAAGCCCTGAATTTTTTCCTTTCTATCTTTCTTTCTGTGGGCTTTCTCTTCTTCGTCCTTGACAAAAACTTCTCCTTAACTTCCCACACGAGCCACAAGGTAGCCTTTTTCTTTCACAAGCGCTAAAGCATACCCTGAGCTCTAATACCACTAAAACCAAAAGGTAAACTCTTCCACACAAATTCACCACTTAATCAATTGGAGAAGAAGAACACAAATCACACCACAAAAGTGACATCAAACTGGGTACAATCTCCCCTCCCTAGATGAGTGGCTCACACTTCCTCATCTAGAGTATTTATGATATTTCATAAAAGCACAAGGAGCCAAAATTATCCCTCTCTTCCAAAATGAGGGATTTGCTTTACATAGCCATCTTTGGGCCCAAATTTGAATTATGTCCACTCCAAAATATATTGCTCAAACTTGCACTAATAAAGAAATACAAAATTGGGCCATGGCCATAAATAATGCATTGTGCGACACCTCGATTGGTACCCTCACACTAGCTCCAATCCTTGCTATGAGTTCCATCACCTGTACTCAAGCCACCAATTACATTAGTTATGAACGATCGATTGAACGAATCAACGAATCAACCGATCCCAACATAACTGTGCTCAAAGCACAATAATCAAGCACAACACCAATAACACTAGCGACATTAATATTAACATGGAATCACCCACAATACCAACCATCTAGCATGGCAAAACACAAGCTAGTCAAGCATCCCCAACCAACCACACAAGGTATCCACTAGGATCCCCGCCACGTCTGGTGCGCTCCTATGGAGTGCTTTGCCATAGTCACAAGACTAAAATAATAAAGTCCAAAGCAAGATATACCAAAAATATAATTTTTGTAACAATGATAAACAAGCATGGAATGTAGATTTGTGGGATTGACATTTGTGGCAGTGCGCATTTCTTTTCGGTGGGGATGCTAGACAGTGCTGGTCAAGACCCAAAAAGATATCCCCCCAAGTATCATTCAGAGGTAGCACTTGACACATTCCAGTCATTCAGATATGTGGAATCAAAGTGTTGGGTGATAATAAATGGACCACTTGTGCCAACATGTGCTCTTGAGGAGGTAGGTTGAAGAACCTACTATGCTTCCGAGAACATTTTATATGGAGCTGCGCTTTGGGGAGGCAGTCTCTTCGCCTCTAGGTGGAATGAAATTGAGAAATCCAAAATCTCAAGCTTCTTGAGAGCCACGGCATCCACGCATTACTCCATCTTTCTCCTAGAGATGGGTGCCATACCTAGAGCCCCTTGGCATGGAGAGAATGAAAATAACTAGCCAAGTCACGCATCTATCACATGGCCTCTTCCCGGTCACTATATGGGAAGCAAGCACTGCCCCTATAAGAGTAAACTCCAATTTTGTTAGATGATGGATACAAGGAGGTAGTTCTATTGGCGGGGGGTAGAGATCCTTATGATGGACCCACTAATAGATCTGCGGGTCAATTGGGCTTTTCTTTAGAGGGGTCTCCTTCACGCATGGGACCAGATAGAGCGTCACACAAAATTTCTCCAACAGTCTCGTCAGCTTTTTCCGCACTTTAGGGCACCTTCATTGCAGCTAGGGGTAATTGCATGTACTCCTACTCCCTAGAGTTAATACCTTAATCAACTCAATGGATAGTTATTGCCATCCATATTGCATCCCATAGATTATGTAGTGAGATAGCAAGATGCCCTCCTTTAGCCACCAACTATACATGCACATGCTATGACTCAGGGCAATCGAGCACCATGCATTGTTTGCTTGCACCAACCACCACCCTTGCAAGACATACAAGTTAGACTCCCACATCTCTCTTTTATTCGCTCTTCTATTGTAGCTTTCCTCTTGGTGGGATTACCTTTGTGTGACGATATTGTCTCGTTTGTCTACAACATCAATGATGAAGTCAGCCAACATTCTCATCCATCCATCTATTGTTTCTCATTGGATATGGACTTTCAATCTTTAACCAATGTTTTGGATGGATGATGTTTAGTCCTTGATTGAAGACTTGTACAATCCCATAGGCCATATCTAGTCTCTTGAGGATGATAATGTATCATTATCATCATCATCTCGTTGGAGCTACCTCTCCTTGCTCCAAATACACAAAGGTGCATAAGGAAACACACGTGCATGCACACATGCATGGATGTACCACAATGCAAACTAGGTCCCAAACATAGAAATACACAAGTGTGCCTAACAATCACTCAAGACATTCTTTGCAAAAAAAAACAATCACTAAAGACATTTAACATGATAATACCTCAATATTTAATATGATAATCACTCAAGATATCAAGATGCCCTCTTTCAACCACCAACTATATGTGCACATGCTGCGACTTCTAGCAATTGAGGATGAGCACCATGCGTTGCTCGCTTTTGCCACAACCCACTTGAGACATCCAAGTTAGATTCCCACATGTCTCTTTTTGACCCCTATTCAATTGTAGCTTTCCTCTCATAATATGGAAGAATGAGAACATTGGCTGCCTTCATAGTTGAAAAGGTAGACAGACGAGACCCTCTCGCCATACCAAGACAAACATCACCTCACAGCACACCCTTCCATGGGTAATCCCACATCTATTGTTTCTCATTGGATATGGATGTTCAATCCTTAAACCAATGTTTTGGATCGATGACACTCAGTCCTTAATTGATGACTTATACAATCCATATCTGGCCTCTCGAGGATGATAATGTATTATCATCATTATCATCTCTTGGGTGCTGGGTCTCCTTGCTCTCCACAGGAACACACACACACACACACACACACACACACACACACACACATGCAAATTAATGCAAACTAGGTCCTAAACATGATGATAATCACTCAATACATCTAATATGATACACAAGTGTGCCTAACAATCACTCAATACATCTAATATGACAATCACTCAAGACATTTAACATGATAATCACTCAAGATATTTTAACACATGCATCATTGCATATCGACTACAAGACTATGAACCATGTCTGTAACAATTCTAGTTTCAATACATTTATGCACATTTTAAAAATTAAAAAAGTGTTTGTAAGTAGACTCATTGGAATCATCACATTGTGATATGTATAATGACTCATTTTGCATCATTTTGTGATGTATTTTAGAAGAAAAAAAATGCACTATATGACAAATGTTTTAAAAAAAAAACTTGAGTACAAGTAGCTAATTAGGATTTCCTCTGTCTTGACAATTGTCCTACTCTAATACAAGTGGACTATGGTGACTTTAATGTCTTCCCTTACCCTATTCCCCATTGATATCTTCCAACCTCTCTCATCTACCCTTGTCTAGCCTTCATCTTTGTCTCCATTCTTTATTGGAGTCAATCTTTCGATTATCCTTTTCTTTTAGCTTGTAAGGTTGATCCTATGCTCTAGTTCTATTTTTTCATCATAAATGTTGTAGTTTATTCTTGGATAAATAATCATGGTGTTCTAAGAAAGGAGTACAACTTAACTAGAGCCGCATATTTAGTTAGACTTTAATGAAATTAGTGTTGCTTTTCAAATAATTTGAGACCATACTAGAAATGGTAGAAATGCATTGTGATCAACCATGGTAAGGGCCTAGTTAGCAAGACGACTTGTAATGGGGATGTTCTTTTTTGTTGCAAGATTAAAAAACATGCTAGGTCTTTAAGAAATTGGTTTGAAATTTAAAAATTAGCATAGATTATGCAATATGTTTTAGATACAAGGTTGCATACCCAGCTCACAATATATTAGTCTCCCCCATCCTTCATTTACTAGCTGTACATAATTCTAAATCTAAAAACCACATCAACAAGCCTACACCACTCTCGAACCCCTGATCTTCTATATCCCAATGCTCTCAATCATCACCACTAATCCGCTATCTCTACTGAAATGCAACATCCGCTTTTAGGTCATAGCTTTCTCCTTCCACCTCTCACATCTATATCATATACTTTGAGTTATCATATATTTACTAATTATCTTTATTGTATTGATAATAGGCATGAGTATTCTAGTTACTAAAATACACAATTTTAAATCTACAAACCAATTACGTACTCAACTTTGATATCGACAAGCCTACAGCAATGCTCAAACCCCTGATCTTCTATGTCCCAATGCTCTCAATCATCACCACCAATCTGCTATCTCTACTGAAATGCAACATCTACTTTTAGGTCATACCTTTCTATTTCCACCTCTCACATCTATATCATATACTTTGAGTTATCATATATTCACTAATTATCTTTATTGTATTGATAATAGGCATGACCATTCTAGTTACACTTAAATATGACAAATCAAATACTAGTTCTTGAAAAGGTGAGGTATGTAGCATGACACGGTCAATGATGATGTACATAGCAGATCTATTGCACTTATGGCTCATCATAAGCATGCAAGGGCATGCCTACAATGATGTGCTTGTTCATCATCATCTAGGAGTATTAATCATGTTGCGATTGAAATGTCTAGTGATTATCTACTACACTTCTCGAGAGTGAGTTATGATTATATGACATATGGTGCTTGGCTACATTCAAATCTATCTCATGAGCATGAGGAGTTCTCTTATTTGGGTGTTGACACATGATAGCTCCATCTAGTATGAGTGGTGTTGGTTGAGATGCTAGTTGACTATCTACTTCCTTCTTAATTGGTAGGACTTGTCAAAGGTTATGATTGTAGGCCATATGATGCTTGATACAATCAGATCTTCTTATTGGGTACGTGATAGCTATACCTCCTATTAGTGGTGTCAATTGAGGAATATACATTTTGTACGATGTTCATGTGCCAAGTGATCATGTTGTCACATTGATGCCATTTTCTTGCTCTAAGCTTTCATGGGATGATTTGTTGAGAGATCAACTCAACATCATGTGATTACATGTGCATAGCACTAACACATATAGAGTGCTATAAAGGAAAGGGTTAGATGCCCTAACCCTAACCCTAAATGGGTTTCTATATATTCTACATTTTCAACTAAATTTAGTGTACAATTAGTCATTTGTGGTGTGCTCTATATCTGTGCCCTCTCTTCTCATCTCCACTCTTCATATTTTGTCATGGTATTAGAGCATTCCGCTAAGGTGCCATCCTTCTTGTGAGAGTGAGAGAGATCAATTGAGAGATTCAGTGATTGTGAGCTTACTCTGTTCACTTCCATTGAGTGATAGGATTTCCGTTCATTCACAATTTTTCATCATCACTTTCTTGAGGATTCTTATGAGAGATTTTCTTCATTGCATGTAAGAGATATTCTTCTCTTTTATACGTGAGAGAGAGAGAGAGAAAGAGAGAGAGAGAGAGAGAGAGAGAGAGAGAGAGAGAGAGTTTTGGCCTCACCTTCCGGTAGATACAAAGCCAGAGCATTCACAAATCCCTTGCTATCTACAACGAGCACTTTAAGCAACAAAGGAAGCACCACGCTCAACATACGATTTGCCCAAGCAATTCGATGTCTTCATCAACCACGACTTAGCATCTCCAAAGCTTAGCAAGCAAGCTTCTTTGTAAACTCGGCTTCCCATGCTCAACAAGCACTCAGCAAGGCACTACAAGGCAAGGCGCCCTACATACAAAGGACTCTTAAGCTTCAGCCAACAAGCCTCTGTACTACAATAGAGCTGACCACCAAGTGCAACAACTACCTACCACTGTGAAGCCTCCATCGACTTCTACAACCAAGAAACACCTCACTACCATCCTCTACACCATCTACAAACAACAGTGGCTTAGTCAAGGTGGCATGACGAGTCTCCATTTCCATCAACTTCTACAAACCCAGATTCAACGAGCTCCTACAAAGGCGACCATCTATGATCAACACCTCCATAACAGTTGAGGACTAGTGCTCACCTAGTGGCCTCAGTCGGCAAACAAGCGTCTATAGCTCTCCCAGAGGTTGCTCCATCTCTGCATCAGCGACTCAAATGCTTAGCGCCAATAATCTCATCACATTGACTCACGCTCATACATAGTGGCGCAATGTCCAAACACCCTTGCTCTTCATACGACCTACGATAGCAGACTAGTTGAGGCCGACTAGTGGCTTGACCAGTAGATTGGCACCTCCATGAACATGCTCACCGCTTGCAACAACTCCTGCGGTTTCTCCAGCCCGCTACAAATAGCAAAGTGCTAGCCCAGACCACACAAGCTCCTCGCTTCATAAGGAAGATAGCCAGCATCGCTGCCCAACCTCTAGGCTCCAAGGCTCCTACAATGTGTACCTCCAAATGATGAGATCCCACGA
Organism: Dipteris shenzhenensis; assembly: GCF_047967505.1. Lineage (NCBI taxonomy): Eukaryota > Viridiplantae > Streptophyta > Polypodiopsida > Gleicheniales > Dipteridaceae > Dipteris > Dipteris shenzhenensis. The sequence goes on along the minus strand of NC_141613.1, from coordinate 47,459,671 downwards.
CTCGCTGCCTTCTACTCAACAAGCCCTTCTGCGACAACCAAGTGGCTCCTACCGGATGACTCGTCGACCACAAACCTTTATCCAAAATTTCGTTATTGGAATCTAACACATTCCAGGGGAATCTAAAATATTATGTCCTAGGTCTTATCCTCTAGATACATGGCATCCATCCCACTACGACACATGGCACCACCATTCAATTGACACCTGTCCAAACCTATCCTAGAGGCACCCAAAACAAAGAGCCACATGTCTTCTTATCTCCCATGTGGCACTATGCCACATCAGCACAGGGAGACCCTATCTGCCACATCAACACTCCACCCTAGTAGCCACATCATCAATCTTGCTCAGTGACACATCATCATTGACATGTGGCATCGTGCCATGTCACCCTATCCAATCAATAGCCACCTCACCAACTGCCATGTGGCACTACCCCCTGTAGGCACATTGGACCCCTGCCAGGCATGTGACCACCTGCCACATCAACACAAGGCTCCATAGGCACACCCCTTGCTAAGCACAGCTACCACATCATCAATCAATGTGACTCACCGTGCCACATCGTCATTGAGCACTTTGCACCCTTTTTGCCCCTCCACCTAGATCAAGTCATATCTCTTGATCCAGGAAGAATTTGAGGGCGATCCAAAAAAGAAGATTGATTGATTTTTTGTGCTCTATGGGCTCGTTACATCATGCACACATTCCAATGCAAGTATCACTCACTTTTGAGACTCACTCCAACAAATCCACTTCCTTCATGCACATTAGCCTCTACATCAACACATCTGATCTAGCTCCTAAAATGAACAAAGAAAAGGAATTATTTGCTACTCTTTCATTGCTCGACGATTGTTCTAGTTCTAGTTCAAAGTATTTTAGATCATCCATAGTGGAGAGAACTCCAAAGCGGCCAATCAAAGCCATGTCAAAGAATTCCTAAATAGTTCCTACTCAGAGTCAGTCCCAGTGCTTGCATGTGGTTTCACATCATCACATTACATGAAACTTGATGTTCATCAGTTCAGTGAGCAGACTGTTGGAACACTGAAAGGAAAGAGTAGAGTTGACACAAAATCAGAATACTTACTTATAGAATGAAGAAGAAAGAGGTCCTTAAGTAGGCACCTCATACAAGGTCACTGACATCACTGATGACCTCAAAGCTCCACAATCATCTCCTCAATCTGCTCCTAGATTCACTCAATCATCCTATGTGGCTTTTCCACCACCTAACTGTGCTTGTGGGCACCTAACTGTGCCTCTAGCACTCACACATAGAAACATAAGGTGTGCCTGAGGCATACACCTTGAGATATCCCAACAAACCCCCCCTCAAGGAAATGCCTCAGGCTATGTCAAGGATACATCTAGTCTCATAGTTTCTCATGCCATCTCATGGTGGTCAAGGATAAATCTATGGCTAGGTTCTCATGCTAGCAAGGGTTCCCTTGGGTGTAAGGTAAACAGAAAGGGATACAAACAGACCTTCCAATGGTTATCTCCCCTACATGTACATGCACACAATGTCTGTAGGAGGTACCATGGAACAAAACATACACATGGCCTACATCATAAGGTGGCCAGAGGTGTTTACAAAACACACAAAACACAATAGTTTATTTCATTCATTTTGGAGGACTATCCAGGCTGAGTACCTTGACATAAAAAGAGAGATCTGGAGCATACATAGAGATGATTTAAAATGCATAATCTTCATGGGATGCCTCATCTTGTGGAGGCAAATTCACTGTAAGTAGATTTGCATTTTCTGTCTTTGCTTTGTCTCTGCAAAACTTCTCACTATGGTTGTTTTTGCCACAGTGCTTGCATGGATTAACTTTGAAGCAGTCCTTTGAAAGGTGATTTGTCTTTCCACAGTGATTGCAAGGAGAATACTTGCCCTTCTGGAATTTCATAACATAAGCAGTGTCATTGCCTTTCCTTAGCTCCATGTGTCTTTCTTCTTCTTGGAGAGCTGAGATAATGCCTTCAAGGTTTGGATTGGGAAGATTCTTCAAAGTGCTAACAATGTGATCAAAACTTTCAGGCATACTCTTAAGTAGCACTGCCATAGCATCATCAAGGGTGATAGGAGAGTTGATAGAAGCTAACTGAGTCATAAGACTCCGCATATAGTTGACATGAGCAGCTAAAGTAGTATCACTTGCCATCTTTAATTCAAAGAAAGAGATTTTAAGTGATAGTTTAGATATGTGAGAGCTTGCACCAAAAATCAAATCTAGCTTCTGCCATGCTTCCGATGGAGACTCCAAGTCAGATATATGATGTATGTAATCATCACCCAAAGCTAAAGCAATTATACCATATGCTTTTTCTTCTCTTGCTGGATCCCTTGCTGGTCGTGTCGGAGCTGAAGATTCTCCAGCATTTGAGGCCGTAGAAGAAGTGGTAGGAGTAGGTTTGACAAGTCCCCATAAGTTCTCCCGCATCAATGCAAATTTTACCTTCATTTGCCATGTATGGAAGCCCTTTCCATTGAACTTCTCAAGATTATATAAGGTAGCCATGAGAGGGTCTAACCCAGATATTGGGCAGTGTCTATCTCTCTCACAAGGCAAAAAGAACTGAAATACTTCCAAAGTATAGGCACTTGATGTAGCAAATAGTAGTGACTAGTTTTCAAACAATGATGCTACTTTTTGCATGCTTCATAGAAGTGGATGAAAACACTTTCCAATCACAACCAGGTCTAGCAAGTCAAAACAAAACTGAAGCAACACTTGTAGTGAAGTTATTGAAAACTTCAAAAGACTAGAAATGCTAGAGTAGCATTTTATGTAGCATCATTTTCAAAAGTATGTCAAAACTGTCAAAACTAGAGAGCTGAACTTGGAGGGCTCATATCACACTCTTCAAAGCAAAAGAAAGGGGGCTTTCTGAGGCAAAAGAAAGCTGGTATACCACAGTAGATCCTCTGGGAAGAAGAGGCGAAAATATGCGTCAGGTCGCCTTCACCTTCTTGAACAAAGTCGACTGGTTTTTCTCTGTTTTCTCCTTCAATATGCAACCATTGCTGCTCAGATTTCAGCACAAGGTAGCTCTAGGTATGGAGAAGCTTGCCCTGGAAAGAATTAGACAGCAGGCGCAGAGAACTTGCAGCAAAGAACTTCGACGATTTTCCTATAATGGCGACGAGCAGACGCAATGATTCGTCGATTCCTTGCAGCCAGGAGTTCGCCCCAACTAGGTGGATCCTCAGCTGGAAGGGCGTGGGAAATGAGTGAGAATTGGAGGAGAACAAGCTTAAGCAAGTTTTTGGAAGAAGAGGGAGAGATGGTGAAGAAGAAGAAGATGATGATGATGATGATGTGGCAAAAATGGGCTCAAGGGGGATCAAATGGCTCTGATACCATGTTGGAACACTGAAAGGAAAGAGTAGAGTTGACACAAAATCAGAATACTTACTTATAGAATGAAGAAGAAAGAGGTCCTTAAGTAGGCACCTCATACAAGGTCACTGACATCACTGATGACCTCAAAGCTCCACAATCATCTCCTCAATCTGCTCCTAGATTCACTCAATCATCCTATGTGGCTTTTCCACCACCTAACTGTGCTTGTGGGCACCTAACTGTGCCTCTAGCACTCACACATAGAAACATAAGGTGTGCCTGAGGCATACACCTTGAGATATCCCAACACAGACTTCAGAGTGTTCAAGGATATTGATTGACAGATCAGTGGACAGATTGCACATGGTTTGATTTCACACACACATGCCACTATTGTAAAGCATATTTGGCTATTTTTTGGCATTGTGCACATCATTTGAAGCCTTGTAAAGCCTCTTGGCTATTCCCAGCATCATTTGGCACAAGCCTTGCAATAGATTGGATTATATATTACAGTTCTATCTTCACCGACAATTTAGATTTCACTTGCTGTAGTCAATGTTTTGCAATTGATTCAGACAATGATTTTGCAGACACTGAGTACATTTCTTGCACCATGTCTACGACTAGCAACCTCAATCTGGAGGCATAGACAACTCCCATTATGGCACATGGAAATACCAGATGGAGACTATTCTTGTACTTCAGGACAAATGGGAGTATGTCAATGGATCTACACCTAGACCATTGGATGCTCCAGCTAGCAGTAGCTCGACTCCACCTGTTGTCACAGCACTAGCAGTGGGATCTCCAGCTATACCAATAATTTTCGCACTGGTAGCAGATTTTACCATTGCCCCAGCACAGGCAGAATGGAACAAGAAAGACAAGTATGCATATCATCTGATCAAGTAGAATGTGCAAGATGTCATGCTAGGATAGCTCAACAGAGTCAAGACATCAAAAGAAGCATGGGATATGTTCACAGCTCTCTATGAGTCCAAGAACACTTCCAAGATTCTCACATTGAGAAACCAGATCAACCAGAGTTTCTGCAACAACAATGAAACCAATCATGCTTACGTACTCAGGATCAAAAAATTACAACAATCAACTCGCAGTAGTAGGAGAGACCATGAATCCAGAAGAAATGGTTCAAGTCATCCTGAATGGACTAGGAGAGGGGTACGAGAATCTAGTCCAATGTATTGCCATCCAACAACAAATTCTGACACTAGAAGAACTTTAGTTAGTTTTACTTGGTGAAGAACTCACGATGCAAGCCATTCATGCATGCAAAGGTCATTCCAATGATCAAGCATTCACAACTTTAGATAGAACTAGAGGTAGAGGCAGAGGTCATTCCACCGAAGCGGTCATCATCATCAACAAAATCATTATCAAAGTCAAAATCAGAATCAACATCAACATCATCCTCAGTGACATCAGAATCAGCAAAGAGGAAATCATTCCAATCAAGAAAGATTCCAAGGACGAGGGAATGTATCCACCAACATGTCTAACATTCAATGCAACTATTGTCATAAGTTTGGACACTATGAAAGAGATTGCCACAAAAAGCAGTACGACCAAGGCAGTCTATCTAGTTCAAGGGATAAGCATTGTCCCTATGAATAATTTCACTAGTAAGAAAGGATTGGTGAAAGAGGTACTCTATGTTCCGAAGCTCAGCAAGAACCTCTTGTCAGTAGGTTAAGAGGGAACACAACTACCGAGTCATCTTCGATGGAGATAAGGGCACTATCAGAGACAAATCTAGAGGATTTCAGTGAGTAGGAAAAGCAGTCAAGAAAGGACGCTTGTTCAAAATGCTAGCCATAGTAGCAGATTTGCATGCCATGTCAGCTCCACCACCAACAGATGCCACTTTCCACAAAATTGCACAAGAGATATGGACATGTCAATTTCAAAAGCTTGATAGAGCTCAGGAATTAGAATATGGCAATTGGGATTCCTAAGCTACAATTTCTTGGAAAAGTTTGCGACGCATGCTACTTCAACAAACAAAAGCAAATCAATTTCGATAGAAGCACCTCTCGAGCACGAGGTATCCTTGATTTGATTCATATAGATATATGGGGTTATGCCCAGACCTGCAGCATCAATGGTTCACTTTACTACTTGCCTTTCATCAACGACTATAACAAATATTGTTGGGTCTACTTTCTAAAAGAGAAATCTGAAGTGTTTTCTAGATTTCAAGAATTCAAAGCCATGGGGTATAAAACCAGACAGGTAGAAAGATCAAATTCATGAGATCATACACATGAGGTGAATACATGTCTTCAGCATTTATGAACTTTTGTAGAAGTCACGGCATTCAAAGACAATTCACTTGTGCAAATACTCCTCAGTAGAATGCAAGAGCTAAAAGATACTTTAGCAAATAGTGCTAGAGCACTGCTTAGTGAGAAGCATCTTCTGAATAAGTATTGGGAAGAAGCAATAGCCACTGCAAACTACTTGCTTAATCGGCTTCCTACCAAACCAATTCAAGGTATGACACCTTATGAAGCATTCACTGGACACAAGCCATGCATTGGGCATCTCTGCATATTTGGCTGCATAGCATATGCCCACATACATGATGGCCATTGCAGGAAATTGGATGCAAAGTCACGTAAATGCATCATGGTTGATTACAGCAAAGTCACGTAAATGCATCATGGTTGGTTATAGTGAAGAAAGCAAAGCATACAAGTGTGGGGGTTAAAGGTCACTGTGCCTTAACCCCAGTTATGTACAATACTCAAACACATATATAAATGAATGAAAAAGAAGATTAGGGTGGTTCTGCACCCACCAAAACTTGTGTGGCTCTCTGTCTCTCTCTCTCCTTCTTCCATTCTTGCTTCCGTTGAGAGCACTCTCAACTGGTATCAGAGCTCGGGTGATCTAGCTGAGCGTGCGTGAATGCTTGGAAGCTCAGCAGCTCTGTGGGAGGAAGGAGAAGCTTTGTGGGAAGCTTTGTGGGTGACTTTACTTGCATCCGAGTGTGCAGAGACCTTGGAGGAACCTTTGGAAAAGTCACTTTGGCTTTACGAAGTGGTTTTGAGAGCCTGTTAAGAGCTTTCAAAGAAAAAGTCGTTTTTTGAGCTTTTCCCTGTTCCGTTCGATGACAGAGACTCCGTATTGACTTGTGGAGGCAACTATTGCTTGCTTTTGGTGTCCACATTACTTCAGAAGCTTGGAAACACCTTCATTCTTGAATCTGAGATCATTTCAGTGGATTTCTGACTCACTGTGTCAATTCCTGCGTTTTTTGCCCGGGTGTTGGAACTCAAGTTTGGAGCAACCATTTGCAGATCTGTCAGTTCCGGTGGACTCAGGAGGTCCTAAAACTTCTATGTTGCTCATCATTCACACTCCGGTGGAGTTTACAGATAGCTCTGTTTCCAAAAACGTTTTTCAGTCCGTGTGTTGGACCCAGTGATTGAGGCCACGGTTTTCAAAACCGTCTGTCCCATTGCGTTCCGGACGCCCAAAAACCCCTACCTATCAGTTCTTGTGCGATTCGGTGAAGGATTTTCAGAGTTATAAATCTCTGTGTATTCGATTTCGTCTCTCTGTTATGCATTTTTCATACTAAGGTTTTGAAACCTTAGATTATGCCACATGGCAGTGGATAAGTGTTGACTCCCATTTTCTCACTCATCGGTTGGGATTTTGGAGTTCTGGTAGAAGAGAGATATTTGCAGATTTTCTTGCTGAGTCCAATTATGCGATGGCGCCCATGTTTTGAAGCATCTCAGGTCCTATTTTCAGTAGTGCTCATTACCGTGGGACTATGATTTCTTGAGCATACCTTATGCAGATCACTCTGGTTGCAGTTTGAGCAGTGTGCGCTCATTCGTGGTATGCATTGGGTTGCAGTGGATGATTTATAGGCCATTTGGATGCATTGCGGTCCTTGTTGGATGCGCTGATAGGCCCAAATTGCCTTGTGGGATGCTATTTTTATGGACGCTTTGCACATGGATGCTATTTTAAGCTGAGGGACAGCTTTGAAACATTGCAGGTGATGCACTGATAGTGCTATGCTCTCTTGGATGAGACATTATTGATGCATATGCCAGTGGACAGTGTTTATGCTTGAGTTATTTGGTACTTATTGGCATTTTCTTTTGGGACAGATTTGCTCATATGGATGCATAGTATATGCACATGGGTCAAATGCTTTGAGTTTTAAGTTTTTGGTGATATTTCACTCTATTGTGGCATACACATTTGGGTGCACCTGGTATTTGGTGTGATTCTCTCTTGCAGGCACTAGCATTTGGGATTTTGCTTTATTTGCATCATGGCATCCTCTTCCATGCCTGAAAAGGAGTTTTTCAGCATTAAAAAGTTTGATGGGACAAACTTTTCTTTGTGGAAAGAACAAATAAGGGATGTGCTTATTCAAAAGAAGCAGATTAAACCCTTGGCAGGGATTGAAGCTAAGCCTGCAAATATGTCTGAGGATGATTGGAATGAGTTGGATGCATTAGCAAAGTCTACTATTAGACTTCATCTTGCAGAGTCAGTTTATTTCACAGTAGTAAATGAGCAGACTACGGAAGATTTGTGGAAGAAACTGTGTGCCACTTATGAGAAGGAAACTGCCTCTAATAAAGTTTACCTCATGAAGAGGTTATTTGAGCTGCAGATGAAGGAAGGGGTCTCCATTGCTTCTCATTTGAATGAATTCAACATTATTTTCAGCCAGCTTCAGGCTCAGAAAATGAATTTTGATGCGGAGACTAAGGCAATATTTCTCTTATGTTCATTGCCATCCTCATGGGATACCTTCTGTACAGCTGTCAGTAACTCTGCACCTGGTGGAGTACTGAAATTTGATGATATTGTGGGTAGCTTGTTGGCCGAGGAGATTAGACGGAAGTCTATGGATGGCAACAAGCAGGATGTAGCCTTAAATGTACAAAGGGGCAGATCACAGTTCAGGGGGAAGTCCCAAGAAAGAGGGAAGTCTCGTAGCAAATCCAGGGCACGGAACATTGAGTGTTACCATTGTGGCAAGAAGGGCCATATGAAAAAGGATTGCTACAAGCTGAAAAGAGAGCAAAAGGATAAGAAAAAGAATGCAAATTGGGGTGCAAATCAAAAGGAAGAGAGTCCAAGGGAGGACAAAGGAAAAGTGAAGATCGAGGAAATCAATGCAGTCACACGTGATAGTGACAATGATGTTCTCTTCATGTCTAGTTTATCTGCAGAGTTGCTTACCACTTCAGATGATGCATATTCCCAGGATTGGATTTTGGATTCTGGTGCTTCATTCCATGTTACTCCCCATAGGGAATGGTTCTCCACTTATGATAGTGGAAAGACAGGTTGTGTGCATCTTGGAAATGACTATGCATGTGACATAGTGGGAGCAGGTGACATAAAGTTTTCTTTTGCAAATGGGTCTGCATTTGTTTTGAAACATGTGAGACATGTGCCTAAGCTGACCAAGAGTCTTATTTCAGTGGGTCAGCTAGATGATGCTGGTTTTCACACCACTTTTGGCTTTCAGGGTTGGAAAATTCAAAAGGGCTCTATGCTTTTGGCCAGGGGTGCCAAGTGTGGGACTTTGTATCCCTTACATGTATCAGGGGTATTTGATCATGTTGTTGCAATAACCGAGCAGCCAAGCACTTCTTTGTGGCATTGCAGGTTGGGGCACATGAGCCAGAATGGAATGAAACTCTTATGCCGTTTGGGTTATGTACCGCATTTGAGTTTCTCTGATTTTGAATTTTGTGAGCATTGTCTCTATGGGAAGCAAACTAAATCAGCCCATAAAAGAAGGGGAAAGAAAGAGTTTGAAATGCTTGATTTGGTGCATTCAGACGTATGTGGTCCCATGCCTACACGGTCATTAGGCGGGGCTGAATACTATGTGACATTCATTGATGATGCAACTAGGAAAGTGTGGGCTTATGCTATAGCTCGGAAGAGTGATGTGTTCCAGGTATTTCAGAAATGGCTGGCCTTGGTTGAGAATCAGTCAGGTAGAACGCTTAAATGCCTACGGACTGACAATGGTGGAGAGTATCTCTCTCATGACTTTCAGCATTTCTGTGATACTCGTGGGATTAAGAGGGAGCTTACATCCCCTCGTACTCCAGAGCAAAATCCAGTTGCAGAAAAGATGAACCGTACCATTCAAGAAAGGTTGCAATGCATGCTTTCCAATGCAAGTCTTTCTGGTGGTTTTTGGGCTGAGGCAATGAAGACTGCAGTGCATGTGATCAATAGATCACCTAGTAAGAGTTTGGATGGTGGTATTCCTGAAGAGGCATGGAGTGGCAAGAAGCCCTCTTACTCTCATTTGCGTATATTTGGGTGTGAGGCATATGCACATGTGCCAAAAGAGCTTCGAAAGAAGCTAGATCCTAAGTCTAGGAAATGCATCTTTCTGGGTTATGGTGAAAGTGGAGAGATGGGCTATCGTCTCTGGGATCCAAAAGTAAAGAAGATCATACGCAGCCATGATGTGGTCTTCAATGAGAAGAAGATGCATAAGGCACCCATGAGGGATGTGAAAATGAGGAGAATCACTTTCCAGGATGTGAATCCACCTGCATATGTTGATAGACAGCAAGCTGTCCATGCACCAAATGTGCAAGAAATGGTGCCACCAAGTACTCCCACAGGTATACAATCAAGGGTAGATGATGGATCATCTATTGGTGGAAATGATGAGCCAAATGTGGTTGATATGCAAGTGGGACAGCAAGCTGAAATGCCCTTGAGAAGATCATCTAGAGTGTCTAGACCGCCTGATAGGTTTGTTCCAGGGGTAGACTATGTGATGCTTACTGATTGCGGGGAGCCTTCTTGCTACAGAGAGGCTATGATGCGTGAGGATCAATGCAAGTGGGAGTATGCTATGCAATCAGAGATGAGCTCACTTATGAAGAATAAGACTTGGGACTTGGTTTCTTTGCCACATGGAAAGAAAGCATTGCCATGTAAATGGGTCTACAAAATGAAGGTCACAGGTGATGATGTGCCTAGGTACAAGGCCCGTTTGGTTGCTAAAGGGTTCAAGCAAGAGAAGGGTGTGGACTTTGATGAGATATTCTCTCCGGTCGTGAAGATGACCACACTTAGATGCATGCTTGGACTAGTGGCAGTAGAGGATATGGAGCTTATGCAAATGGATGTCAAGACAGCTTTCTTGCATGGGGATTTGCATGAGGACATTTACATGGTGCAGCCGGAAGGCTTTGAAGAAAAGGGCAAAGAGCATTTAGTTTGCAAGCTGAAAAAGAGTCTCTATGGTCTTAAGCAAGCACCTAGAGAATGGTATCAGAAGTTTGATGCTTTCATTCGGTCCCAGGGTTTTAGAAGGAGTGAAATTGATCACTGCCTCTACACTAAAAGGGCTAAGGATAGTAGCCTGATAATCCTGGCACTATATGTGGATGATATGCTATTGGCTAGCAAGAATACTTATGAGCTAGATGCATTAAAGGCCAAGTTGCATGAGGCCTTTGATATGAAGGATTTGGGACTTGCAGGTCATATTCTTGGTATGCGCATCACGCGTGATCGGAGTAGGAAACTCCTTTGGCTTTCACAAAAAGAGTATGTTACAAAAGTATTGCAGCGTTTCAATATGGAGGGGGGGAAGGCAGTGAGTACTCCATTGCCTCCATATGTGAAACTGAGTCATACAGATAGTCCCAAATCAGATGAGGAGAGGGCCATGATGGCCAAGGTTCCTTATGCATCAGCAGTTGGGAGTCTTATGTATGCTATGATAGCTACTAGACCAGACATTGCATTTGCAGTGGGAGTTGTTAGCCGGTATATGGCTAATCCAAGAAAGAGGCATTGGGAGGCAGTTAAGTGCATCATGAGGTACATGAAGGGTACCAAGGAGATGTGCATTTGCTTTGGTAAAGGAGACATGCGTGTACTTGGGTACACAGATTCAGACTATGCAGGGCATGTGGATAGTAGGAGATCCACTTCTGGTTATGTGTTCACCTTTGCAGGTGGTGCAGTGTCGTGGATGTCTCGTGCACAAAAGTGCGTTGCTTTGTCTACCACAGAGGCTGAGTATGTTGCAGCCACAGAGGGTTGCAAGGAGGCTATATGGCTTGATCGGCTAGTGGGAGATTTGGGGATTCATACAGGTGTACCGACATTGCATAGTGATTCCATGAGTGCTATTCAGCTAGCACGGAATCTGGTCTTTCATGCAAAGACCAAACACATTGAGGTCAGGTACCATTTCATCAGGGAGGTACTTGAGGACAAGCGCATAGAGCTTGTCAAGGTTCATACAGATGATAACCCTGCAGATATGCTGACGAAGAGTCTACCTAGTCAGCGGTTTGAGTATTGTCGTGTATTGATGGGCATTGGATAGTATGCTCACTGGTTGTTCTCCCTTAAAGGCACATTGTCCTTTAAGTGGGAGGTTGTGGGGGTTAAAGGTCACTGTGCCTTAACCCCAGTTATGTACAATACTCAAACACATATATAAATGAATGAAAAAGAAGATTAGGGTGGTTTTGCACCCACCAAAACTTGTGTGGCTCTCTGTCTCTCTCTCTCCTTCTTCCATTCTTGCTTCCATTGAGAGCACTCTCAACAAGTTGTATGATCCCATTAACCACAAGGTCATTTTCTCCCGAGATGTAATCTTTGATGAGGAATCAGGATGAAAAACCTCAAATACATAGGAGATAGATGCACCGATTACACATTCATCTACAAAAAAGGTTGATGAAGAGCAAGAATTACTAGAAACACCCCGAGAAGAACCACAAAAACTCAGATGGTCTATTAGGGAAAGTAGACCTCCAGCCAAATTGACATATGCTTAGAAAGACAAAGCGATTCAGGTTGAAAGCCCCAACTATGCTCTTACGACTACCATCATGGCTACAGAAGAGCCAGTGTACTTTGAAGATGCAGTTGACAAGCTAGAATGGCAAACTACTTTGAATCAAGAAATGGATGCTTTGTACAAGAATAACACTTGGGAATTATACGACCTTCCACCAAGAAAGAAGGCCATAGCAAACAAATGGGTATACAAAGTGAAGTATAATCCAAATGAAAGTATTGAAAGATACAAAGCTAGAAAGTTGCAAAAGGATTTGAATAGTAGTACGATCAAGATTATGATGAGACTTATGCTCCAATAGCAAAGATAGATTCTATAGAATTCTTGATAGCACTAGCGATACTCAATAGATGGAATGTGTATTAGCTCGATGTCAAGAATGCATTTCTCAATGGTTACCTAGATGAGGAAGTCTACATGCAACATCCAGCAGGTTATGTTGAACCAGGAAAGGAGAATCAGGTTTTCCATCTCAAGAAAAGTCTCTATGGCTTAAAGCAAGCACCCAAAAGTTGGTACAGCAGAATCGACAAGTACTTTGCTAATCTGGAATACATGAAATCCAATGCAGATCATACTCGCTACTACAAAGTTCAAGGGAAAGACATTACTATTGCACTTTTGTATGTAGATGATCTGATTGTGACAGGAAGCAAGGATAGCTTCATCAAGACTTATCTGCAAAGTTTGACATAAAAGATCTTGGACTTATGCACTATTGTCTTGGAATTGAGTTCTGGAGAGATTCAGACAGCACCTTCATGAGTCAGCTAAAATATGTTCACAGTCTCTTGAATAGGTTTCATATGGCAGATTGCAAGATTGGAGCCACTCCCATGGAATAGAGTTTGAAACTTACTAAAGTTTTAAAAAAGCCTACAATCAATGACAGGTACTACATGCAGCTCATCGGATCTCTTACATATCTGACTATCACACGGCCAGATATTTGTTATGCAATAAATTCACTAGCACAGTTTATGGCAAATAAAAAATGTAGCCAAAAGAGTCTTGAGATACATCATAGGTATAAGAAAATTTGGAATAGAATACATAGGAAGTCATCCAAGGTTGCATGGATACTGTGACAATGACTATGTTGGAGATCATGAGACTAGGAGATCGACACAGGGATATGGCTTTTTCCTTGGCCAAGGTGCTATATCATGGTTGTTAAACAAACAGCCAATTGTTTCTTTGTCTTCAACAACTGAAGCAAAATATAGAGCACTCACTACAAGTGCATGTGACGCTATATGGATCAAAAGACTATTGTCAGAAACAAATTACTTTAATGAATCAAAGCCAGCAACAATATACTGTGATAATCAATCGGCTCAAGCATTGGCCAAGAATCTAGTATATCACTCCAGGACAAACACTCCAGGACAAAGCACATTGATGTTAGAGAGCACTTCATCAGAGAAAGATTTTTATTTGGTGACGTTACACTGTAGCATTGTGATAGCAAAGAGAATGTTGCAAACATCTTTGCCAAACCACTTGGTAAAGAGCTTTTTAAAAAACACTGATAAGCTCTTTGTTTGACGCAGAGGAAGGACATTCCCATTAAAGTGTGTGGTGGAATGTAATGCTCAGTCCTTCTTCGATTCCCCAAAATCATCATCTTGAGGGAAGGCCTACTTCATGATGTTGATCTTGAGGGAAGGTGTTGAGAGATTAGCTCAACATCATGTGATTACATGTGCATAGCACCAACACATATAGAGTGCTATAAAGGAAAGGGTTAGATGCCCTCACCCTAACCCTAAATGGGTTTGTATATATTCTACATTTTCAACTAAATCTAGTGTACAATTAGTTATTTGTAGTGTGCTCTATAGCTGTGCCCTCTGTCCTCATCTCCACTCTTCTTCTCTCCCCTCTTCGTATTTTGTCATGATTGGCATTACCTATGTGCTTACATCCCTAGTTTTAAAATATGACATATGTATAAATGTCACATAGCTTAGAGACAGATAGACAAATAGAGATAGATAGAGAGAGAGAGAGAGAGAGAGAGAGAGACAAAGAGAGAGAGAGACAGAGAGAGAGAGAGATGGTGATTGTTCTTATGTAGATATGGCAGGCCTCATACACAATGTAATGTCATAGGATTAATAAATAGATATGTGAGAGATAGCAGTAGGAAAATTTGTATACATGAGGAACAATTAGGTAATGATCTTGATTATATGCTAGGTCTTATAGGTTGAGATATGGCGATTGTGGCCATATAAGTCTATCTATAGGAGAGGAATATTTGTATATTATTCATTTCATAAGATGACACTTGCTTGTAAGAGAAGAGTTAAAGGAGTTAATCCTAGATGTTCCATGGGATTGTCCTCGATGAAATGTGAAAATTTCGCATTAGATGAATGTTTTTAAACATTGGTTTTGAAATGTGGATCAATAATGAGGATATTAATGAGTTAAGATATGATGGAAATATTATCCATGGTCCTCAACATAAACCTCGTATTTCTCAATATCATAAGATATGCAAATTTAACGAAAGAGAAGATGCATACATAATAAAGATTATAGTGCTTCCTCAAAATTGAACATGATTATAACATAATATTGCAAGTGCACATTAGTAATAGTATTCTATATTCTATAAGATGAGTTTAAATAGAAATAGTTTCACTATCAACAACAGGTACTTTATAGTTGAAGTGCATCACTTGAGGAAAACATAACCTCACTATATGTATGTATTGATTGTTAATAAAGCTTTATAGTATCACCATAATTTTGAAGATGATTATAACATAAGCTTGTAAGTCTACGTTATTGATAGTGTTATTTATTTTCATGAGATGAACTTGCATAGAAATGCTTTGGCTACCAACAAGTATTATATAGTTGAAGTGCATTATTCAATAAAAACTTCAACATCAAACATGATCATAACATGTTATTGAAAGTCTACCTTGGTAAAAGTGTTCTATATATTTTCATCAAAATAACTTGCATAGAAAATGTTTGATTGTTTTTGTCCCAAAATATATATAGAGTTCTAACATGCTCCTATTATGAGCAGCCTTGCTCTAAATCTGGTGCAAGAAACTGGCAACAATTCCATTAAATTCACATTTTGATGCATGAAGTTTTACTAAATGGTGCAAAAGGTCATGATAATCATCTAAATCATGCCTTGCCATTCGTTTTGATATGTAACATGACCCCATTTGGATTTGTAAATCAAAAGATATAGGACGTCGAAATTCTCCTCTTTTGGGCCCAAAGAGGGAGCTCTCCTCTTTTCGTTTTGATATGTAACATGACCCCATTTGGATTTGTAAATCAAAATATACAGGACGTCAAAATTCTCCTCCTTTGGCCCAAAAGAGGGAGCTCTCCTCTTTTGGGCAAAAAGAGGAGAGCTCCCTCTTTTGGCCCAAAAGAGGAGAATTTCGACGTCCTGTATCTTTTGATTTACAAATCCAAATGGGGTCATGTTACATATCGAAACGAATGGCAAGGCATGATTTAGATAATTATCTTTTGCACCATTTAGTAAAACTTCAGGCATCAAAATGTGAATTTAATGGAATTTTTGCCAGTTTCTTGCACCAGATTTAGAGCAAGGCTGCTCGTAATAGGAGCATGTTAGAACTCTATATATATATTGGGACAAAAACATTCAAACATTTTCTATGCAAGTTCTTCTGATGAAAATCTATAGAACACTTTTACCAAGGTAGACTTTCAATAACATGTTATGATCATGTTTGATGTTGAAGTTTTTATTGAATAATGCACTTCAACTATAGACTACTTGTTGGTAGGTTAACAAGCTCCCTCTTTTGGCCCAAAAGAGGAGAATTTCAACATCCTGTATCTTTTTATTTACAAATCCAAATGGGGCTATGTTACATATCAAAATGAATAGCAAGGCATGATTTAGATGATTATCATGACCTTTTGCACCATTTAGTAAAACTTCAAGCATCAAAATGTGAATTTAATAAACAATTAGCCGATTTCTTGCATCGAATCTAGAGGAAAGTTCACTTAATTGGGACAATATCAATATGTTGTCTATTTTGGCTTCTACCATTGATTTCTATAAGCAAAGATTGATTTGTTTTGGAATTTAATTCATTTTAAAGAAAGGGATGTACTTACTCTTTAGATTTTGTTAGATTGGTGGGATGTAAGAGTGATTCATTAGGGAGGGTTTTTTTGCAAACAGAAAAACATGAGTTTTGTTCCAAGAGTGAATAGAGTTTCAAAAACCAAGCATTTGCACATGCATGTAATGTGGACTATTCCATTCAAGAAGTCCTATGAAACTTTTGACTTGTGTGGAAGATTTCATTGGTGATCTCACTTATGTTGGTGGAGAGATAGAACTTGATTATGGAGGATTTAAAAAATTTTAATGAGTAAAAGTGAGTGAAGATAGGTCTTTAATAATGATGCCTTGGCAATGACATAGGTCCAACTCTCTCATTTTCTTTTAAAGAACTTAGACAGTTGTTAACGTAAAGGATTTGTCAATCTATTATTGTTTTGTTTTGATTGTTTTTTTTTGCTCACTCACTTTTTCTTGCTTGCTTTTTTCGGTTCACTCACTTTTCCTTGCTCGCTTTTTGGTAATCCTCGAATGGGAGGGGAGGGGGGTGGAGGGAAGGGAGAAAGAGGGGGAGGGGGAGGAGGAAGAGAGAGGGGAAGGGAGACAGAGGAGGGGGCATGCGGCCGTAGCCACAAACCCCCCTTATTCCCCCCCTCCTCTCTCTCTCTCTCTCTCTCTCTCTCTCTCTCTCTCTCTCTTCTCCACTCTCACATGATCACAGCCACAGGAGGGGAGAGAGAGAGAGAGAGAGAGAGAGAGAGAGAGAGAGAGAGAGAGAGAGAGAGAGAGATGGGAAGGGGTCATAGCTGTAGCTATAGACTCCCCCCTCCCATCTCCCTCCCCCTCCTTACTACCCCCTCTCCTCCCTAATACCCCTTGGCACAGCTGCACTCGAGGAGAGGGGGTGCCCGAAAAAAAAATCTTTTTTTTTTACAGCCACGTGAGCATGGTGTTTGAAGCAGAAGGGGGAGGGGAAAGAAAGGAGACAAGAAGGAAAGAATAAGGCAAAGGGAAGGAGGAGAGGGAGACGAGAGGGGAGGGAGAGGAGAGGAAGAGATAGGAGGGGAAGAGAAAGGGAGAGGGGTAGGGGAAGGGAGGAGGAAGGGGAGGGGAAGGAGGAAAGCCTCCTTTGAGTTATGGGAGAGGTGAGAGTCAACATATAGACCACTAAACCCTAAAAGAATTCAAATTTCCTGCTCTCCTTCCTCTCCCTGTTCCTTCCTAGAATTCAAGCTTCCCACTCTCCCTCCTCTCCCTTCCCTTTCCTAGAATTAAAACTTCCCGCTTCCCTCCCCTCCCCTCCTCTCCCCTCTCACTTGCCTCCCCCCCCTCCCCTCCTGTCCCCTTTCTCTCCCCTTCCCTTCCCTTCCCTTCCCTTCCCTTTCCCCCCTCCCCTCCCCTCACTTTCCTTCCCTTCTCTCTTCTCCCCCTTTCCTTCCATTCCCCTTTCCTACATTCCATCCATTCCCTTTTTTCCCTACCCTCCCGCAATTGTGGTCACCTTTTCTAATTTATTTTTTCAAAACAACAAAATAAATAAATCCTTGCGTAGACTTGGATTCTAGTCACTCTTTTTTCCCAAAAACTTTGCAAATACCTTTACCATGGTAAAATCATACATCGTAAATTTAATACCATATACCCCAAATTGTGAACTCTATATCGTAAACCATAACCCCTATAGCCTAAACTCTAATCCATATACATTAAGCCTTAAGCCCTATAGACTAAACTCTTAAACCTATACATGTACAAGTGTCAAAAAATCATGCACCTTGTTTTTCACCACTCAACTTGTTCCAAACTATTCGTGAGAATTTCATCCCCTATGCTTGTATGGAAGTATAAGAAAGAAACCATTCTACATTTATTTTGGGAATGTTTGCAACTCAAGAGTTTTTGGTGCAAGGTTTGTAAATGGTTGGAATCCTTTTTCATCTACATTCAGCTTACTTGGAGGACTGCCATTTTGGGAGGAAAGTTAAATCGTTCATGGTAGCTAGTAAGAGTTGTGGTCATCATGCATATTTGGGAAGTAAAAAATGCCATTGTTTTTTAAGGGGGAAAAAGGTGAATGTTGCTGCATGAGCAAGTCATGGAAGACCATTCAAGGATTTTTATGGACCTTGGAAGAACAATGAGCTATTCCATCAACTCTCTGTTATTTTGAACATACTTTTTGGTTGAATTCTTCCTTTTAATAGGAAATTCTATATTTCCTTTCTGTTGTATCTACTATTTTTGCTTTTAATACAATTTTAAAATTTCCTTGCCAAAAGAAAAAGATATTCATAAGACTACATTTATAACACAAATGGGACATTATGAGTTTATGGTTATGTCCTCTGGGTCAACTAATGCAACTGCTACCTTTTTTTAGGCTATTGAGAAGAGTTCTTAAATCATATATAGGCAAGTTTGTGGTTGTGTTCTTTGATGATATTTTGGTTTATAGCCAAATAAAAGAATTGCTAAGTGATGGAGTTGTTTCCTAAAAATCAACTCTTCTTGAAGAAAAGAGAGTTCTTTAGGAGCATAGAATATTTAGGCCATGTTATCAATGAACATGGAGCTTAGGTTGATCCAACCAAGGTGGAAGTAATAAAGAAATGGACCATCCCCACAAATGAACATGAACTAATATCTTTTCTTGGATTATGTAGTTGATATAGAAGGCTCATCCTAAACTTCTCCATGATAGCTCTAACGTTTAGTCCTATGTTGCTCTTGCTAGACTTTGGGAAGTATTTCTATGTATGGATGCTAGTGGTTCATCCATTGGTTGTACTAATCTAAGTGGAACATCTTATTGGCTTTAAAAGTCAAAAATTTCAAGTTGTTAAACTTTAGTATAGCGTGTACGAGATAGAATTATTTGTCGTGGTTCATGGCTTGAAGTGCAATGAAGAATGCTTACAAAGGCAAAAGAATTCAGGACTATTCAAAAGTA
This sequence comes from Dipteris shenzhenensis, assembly GCF_047967505.1. Lineage (NCBI taxonomy): Eukaryota > Viridiplantae > Streptophyta > Polypodiopsida > Gleicheniales > Dipteridaceae > Dipteris > Dipteris shenzhenensis. The sequence goes on along the minus strand of NC_141613.1, from coordinate 47,440,403 downwards.
TTTCTATGTATGGATGCTAGCGGTTCATCCATTGGAGTTGTACTAATCCAAGTGGAACATCTTATTGGCTTTAAAAGTCAAAAACTTCAAGTTGTTGAACTTTAGTATAGCACGTATGAGATAGAATTATTAGTCGTGGTTCATGGCTTGAAGTGCAATGAAGAATGCTTACAAAGGCAAAAGAATTCAGGACTATTTATGATGGGTTCCATCAAGGAGAAAGTGAGTCTTTATAGGGATATACGATTCATTATGGATGCCTTCTTAGAGTATGCTTTATTTGTGTGTCCTCCACTTTGAGACACCTAGTATTTGAAGAGATGCATTGTAGTCCTTATGCATGTTGTAGAGGAACTAGAGAGGAAGCATTAGGAACTAATTTGCAATTCTCTACCACGTACCACCCGCCATCTAATGGACAAAGTGAGAGAGCTAATCAAGATATTATCTAGTTATGTAGTGATATCCATGATACTCCTATCCAATCGAAGCAATATTTGCCTCTGTTCAAGGTTTCTTATAACAACTCCCCATTTATTGACCTGTAACGCACCATTTGAGGATGGACAAAGTGAGATAGCTAGTCAAGCTATTATCTAGTTATCATGTAGTTATGTCCATGATACTCCTACCCAATGGGACCAATATTTACCTTTATTCAAGGTTGCTTATAACAACTCCCATTTAGTGACTCGTAAGGCACCATTTGAGATCAATATGGCCAACTAATTCCTACACCAATTGCACATTTACGAGATCTGATTTTGGCTACTGATTAGTTTCTTGAAGATGTGCAGAAGGTACTCACACAAGTTAAATCATAGCTTGAACTGCATATACAGTGGGATCAAGAATTCTATAAAAAGGCTACAAATAAGAAGCAAAAGGATGTATAGTATCAAAAAAGATATTGGCTCCTTTGAAGATTGAAAAAAGGCAAATAAAGATAGTCCTAAGGAAAACTAAATTTGTGAAGCTAGCACTTAAGTATTAAGGATCCTCCAGTTTTCAGAGGTCATACGTCTAAAAGAATAGCCAACATAGTACAAGTTGATTCTACTTGCTAATTGGAAGATGAGGAATGGTTTCTAGATTAGGAGTTTGAAGCCACTTAAGGGTAAGCCACTGGTGAGGCCCATTGAAGAAGAAGAAGAAGAACTAGAATTAGAAGATGGGGTAGGATTACTTGTTGTGGAATGTATATTGGTACATGAGATTAGGAGTACTAGGAACAATAGTGATCATGATAATTGGTAAAATTTAAATGATGTCTTGGTAAATATGGACAATGGTTTGATGAAGAGTACTTAAGGATTACCCTAAACTTGTGTGAGGCTATTTGAAGGGACATAGATGAGGCCATCTACTTCCCAAAGCAAGAGGGGCATATCATGACATAATTTTTATTACACCCTCATGATCATTCTAGGGAATTTGGTGACTACCCCATGGCTGTAACATTGTAAATTGGCCAATTTAATATAATATAATATGCACTTATGCATGAGGCCCTAGAATGGGTACACAAGGGTAGTATTTGCATGTATATTGTATTACATAACATGGGAGTAATATATATAATGTGCACTTATGCATTAGGCCCTAGGATGGGTATGAAAGGGTAGTTTTTATATGGGTATTGATTACTTAATGGTAGGCATAAAGTATCTTAGGCAAAGGGTAGTGTGATCCCAAGAGGCATGAGAGGTTGTACCCTCTCACATCATGCATAGTGTTTTCTATGGGCATTTTCCATGCATATGCTAATTTTGGCATGTACACGCATTTAAAAGAATCTCAACAAAAATACCCTCACATTGGAACTTCTTCCATCCCATTTGGAGGGACAATCTATCTCAATTTCCAAACAGTTATCCACACATGAACGTCTTGCATTTATGGTGGCAACAACTATAATCAAAATGTGTTGTGATGATGGAATTTATTAGCAAGATGATGTTTCTAACCATGCACTTAGTGTATCTAACGCACCAACAAGTTGCTAAAACTGATGAAAATCTCATCTCTAACTCATGCACTTAGTATATAGAATTAAAAGTGATGGATGATTGACAATAGCAATGATTAAAGATCTTCCCATGATGGCATGAAAAAAATTATCATGCTATCGAGTTAGAAGAATGTAACCATGACTTCGGGCTATGCATGATAGCTTATAAGCTATGTATGACATAGGTGAACCAAGGATATTAAAATTATATGATTTTCCCCAGTACTTAAGAGCATATTGTGATCACATTATATACCTTTCAAAGAGGTTTTTTTTTGTGTGCAAAGAATTCAAAGAGCATACTCTGATCATACTAGCAATAATTCTAAGAAGAGATGATTTTGTGTAACTACCCTTAGTTTGCTTGAGTAGATGCCAACATGGAAATCCTTAATTGTTTTAGGTAATGGAATTACTATTACTTGATACATATGGTATGCTTTGATGAGTTCATTCTATAAATTTACTAAATGAGAATTGGAGAAAACTTAAATCAAAGAAAAAGGATATGATTGATGAAATTATTGCTAAGCAAGAGTGGGTGTTAAACAAGACTACAACTTTGAAAAACTTCTTTCTAACATTGCACATATGCAAGTTGAAGAATCTCTAAAAGATAGTTATGCAAGGTAATGTCTTATATGTATATAAGTGTAGAATCATTACTAGCCACCAAGCATTAAGTTAATGATTAGAGAAATCAAAAACTGTAAGAGTGATTAGACATGTTATTCTAGGGGATTCCATGTTAATGCTAAGGTCAATACTATAATTGGTGTTATTGTAACTAGATGTATTGTGTACTTTGATGTTTGTATGTCAGGCATAATTGTGTTGGGATTAGTTGGTTGTGATCGATCTATTGATTGTTACTAATACAATTGGCTACTTAAGTACAGATGTTGAGTTGGATACTGATAAATGGAGATGATAAAGATACAATGGATTGAATGAAATATAAAATGGTCGAGAAAGGCCATCGGCCAATATTGTAAAATAATAATTAAGCTGTGGGCAAATTTTATTTCATTAATTTTGAGTGTGATTATATCAAGCCTTAAAATATTTGGAGCTATGTTGAGCAATCCCTCCATTGTGGGCAAGGGATGCTATGGAGCTATGGAGCTATGTTGAGAAATCCCTCCATTGTGGGAAAGGGATGCTTCTAGATGTACTATTAATGGATATGTGCTTTTTGGAATATACAATTAAATACTCTAGCTCAGAAGCTCGAGCCATTATCTAGAGGCAGCTAATTAGAGCCCATGATGTGCCACTTTATCTTTCCTCTTCTCTTCCTAGGTTTTCTTTGATTCATTTCTAGCTGGGAATATATAATTAAATACTCTAGCTGGGAAGCTAGAGCCACTACCTAGAAGTAGCTGATTGGAGCCCATGATGTGCCACTTTGTATTTCCTCTTCTCCTCCTAGGTTTTCTTTGATTCTTTTCTACGTGGTTTCTATGTTCATGTTTTTGCTAATTCATAGATTTGTGGCATGGTTAATTTTTCCTTCCTCATGATACCCATGGGTGAGGTGTGGGACCCTCATGCTTGTGCTTCTTAGTCTTGCCACGGCACACTAACATGGTATGAAAGTAGGTTATGCCTATGGATTGTGGACTACATTGTGTGGCAAGGTGGGCTACTTTAGGCCATGAATGGTTGTGCATGGGCAACATAATTAAGTATGCATTTGTAGGATGTGACTATTCATGGGTGACTTGATGGATGTGTAGAGGAAACTACCACAATGAACTTGAAGGTGGGCCCTATGTGAGTGGTCACATTTGATTTGCACTTGATCATGCTCAATTTGATCAAATTTGATTGGTGACTTAGCCCTATGTGGGTGGTCACATCTGATTGATGGGTCCACCCTATGTGAGTAGTCAAGTTTGGTTAGTGGGTAGGCTTGTGTGGGTGGTCACATTTGATTGGTGGCTTGGTCCTATGTGATTGGTCATGTTTGATTCAACTTATGCTTAGTTTTGTGTGGGTAGTCACATTCATGCTTGGTCATGCTTGGCTGGTGGGGGGTGGTCCAATCTCTTATGTGGTATTGAGATTGAGGGGCCTAAAGAGCCTTTTGTAGTCTTGACATTCCAATGAGGAAAATTTAGTCTCATATACAATGTTGTGATTTGGAGGTCCTTGAATATGTGAGCTTGAATGAAGACACTCCTCATATCCTAATCTGTTCTTTTTCGGATGTGGAGAGAAATAGCATGGCTTTGGGGATGATAGGTAGGACCCTTGCTTTCTAAGCATGAAACATAGCATGCTAACATGGAGTAGGTCATGATTGAAACTTCAAGCATCAAATAGCTCCAAGCGAAGAGTGTCATGCTTCCTAAGCATAACACTTGGCATGCTAACATGGAATAGGCCATGATTGAAGCTTCAAGCATCAAATAGCTCCAAGAAAATCACTGGCTTGTGTAGGGCAAGAAGAAGCTTAGTTCTCTTGCAAAGCAAGTATTGTGAAGAACACCTTATCCAAGGAATCTTGGAGCTAATGTTGGCATTGCACATTGAAGTGGTGCAATTAGAAGCATAGAAGCCTTGAAAAGCCTAGTGCACATGGCGATAGGGCCAATTAGGGTAAATTTTGGAGCGAAGCAAACTCAAGCATAGTGTTACCAAAGAGTAAAAGAAGCCCATAACAAAGTTTCAAGACTCTTGGGGTTATTCATCATTATAACAGGGAAAAATTTAATGTTTTTTCCATGAGGATTGCAAGTACGCGCACCTGTTAAGAACAACATCCAATAGGGATTGGCGGAATCACCTTTTGTATTTAGCAAAGGCAAAGGGCAAAGCACCCATTGTGTGACCACTAGCTCTAGTAGATTCCCTCACCTTGCTAGTTGACCTAGCCCCAAGGGTCATCAACAAAGCCCCTAGAAATCCAAATTTGGAAGGAGCAAGTGTAGGTCCTCGAGCATAGCTTTCACATCACCAAGGACTAGGTGACGTTGATGAAGTTGATCTTCAAGGAGGAATGAAAGGCACCTCTACTAGTAGTTGAATGGTGTGCACACTAGCCTTCAAAATCTAAGGGGCCAAAATATGGACTCTTCATCTCCTTCCAATGTAGCATCGAACGCCTATCCCCCTCTAGAGAGCCCACCACCTCAGACCCACCTCTACCCCAAGCCTCATCAATGTTGACCCCTTCGATGACCTAAACTCATGGCCATTGGCTAGAACCTTAGCACTATGTGCCAAGTCTTGAACTTGATGGAGGAGAAGGTGCAAATGCACGTGGAGATGGATGACTCAAACATGGGAAATTTGGAGCTTAATCGCAACTGGCAGGCCCTTGTGCAAAATTTGGTGGAGATCAACTACTGCCATGATGCACGAGACTAGATCATCCATGACACGTGTGTGAGTATTCAATGCTTTTCCCAAATGGTGGCAATCACCTAAATAACATAACTTAGTGGTGTCCTAGCGTGTCCACTTTTGTGCAATCATATGCACATAATCATGTTGCCCTTGCTTGACTCCAACCTTCAGCTACTTTGATTGTCTTTGCTATTGTGATTGCTACTAATGCTCCCCTAGATGAGGACATCCTTGAGGAAGTTGGATGCCTAGGTAGCATGACTTTTGTTTTAGCAGCAATCATTAAAAAAAGTAGGATTGGTCCATAGTTGATGGTTTGGTTCACCATAGGCAGGAGAATTTTCGAGCACCTATGGTGAAGTGTTTGGAGCAACTTCCTCCTCCATCCCTAACTTGCACTATATGGGATATAGAATCCTCAACATGCCTTGGAGAAGGAGCAAGTTAGCAGACATGCTAGAGAGGCAAGAAGAGTTAGGATCAAGCTCATAATCCAACTTTTGAATCATCATTATCAATAGCAACTAGTTATTGTAACCAAAAACCTGAAATTCTAGACTCATTTTCTAGGACTCAAATTTTCAAATCCCCAAGCACATTACCAGAACTAAAACCCACCAAGAAGGCGTACGTTGTCACCCTCAAATCAAAGCCTTGATCCAAAACCCCTAACTTGTAGCACCGAAACTTGGAAGTCAAAATTTGTAACACCGAAAACCATAACCCATAACCTCGGATCCCTAGACCCGTCCATCCTTAATATATAAACGTGAAGCTTAGAGAAATCCACTCTTTGGAGGAAGAGATAGAGAGGTAAAGGCAATTGAGCAAAAAGGAAGAGCCATAATTGGGGGTATAGAGCGAATGAGGTACGTGGATCTTTGTGAAGAATGTTGTGGCCATATGAAGCAAGAAGGAAGGGAGAGTGTGGCGATTGGGACAATTGTCTTGTAATGTAGTGTGTGGTGCCACACACACACAAGGGAAGGGGTGTTGTTCCTTTTCTCAATTTGCCCAAATTATGCCAAGGGAAGAGAAACGTGTTTATATGTTGGAGGCCAAATGTGGGCTATGAATATGCTTATGTATCTGGAAATTTTGACTTCTTAACCCAAGTCTAGGATCACAAGCTTAAGGTGGTCATGCTTATGTATTTTGGTTGTATAGGATGCTACCATAAATGTTATGGTGGTCCTTTTGACCATATTTGACCCATATAACTTGGTTGACCTTGTTGACCCAAAAGCTATTTATATCCCCCTAATGGCTCTCATGTAATTCCTCCAAAGTTCTTGATCTACCTATTCTAAAGACCTATAATCTCCAAAAAATGTTTTATACATTTAACTTAACCTAAGGCAAAACTTATTTGGCCTTTACTTTTCAATGGAAAAATTCAATTGATTTCTTATGTAAAAAGGTCAATTAATCTAAGGTCGAAGGGACAATTTCAAAATTTCATGCAAAGGGGGGATTTGAACTCAAGACATCCTCTAGAGACTCATAAGGACTTTCAACTAGGCTACATGAGATCTTGTGAAAAAATTAATGTAAAAGTGTTTAATTCTTACCCTCATAAATAAAAGGACTTAATTCTTACATGAAATAAAAATTTAATGTAAAAGGTTTAATTCTTAACCTTATAAATAAGAGGGGAAGAGGGATGTCCTCATTATTTACTCCTTTACGACCTCCCTTGTCCACTAGTTAATATATTTTAGAATCCTTTTCAATCGAGGGGGGACCTATTTTAGTCTCTCTACATGAGGGGCCTTGCTTTGTGATGTTTTTTAAAAAAAAATTATTATTATTGTTATTGTTATTCTCTCGAATCAAACACAAGTATGGATTTCTTAATGTGATTAAGGCAAAGTGGAAATGAGTATAGTGGTCCTTCCAAAATGTTATGACAAGGATAATCTAGAAAACATGGTAGAAATAGGATAGATAAGAGAAGGAGGGTTCTTCATTCCTCTCCCATCTACTTGTGTGAGTATTCAGTTTATGTCGGAAAGATACTAGCGTGGAAGGTAGGACGTCTAGGGTTTTAGTAGAGAAGTTAGGGTTTGGCCTCTATAAAGTCAACAAGTGCATAAGCTAGAAATCGCTTGTCGAAGTTGTCTGTCTTTTGGATTGTGGCTTGGTAGGAATGACGAGGCAATTAGATGTGTGAGTTGATTTCTTCATCTTTGAACTAAAATTCATCGAGGCTATTATCCATTCTCTCTAGCCTACTAGTTGCCAGCTGCTTCATCATTTGAACGCTGCCATTGCTCCTTGGATGCTTACTCTGGTCGTTAAAGGGTGGATGCCTTTAAACTCTGTTTTCTTGTTTTATTTACCTACAGCGAATATGGAACTTTCACTGCTTGATGCCCACTTAAATGATGGATGGTCTTGTTTCATTTACGTTGTTAGATCCATAGTGTTTGGCACAGCAAATATGGAACTTTTCTCCCTTCCTGTTCTGTCGTATGTTTAGGATGCTAATCTTATAGACATGTTTCTTTGACAGCAAGCAAGCAAAGCATGCCCCCCTGGTATATGTGGTGTTTTAGTTATGTTCACCTTCCGGATGTTCTTATGGCCTGCAATGATAGGTGCTACGTTTGTTCGACCTATGAATGTTCAAGATATTGTTGGCGAAGCTAGTATCTTTACTTTCTTAGACCTGCTTGTACTTAAGAGTTAGCTCAACAGGCAGCTCCTGCATAGGGTTTGGCAAGTTTTTCAATAATTTGGGTGGATGCTCTCTTCGTGTGTTCAAATTTTGGTCAAGGTGACCCACTTAAAGAAGTGGTTAACTACTAATGAAATGCTAAGTTGCGATTTTTTTTAAAAAAAGTGGTAGCTTAATTTTCAATAAAATGAGGACCATAATTGTTTTGCCACCTTATTTTATGCTTAATTGCATGGTGGTTTGGCTATAATGACTCCTAGACTTTTTGCACTTGATGGCATGGTGATTTGGCACTCCTTAAATTAAATGATCTCTAATCTTAGGCATAGAGTCTTAGCAAAGTTCATTTCACATTTTTGGTGGATCTAATTCCACATGTGAATCGGAATAGACATTCTACCTTAGTGGCACATCCCCATTACAAACCTGCTATGTATATAGTGGATCTTTGATGCATCATTCATCATTCTTTGTCCTTATATGACATAGCTTGTAGATTTATGTAAGTGATCACATGTTTCGATAGGAGAGAGTAGATATTTCAACCTAAGCATCTACAAGTCACCTTAAAGTGTCGAATGTTTTGATCTTCTTTTCATTTCATTTGTCAAAATGCACTAGTAGATTCAAATAGCTCAATATTTTGCATGAATAACAAGCATGGGTTGGGTAATTTTAGATATGTGGCCTAGAAATTACATTCCAATAAGGCCTTTCTTCTAAAGATAAGCCACAAGCTAGCTTAAGATAGAAATAGTAAGGGTTTCTAGGACCTACATGTATATACTAACAATTGTATATGTGCTCCTTTTATCTTCTAAAAAAGATGGGACACTTTTGCTACCTAATGAGTAGTCAAATTTTTGAAGATTTAAAATTGTTAGCCTCCCTTCATCTTTCCCTATCTATATCGAATGCTGTCTATTTGCATTGCCTTGCTCTTCTACTTGGATACCCATAGAGTTTTGATAAACTTTCCTTTAAGGATAAATTTAATTGATCCTAGATAATAGAAAATAGAAAAGTGAACTTTATTAGAAGTTATATTAAGCATAATCCAAGACCATGAAAGACCATCTTAGACTCTCCCATGGCATAGACACCACACCTAGTAATAAAAGCCCAACTTGGACTCTCCCATGGCATAGACGCCACACCTAGTAATATATCAGTCTCATGGCACAAAAATAATGTCTTAAGATGTAATTTGACAATGAAGAGTGAAGGCAAACTCTTGATAGAGATATTTAAAATGACTACCATGGGCTAGATAATTAACTTGACCAAAGCAAGTACAACACTACTTACTCAAATCATTGTCGATAGTGGCATAATGATGAATGGTGAATTTTGCACCATCTTCCTCTCCCTTTCAAGCCATGGAAATCCTTCACCTCCCAATTAGTCTGAAGTAGGAGAAAATAGCATCTCAATAGATTTCCCAAACTAACGTGAGTGGGTTGATGTTTGCACTAGCGCCTCAATGGATGTGAATTGACATGATGATTGCAATAGGACTTTCGAAGATAGTAGCTTCCACTTTAGGCCCATCTTTGATTGGGGTAAGTTGAAGGATTGTCCCAAAGGGAAAGATGCTCTCTACGAAAGTCCAATTGCAACTATCATCTCAATTCACATCCATTGAGGTGCTAGTCCAACTATGATCTCAACTCACATCCATTTAGATGTTAGTGTAACCATCATCTCACACTCAACTTTGCTCCACTAGGTTGATTGATGTTTTTGTTAGATTTTTGGTGAACAAGAAGTAGAAAGAAATGCTGCCACCTTCCATGCAAGTTACTATGTGGAGATGAAGGAGCTTTTCATAATTTTGGAAGATTTCCTTGCTTCTCGATCAATTCGTGATCATTTGTTGCTTCCATGAGAGTCTTAGGTGGTGCTTTGAGTTGGCAAGGCAAGATCATATGACACCACTGGTTTGTGACATTAGCAGTTGTTGCCTCTTGTCTCTTGGAGCTCGTTGAAAGTGGCCAACTCAATTCGCATCCATTGAGGTGCTAGTGCAACCATCATCTCAACTCACATTCATTGAGGTGTTAGCATAACCATCATCTCACTCCCCACTCTACTGCACTAGGTTGATTGATGTCTTTGTTAGATATATGGTGAGCAGGAAGTAGAAAGAATTGGATGTGTGTCCACCTTCCATGCAAGTTACTATGTGGAGATGAAGGAGCTTTTCATCATTTTGGAATTCCCCAATCAGTTCGTGATCAATTGTTGCTTCCATGAGAGTCTCAGGTGGTGCTTTGAGCTGGCAAGGAGGCACTACTAGTTTATGACATTAGTAGCTATTGCTTCTTGTCTCTTGGAGCTCGTTGAAAGTAGCCGAATTTTATTGTGAATGCATCTATACAACTCACTTGTTGCTGTGGAAGCTATTCTCAAGTCCATCTTCATTAGTTCCTTTCTGTGTGATATACATTAGCTTGCATGGTGTCGTATAGATTGCTTGCATAGCAACTGAGCTATTTATATACTTGTGTGATAGCAATTTGTGTGGCGTCTTCTTGCTTCACATTGCAAAGTCTTTGTGGCTTCTTAGGTTAGTTTTGTCTTTGTAAGCCACCACAATAAGCCTCGTAGGAATAAATGGTGGTCCTTGGGTGCTTTCAATTATGTAGCTCTGGTATTTTGTGTGTGTTTGTCTCTTGGGACCTTCATATTAAGTTGATTATTTATGTGGAGATCTTCCTTCCAAACTGAAAGAGATTACATGTATTTTATATTTTGAATACCAACAATTGATATGAGAGCTCTCCAATTCCAATGGTTGACTCTTTGCAAAGTGCTAGATTGAGCCCATGTATGTTATTGCAGCAATGAACGCTTGGTGGATGACAAGCACCCAAGCAATTTAGCCCAAGGCTAGGCTAGGCAATGCCAAACCTAGAACTCATCCATGCGATCCTTAAGGAGCCATTTAATCCTCTACCTATTAAAGCATGTACCTTACCGAAACCCATTAAAACCTCAAAGGGTTTTGACATTTTGTGAGTATTTAATGAATGTTCTTTATAGCTCATGGCATGCCATATCTTCCTTGTGCTCTAATCATAAGCTTCATAATTTAAAAGTTTCTTTAAAAATTTAGTGTATATTTTAATCATGGTCATATAATGAGTTTGAAGTAGTGATAGGCCAAAAGCACCACCACCAAACACACATTCATCTCAAGCTGCTATGACTAAGCATTATAAAATTTTGTCCTTTCAAACTTCAAAGAACTAATTAGATGTATCTCACCTTCTTGGTAATTCTTGGCAATCCACTCAATACGGATTGCAAGGTTCAAATATGATGTTCATTATCATGTGCACTTGATAGGCATAGAGCCTTTTGGAAGTATGGCCATGGAGTAAAGGTAATTTTCAATCCAATCAATTTGGTCCATTGTTCTTTGGTTCCATTTATTGTTGTCAAATTTTAGCATGTAAATATCCTATGACATCTGATGTTGGACATACTACCTTCCACATTCATGATGGTCTATTGCAAGTCAAAAGACACCTTGGTGTGGAGGGTTGGAAAGAAATGGCTTGCCAATGCAAATCCTAATAGCTTCCTTCTTCAAAGAGGGAGGATTGTTGTTTAATGTCTTTTTGGGTTGTGGTGGTAGCCAAGAGGCAGCTTAGAATGGTGAAGTTCATGTTGTTGGCATTGATTTTGACAAAGATGTGATCTCACAAGCGTGGGTACAACACATACTTAAGGCTTTCATTTTTTTTAAAAAAAACACATACTTAAGACTTTGCTCATTTTTCATGGTGATATGAATTCAACATTGCTTCATAGATTTCATAAACTATGGCTTTACATGCTTATGTGTAGTCATTGGGAGGAAGTGGATTCCATCTATGTCAACCAATGAAGAGTTCTTGTCGGAGTATGGCGAAGAACCATTAACACGAGACTAGAGTCATGTAAAAACTATGGCATTCTAGACTTTTAATTAGCAAGCATTCTCATGGCATTGAAACATTCAAGCTTTTGATAATTTCTAGGACTTTGCCATGTTATGCAGAGGCACAGGCATCTTGCATGGCAAGACATGAGGAGACAAGTTCTTAGGCAAAGAGCCCCAACTCCAGGGCCAAAAGGGGCATACAAAAAAAATGGTAAGTAAGCCTTGCTCCTTCCTCACACTCCATTGTGTAGACTCATTGATCCCTCAGGGAGTGAGATCATCTGTAGATGGTTGAGAAGGAACTTTCGTGGCTCTTTAAGAGACTAAGGTAACTTCTCAGACTTTAGAACCTAGATTAAATTCTATTGACAAACAAAGAGTATGGTTCTACACTAACCATGATGAGGGTAGAGGGGGAATAGTAGTTGGCATTCTTTCTCACCATAAGAATGGCATCATTATAGAGGTGACAGATGATGAACACAGATGAGTCTCCCTTCAATGCTTCCCAAAGGGATCAACCTTCACAGTTGTTTTAGTTTATGGCCCCACTAATGACCAAGATAGAATAATCAATTAGGAATCTGTCAAGTTTAGATAGCAATGTTGTGTTGCTAGGAGATTTCAATATGGTCAAGGAAAAAAAACACAGAGGCTTGAAAAAGGCACAATCATAAGAGGAGGTGGACTATAGGCTTGGGAAAACCTAAAGGATGCTCTTCATCTTGTGGATATGGGAACTCAAGTTATTTTCACTTGGACAAATCAACAAATTGGTGACATAGGACAAAAGCAAGGCTGGATAGAAGGTATCCTTGTCAAGAGCTACTGACTAGGACTAGCAAGGTCAACTCATGGACTTTTTCCTCTTTGATGCTATGAGATGACAAGCGTCCTCTTTTAAACTATGATTTTGGTTTAAGAAGGAAGTTCCCATCTTGGTTTAAGGCTGATCTATGCCTTTTTCTTTTGAAGACTATCCAAAGATAGATTTTTGAAATTTGGTTTACCACAATGGATCCTAAGGATTTTACTACTGAGTCTTTGTAAAAATCTATTGAAGCCACTCAAACAATCCTCATAATTTCCTAGAAAATAAACCTTAGACTACAACAAAATGGATGGAACAGATCTCTATCACAATTCAATGACTAGAAGAAGCAGCATGACAAGGTGATGCAAAAAGAGAACTCACTAGGCAAGAACAAGTCATTCTATATAATTCTAAGATTTATTTTAGGGAATGGTGGGTAGGTAAGATCGATTGGATGGAAGTGTGGAATGCCAACACCATCTTCCTTTGGGAATGACAAAGAAGGCTGTGCTAGAAACAATCAATAAATCTTTACAAAGATAGAGAAGAGAGCATGATTTCAAGGGCAACCTTGTATAAAATTTGGCGTGGATAGTTTTCCCATGTCAAGACACCATCAAAGAAAAGGATGTCAAAATGAAAGACATGTGATGAATTGAAAAATGCCATTGAACATAGTAAATGTGTGCACAAGCGAGGAAAATATATAAGATGGCAAACAATCCATTTAAGTCATGTGCAAGATGCTAGATTGTTGTATGCCTCTTGGAGAGAGGAAGCTATTGTGCATGTCAAAAAGTCCATGTGCATTATCATTGATGGAATGGATCTGACTACAATAGTGTTACTAAGGTATAGACATACCCCACTGCCATTGGGAGGTAAACGTGGACTAAAAACACATTTGTGTGGAGTTTGACTCTTTTGCGACATATGGATTGCTTGCTGGCTGTGCAAGGTTTCCTATTCAATGCGAGGATGAGTGGATTCCGAATTAGATGTCAACATAAAAATAACATAGGGCAACATGCTACATGAGCAAACTATATGAAGACAGGTACAAGTGGTGCTTGAGTAGAAGAGGTGGAATAATACGAAGAAGAAATTACTATCTGTGCTATAAAAGTAATCCCTCTATTACAACATCTTTTAGATGCACACTTGTGACAATTTCCACTCAGATTTAGGCTCACCTTCACCCGCCTTAACCTGGCTAGAAGTGCTGTGAGAAAGCAACGTTTATAGACTCTCTAGTTCTATGGTACTCTTTCCTTACATGCAGACCTCATCGTCTCTCTATCTAATTCCAATCTCTACCTCAGTAGGAGCTCATTGACTCAATCTGAGGCAAGCTCACCACCTTCTATTCCTACTCCTAACTAATAGGGTGGACCGCGCTCCACCATTAGTCATTGTTGGTCATTCCCTAAGTTTCTCCTTGATTTGTGGAGATGCACCACCTTGCCAATTGGCATCAATCAACTCCTTGCACCGCTCCCAGCTTTGTGTCGATTCAAGCTCACTTATATTGAGTTCTTTGATGCTGAGTCGGCCAAGCTCGAGCTTTATGTTAACCAGAGGTTAACATTTTCCTTGACTTATTTTGAGCTGTTTTCTCACAACTTGCCTCTAGTAACTTGATACAGCCATTGTTCGAAAGATAGAGTTCCACGAACTATGTATTTGCGGCTGGAGGAGTATTTGTGGCACTTTCTAGGTGGGGCTTGTTGCAACTGATAATTCTCTCATGGCTACTCTGTAGGAGGGGCCTCTCACTTCAATGTTGGTGCTTGTGACTGCCTTTGTTGCATTAGCTCCTTTGTGGTGGCCAAGACTACTTGTCCCTTAGCAGCTGCTTGTGTAGGACTTATCAGTGGTGTATCTTGTGGTGAAGTAACCCATGGAGACACTCCAAGTATGTGTATATGCCACTTGATTTTGCATTTATAGGTCAAGGACTTTGGGGGCCATGGGTATATACCATGGATATCTACTAGCAAGGTTGCTGAGGCCGTGTCCCCATCAATCCATTTACGTACTAAGTCTGATATTGTGTGTGTCAGGCTTGTATGAGTTGAGGAGCTCCTGCGCCACCTCGGGACTCCACATGTCTAAACCATCAAATTCACCATGTCCAACAGCTTGTTGCACTTAAGCATCTTTACTGTCATTGCAGGGTGCTCAATCGAGAATGGTCCTTGTAGTTGCAATGCCACTCTCTATCGTTTGCTAGGTCTCTCTCTTGTGTCAGACATCAAAGAAGCCATAGCTTTAACGAGAATTGGAAAGGTGATGAGAACGAAGATAGGATGGTAGCTAAGCTTGTGAGGATAGCTATGAGAACAAAGGCATGGAATAGATTGCATAGAGACAAAGTAGTGTGGGATGTTAAATGAGCTAATGGCTCATTTTACTTATGCTTCACTGCCAGTTCCAATGCCCCAGGTGACTACTTGGCTAGATTCCACTCGCTGTAATTCTCATGATTAGTGCCACTAATGGTGATTTTGATAGACTTGGTGCCATGTGACACTTTATTAAGCCATTGTGAATTGTCTATTGTGATCAAACTCATCGTGGTACTTTTGTATGGCTTAACTTGGCTCCCATTGATCATATTGGGAATCACTTTCCCTTCCAGATCATCTAGTTCAACTGCACCATTATCATGAACCTCTATTAGTTTGTATGGACCATCTCATCCAAATTTGAAAGTAGGTTTCATCTTACGATCCCTTGCATTATAAAATAGCATAAGCATGCCCTTTTTCAAAGTTTTGGACACATTATATATGTCATGCAAAGCCTTAATCCTCATTTGAATTACTTCTTGTGTCCACACAACTCATAAATGTAATTCAATTTACTAAGCCGCTCCAAATGGTGATGAACTGCTTCAGGTTCACCAAGGTGATGTTCTGCAGTCATGTGCAAACTCGGAACAAGAAATTCCACTAGGACAACAGTTTCCAATCCAAAGGTGAAAGGGAGTCAGATTTGTAGTGACCTTATAAGTAATTCTATAATCCCATATTGTTGCATGTAACTTGGTATCCCAATCAGTACGATTAGAATGAACAACCTTTTTAAGAACAAACTTTAAGATTCTTATTGGTGGACTCGGTCTATCCATTACACATAAATGGTAGGATAGTAGGTAGTAGCCACCCGATGGAGAATCATGAATTATTTGGTTAAGATTTCAAAGACTTCATTCATAAAATGGGTGCCTTAATCATCAATCAGCACTTTCAAGATCTTCTCTTTACTTCTATTTGTTATCTGATCAAGGTAGTGTCAATAAATTAGAGAAAAATATGTACAAAGCTTTGACAACTTCTACCTAGAAGCTCCTTTGACCATTAAGGAACTTAAGGAGGCAATAGATGCAATGAAAGATGGCAAGATTCTTGGGGAGGATGGTCTACCCATTGAGTTTTATAAGATTTTCTAGGATGTTGTAGGTCCCAAAATTCTTGCTGTGTGGAATGAAAGCATTCAACACAAATAGCTCCCTAGCTTGATAAATGGAGGCGTCATCATGCTTATACCAAGGAAGAGGGAGGAACTATGAAACTAGAGGCCACTAACCATGCTAAATTGTAACTATAAGATATTTGCAAAGGCCCTTGCACATGTGAAGATGATGGGATGTGCAAAAGATGCCCAAGGCATAGAGAGGATATGTTCCATTTATTTGTTGGTTGTCTCACTGCTAGAAAAGTTTGGAAAATTACTGAAATGTAGTTGAGGGAGCGAGTTGGCTGGAAAACTATTTTGCTTGGTGAGGCTACCAAATTTAGTTCAGAAAATTACTCAAATGCAATTGGGGGAGCCAGTTAGATGGAAAACTATTTTGCTTGGTGAGCCTACCAAAGTCAAACACACAGTTTGGTCTATTGTTAAGGCGTAGGCCTTGTGGTTCATTTGGATTGCCAATAATGATTTTCAGTTTAATCAAGGAAATACTAATGTTGTGAACTTCTTTTTGTTGAATGGATTAATAAGAAAAGAACAAACTTGGTCAAGCATTGTGGACATACACTCAGCACCATGAGCAAACTTTTTAGAGAAATTACAAAACATGAAACTGCCTATTTGAGATCTACCTCTCATGTGTGCGTGTTTAAAGATTCCACTCCGGTGGACCCCAGAAGCGGAATGACCTTTCTTCATTGCTTGTTGTAGTTTTTCTTTTACTAGGTTTTTCTAAACTGATGGATAGTCTAAAAGCTATTATGAACTCTTTACCAGTGATGTATTTTGTTTAATGTTTCTCTGTTTTTCTCAGTTTGGAAGGAGTCCTCCTTTTTCTAATGAATTTTCATTGACCTGGTTTATCCCAATGGGAAAATTTTGTAATGGTATATCAGGATGTAAACCCTTTTGGTATTAATGAAAGATACCAAATATTTTACTACTCTAAGAAAAAAAGTAGCCACAATTTTGCTGCACATTGTGCTCCATTTAGGGTGGCCATGATCTGGGCTTTGTGAATGAAATATACCTATTACCAAATGGCCTAATAGCAATCATTGTTCATCGTAGAATGGATTCGTCATGCCAATAGAAGACATAATAAGTGAACAGACATGAATTCATTTGTGAAAACATAGAGTATACATTGCCAATAGAGCTAGATTGAATTCAAAAAATACGAGTACTTCTTTCATTGCTTAACCATCTACGAGCTAAATATAAGCATGTGTCACTGCACTCAACATATCCATTTCTTTGTCTTCCTCCCAATATTCCTCCCATGATACATCTTTCCTACTCACATCTTATGCATCTATCTATGCTCAGTTGGTGATTATCCATCTGCAATCCACATTCTCACACTCATTCACACAATTATGCAACAACCACCCTTAGGCTCTGCTTGTTTCCCACATTGGGAGTCTCTCCTTAATGTTCCTAGTTGATGTCACTTAAACTGTTGTCGGGAAATACCATCGAGATTTTTGCACAAAGCTCTTGCCAAAACCTTCAGTAGGATCTTTTTGTAACTTTTGATTCAGGCTCAGGCTTTGCGCAATCAAAAGTAAGCTCTTGTCAAAAGCTACAATCAAGAGGCTCTTGTCAGTTATCCTTGCATAAGAGATGCACCATAAGGTTTATAAAACATTTGATAGATCAAGAAACCAACAAGGCTTCGAGATGTGGCACAAATCTCTTCTTAAAGCTTTTCTTGCACATTATGTGGCTAGAGCACCCAATAACCAGGGGTGCACAAGCCTGGTATACTATTGTAGTGATGGACTACATGACCAACTAGCCCAAGACAAGGGTGCTATAATCCACTAATGCTTAGGTATTAGCCAAGAATATCTATGAGCATAGTGTAATGATGTATCTTTGTCTACTAGAGATTGTAAGCACCTTAAAACACCCACAAGGCAATGGTTATGCATAGAAAAGCACCTCATACCACCCACAAGGCTAGGGCCATGGATAGTCAATGAATAAATCATCATGCAATACTCTTACAAATTACAATGGTTCTAGAGGTAAACATGAAGCTTTAGGAATAGAAAACTTCACATACCACTATAGGTGGAATGGCATCAATCAAACACCATCTTAGTTGGTGATCCATTATCAAATGGATCTTCAATATGTGGCTTGTAATATATTTCGTTTATGCATTCATATACAATTACTACTAGTCATGAATGGACCATACCTTACAAAAATGAGGATCTCCATTTCCGAATGTGATAAATTGTTTGTAGAAAATGTAATGGATTAGATTCTTATTGAGCCTAAGATATAACATGCTTTAACTACATCTAATGTGATAGTTAACACGCTATAATTACAGGGTGAAATATAGAAGTAAATTGTCCTTGAATTTAATGAAGATACTAAGGCTCAATGTGATACCAAAGTATATAACTCACAATGGTTGATGGCCACATGGACTAACATAAATTTAGATGATAAGATAGGGACTAACATGTACAAATGGAAACACCAAAGAATGTTTTGAAAGTTACATTCAAATCCCCCTCAAAATTCGTATTTTGAAAATCCCATTTCATTTTTAAAGAAAAAAGGCAAAAGGACACAAAGCTTTATTAAATTTTTAAACCAATTTGAAGTCCAAAAAAAACATTTACTATCCCACCCTCAAAATTCCTATTTTGAAAATCCCATTTCATTGTTAAAGAAAAAAGGCAAAAGGACACGAACCTTTATGAAATTTTAAAACAAATTTGAAGTCCAAAAGAAACATTTATTTACACTTCGGAAACAAGGAGCAAAAAGCCTTGAGGAGAAGGAAGAAGGGATAAGAGGAAGTGAGGAGAGATGAGCTTTGCTTGAGTAGTCAAGCAAAACGACTCAGGGGAGGTGGAAGTGAGAGAGAACCATTAATCCATCTTACCCATAGGATAAGGGCAAACTTTCGATTTCTACAATATTACACCTAGTTCCTTAATTAATGAAAAAATTGTTTATTTTTTTTCAATCAGGAATTTTATCATAATCATTGGTCATCTGATAATCGTAGCAACTATTGCATGTGCTAACTTTTAGCCTAGAATCAAATTCTAAGCTCCATTGCTAGCTGTCCATCACCACTATGATCAATAGCTACCATTGATCGTTAAGCCTACAAATGCATGTCTCATTGCCATCTTGCCAGCCTCCTCAATAGCCTAAATATGTATAGACTTTTCGAGTACCTCAATGAGATGAAGTGAGTTTGCCACAATAGGTCGTACAACTAATTTTTAGCTTCGATAAGCAGTGTGTATGACTTCAATTTGCCCCTTTTAACTTTAGCATGTAGTGTGATCCATCCCAATACACTTTTCTCATTTGTTGTTTAACACATTTGTCGTATCTCAATATACTTTGGAGGCCCAGTAACCCATTCAACATAATATCAACATAATCGTTGTCCACACTTTAAAATAAGGATCTACACTCTTCCCTTTAGTGCAAACTCAAAGCTGTAGTAGCTGAGGCGGTTTGGGCATTCGCGGATCTGAGTTGGTTGCATGTGGTCGATTCCATCAGGAAGACCCTTGGTACCTATCAGCATAGGCCACATGCGGTGTGTTCCTCGTGGAATGGCCATGTGTGTGTGTGTTGGGGTAAGGGATGGGGGAGGGGGAGACAGGTCTGACCTGAAGGAAGCAAATTGTTAGTCCCACTATAGATCAAGGATCTCTTTCTAGCAAAGCTGCGGTAGCTTAGGTGATTCCAGCATTCCTATCGAGCTGGCTGCCCACGTCTGATTCCCTCGAGAGGACCCCTACTACCTGTC
This sequence comes from Dipteris shenzhenensis, assembly GCF_047967505.1. Taxonomy (NCBI): domain Eukaryota; kingdom Viridiplantae; phylum Streptophyta; class Polypodiopsida; order Gleicheniales; family Dipteridaceae; genus Dipteris; species Dipteris shenzhenensis. The sequence continues at coordinate 47,420,337 of NC_141613.1, read as the reverse complement.
ATAGCGGTAACTCAGGCGGCTCGAGGGTTCGCCCATTGGGCTAGCTGCCCGCATGGTGGCCGAGGTCACACCACTCGGAGGATGAAACACTTTTGGAGGTTGGCCGCCGAGTGTGGCGTTTCACACGACCCGGCGGTCAAGGTTTATGGAGGGGGCTGGCAAGTAATCAAGATAGTTTGTGTCAGGCGGCATAGGTTCAATTCCCACGTTCAGACGCCCATCGATGTTCAACCGCTCCACCTGGGCGGCCTTCCCATGGGCCTGTTCGTTGAAGTAGGACGACGTCAGTATTGGAGGACACGGAGGCGGGTGGTGTGAACGTGGCCTCAATTTCAGAGGAGGCCAGAGGCAGGGTGAGGGCGGGAAACAAAGATTGCTGGGAAAAAATCAATCTCCAAATGCAAGCAACATTCCCATGTTTCTTTGGATGAGCATCCATCCTTCCCATCTTTCCTCCTCTTCCTCCAACGCACCTCACCAATCTCAAATGATGAGGAACATCTACAAAGTAGGCAGATACACCTCTCATACTTCTGACGCAAACTCATCTAGCCCTGCGGTGCGTGGCCCGGTTTTTTCTGTAGTGGGTACTGCTGGTTGGCAGCTGATTTGCGTCGGCAATGAGACCCAGTATCCTGCGGTTATTTTAGGAGGTGCTTGTTTATGTATTCTTTGTAAACACGGCAGGGCGGAGAATTTTGCTCTCTGGTGGAAAGAATACTTCAAGCATGACACGAGAACAGGGCCTGAAAAGTAAGTGTTGCGACAAACCTGAACTCAATGATTTGCGCAGATAGGGCTGTAGATTCTCTATTCTGACGAATCTCTATTGAATGCTAAAAACAGAAAAATCCAAAGTCTCCAGATTTCAAGCTTAAGATTACCAAGGATTCGCTATGGATAGACGGCTAGTACCATCCAGTTGGGTTAGAGACATGCTTGAGAAAAAGATCAAAGGATCCACATGTCAGGCCCAAGTTTTTGGGTTGGTGGCGGAGTGTGGCAAGTCGGCCTTCAGCTCTGGGGTAAAGATAAATGCATTTAAAGCACAAGAATTGAGTGAGAAAAGTGGCTGGGAAACTCTCAGCTTAGAGGAGGCACTCAGGTCTATGGAACGGATGCCCCAGCTGCCTTCAGTTCAGAACCTTACGTGCATCTTGCATAAGTGCAGAAGGTTGAAAATTTTAGTATATACAAAGCGCTTGTATGCCTATTTGTGCAAAAGTGGGCTGGAAGATTATGGATCTCTTGGGAACTACCTCGTCCCTATGTTAGTCCAAGTTGGAAGCATGTGCGATGCTGAGCAACTTTTTAACAAATTGGTCGTTCGGAATGTGTACTCTTGGAATTCTCTCATCATGGGTTACATTGAATGTGGGAATTCACAGCATGCCCTCAATTTCTATCAAAAAATGCAAGAGGATTCTGTACATCCTGATAATTGTACCTTCATGGCAGTACTGAAGGCTTGTGCTAGGCTGAAAGATACAGAAAGAGGCCAAGATACACATGCTGAGATTGTCAGAAAGGGCCTGGAAAGAGATCTTTTTATTGGCAGCACCTTGGTGGATATGTATGCCAAATGTGGCTCACTTGCAAAAGCACAGGAAGCGTTTGACAAGCTGTCAAATCGAGATGAGGTCTTGTGGAACGCACTAATAGCAGGATATGCTGAGCATGGGCGGGGTGAGGAAGCGCTTAACTGTCTGAAACAGATGCAATTGGAGGGTCTCTACCCAAATGCTGTTACTGTTGTTTGCGGCTTGAAAGCTTGTGGCAGTGTAGGAGCCATAGACAAAGGTCGAGAAATCCACACCAATATTGCTAGGGAGGAGCTGGAAGTAGATCTTTTTATTGGCAGCAGCTTGGTGGATATGTATGCCAAATGTGGCTCGCTTGCTGAAGCACAAGGAGTGTTTGACCAGCTGCCACATCGAGATGAGGTCTTGTGGAATGCACTAATTGCAGGATATGCCGAGCAGGGGCTTGGTGTGGAAGCGATGAGCTGTTTTGAACAGATGCGACTGGAGAGCCTTTCTCCAAATGCTGTCACGTTTTGTTGCACCTTAAAAGCTTGTGGTACCATAGGAGCCTTAGACAAGGGCCGAGAAATCCACTTCGAGATTGCGAGAAAGGGGCTGGAAAGAGATCTTTTTGTTGGCAACACCTTGGTGGATATGTATGCCAAATGTGGCTCACTTGAAGAAGCACGGGAAGTGCTGCACAAACTGCCAGTACGAAACGAAGTCTCATGGAATTCACTAATGGCAGGATATGCTGAGCATGGGCTTGGTGGGCAAGCGCTGAACTGCCTTGAACAGATGCACTCCGAGGGTCTTTCTCCAGATGCTGTCACATTTGTTTGCAGCTTGAAAGCTTGTGGCAGCATAGGAGCCATAGACAAGGGCCGAGAAATACACTTTGAGATTGCTAGAGAGGGCCTAGAAAGAGATCTTTTTGTTGGCACCACCTTGGTGGATGTATATGCCAAATGCGGCTCCCTTACAGAAGCACGGGAGGTGTTTGACAAATTGCCAGTTCGAGTCGAGGTCTCGTGGAATGCACTCATTGCAGGATATTCAGAGCATGGGCTTGGTGAGGAAGCACTGAATTGTTTCCAACAGATGCAACTGGACGGTGTCTCTCCAAATGCTGTCACATTTAGTTGCAGCTTGAAAGCTTGTGGCAGCATAGGAGCCATAGACAAGGGCCGAGAAATACATGCCGAGATTGCCAGAAAGGAGTTGGAAAGTAATCTTCTTGTTGGCAGCACCTTGGTGGATATGTATGCCCAATGTGCCTCGCTTGCAGAAGCATGGGAAGCATTTGACAAGTTGCCAGTGCGAGATGTAGTCTCGTGGACTGCAGTAATGGCAGGATATGCCCAGCTAGGAGAGAGTGCAATTGTTTTCCTTATGCTTGAGAGAATGATAGGAGAAGGGGTAAAACCAGATGGGGTCACATTCTCTATTGTTCTCGCTGTATGCAGTCACACGGGTCTAGTGGATAAGGGCCAAGAATACTTCAAGGCCATGATCAAAGACTATGGCATCACTCCATCTATTGAACACCACATTGCGATGGTTGATCTTCTTGGCCGTGCAGGCCAATTAGACGAAGCGACAGCGATGGTGAAGGAGATGCCTTTCTGTCCTAATCTTGTGGTGTGGCATATGGTCTTGAGTGCTTGCCGAAAGTGGGGTAATGTAGAGCTTGGAAGATTGGCCTTTGAACATGCAGTGCAATTCAATGAAGTGGATGCTGCAGCTTATGTTTTGATGTCTAACATCTATGCAGATGCTCACACGCCAAAAGAAGAGAAGAAGGTTGAGGCAATGAGAGAGAGAACAAACATGGAAGGAGCCACTACAGAGTTGGTCGGCTGACTTCGGCAGTATTGTGCTTTTGTTTTGGTGGGGGATACAAGATCTAACATAAGTAGTTTCTCTTTGCATAGATTGTTAGAGCTAATTCAATACAAAGCTCTAGAATGTTTGCTTTTGCTATATAGAGCTCTAGAGCCTCGGATGTAGGCTATCGTGTAGGATAATGTGGATTTCCATGTGGTTGAAATCCATATACTAATTGTAATTGAATGTTGGGTTGACACATGGTACTTATTGTAGCATCCTATTTAGAATGTGACATGACCTCAGATGGATTGTTGAAAGCAATCATTTTAGAGACTGAAATGTTGTAATGTTTATAAATGTATATGGTGTATAAAACCAATGTTTGGTTTAGTGTTATTTATTTGATGTTGAATAGAATGGTCAAAGGTTGGTTGTCGAGGTTCTTGGTTTGGGATACGAGAGGACTAGACATTCCCAAAGTTTCCTAGGTGCATGCTAGTGCTCATAGTGTCTATGATGGTCAAATGCCTAGGGGCAAGTATTGGCCTGAAGTGCAATAACACGGCCTTATATAAAGGACCTAATGGGCACAGCACTCAAGGGCATGAAGATGCAAATTGTGGGGAGGTCTAGGGTCAAGGGGACGATTCTAGAACCTGTTTGTTCGACGTTGTAAACACTACACAAGGGGGTTCAAAGAAGGTCATGTTGGCTGTGTGGAGACGTATTCTTTTATACTGTGGTTTTATGATTAGGTTCAGCACGTTTTCAACATTTGTGTGACATTTTGGTATTAGATTGACGTGATGGGCTTGAGAGCATATGTACGCGCACACTGAGTGTAGGCTGCCTATCCATTGTCTAGAGCACAGAACTTGATGCTCATATTTGCAAAGTTGGTATTTAAGGTATATAACAGATTGGGTAGTGGCAGATGTGTGAAATTGGTCAACAAACGGATTGTGTCAGCTGCAATCATTGGGACGACGTGCACGTGCTCCAAATCGTTGATGATGTGTATAGGTATTTGTACCTACTACGGTTACCAAAGAATGGCTTCTTGCTTGTGTGTGTTTCGTTATCCATCAGATCATAGCAGAGCGGTGGGGATGCTGTACAGCGTCTCATTGTCGACCTGAGTAAATCTATGTCCCATAAGATGCTTGTTTCCTCTGTGAACATTACCTCAAATTAGCATCTTCAGCAAATGCATTTGCATATTGGCTGTGAGAAGGGTACTCAAGGCTCCAAGGGCTCTTCAATCCTGAGGGAAGATGCCTGCACCATTATCACTGTTTCCACACATCAGTAACACTTAGCCAATGCTTCGAAAACAAGATTCTAATTTAGCATAACTGTGTGCTGCACCTTCAAAAGTTATGCACAAAACAATGTAAATCTATTACAGATTCGCCTCAAGATTTGCATACAGACAGAGCTGTGCAGAAAGGGCTGTTTGCCTTAGAAGCTGTTGCAGAAAGTGCTACTGCTGCAGGAGGAGGAGCATAAGGGGCTGCTGCTGATGCAAGAGAAGCATGAGGAGCTGCTGTAGAAGTGCTCCTGCAAAAGGAGGGAGCAGAAGGGGGGGCTGCTGTTGCAGGACTGCATGGGGAAGGAGCTGCTGATTGGAGAGCTGCAGAGGCAGGAGGAGCCGCTGTGGGAGCTGTTGCAGAAGGAGGGGCTGCAGGGGAGTATGCACTAGCAAGAGGGGGAGAAAACGGTGTGCAAATGAGTGTGGGGGAGTGTTTCTTTTATAGATTAGGAGGGGGCAGCTTCAAAAACGTGGGAGAGTGCCAATTTGGAATGGGGACTGGCTCCCTCGGATTTTGGTGGGCTGCAGTTCCCACAGCGACAAGTGGTGGGCTGCACGGGGGCTGGTGCCATGGTTCATGCATGGTCCTCCAAATGTCCCCACAGGCTGCCGTGTGTCTCATGGGCTGCCAAGTGTTCATGCCACATGTCAGGGTTGCCACCTCAGCATGCCACATCATTGAGCCATGTCAGCATGCCACATCATCATGCCACGTGTCATGCTAAAATTTGGACTATGGTTATTTTAACAACTAAGAATTTAGTTCAGGTGATCAATACTAATCCGATTTGACTTCTGTTTTTACCCTTAGATTTTTGGCAGTTAGCTCTATTCAAAGGGCTAGACTAGGGTTAGTTTGAGTTTCGTTGGCCTTCTAACATAACATATAAGGCCTATTAGTTTGTCTTCGTCTTGTATCTGTTGGACTCTTTCATGTTAACATGCCCATACCCAAGGCTACTGCGAACATTCTCTTGCATTCTATGCATTTGATTGGTCCCATATTTGGCTACTCAGGTGGGATGTGGTCTTTACGTTTCTCCTAAAGAGATACGTCTCAACTTATGGGACACTAATGCCCGTAACCCTTTCACTGGAGGTCCACCCTCAAATGCTAGACCCTAGCTAACTAGTAGCTGACTGAACAATAGGAAAACATATGCATTCTTTTGGCCAACATCCTAGTTGAAGAACTGAAAATTTTCAGCAAATAAAGATATGCAATAAATGAATTACCAAGCAAGTGGATATGTATGTTGTGAAGAGAAGTGACATTCCCTTCGTCTTTCATTCAGTTGACCTCATTTGGAGTGCTTCTTCATAAGCATCTAGAATGTAGGGAACTCTTGAATTCCATCCATTTAGCATCTGTAGACGGAAACCCCTTGAACATCAAGAGCTATTTTTTTTGTAACTTTTCCTTGTCTTCCTGTGATGGAGTAGTGGAAGATTACCTATTCTGGAACCGAAAGTACGTCAGTATCCTCCACTTCTGGTGGATCTTCATGGCTCATGAGGAATATCCCCAACATAGGGTTTCATCAAACTGATATGGAAGACTTCGTGCATTTTCCAATGTAATGATAGATTGAGCCGAACAGAATCTTGATTAATAACCTCCAAGACTCTGAAAGGGCCATAATACCTGAAAGAGAGTTTTAAATAGATCTTCTTCTGTCCCACCTTGGTTTTCGGCCTGGCTTTTTCAAACTTTGGTAAACCAGATTGCCCTTCCTTGAGTTAAAAGGCCCTCCTTTTCTTTGCAGCTGCCCTTTGTTTTTCCGGTGTGGACTGTGGCCTATCTATGAATTGACAGTAGCAAAGATCTTATCCTTTGTTTGCATTAATGGAGTTGGGAGACAGCTACCATGGATGACTTGAAAAGGGGTCTTTCCCGTAGAAGGGTGTATGGTATTATTGTAAGCAAACTCAACTATGGGGAGATACTTTTACCACATGGTCTGCTGGTCATGGACATAGATTTTGAGCAGATCCAGTAGGGTGCTATTACTTTGGCCATCAGTTTGAGGATGGAATGCGAAAGAAAAACTTAGAATGGTTCCAAGGTTTTCAAAAAATGCTTTCTAAAAATTACGAGTGAATTTAGAATCCATATTATAAACTATAGATTTAGGCATCCCATGATGTCTGAAGATATATCTAATGAAAAGGTGTGCAGCTTCAGGAGCTTTTAGTTGTTTTGACATGGAATAAAATGAGCTTGTTTACTAAACATGTCTATTATGGTCCAAATCATGTCATGTCCTTGATTAGTCTTGGGGATTTCAGTAATGAAGGTCATGGTGATATGTTCCCATGGTCTTTCTAGAATAGGCAAAGATTGTAACAGCCCTTTAGGTTTTCCTCTATCATATTTTTCTTTTGACATGATATATGTCTTGAAATGTAAGCAATAGTCTCTTTCTTCATGTTTGGCCAATAGAAGAGTCTATCTAGGGCTGTAAATGTAGGCACGATGCCTCTATGGCCAGTATATGGTGGATTATGGTTTTCCTCTAAAACCTTTGGTTGGAGTTCTTTGGTTGTACATAGTTTCTCTTGCATGTAAAAGTATCCATCATTGATGCGGTGAGCATGGTGAGTGCCTCTGGTCATCAAATGTGCCCACACTTGAGAGAAATCAGCATCTCCAGCATACATGTCCTAAGAGCTATCAGCTCATCATGATATGTAACTGAGATATGCTGAATTCTTGGTCTACGAGAAAGTGCATCAGCCACTACTTTTCTTTTCGAGGAGTGTATTGGATTTATAAATGAAAATATTGCAGAAAAATAGATAATCTCATGTGCCTTTATCTCCAGAGAGGTTGCTTCAAGAAATATTGTAGGCTTTGACGATCAGTCTTAACAAGAAAGTCGATTCCTAACAAGCAATGTTTCAAAATCTTTAAGGCATGTATTACTGCCAATAGTTCCTTTTCATAAAACGTCATAATGAAGTTCAGCATCTTTCAGCCTTCTACTTTCATGGGCTACTGCATGAGCATCTTGGGTTCGAGCAGCTCCAATGCGGTCGCCACTAGCATCGGCTGCTACCAAGAAGGGCTTTAATAAGTCAGGAATGATGAGAACGGGGCCTGTGGTTAAGGCATGTTTGAGCTCTTGAAAAGCTTTCTTCTCTTTCGTATCCATTTAAACTTAGCCTTCTTGGTTCGATCATGAAGGGCTTTCATTAGTCAGAAATGATGAGAACGAGGCCTGTGGTTAAGGCATGTTTTAGCTCTTGAAAAGCTTTCTTCTCTTTCATAGTCCATTTAAACTTAACCGTCTTCTTGGTGAGATCATGTAGGGTTGCAGTTATCTCTACAAAATGCCAAATGAATCTCCTATAATATGAGCATATACCAAGGAATGATCTTACCTCATGATGCATTTCTATATCTTAGCATAGACCAAAGAATGATCTTACCTCACGAGGAGTCTTGAGATCAAGCGATTCCACAATTTCTTGTATCTTTGTTGGATTCATTCGGATACCATCTTTGGAGATAATATGGCCTAGGTATTGGATTTTTGTCATGAAGAATTCACTCTTCTTTTCATTTATTAGAAGGGCATGGGCATTTCTTATAAGACTGTGAATACAGCTTTCAAATGCTGTCTATGTTCCTCCTCAATCCTACTAAAAATAAGAATGTCATCGAAGAAAACTCTATGAATTCTTGATGGTTTCTAAATAATCGTTCCATCAGCTTGTTGAAGGTACTTGGGCATTACTAAGGCCAAAAGGCATTGCTAGATACTGATAAAGTCTAAAAGTCGTGTAAAGTGCGGTTTTATGAATATCTTCAAGTGCTACTCGAACTAGATGAAAGCCACTCTTAAGGCCTATGCGGCTGAAAATTTTAGATCCTCCTAGATGGTAAAAATGTCATCTATTTGAGAAACAGAAAAATGGTTTTTGATTGTGTGCTTATTCAAGGCTCTATAGTCTACACAGATCTTGAAAGATCCATCTTTCTTGAGGGCTAGCAAGATAGGAGAGCAAAAGAGGGAACTACTAGGTGGGACCAAACCTTTCTCCAAGAGTTCTTGAACTTGTTTGAAGATATCATCTTGTTGGGTTTAACTAACTCGATATGGAGGTCTATTGGGAGGAGAACACCTAGGGACTAAGTCCAATGTTATGGTCTTCTGGCATTTCTGGTGGAAGCTAACTAGGCAACTCTAGTGAGAAACAATCTGAAAATTCTCTAAGGAAGTTTAGCCTTTCTTGACTAAGTGGATTTGTAGAAATCTCTTTTGCAACCTCCTTTTCAGCAACAAGGAAAGAACATATTGCTTTTCTAACAACTGCTGAAGATCGTGAATGGCGTACCCTAGGAATAGTATTTCCTAAAACTCGAGTTGTAGTGCTTCCATCTCGACCCTTGTGTTGAATGGTCAGGATGTCTTTACATTGCTTATGCGAAGGTATTCCAAGTATAGCATCAGCACCTTGAATTGGGGCATCATAAAAGATAGGTGATCAAGATACGCCTGAATGTGAACCTTGAGTTTTTCTATGAGAGGATACACCTTTTCTTCACGACACTTGAAAGCATCAAGTAAATCTTATGCTTCACCTTTGTCTTCAGTAGCTATGCCCAAATTCTGTGATAACTCATGCGATATAAAGTTATGTGTTGCAACATCATCAACAAAAGGGCTAAATGATCTCTTACCTGACCCCCAATTTTGAGTAAACTATGGGATGGCAGATCCTCATCTTTTTGTGGGAGTCTCAATGTTGCGGGCTGTTGGTGTCTTCTTCAAAGCCTCCTTGTTGCTGTTTGATTTGGCAGCGGGCACTCATAGAAGTTGTGGCCACGCTCTCCACATTTGAAGCATCGTCCTTCAGAGTAATACCTTTGCTTTTGTTGATGAGATAGGGTATTGGAGCACTAAACTTTATGGACATGCTTTCGAGGTGGCCTGTTAGATGCTCCTTGATTCTTCTTGAATTCTTTTTGAAAGTCCTTTGGATTGCCTTTTCAGGAGAAGAATAGTTTTCTCTCAATCTTCAGTGCCACATTCATAGTGTCCTCCAAAGTTACGGGGCTAAGGATGTCGAATTCAGTTTGAATAGTGTACCTCAAACCCGTATAGAACTTTCTTTGTTGCTCCTTCAAATCCTTTTTATTGAAAGCTTGAAAAGTATCCCAAAAATGAGTGACATACTGCCATATTTTTTTTGTCTTGTCATTGTTGAAAGATATCCCATTGAACCATCATGTCTCTTTTGAACTCCTGCAGCAAGAAATGATCTCGCAATTTCCTCTTGAACTTTCTCAAGTGTGGGCTTACTGTCCAGTGCTGGCCATATCAACATACCATAGAGAAGCATGGTCTTGTAGGAAATGCCATATTGACACACAAACAATGCAAAAATAGAAATTTTGTCATCTTTATGAAAAACAAAACGGACTTGTCACTATAGCCTTTCCTCTCGGGCAGGCCAAAAATCAAATTTGGGGTGGGGGGTTAGGTGAAGGGTAGCTTGGGTTCGGTTTAAGTATAAGTGTAGTTGTGTGGTGCGGTTAAATGGATAGTCTGGTTGGGTTAAATGTATAACCGTAGTTGGGGGTGTAAGGCCGAAAAACCGATCGTGGTTTTTTCTTCATATTTATCTCCATAAAAAAAGTAGTCAAGATCTCATATCCATGCTAGTAGAACTTCAGGCTGATCTTCGCCTTTGTATTTGTTGAGCTTGAAAAACTTGTCTCCAGTCTTAATCCTTGACTCAGCTAGTCTTCTGATCCTCTTATGCCTCAAAGGGGATGGGCTACAGTGTCGTTTTCTTCCTCTTGATGGGGAGGCACTAGGTGACTTACCCTCACAGATCTTGAACGTCTCCATGACATCTTCCTTAGAAGTAAGGATTGAGGCCCAAGTTCATGGGAATCAACATGGTTACCTTCATGAACGTGAATCTGCTGGGCTATACTAGTCAGAAGGTTACTCAACTCATTTATTCTAAGCTCTGATACTAATGACACCTCTCAGTGCTCTCTAAAGGAGAAGGGAAAGATTGCTTTGTATATGATTGCAGAATATTGCTTTACTCATCGATTTGCAAGACAAAAAGTGACATGTACAATATTGCTTGAGAAAAGATGAATACATGATTATCCTTCCCCTTATACAATAAGATACAAGACCAAATTGTTGAAGTAGATCTTATCGACACCTTCCAAACTTGAGACCAAACGAAAACACTCAAACTATAGCCGGAGATATTTACAAAACATGAAAATGAAGCTCAAGGCTGAGCAAAAGGTAGCCTAGCTAGGGTACTCAAGGTTCCAAGGGCTCTCCAATCCTGAGGGAAGATGCCTGCACCATTATCACTCTTTTGACACATCGGTAACACTTAACCAATGCTTCAAAAACAAGATTCTAGTTTAGCATAACTGTATGCTGCAACTTCAAAAGCTAAGCACAAAACAATGTAAATCTATTACAGATTTGCCCCAAGGTTTGAGGATAGCTATTGGGAGAGGATAGGCTCGCATAGGGAGTCCTTTGCTGTAAAATGAGTGTTGGTAAAACACTTGGATGGAGGGCTGCTATAGGAGGCACTATTGTAGAGGGGTTGCTGCAGGAAGAGCTGCTGCAGAAAGGGCTATTTGACTTAGGAGCTGTTGCAAAAAGAGCTACTGTTGAAGGAGGAGGAGCATAAGGGGCTGCTGCTGCTGATGCAAGAGACGTAGGAGGATCTGTTGTAGAAGTGCTCCTGCAAAGGAGGGAGTAGAAGGGGCTGCTGCTACTGCTACTGCTACTGCTACAGGACTACATGGAGCTACTGATGGAGAGGTGCAGAGGCACGAGAAGCTACTAATTGGAAGCTGCAGAGGCAGGAGGAGCTGCTGTGGGAGCTGTTGCAGAAGAAGAGGCTGCAGGGGAGTATGCACTAGCAGAGGGGGAGAAAACTGTGTGCAAATGAGTGTGGCGGAGTGTTACTTCTATAGATTTAGGAGGGGGTAGCTTCAAAAACGTGGGAGTGTGCCAATTTGGAATTGCAATACAAACCGAGAGGAGAAAATTGTGATGTTGTGTAGAGATGATTGAAGGGAAAGAGTATTATGCTGTTGTAATCTTTTTACATTTTGACTTGGATGCTCGACATGGTGCTTCAGTAATAAAAGGCTTACTCCACATATAAGAAGTCTGAAGAAAGATTACCTAGTATTGGTGTCTCAACCACATTTCTCATATACTTAACCAAAAAATTTCCTTTGCAGGAAATCCTTTCTTCAAATTTGCCTAAGCTAGCATAATTGTCAAAATGCATGTTGTTGAATGACAATCTATTAAAAGAGATTCTTACATGTTGAGGTGTAAAATTTTCGCATGTTGATGATCATAGATTAAATTTTTAATATAAATTTCATATTTATTGATGATGAAAGTTTTCAAAATGATAGTAATTGCTTCATGCAAAGTAGTTCTTATGAAGAGAAATTGTTCTTCATTGGTATTGTTGAAGATTTATCATTGATGAAGTCAATAGAGTGAACCTGAATGTTGTTAATGAATTTTATTGAAGGCATTATAAAAACATACTTGTCTTTGTAGGTACTATTTGTTGAGTGAATGATGACTGTGTTGACCTTGCATAAATTAAGGTTGATTCTCATAAAGGATAATACTTTCGAGGGAAAAATGATTCATAAAATATTAAAAGCACCTATCTCAATTGTAGAAATCTGTTGAGGTAAAGGGCAGTGTGCCCACCCACTTGTACAGTGCCCATGTATACTCATATATATATGATAGAGGAATAAGCTGGAGTAGCTTTTGCTCCACCACTTTTGGTGTCTCCTATCCCTTTGTGTGTGCTTTCCTCTCCCACAACTGGTATCAGAGCAGGTCGTGGATGTAAAAGTGAGCAGAATGCCATTTTTGACAGCAAGTATTTGCAAATCCATAAGGATTTAGGCTCAGTGCCCAACAGAAGAGTCGGAGAACTTTGGAAGGGCTACGTTTTCTCTGTTGACAGCTCGGTCATCCGAGTTTACAGTACAGAGTTATTACTGTCCAAAATAGGGACAGTTCGTGATCAGTGTGCAGACAGCCATTTTGCAGACTGTATATCTTTTCACCTGTGCAGAATCTGCCGCTGCGTTCAATTAGAGAGTTGTAGATCCTTCAAAACACTACAACTTTGCTGTTCGATGCAAGTTGATCCAACTTTTGGATCAAAAGATATTGCTGTTTAAAAACAGTGACAGCACAAGTACAGTGCCATTTTTCTTTTTTGCAGATGTCACAAGGGTACAACGGATGCATGATATTGTCGCTTACTTGGATGCACAAATGATATAGTGGTACATGCCATTTGGATGCCATTTTGGTTGTCAATTGACACATTTTGGATGCATCATTCCTCACATGCTGTGAGAGGTCTCAAGGTTGAGCAAAAAATACAGCCTTGGTAACATTTGTGAGGTGTCTTGATGCTGAGTTCAGTGACATTGATACTCACTTTGCATTGATTTGTTGGGTTTATTTACATCTTTTGGACAACTTTGGTCCTTCAGTTTTATACTGACTTTTCATAGGGGAGACTCTGACAGATTTATGACAGGCATTTGGTACGCTTTTATGCATGAAAGTGGATACATGTTTGAATTGGTTTGTGCTCATTGACTTGCAGGATACTTGATGTATGTCCATAGTATTTCTCATGATGTCACTTGGCAGCAAACATTCAAGGAAGCTGCTGTTGCTGTTTTTATGACAAAATAGTCGTTTTCAGGACTGAATATCTCTTTTCTGGTGCGGAATTGCACTTTGTGCCGAACTGGAAAGTTGTAGTTCACAGAACATACTACAACTTTGCTTTTGGAAGCAAGTTGATCCGGTATAAGCTGCAGGAGTTACAGCCTCTGCAAAACCACAAAAAGTTGCAGTCTACTGTCTATTTGTGACTAATGTGCAGGAAGCTGTTTTTCAGGTAAGAATATCTGAGAATCCATAAGGATTTGGCTCTTGAGGTCAACTGACAAGTTGTAGATCTTTCTACCAGCTACAACTTTGCTGTTTACAGCTTTGGCATCCGGTCTTCCAGTGAAAAGATATCGTTGTTCAAAAACAGGGACAATGTGTTATTTTGCCCAAAGTGGCTGTGAGGTATTGTTGTAGGGATTTCTCTTGCACAAGAGTGAATTGGGAACTCACAGTAAATTATATAAAGTGATTGGGATCTCACTTCAGTCCAAGGGCATTATTGGCATTTTGGCACATTTGGCAAGTGGTGAATGCTTGATTTTGTTGCCAAAGGATTGCGCGCTTGAGGTGATGCATTGGTGATGCAGTAAATGCCATTTTGATGCATTATGGATTTGCATTGGTGGATGCCGCACTGATGTTTATGGATAGTTGAGCTGGGCTCCTATTGCCATTGGTTGAGCAGGCATTGCTCATTTGATTCAGTGCATTTCTTACTTGGATTGCCAGGCATTAGCAGGTTACTGGGCTGCATATATTCTTGTTTATGCCTCTTTATGGCTGAGTGCTTTTGAGCATTGGATCAGCCAATTTATTTGGAGACCTGATTGGTCTGGACAACACTATATTTTTGGTCATTTGGGTTGCCTATTGCACTATATTGCTCTTTGGTTGTGAGCTATTGTGCCACAGATATGGCATCTACAGCTGGTAATGCCCTCTTTGATATTGAGAGGTTGGATGGATCAAACTTTCAGTATTGGAAAGAGCAGATTTATGATGTGTTAGTGCAGAAGAGGCAGCATAAGCCCATTCAATGCAAAGGTATCAAGCCTAATAGCATTAAACAGAGTGATTGGGATGACATGGATGAGCAAGCATGCTCTATCATTCAATCATCACTCTCGAAGTCAGTCTACTTGCAGGTACAGGATGGTGTACAGGGTGTAGACTACCATGCATATGAGTTCTATACTCGTATATGTCGGATGTATGACCATGATAGTGTTATGTTACAGCATGATGGGCTGAAATGTCCTGATGGGCTGAAATACAGCTTTGATATGCACTCCAAAGGTCGATCAATTGGTAGAAACAGGTCATGTTCAAGGGGGAATTCCAAGAGCAAGACTAGCTCTCGGACTTGTGTTAGATGTTTCTATTGTGGAAAATATGGCTACATGAAAAAATATTGCTGGAAATGGCTGAGAAAATACAAGAAGAAAGCAAGGTTAAGAATGACAGGAAGAAGGAGAAGAAGCATGTTGAGCTTCAAGGTGTGGATGCCAGGGTTTCCACTGACAGTAGCAGTGATGAAGGCATTCTTTTGTCTATGTCTGACACCTCCTTCTTGGCCACTGATGTACCCATTCTTGGTGATTGGATGTTAGATCCATGTGCTTCATGTCATATGACCCCTCATAGCTCATGGTTCAGTGCATATCAGGAATGCATTGTGGAGAGTGGTTTGATGGGCATTGATCATTCTATGGATGTCTATGGTTATGGGGATATCCACCTTGTTATGCCTAGTGGCTCTATTCTTGTTCTACAGAGGGTTAGACATATACTAGGACTTGCTACGAGCAAGATCAGTACTGGACAGTTGGTTGAGACAGGTTATCATGTCTCTTTGGGTGATCATGCATGGAAGATTGCTAAAGGCAATCTGGTTATGGCTAGGGGATCACGGGTTGGATTCTCTTATGCATTGCATGTATCAGGTATCCAGGATAAGATGCTCATGATCAGTAAGTAGCCATCAATTAGTTTATGGTATGCCAGACTTGGACATATGTCTACTGCAGGTATGGAAGCCCTTACAACATTGAGATACATTCCTGTTATGGATGTCTCTCAAATTTTATGTCATGATTGTGATGATGGTCAGCAGTCAGGATCCTCCTTTGTGAGGAAGACAGTGAGTGAGAGGTATGTTGAGCCATTGCAGTTGGTTCATAGTGCAGTTTGTGGGCCTATGCCTACCGTTTCACTAGGTGGTGCCTCTTACTTTGTGACATTTACTGATGCTGCTACAAAGTACATATGGGTCTATCCGATTCGGCAGAAGCATGATGTATATGATACATTTCAGCGCTTCTTGGGTAATGCTGAAAATCAGTCAGGAAAGAAGCTATTGAGTTTGATGACTGATGGTGATGCAAAGTTTACCTCTTCTAGATTTCAGCATCTATGTGATACACTTGGTATCAGGAGGGTGTTGACCACTCCTCATCTTTCTACTCACGATGCCTTAGCAGAAGGCATAAATCGGATTCTATTGGACAGGATTGGTAGCATGCTACGGTATGCAGGTCTTACCGAATGCTATTGGGCTGAGGCATGTAAGACAGCTGCATACTTGCTTAACAGGTCACCCAAGAGATCTCTGAATGGTAGAGTGCCATTTGACTTCTTGACAGGCAAGGCACCATGTTATGAGCATTTACGTGTGTTTGGCTGCGAGGCTTATGCTCATGGTTCCCGATCGAGGAGGTGTATCTTCCTTGGATATAGTGAGTCCAGTAAGGACTACAGGTTATGGGATTCTTCAACTAGAGAATTGATACGCAGCCATAATGTCTATTTCAGAGAGGATGCTATGTTTAGACAGCCCAGGACTATGGATAGAAGGAGAGTGGTATTCCAGGAGGGTGTAAGTGCACTGATACCTCCAAATTCTTTGCAGGGGCAGCCCATATCCCTTGGAGTGGGAGGTTTTTCCCACGGTGAGCAGGTTATAAAGTTGGGACAGCCACGATTACTTCCTGATTTTGGTCAAAGACGATCAGATGTCTCGAGTATTCCACAGGTTTATACTCCTATGGAGATTGTTGATGCATCTTTTATGGACAGTTACCGTTTACTCCCAGGATGCGGAGTGCCTCTTGCAGATGAGGATGAGGCTATGCATGGTGAGGAGGATACCTTGGCTAATGATGCCCGGTATGATCCATTGGTTGGTTGTGCCAGGACAGATGTGGTTTCTGCAGTTATTGACTCGGGTCATATTGCGCATGGGCAGGAATCATTGATATGTTTGCTTCGTAAGTGCCTTCATGGCCAGAAGCAATCCCCTCGAGCTTGGCTTCATAGGTTTGATACCGTTATGAGAGCTCAGGATGTGATGCGCAGTGAGACAGGTTATGGTCTCAGTATTCAGGAGGTTGCTATCCTTCTGAGGTTACTTGCCATATGGTTCCTTATGGACAGGGATGCTTTGCAGTGGGAGCTGCATGATCTTGATGATGTTTGTCAGATACTTGGTTATTTCAGTATGGACAGGGGGAAGTTACTGAGTACTCCATTGCCTGTATTGGCTCCATACTTGAAACACTGCAGGTTTGACGATCACAGATCAGTTGAGCAGCAAGTTATGGTTGATATGGCAGCCATAGTACTTCATGCATCCATGACTATGTTGAGACTTGGTTCTCACATGTTTGCCATTGGGGCTACACTTCCGGTTCTTGCTTCCGTTGCAATGGGAGTTGGTAGCATGATTATGGTAGATTTTGGCAGTAGGGAAGCGGTTGTGGACATCAGGTCCTTATGCTTCTAGGAGCAGCATGCAGGTGATGCAGGTTGGGTAGACTAGCAGAGGTCTATTGTAGGGCATGTGATTATGGTCACAGGTGGTACAGAGACATTTTCTTTACACAGTGACAGTTCAGGTGCTATGGACTTAGCACAGGAGCACGTGGTGGTGAGAGTTCACTCTCCCAATGAGATCTGGCATGAGATCTTGGTTGACAGGCATCTACAGCTTGTCATTTTCTATCCTGCAAACTTCATGTCTGCTAGCAGCTTATTCTCTATGCACTTTGCACATTGTAAAGTGCCGATGGGCATAGGATGACGGTGTGGTCATCTTGTTTTTCAGCCTATGGCTGATTGTATTATATGTGTACTATACTCCCTTAAAGGCACACTGCCTTTAAGTGGGAGGTTGTTGAGGTAAAGGGCAGTGTGCCCACCCACTTGTACAGTGCCCATGTATACTCATATATATATGATAGAGGAATAAGCTGGAGTAGCTTTTGCTCCACCACTTTTGGTGTCTCCTATCCCTTTGTGTGTGCTCTCCTCTCCCACAAAATCGGCCTTAATCATTTGAAAATGTGCATGACTATAGGTTTTTAATGTATTGACTTGCCATTGATGAAAACAGATGACTTGTAATGACTTGATTTTCATCTTGTAATGACTTGATTTGTCAATAAATTCCAAAATTATTGAAATGTCAATTGAATGGTCAGTTAAACTATATAAGCTATTATAAACGATCTTTGCTAGAAAATTATTTGGATTGAGCTTGAAGTGAGTTTACGGTACTTGTTGATGAGGATTCCATTATCTTGTTAAAATTCTCCAATTTGTTGAAATTTGCCCTAATGTTGAAATTCTCCGATTGATGATGGGATGTCCTTGTTCAAAGATTCCAATTTTTTTATGTTTCCCTTTGAGTAATACTTAAACCAAATTTTTGAAAAAGCTTCATAACTACATTAGAAGCGTTGCAATTGATTAGTTGAATTGTTGGTAAAGACCACATCCAGTTCTTATATGTTTTGCTGAAATTCTACATTAGGGGAGAATTGGGGTCTCCAAAGGGCCCCCAATTAGTGTTTCCTAATTTCAAGGTATTTGAGGTGCACCAATGAGAGTGCTCCTTTTTGTGGGGCAATGCCATGTTGAGATGGAGGGTGGGCAGACCTGCAAACATCCCCTATTGGCTACTCCTCTTACATCAGGGAACACTCAAACCATCCCCCCCCCCCCCCCCCTCAACCCAGGCTTGACCCTCCTCCCATATGCACCTCCCCCAAACAATCCTACAAGTCATTTAAGAGATGGTGGGCCCTTCTGGGCGAATTTCCTCCCCCTCTCAACTTGTTACAATCCTGGCCCCTCCTTTTCTTTGGTCGAGCTCCATTCTCCCTCCATTTTTCAAATGTGGAAACTTATTTGGCATCTTCTCTGCCCCCTCTTGCTTTGGTCCATTGTCTTTCTCCCTCTCCAGCACCTGCTCTAGTAGCTGCTCATTCTCTCTTTATTCCTAGCTACAACACCTCCTACAGCAGCAGTTGCTCATCCCCCTCTGCTCTTTCTTCCTCCATTCCTAGCTACAGTACCTCCTGTAGTGGCTGCTCATCCGCCTCTGCTCTTTCTCCCTCCATTCCTAGCTACAACACCTCCTGAAGCAGTTGCTCATCCCCTTTTGCTCTTTCTCCCTCCATTCCTAGCTACAGCACCTCTTGGAGCTTAGCTGCATCCTCTATACCTTCTCCCTCTCTCTCCCTTTATCGGAGCTGCTCTCTCCCTCCAAGCTGCACTTTCTAGTCCACTATTGCTGTTGTGACCTCTGTACAAGCATGGTGAGGAGACCATACATGTACTCTGTGTCCCACAGGAGCAAAAATGCACTGAGTGAATGGGTGCCTTACACCTACAGCTTGAATGGATAGTCATGAGAGGATCTGCCAAGGGTCCACATAAGCTTTCCAAGAGCAAAAGAGGTGATCTTTTGCATGAATGGAAGGGTTACATCATGAAGTTCAAGCTTGGGAAGAAAGGATCGCTTGCAAAGGTGCAACACATCTACAGGGGGAAGGACATGCGTCTTCCTCCATCAAGCAATCAATCGACAGTACCATCGCATTGTAAGTCTGATTTTGTGTAAGATTTCTAAGTGCAATGAGTTAGTTTGAAATTGTATTTTGAAATAGCACTTGTGCATAGCAGATGTATTTCCTTCAGGCTTTGAGGAGTGGGAACCAGTCGAGTGCTTCTTAGGTAAGTTTATTGCCATTCATGAGGATTTAGGAAGGCAAACGCATGTTGGAGAGAAGTCCTCTGCTTTGAAACGGAGAAATGTCTATTAGTATAATGCCAAGTACATTACTCCAAGGATGGCATCAGGTTATGGCCATCTTCAAAGCATTGCAACACCACAACTTGAAGACATGGATTGTAGCATGGTGGACACAAGAACAGTGCAATCATACAAGGAAAAGATTGCAAAGGATGTGGGCATGGCCATGAAGTTTACATTTGGCTCTAAATGGGTAAGGTTGTCTTGGTTTATGTCTCTGCACATTTTTACTTCTTGTTTTCAGAATATCCAGATGCACAGAACAAAAACCATGTGGTCGAATGCCCTTGAGGAATTGCTTGGGGTGAATTGGGAAAGCAGGTCAGGTGAACAAAAGGGTGATCTGTTTCAATGCCATGTATGTAAGGACAATGTGGTTGTCAAGTACCACATCTCCCGCCAAATGTTATATTTTGCTTTCCAATACAGGCATTGGAAGAAAACAAGTGGCAATTGGATCCCCCTTGACTCTAACGACGATGATAATACAGGGGTAAGTTTATGTATTGATTCTCATTTAGGAGATGTCAAGAATGTGACTGTCATGTCACAGTGGACTCTTAGGGACGTGCAGGAACACCTATTGGTCATGGAGGATGGCATGTCTGAGTCCTTTCACTTTACCTTAAATGGTGAAAAGGTAAGAAAGCGTGCAGAGAAGCGCATGCATAGTGCCACTTTTGCAATATTGAAGATGGTAAACAATGTGGGGTGGAACAATTGTGGATTTTGACATTTTCCAATTCATAGTGGTGTAATTAATTTTGATGTTTTGAATTGTTTTATTTCATGTCAATGTCAAGTTTTGCCCCAAAAAAATATAATTCATTTTATTATTTATATTTAGAACATTTGGGTATATATAGGTTATAAAATTACTTTAGTTTCAAAGTTTCACTATCATAGCCATAATTCTCCTAGCTACCAAACTACCATGGATTGTGCTAGGTCTGCCTTCAACGATTTCATCCCATACTCCATTAGTTGATAGAGAGGAGGAGTTATTTTCAGTTTTTGATAAGAGCATAGATGTCCTAGGCACCTACTTGGGAGCTCGAGATGATTTTGAAGACCTCATCAAGTACATGCAAGACCACATCGTGAGTTTTGCATATCAACTTGATGAGTTAGGTCCCAATTGATTATTTGAAGTACTTGTTTAATCAAGAACCTAGGTTCGTGAAGCGTTTAGATCACTTTCGAGCCCAGCTCACACCCCTAGGGTTTAGGGAGGTGGACACTGATGACCTCCTAGCATGTGGAGTCGTTGAAAACATAGGAAATAGGTTCCTATCCTGCAAAATGACCTTTATTTTCCTTCTCCAAGAGGGACAAATGGAAGAGGAGGCATCGACCTCAAGCCCTGACCCTACCCCTGCCCTTTCCGATCCTCTTATTTCTGTAGATGGGCCCAACATCTACAATGAAGAGCCCATTGATAAAGAAGCTGAGGAGTGAGAAGCTGCGTTGGCCCTGGAAGTGCTCCAGAGACCTCTTGAACCCCATTCTACTTCTCAAATTCCATTCACCTCGGGCACCACCTCTGTTGACCTCGCAACAGTGATATGGTTTCTTGCTCGCCTTCTTGTTGATGGAGAACATTACCTCTTTCTCCATGACATCGAGGTTATGTTTGGTCTCCGAGAGGACGAAGCTCTTGGTGTTCTGTGTGGATACGAGGTGGACACGACTATGCAAGAATCTGGGTTTTTGGGAGTAGATGATTCAATAGAAGACATTCTTGCTTTAACACTGGCCAAAATCAAAGATGCAGACAAATCGATCTACTCCTACCTACCTGATGTTCAGAAGAAGCCTCCACATCTCACTCCAGATAGCAGGAGGCCTCTGGATCCATCCTCATTGATAAAGAGGAAGGGATTGAGCATGACGACTCCATAGTGGTAAGAAACTATGAGCTTTGAATTTCTTCTCTCTTGGTATAATTTTGCTTTATCAGCATTCTAATGTAATGTTGGACTGTTGTAGGAGGCATTTGAGGCCGACCTCTTCTCATCTCGGCAACGCCTTGTTCGCAGTAGCTTCAGCCGAGATCACTCACTAGCACATTACTTTGGCCAAGCAAAAGGACGCTTTGTAGTTATCCACAAAAAGTTTTTGCCACAAGGCACTGATGACCTCCTGAAGTGCAAGGCCTTGTCACGAGTGATTGGTCATGCTGACATCAATCACAATGCTAACAAGGTCATTTTGGTAAACCGCATGGCTATCCTCAATGCTTTTGGAACCAATTTTCAAGGTATGGCATTGACGGCAGCAGCCATGTCCCTGGCCAGCAACGACAATAGCATTGATGCGCTATCGACTAGGTTTAGATCTAGGAGTGTATTTGGGAATTCAAAGCCCGATGTTCTCTATGTTTTAGAGAAGAGAGAAAGGCTGTGAAGCCTTATTGTACAGAACTTTTATTTTATATGAATACTGATATACCTTTTATACAGTGTTCCATTTTGTGTTCTTTTACAAAATTTATTTTATACTGTCATTGTATTTTGTAACTTTAATTGTTGTTGGAATTAGTATTTTCATTACTATTCTGTTCAAAAGCATGCTATCAGATAAATTTTTGTGCTATAATGGTCATTTTTGAGCAATCCAATAACAATCTCACCCTGGCGCAGAAGGGAAAAGTGTTCAACATCGCACGGGGAGCCCAAAAAGGTCAAAACCCTCTATGGCGTGTATGGTCAAACAGGATCCATACGCGCCATAGAGGGTTTTGACCTTTTTGAGCTCCCCGCACGATGCTAAACACTTTTCCCTTCTCCGCATGACAAAAAAACATCATTTGACCACTGAAATTCACACAAAACTTGCATAAACTGATGGAAAGCATCACATAACATGTATAATAACATGGAAAGAGTAATAGAACATAAAAAAATATTTTATTCATTGGCCTCAAAGGGCAGAGATTTACAAAATGATTTAGATTACACCAAATGAAGCTAAACAACATCTAGGGCCTAAGGGAGGGATCGGAGTGGATGCACTTGGCGAGTACAAGGTCCTTGTCCATCACTGTTACTCTTTTGGCATGGATAGCACATAAGTTCGTGTCTTTAAAAAGACCCACTGTCATCTGCTCTGCCATCGCCTCCTGAATCGTTATGATAGTGCTTGAAGTGAAATGCACATCATCCTTGTAATGCTGTGCTATTTCACGTACAACACGCTAGAAGGGTGCACGGTGGAAGGGTGCTATTTCATGTACAACACATTGGAAGGGTGCTATTTCATGTACAACACGCTGGAATGAGATTGTCCACAATGGTTTGGAACTTGCGGATCTCTTGAAGTGCCTTCACGCCTGATTTCTTGCGCCTCTTAATCTATTGGGGACCCTGCACCGGCCTCTAGACATGGCTCCATGGCTGCTTGTCCACTTTAAACTTCTTTTTCCTCTCCTCCCTTGCAAACTCCTCTTCAGACTCCTCTTCTTGTGTCTGATGGGTCCTTCGAGGTGGCCTGTCACACCTAGGGGTCTGCTTTGTCCTTGTTCCCTTTTCCTTTTGCTGAGGCTATGAGACAACAGGTTGAGGCTCTTGCTCAGCTCATACTAGAGGCTCCTCATATGTAAAAATCTTGAGGCACAGAGAGTTGATGGTGATCTTCTATGTAGTCTGCTTGGTTGGAGGATTTGGGCCAAGGTTTATGATATGTGTGAGCCTGCCAAATACTTCCTCTTGTTGTGGCCCCTTTAATCTCTCCATCTCTTCGCTTTGCCTTTCTTGCTCCCCTTGTTGGTCTAGATGCTCCATGCCAAGACCCCACAAAGGAGGGAGGGGCAGTTGATCACGATTGATTGGACTATTTTGTCCCTCTTGGGAGAACTCTCTACTTCCATGGTTAATAGTTGTGTGGAAGGACTGAGAGGACCCCTGTCTTGCTTGGATCCTCCATTGTGTTGGGATTCCTCATCGTGCTGAGATCCCTAGGATCACCTATGAGAGTCGAATGGTGGGGACTCGTATGGCTGGGACTCTTGATGATGAGAACCACCTTCAGATCCCTGATGATCATTGCCCTCTTGGCTACTGGGGCTCGCAATGTGTTCGAAGGCCATAGAGTTGTGAGGAGGAGAGTGGGCAGCATCTAAATGGCGTCCAGTGGGTCTAGTAGTTTGTTTAGCTCGTGCCATAGAAATGAGGGATTTTAGGATTTTGAAGTGCTTTATATAGTCTTTTTTAAAGCACTTTAGGGTTTTTATTTATAGGCCCTTTTAAATTAGGGTTTTTTGAGTGCACCCCCTCCCCCCTCGGTCTTTTGTCGCCAGTTCGGTAATGCTTAATCTTCACCACTCTCCCTCCCAACCCACCCAACCCACCCACCCGGCTATGTCGCACATGCAATTTTGTAATTTCCAAAAAAATTTGTGAATTTTGGAATCTATAATTGACTCAAAATAGTGTTAAATTTATTCATCAAACATTTTACATTTGGGGTTCTCTTAGGACCCAACGCCTCCCCTGTTTGACTCTAGGTTACAACCAAAGCGCAACCCCTTGGCTCCTTGTTGAGGACTTCCAAGTAGCACATCTCCTTGTCTTCTTGACATGTTGAACCGCTTTTGCGAGACTTGAGACCTCTACTTTATTGCACTTGAGAGTCCTGGCCTCTAGACATCTATAAAACCGGTCGAACATTTCGTGTAGTGCATTGCTTTGCACGATACCACCCCCATGCCTTGTATTCTTGAAGTATGCTGCCTTTGCTCTGTAGTGCAATTTCTCCATTCCTTGAGTATTCCAAATGGACAGAGGGCCCCATTGCTCCACAAACCATGGTGCATGTGTGTAAAGAATATGCTGTAAGGAAAAACATCGTATTAGAAACATAAATTGATTCAAGTTTAAAGGACAAAATCTCAACCTAAGGAGGATAACCATGTAATGTGTAATATGTGACTCCCCCCATGCTTCTACCATCAATGATATGAATTCTCCTAATGCTATCCTAAATCTTTCATAATAAAGCTCATCTATTTGACCTTGTCTAAGCAACTTTATAAATGCATCAAGCTTTGTCCACAGTTTTTCTCTCAAAGTAGCAATTCGCGAATGTGAAGCTTGATTTGTAGTGCACTCACACAAACCTTTCCACCAGTACTCCCAACCTAGGGTGCTTTGAGCCAACGTATGTTTTTCTTTATCAGCATTGTGGTTGGACAAGAACCTCCTTGCCTTTCCTCCACCCATGGACACTTTAGCAGGAAGATTTTGTGTCTTTCTTGATTGTTTCGTGTCCTGCTTAAGCTTCACATTGCCTCCATGAAGTCCCATTAGTGAGAGTAGTTCTTGAGCTTTTGCAATGCATTGTGAAGATACTTGTTGTGGCCTCAAATTCCAAGCATAATCTAAATGGAGATAGAGTAACTTATCAAGTATACATAGTTCAGCATGCAAAGTACACACGTGTAACCGCTCCAATGGAATTGGTAGAATGGGGTCCCACTTAGGATCCTTTTTGTGACAATCAAGGGCTGCACTTTGGTTTCAAGAAAGGATGCCATTTTCCCACTATAGGCTTTCCTTTTGCATCTTCTGAGAGTGGGTGCAATACAAGCATGTACATTTTGCATCTGCACCTGTATCACAACCATGCAAGCACTTGAGGGTCTTCAAATCACCAGCTAGATGCCATTCAACTTGAAATGTTCCATGGCCATCCACTATTAATGTTTGCCCTACCTCTTGTCTTCGAATAATCGACAGGATGTCGGTTCTCTCCAAAACCCACTTCAATGTCTCGTGGCACTCCTTTGGGGTCTCAAAGGTTGCAAGCCACCATATGTTCTTCTCATATTGGACTGAGAAACCCTGCTCAATTTCCTCATCCCCTTGAGCAAAATGCAAGGTGTCGTTCATAATACAAATGCTCACCCTTTCTAGCTTGTGCTCTTTTACCAACTGAGCTTCGTCCATTTTTATAACAAATACTAGCTTGCCATCTATACAATGAAAGAGAAATATAGTAAGGATATAGAAATGAGAAGAAGTAAAGTTGAATGTGAAGAGGGAATTTCTCTTACCTTTTTCTCTCATCCCATAGAATTTGACCATGGCTCTTTGCAAATTCTCAAAGCATTCATCTCAAACGTTTGGATGCCAGTTTTCTTTTTACTCTTCTAAGTCATTTTGCTACTTACACAATGGTATCCTCCAAGCTTTTCTCTAGCACATTGGTTTGTTTCTTGACGTGCAAGCCTTACAGACCATGGTGTTGGCAATGGCATTGTAGATATCTTATACTTTTCCTCCATAGCAGACTTGAAAATTTTAAAAATAGAGTTGTAAGCTTCACGACTTACACCAGCAACATCACAAGCTCCAAGCACCTCTTTTGCTTGCACGAGGCCCTTGAAGTCCTTCATTACCTCTCTAGCAACTTGTTCACATAGCCCTTTTTGTCTAGGGTCCTTCAATACTTCAATGACATCACTTGGCTTTATTAGACTTCTTAGAACATATGAAGGATCACTATCATCCATTTCCATTGTTCCCATCACATCCTCCATGAAATTCCTAAAGTAGAGTACAAATGAGTTAGAGGAAACAATGCAATACCACGAATATTTTGGAGTAAGAAATTTCATTGAAAATTTGGGGAACTAACCTTGCAACCCGTACTCTTCTCTTTTGGGCACCACTATTGCTTGACAATGCATCCTAGATTGCAATTGTCTTTTCCTCTCCTTCAGTCCCAAAGGTGTTCCCTTCAACTTTTGTTCTCATTCTATTGAATTCTCTTGTTCCTTCTCCACAGCACATTGAAATTGGCCATAGATAGACCTTTCCAAATCTTGTTTGCTTTCAGCGACCTTCTGGATTGATTCTTCCAATTCTTGTCGCTCCAAGTCCAGTGCATGTGCTTTGTCACCGAGTTCTTTGTTTTGCAATTAGAGATCCTTCATACTACTATGCATTGCCACAATAGTAATATTTCCAAAATGTGCAAGTTCTTCTTCTTGGGCTCTCTGAATCTCGCTTGCTTGCATAGCCAATGTCTGAGAATGGTTTAATTGATTGCAATAACCGAGCAATCTAGCATGTCCATTGCCAACAAACCAAACAACATCATGCACTGTATGAAAAGGAGGAGTCTTTTGGGTGGCAAGGTCTAAAGGATACAAGTTTCAATCCACCCAAAGGTCAAGATGCTTCCTCCCTTGCAATCGAAGACTGTGGAGCACACTTTGAGGAGTTCCAATAAATCCCAAGCGGCGTGTGCTTGCATATTTTGCCTCTAGTTTTAGGTTCACATGGTACTTGTTGGATGTGTCCTCGAATGGTGCCATGAGTACTCAAAGAGAGGTATCAGTGATGTAGGCTAAAATATAGGGGAGAGCTGGCAAAGATGGAGCAGTGTGAGGGAGAGAGTAGCAAGGAAGAGGGAGGAGGAGAAGCAAGTTAGGGCAAGAGGAAGAGGAGGACGAGAGTAGGGCGACTGGTGTAGAAGGGAGGGAAGGAGCTATTGTAGAAGGGAGGAGGAGGGAGAGATGCTACAGGAGGGAGGAGGAGGGGAGAGATTCTGCAAGAGAGAGGAGTAGAGGAGAGGGAGTAGGGCAGCTGGAGAAGGAGGGGAGAGGAAGGAGGGAGGAGGAGCTAGAAGGAGGAGGAGGAGGGGAGAGGGAGGAGGGAGGAGGAGGAGAAAGACGTAGGAGGGGAGAGGAGGAGGGAGGGGGAGGGAGGGAAAGGGAGAGGGAGGAGGAGGGAGGGAGGTGGAGAGAGAGGAGGGAGGGGGAGGGAGAGAGAGGGACGGAGGGGGAGAGAGAGAGGGAGGGAGGGAGATTCGAAATTTGAAACTCAAATTTCAAAAAGTGGCCCCCTCCCCTCATTGATGGGGGGAGAGGTGGGCTCAAATGTAGGCTTAACCCACCTAGGTTGGGCTGGTTAGGCCTCTTTGGGACCCTCCAAACCCCTTGCATTAGCCCACTAAGCATTCCCTAATCCATTCCTTATGAGGCCCTTTTGAGACCCCAATTCTCCTCTAATGTTTTTCCTTTATAAGTGTGTGAAGTTGGTGCTTGGTTTGGTATTTGAAATGATATTTGAAAATGGTTCAATTGTGCTAAAATTTTTGTGCAAAATATGGGCTTTAGTTATGTAAAGCTAGGCTTTAACTAGGCTTGAATTGGGCTTGATTTGAGCAAATCATGATAATGTAAATTCAATGTAAAAAAGGTCTTTTGAGGGGTCTATAATGAACATTTTCCTAAAGGATATTCAATAGAATATTCTTTGGTGATGTGGAATCTTGACAATGGGTTCACTGAGTGTGGTTATAAGTGATGATAGTTAGGATCTATTGTGGTTTCTTTGACGTAGGGGGATTTGATAATGGCTATCTTAAACATGATGACATGGCAAGAATGATTATGTATGCAAATTAAAGATTTTGTCTTGACATGGCTTATCTACCATGTGCTACCTAATGGGGTGACCTTACATACGACATAGGGTGCTATGAAGACACGTGATATGGTAGACTTATCTATCAAACAAGTCACTTTTATTGGTGCTTGTGCTTCTTATGTGTTATTTTCTTGTGTAGTTGTTGTGATTGCATTGTTCTGTGTTTTGTAGAGTGTTATTTGTGAGAGGAGTATCTGAGGGGAGGGGTCAAGGATTGGGAAAATGGATTGAGAACTTAGGGACATACGAGAATAATATGGAAGAGTGTTATTTGTGCGAGGGTATCTGAGGAGAATTGGGCAAATGGAGAGAATTTTGGGACATAGGGGAATAATGTGGAAGAGTGTTAGATATGGCAAGTTAGATGTGAGATAGGCCATGTCATCCTCTGGCACTTCTTTTTGTAGGTGAGATGGGATCACTAGCTGTGCAAAGGTGGGATGTTGGTTATGTCATGCCTTGTAGATAAGAGTGATGGCTTTTGTGGTGGCAATGGCAACAAACCACCAATGACCATGAGAGGTGGACTACCCATGAGGCATGCATATGCTATGAAAGCATATGTCCTGAGTGCAATAAACCCGGCATGTGTGGACATGCAGAAGATATTTTTTCGTCTTTTGACAAGTCTTGGCAAATTATGCGCAGAGTTTTTACCCCTATGGAATGTTCCCACTTTATGTATAGATGAGCATATATGATCTTGAGTTGGAGCTATTTCCATTGGATGAGTGCTCGTGCTCTGAGATGACCTTTGGCTTGTAGAGTAGCCACAAGCTCTTAGTACACCACAATGTGCACTGTAGTGGGACTTCATTTGTGGTGTCATCCATTTCCCCATTGTTTTGCACTAGCAATTGGAGTTCAAGCCTTGAGATGGCTACTTTGTGGGAATGTAGCTCATCTACATTTTCCTTATACTTATGGTAGATGGATGTATATGCTAAGATTTTTCATCTATAAGGTGACTTGTTCTTGTTGAGGAATGACCTCATTGGTATTTGAGCATTTGAGCTTGCAATGCTTGCCTCTGTATTGGTGGCAAGTTGGTCTTTTGATACTTGGCATTCCCTTGTAAGCTCCTCAATGCATCACCAAAGATTGTTGCATCTCTACAAGCTTTTCTTGGAAATTTTAGAGTTCTTCTTTGTTAGTAAGCCAAGCTTGTATAAGTTCCTCCATTTGTTGAGCATGTGCTGAGGTCAAGTGGTCATAGGAGGTTTGTAGGATTGCTATAGCGTGAAGTGCTACTGTCAGCTGTATTTGGCTCTAGTGGAGGTTGGAAGTCATATCCTGCATTTCTTTCTACTGAGCTTGGAGAGCTTGGTTCATGCACACTTCTTCAGCCTCTTTCTCATTTATTTGGGCCCGAAGTGCCGTGATGCAATTCCATGTAATTGGCCTTGGATGTCTACTACAGTTTGTCTTTCTGATTCTCGGGCATGCTCCTCCTTGGCCAAGCTAGTGAATAGTTATGACATTTGGTTGGCTTGATGATGGAGGATGGCAGACCGTGATGAGATTTGGTAAAATTTCTGATACAACTGGTGCCATGTATCCATCTTGACAACTTTGCAGTATTGGCGAGGGGTTTGTGCATTGGTAAAATTGACACTTGGGTGTAGAAGTTCTGTTGCTGATCTTGCACTAGATCCCCTTGTGGCTCATTCACTGGCATGATGTTGACCTGTTGGGATTGTACCAATGTAGCCTCTAGTTCTTGCTACTGTAGATCTAGTGGTTGGAGAGTGGTTGCAACTGTGCATCGAGCTATAGCATCTCTTGGGGCAAATCCTCATTTTTGACCTCAATCAAAGGCACTTATTTTGGGACATCCTCATTGGGCAATGTGGTATGAGGAGAAGATTGCGATGGCTCCCACATGAGAGAAGGATGGAGAAATAGGAACAAGGAAGTATTTCATCTCTCATGAAGCCAACTGGTTCTCTTGGGGATCTTGTGGCTGGGTGGAACTGACTAGGACAGTTTTCTATATTGTGTTAGATGTCTCATTTTTGTAGTACTACTTGTTGCTCTTGGTCTAAAATATAGCGCCAGATAATTTGGTCAATTTCCTACCTATAGAGTGCTCTCGTGATGATCACCAAAAATTATTTGATCAGCTTTGCATTTGGGATCAAAGGGATTCAATGTTGAATCAAAGCAGGAATCAAAGAGGGCGGTTTATGTTTATGCATGTTACTCCCATGTGGGCCTCCATGTATTGTGAGAAGATTTTTGTAGGCTTCCTCAATAAACTCTTCAGGCAATTCTTTGTTGATTGAATCATCTTAACCTCATTTAAAGTCTAAATTAAGCTCTTTGATGGCTTTCCATTAATTGATTTGACCATTGCCACTAATTTGGTGATTTGATAAGTGGCCCTTAAGTGGGCTTCTCTTGAATTTTCCTTTATCCTCCTTAATACTCTTCATTCATTGAAATTTGTGTTGCCAATCTCATGGCATCAATTGTAGCTATAGGAACAATATTAATTAGGAAAGCATGCTTGCATGGATTGGCCACTCAAAGAAAAGTATCAACAACCCAATAAAGCAAAGCCAGATGTACCCTTGGGCTATTGACATTGTCACATTTAGCTCACTTACTTTCTCCCATGCTATATTTATTCTGATTTGGTCCCAAGCTACAATACCTAGATTTCAAACAATCTTCTTACTTAGGGAATAGTTTTCCTAGTCTAGAGTTCACATCCTTAGAGAGCTCTTGGAGTGGCTATTTTTCAACCCTTTGTACAAGGTAATTCCCCATCGAGTGGCCAACCGAGAGGAAATCCTTGTATATTTTCAATTTTACTTTTAATTGGGGAGTATCTTTGAATGCATTCTTCTTGTGGTTTTCCGATGCCTACCACCATTGCTAGCCTCAAACTTTGACTACAATAAATGCTTCTTGCTCTCTAATTAGAGCTTGCTTGCACAACATCCAATGCTAACCAATTTCAATCCCACTTTGTCCACTTGCTTGAGACACCTCAAGAAACCAATGGCACCTTTACCACATAGACCTTTCTACCTCTAGCCACTACCTTGTAGATTCAACATGACTTAATAGGTGACTCGGGTTCAGTGAACCGATAGTGCAGAACTTGGGCCGACTTGGATTAGGAATTATCACTATCACTTCAAACCAAAAAAGCATTCCTTCTCATGAGGACATTTATGCTCAATGCATTCCTATCCCAATGCAGTGGACAATATCAGGTTTGACCATAGAACATCTTGGGGAACCTCAATGTTCCATTGTGCACTTATGGATGTACTCCCACTGGCTCAAAAATAGAATAACCCTCTTGGGCCTTCAGTTAAACCTCAAGCTACCACTCTTAACAAAAGAAGAATCTCCTAGGTAAAAAGCCAGAGTGCCCCACCTAAAAGCCCAAGCCCCAAGGCTAAAAAGGGGAAGAGCAAGAATGGTAAATAAACCATTCTCTTTTCTTACCTTTAATGTTTGTGGATTAACTGACCATCGAAGGAGTCAGGAATCAGCCAAATGGCTGAGAGACAGGTCACTGTCTCCAACTTTTCTTACTTTACAAGAAGTTAAAGTGATACATGACACTTTGGAAAAGAGGTTAAAAAGAGTTGACAGTAGAAGAGTTTGGTTCTATACAAATCATGATGAAGGAAAGGGTGGCAATGCAATTGGTGTTCTCTCTCACTATCAGGATTGTGTTATCAGATGTAGACATGACCCCAATCATAGGTGGATTGCCTTGGACTGTAGAATAAAAAGCATTTGTTTCATAGAGGTCTCAGTGTATGCCCCCACAGGTTCTTTGGAAAGGAGAATTACATGGGATTCAATGATGAACCTAGGGAGTGATTGCATCATTTTGGGGGACTTTAATATGGTTGAGACTACTACAGATAGATGGATGTAGAAGGGTCCAACTCTCAGGGGATCTGAATTTCAACTGTGGGAAGATGTTAAAGAATCTCTCCAAGTGGTAGACATTGGGACTCTCCTAGTATTTTTAC
This sequence comes from Dipteris shenzhenensis, assembly GCF_047967505.1. Taxonomy (NCBI): domain Eukaryota; kingdom Viridiplantae; phylum Streptophyta; class Polypodiopsida; order Gleicheniales; family Dipteridaceae; genus Dipteris; species Dipteris shenzhenensis. The sequence continues at coordinate 47,388,407 of NC_141613.1, read as the reverse complement.
TTGAAGCAACAGATAGGTAGGGGACTTAAGAAGAGAAGCCAGACTAGATAGAGTTTACCTGGCTCACTTATTGATCAAGATCTAGATATCAAGCAAGTCAACTTTTCCTCTCTCACTCTTTCTAACCACAAACCAGTGTTGGCTTCTCTTGACATGGGTATTGGAAGGAAAGGTAACTCCTGGTTTAAAGCTGACTCTTCCCTCTTCAAACTGCAGACTGTTCAAAAATAGATAATAGAGAGTTGGTCCTCCTCTTTTGCAGCAGCTGACTCTAAGGCACAAGGATGGAAAGATGCTATTGAAAAGGTACAATCAATACTCAAGGAAGGCAGAAAGAACAGAGCAACTATTAGAGCCAAAAGGATGGATAAACTGAAGAAAAACATTGAGGAGCTAGAAGAAAGGGCGAGATGCAATGACACCAATGCCCAACAACAATTATTGCTCAAAAGGAAAGAAATCATAGTTCAAGAGTAGATTAAACTGCATAATGCCAAAATCTACTTCAGAGACTCGTGGGCAGGCAAGATAGATAGGCCAACCAAAGAAAACTTCAAGAGGATCAGAAAAAAAAGGAAACATGAGGAAGTACCTTTGCTTCAAAAAGAAGATGGAGAGTTGGCCCTTTCAAAAACAGAAAATATGGAGATAATAGTCATCCATTTCAGAAACCTTCTTAGCATAGTGGATCTAACAAACCATAATGTTTTAGAGGCAAGACTTAAGTGTCATACAGCCAGACAATCCTCTATTTCTAATTTAGACATAAATCAATTGGAAGCAGTGTTTTCCCTTAAAAAGCTCAAAGAGGCCATTTTTGCAACGTCTAATGGAAAAACCCTTGGAGAGGATGGACTTCCAGTTGAATTTTACAAGGTTTTTTGGGATACTGTTGGTCCTTCTCTACTGGCTGTCTGGGATGAGAGTATCCAATTGGGGCTGCTCCCAGAGCATTTAAGTGGGGGTGTCATTAAACTTATTCCAAAGGAAGGGGACAGAACAATGTTAAAAAACTGGAGACCCCTAACTATGCTTAACTATTCTGACAAGATATTTGCTAGAGCAATGGCCTTGAGACTCAGGCACAAAATGGACAAGTGGATCTTGGAAGAACAAAAAGTATTCATAAAGAACAGACACTTGTTGGAGGCAATTATCAATCTCTGGGAAGGTTGTACACATGCTGAGGAAACAAAGTAGGAGATTTATCTTATTAAAATAGATTTTGATAAGGTGTCTGATAGACTCAACTGGGACTTTCTTCTGCAGTCCCTCAATAGCTTGGGTTTGGGGAAGAATTTCATCTCCTATGTAGCCTTGCTACTTTCCAATGCCTCTTCAAAGGTTTGTGTTAATGGGGAGATGTCTCAGAGTTTTATGATAAAAAGATCCATTAGACAAGGGTGCCCTCTTGCCCCTCTCTTATTTGCAATTGCTGCTAATGCATTGGGGTGGCTGATTAAAGATCAAGTAGTGGTAGGTGAAATCAAAGGCAGAGAACTCCCCTCAGGAAACCAGCTGGTCAATCAACAATTTGCAGATGACACCACCCTCACAATCAAAAACACAGATGTGGACATCCAAAGGGCAATGGAGTGCATGGACATTTTCTATAGAGCATCTGGGTCAAGGATTAATCACACCAAAATAGGGTATGCTGTATTAATAGGGGACAACCTAAACTTATTACACCAGTTGGGATGCAAAAAGATACCTCATGGTTAGATATTCAGGTTGCTTGGTATCCCCATGGGTTTCAATGTCAAGATGAAGGTTGGTTCCTTGAGAAAATAAAAAAGAAGCTAAATAGTATCAAGGGGATGTAGGCAAACTTGGCAGGGAGGAGAGTTGTCCTAAATCATTGTATCTACCCAATGTCCATTTTCTATCTCTCCTACTGGTGCCCATCAAAAGCAGGACTAGAAAATTTCATAAGGATATGCAGATCCTTCCTATGGGGTGGGAGTGACACTAGAACAAGGATTGCTAAAGTTAAATGGAAATTTTGTACTAGGCCAAGAAAAGAAGGAGGGCTGGGGGTAATAAATATCCAATTGGTTGGCTACAAGCTAGCTGCCACGTGGGTAATAAAAGTAATTACCAATCCTGATAGAGACTGGGCTAAACTTTTGCTCAGGAACTTTAAGCATGTCAGACCTCTTAGAGCCCCAAGATAGAAGGACTACCCTATTTTGGCAGCTATTGGAAACCCAGAGCCTTGCTCTACCAAAGGGAGCCAACTGTGGAAGTCCCTTTGGGGAGCCTTTGAACAGATTAAATGTTTCATCACACTCATGGGGAAAGGTAGTTACATGGCTCTGGATTCCATATGGGTTTCTACTTTTTTTCCAAGACAACAGCTGAGTGATAATGATTTTGTAAAAGCTTGGCACTTGGAAAAGAAGGGAGTTTCTAGCTAGGGTGATCTTTGGGACAGGAACAACTTTAGATGGAAAACTTGGCTTGAGATAAGAAGAGAGTTCACACTACAAAATGCAGATCAAGAGCTGGTCATGAGAAGATTGCACCTGTGGGAGGGGATATTTCTTGGAAGGGAAGTAGGGTACTTGACTTCTCCACAGAGTCTGGGTGGGTTGGCAGCTCATCTCTTTTACCCGTACCCACACCCTCTAAAGGCATAGAGGAGGTTGTTGCTAAGTTAAACAAAAGGTGGCACTGCTCTGATAATGCCAAAAAATGGGCTCTCAGATTTGAGTTGATATGGAATAGAGAGATTCCTAAGAAAATGTCTTCCCTGCTATGGCTACCCTTGCATAAGGCAGTCTGGACCAATAGTAGAAGTCTCAGCATTGGCAAGGGGGATGGCACATGCAAATGCTATGTGTTAAATAGAGAAGATATTTTTCACCTCTTCATTGCTTTCCCTAGAGCAAGAAAGGTACGGAAACATGTACAAATCAGAATTGGGGAGCCTATAAATTGGAAAGCCATACTGTTAGGAGATGCTCTCAAAACTTATGCCAAATGATCACTTATCGGAGCCCATGCCTTATGGTTTATTTGGATCTCTAGGAATGCCTTTCAATTTAATGATGAACTCATGCATGTTGACCACCTCTTTAGTAATTGGTATGATTGTCTTTTGCTCACTAACTGAGCATCCTTTGTTGTGCATGAGGCAAAGTTTCTCTTGGATTAGGAGTCTCATAGTTACAATGATCAGATCACTCAACTACAAGTTGAATTGGCTAACCACACACAAGAGGTAGGCAAATGTTCAAGTGCTAAGCTGGACATGCAGTCACAGCTCCTCCCTCCACTTTGCCATGTCAAAGAAGAACCAGCTTATTAGACTATAGCAACTAGATCTTGCTCTTCACTTGCTCATCCCATGGACATAGGTTACTGCTGATGGCTCCAGTGTTGAAAGATGGCATATGTGCAACTCCTTGCTATTTTCTTCTAATTACCATGGTTATTAGCCTCCTCCTTGGACTGGGATATATAGTTTGAGACTTTTCAACTTGGTAAAATTAAGATACTAGTATTGTCTCCTCTTATTTATAGAAAGAGGTTTTTTTGTATGCTGGCAACCCCCATTAGAGGTGAACTTTTTTGTCTTTTTTTTTATAGCATTGTACAGATGATCAGATTATAAACAAAAAAATTTCTTTGCCCAAAAAAAAAACATTCTTTGTCAAGTTCTCTTGCACTGAGCACCTTTGGGACCCTTTGGTGTCAACATTATGAATAACATACAATCCATATAAGGATACAAACTCACATACATAATCAAATTAGGACATTAATCAATTAGTAAGAAAGAACCCCACTTTATGTGCAAGATACTATGTTCACAAGCCCAAACATATTTAAATTATACTTTTGCAAGAACTAACATTGATCGAAAATATTATTGACTATTTATTTGTTATAGAATTCCAAAGTTGAGGTAGCTAACATGAGCATGGCATATTGGGGTAGAAAATGCACCTTTATATAATTCTGCTAATATAAAAGAAACAACAGGTTTCATAAATAAACATATCATATGTGATAAATATTTTCTAAATGAAAACAAGAGAGAAATTCAAACACATAGGTATACATCAAATAAACCTTGTCACTTTCAATATCCCAAACAACCACTACATGAGACAATGATATTTACACCTTTGCAAGGGAAAGAAAGAAAGAAATACCAAGAACTATACAAGAGAGTTACACAAGAACTTCAAAACCTCAACATTAAATCACACGTGCCCTTCAATGAATGGCTGACTCAATTGCAAAGGTACATATTTTCAATAAAGTCACACATAAGAAAACCAACATTATTTCTTGATTTAGACATCCTAAAGACCTTTTCACAAATTCATTCAATAAAAAAATAATATAATTGTGGCAATCAAACATAGATATACAATTCATTGTGGACCCATATGGAGCAACCAGATACTGTACATCTTATATAACAAAAATGGACAACACCATAACAGAAGCATTGGAACAAAAAATGAAAACATGTTTGCAAGAAAGCTCCTCCATACAAGAATGAATGCACAAAATGAGAAATGCATTTCTTCGCACTAAAAAAGAGCGCCCTTCATTGCTCTTTCTTTACCATTACATAGAACAACATGAGATTTCCAATTTATTAACACAAATGAGAAACAAAAAAGAGCATTGATACTAAAAAGGAAAGAGAAGCTTCAAAACCTTCTAATCGATTCCACACAAATATCATATGAATCAATAATTGACAAATACATAAAAAAAGAAGACATATAGATAACATATGCTTAGCGACATTTGCATCATAATACAATCCCACAAATGACACTTCCAAAAAAAGAGCAAAACAAAAAATCATTAGGTATATTAAGTTCAACAAATTCAAAGAGACTAATAACTTCTAGCGTGAGCAATTGCTACTTTATTGCCCCTTCAAGTATGACGAGAATCAAGAATTGATACTATGGCAAAAAGCATACTATGCCAATCAATCAACTATAGAAGAAAACCATAGGAAATTCAACTATCGGAGTGATCATAATGTGCAATATGAAGATTTAATACAACACAATGCAAGAATGAACAAAATAACTCATGCTTTTGTGATCAAGACTAGACAAACGATGAAAATATCTACAACATTGGTTGGGACATGCGTTCATTGCAAAAACAGCCGACACAAGAGCACTTCACTGCATAGTCCAAAAACAAATGCTACTGGATAATGAAGAGTACTTTCAGAGACTACGATCCTTGAACACACAACAACGTCAACTCTTTGATGATTTGATGCTATGAAAGAGATTGCACCCAAATGACAAAATTCATTTGTTCTTCAAAGGAGGAGCAGGGATAAGCAAAACTTATCTCTTACTTGTTAGGACCATTTGTTCAAGGCCGGTTGCGACATTACAATCAAACCATGCACAACATAGACAACAACTTGCCAATAATTCTCATGCTCGTGTATATAGAAAAGGCATCATGCAATACTAAGGGCACCAAAATTGACTCCGCACTACACTTACCTACACATACAAAAAACTTGACATCCCTTTCTAAGGATAAGCTAGACACATTATCTTCCTTATATACACAAGTCTAGCTCATCATCCTCGAAGAAATTTCTTTAGTTAGCAAAAGAACACTAAACTGCGTAGACCTCCAAATGCACTGCTTGAAGAAAAAGCACAATGATTGCTTCAGAGGTGTTGATGTCATAACTTATGGAGATTTTTACCAAGCAAAGCTAGTAAATGACTATTGGGTCTTGGAAATAAATGAAGAGGACTTGGAATGCATGGCATGCACATATTGGCATACAAAAATACGATGCTATGAACTACAAACAATTATGAGACAAAATTTTAACACTTTTATGCAAACAATAAATTGCTTTAGAAAATGCACACACACGCAATTGCACATAGATTACATTTATCAAATGTGCTTACATCCATTACCACAATAACACACTTTCCTACACCTCTCTTCACCAACAAGATGGATAATGGTGCTGCCATGATCTTAATGACAACATCTACCTACATGAATAAAGATAAAATTTGGATACTATTTTGTCACAAGGATGATATGATTGCAAACACAAAACACCAACTTACATGCCTTCAGCCGCAATATTAAAAAAGAATGGACACCAATATTTAGAATCACAGAAGAAATACAAATAAGTCCATCTAAGACTAGCACCCTCATAGGAGAACAATTTTTATTACAACCAGTAGTAGCAAGAACAATTCATAGAGCGTAAGGACTAACTTTAGATAGACTTGCATTCTCCCCAAAAGGAGTGTGTACACATAGGCTAGCATACATAGCTCTATCAAGAGTCAAAGCTATTGACAACTTGTACTTACTTAATCCATTGAAACATGATAACATTAATGTCGTTAGCGATGCCAAAAGGGAGATGGAATGACTAAAACAACAAGCGCCCTGGAAAACAATAGCACAAATAAGATCAAAGAACAAACACAAAGAAATACTTTTAGTCCAATCATTAAACACAATATCCTTATCAAAAATGGGCTAGACATCAAAGAAATAACACACCTCATGAATTCAGACACAATCTGTTTACAAGAGACAAGAAGTAAAAATCCAAAAGCTTACACTCCCTCCACTTTCTACACAATTACAAATTACTCTCACTCCAGGAGTTGTACCCTTATCAAAAAAGATTTACCATTCAATAATGTTCATCCACACAATGAACAAGGAATAGAAATTACGACGGTTGGCATAACCAAAAATAACAAAAGCTATACAATTTTCAATATCTACAGGACCCCCATCTGCAAAATGCTATGTGTTTGTATTGTACCTCGAGGACATACTTGCTGACAATTCAAACATCGAATAAGCAACAATATTAATAGGTGACTTCAACATTGAGATGTACACTGAAACACTGCCATCAACAAATCAACAAAATATGTTACACTACTTTCGTGTCAAATGAGGGTTCAAAGAGCCAGCAATGACATACGGCTCACATTTGGATCATATATGGAGCAATATTCGTGATCGAGAAAAGGAATGAAATGAGGAGAGTCCTTCGCATATTGGATTGACCACTCCATCTCAAACATACAAACATCATAATAAAACTAGAATTATTCTTCTGAGTGGTATTGCCACCTTGTTTTTAAAAAGAACATGAGTAGCATGACCCGTCTACGACGAGTTAGAGACCTGCTCCGCTAGGTCTCAAGGTTGGGATCCTTAGGTTCCTTGAAGTTCAAGGAGTAAAATTTCAGGTTTTAATTTACAAATCTTTGTATTTGAATGCTTTTTACAAAATTTTCAAATTGGACCTTTAGCATTGCCTTTAGTGCGGAAAAATGTTTTTGGTAACATTGCATCTCTCTCTCTCTCTCTCTCTCTCTCTCTCAAATTTTACAAATCTCAACGTTTTTAATGCTTGTAAATTTTCAAATCAAATCCCAATGGAGCCCTTACAGTGCCTTTATTTGAAAAATATGTATTTTATACCAATACTCTCTCTCTCCCTCTCTATGTGTGTGTGTGTGTGTGTGTGTGTGTGACCCATCTATGATGGGGGCTAGAGTCCTCCGCTGGGTCTCAAAGACTACCTACAATAAAAAAATCCACTTAAGTAAACCACACACACACACACACACACACACACCTCTCCATCTACAACTTGCATTATTTAAAGAAACAAAAAAGAAATTGATAAACATGAAGTGCATGGAAGAGCTGAGATAAAAAATCAAGAGAAGGCCATGTAACAATTCTAATGAAATTTTAAAACCTACTTTTAAAGTTAGTGATGAGCCAGATCCACCTATCTATAAGCTGAGAATGTGCTCAACAAAACAAAGCTTAAACCAAAGTGAAAAGGTTATGAAAGGTGATGCTATTAGTCTTCACATAATCAACTGCTGACTACAATCAGCTAAAGCATTAAAGCTATGCCAATCCCTTTTCTTTTTAGCTTAAACAAACATAGATAAGTGCAATCTTGCTTGGCATGCTTTTGAATCTTGGGTAGCAGGAAACTTTCAACTCTTGGTTTTTTAAACTGTTAAAGCATGAATCTTAAAAGTGATCTGCCATGATTGTCTCAAAGTACGACTACACATCCTGGTAATAGACACTTGATTGGTCTTCAACACTTCATGTCTCAAAAATTCTTCACCTCTCCTCTCGTTGTCCAATATCCAGTTATCTGGTCATGAATGGTGGCATCACTAGGCCCTCGCATCTTGTTGTGGTACCATGCTCTTCAACATGTTGTCACTGCTCTCTTTGGACCAACAACCTTAGCGAGCCTCTTTCGCCACAGCTGCAGCTTTTAAATTTGAGCATTAATCACTTCACATTTGCCCTTCTCGAGCAGCTGGGGAATCTCACTGGCCTCACATCTCTGGACATCTCAAAGAATAGCTTCAATGGGAGCCTACCTTCTTCCCTAGCTTACCTCGCCATTTGAACTCTTCTTTCAACAAGTTGACTGGCATTGTTTCGGAATTTGCACACAGATTCAATGCTACGTTGTTTGTGGGAAATGCTGGGCTTTGTGGCTAGCGCTACAATGCCTCCATCATCTGCACGTTTCCCTCTCCGCCTCCTTGATCAATTTCTCTCAACTCTTTCTCGGCCAGAAGTTTGCATCTGGAACACACATCAAACTCTACCATGGGTTCTATAAGTAGAAAGTGGTTGCCGTAAAAGTGATTAGGCCGACTACAAAGGATGAAGCCCTGGCATCTCGCCTTGACACACTATTTTGCCATGAAGTCGCATTGTTGTCGCGTCTTCACCATCGAAAAGTAGGCCCTTAAGCCTTTCCAACCTTGGGAAACATGTCTATTGGAGAAAAATCACTCAAACCCTTCCATGGCCATGTCCACAGGATCTTTCAGAGTCCTTCTCTTAAAGAACTCTACATGTGCCCACGGGCAGCCGAGCAGGTATCTTGCGCATCCTCTTACTGTGCATCTGTCAGGGCAACCGAACTTCTTCATCTACATAGTTGTCGTCCGCGAGGCTACTATCGGCATCTTCGATCTAGAAGTCTTGATTGGATGAATCCGAGAAGCCTGGTGGGATGGGAAGCATCTCTTCTCAAGGAGAAGCACTGGGTAGCATGGTCGCCATAACACTCTTGTTCTATGGACAGGCTATGAAACAACGTATTCTATTTTGTGGAGACGCTTCTGTATTTGGAGGTAATGAAATAGATATGCACTCAAAATGGTCGAGAACAAAGGAGCATCATGGGTCAACCTTGCGATACCTCCCCTACCTGACACTAATGCCTCAATGCAATTTATTGGATAAGAAAAACATCGACGTTGGGGAGACTGGGAATCAGCACAGCCTCAATCAAGTTTTATTACACATCTACGGAGAGACAAAGAGATAGAGAGAGCGAACATGCCAAGAGAGAGAGAGAGACAAAGAGGTACCTGGAGCATCCAAAATATAATCGCCACACTCTCTTGCAGTAGACTCTCTTCCAGAGTACTTCAACACCACACTCTAGGCTCTCTTCCTCGACTCTAGGCACTCTAGACTGATCTCTTTCCAGAGAAGAAGCTTCAACGCCACACTCTCTTGTACCAGACTCTCTTCCTGGAGCACTTCAACACCACACTCTTGCAGCAGGCTCTCTTGTGACAATGTTAACACTCTCTTGCAGCAGGCTCTCAAAGAATGTGCAACGTAATCGCCTATCCAATAGATATAGCGGCCCTCCAAGATCAAAGATTTCGAGCTGCATGGTTTCTTGTAACGGAAGGAGAAGCATTCGAAGGAGAGGCACGCAAAGGAAGGAGGGAGAAGGTGCCACGTGGCAGGAGAGGGAGGAAGGAAAAGGTGCCACATGGCATAGCCTTTGGATCGATCCTTTCCTTAAAGTATAGTAGAGATAGAGATAGTAGAGATAGAGATAGAGAAGTAGAGATATAGTAGAGAAGTATAATAGAGAAGTAGAGTTAGAGATAGAGATAGTAGAATTATGTCCCCATGCTTGTAAAGAAGATGCATACACTACACACATACAACAGCATTTGGAACATTGTTGAAACAATTAACGGGATCACGACAGCAAACAGAACAGATGATGAATATAGCAACCGCAACGAATCAATGCAGCCCCGTCGTCGCTGGAGATCTACACCCACACTCGTTGGCAGCTCATCCGCGCAGGCAACGAAGCTTTACCTGTACGATGGATTCCCCCAAGGACAGTGGAGCCATAATGGAGGAATGTTCGCGCTCAGGTACGGCTCTCCTTGAGTGTAATTTGCGACAATAGTTATGCAGTCCAATACCTACTTTTATTTTTGCTAGCGACACCCGATGGGTTTTCGTTGTAGGGACCGAGCGGTTTTGGAAGGAGTACTTCGCGGATCCCTCCCAGTGGTGGGACAACCGAGCGAGCAAAGTAGGTATGCAACGAGTTTGATTTACATACGTAAAACTGTGGATTTGGCAATTCTGACGATTCTCTTCATGTCAGACAAACCCAAGAACCCCAGATTTTAAGCATAAGATTACCAAGGAGTCGCTATGGATTGACGGCAGGTATAATCCAGATTGGGTTAAAGACATGTTTAATAAAAAGGCCAAAGCGTCCACTGCTCACTGTGGCTTGGTGGAGGAGAGTGGCCAGGCTGGCGTCAGGTCGGCGGTAAATGTGAATACAGCTAAAGCGCAAGAATTAGAGGACAAGATTGGCTGGGAAACGCTCAGCTTAGAGGAGGCACTCACGTCTATGGAGCAGATGCCCCAGCTCCCTTCATTTAAAAACCTTACCAGCATCTTGCATCAGTGCAAAACTTTGAAAAATCTAGAGTACACCAAGCGCTTGTATGCGTACATGTGCAAAACTGGGCTTGAAGATCGTAGGTCTCTTGGCAACCACCTCGTCGCAATGTTTGTCCAGGTTGGAAGCATGTTCGATGCTCAGCACGTCTTTAACAAGTTGGTTGAACGGAATGCGTATTCTTGGAATTCGCTCATCATGGGTTATATTGAATGTGGGGAATCACAGCAAGCCCTCAACCTCTACCAGAAAATGCAAGAGGGTTCTATACATCCCGATAAGTATACTTTTGTGGCTGTATTGAAGGCATGTTCTAGGTTGAAAGATGTAGAAAGAGGCCGAGAACTACATGCAGAAATAGCCAGGATGGGCCTGGAAAGAGATCTTTTTGCTGGCAGCACTTTGGTGGATATGTATGCCAAAGGTGGCTCTCTGATAGAAGCTCGGGAAGCATTTGGCAAGCTCTCTGTACGAGACGAGGTCCCATGGAATGCACTAATTGCAGGATATGCCGAGCATGGGCTGGGCGAGGAAGCACTGAATTGTCTCCTACAAATGCAACTACAGGGTTTCTCTCCAAATGCTATTACATTTGTTTGCAGCTTGAAAGCTTGTGGCAGTATAGGAGCCATAGACAAGGGCCAACAAATACACGTTGAGATTGCTAGAAAGGGGCTGGAAAGTAAACTTCTTGTTGGCAGCACCTTGGTGGATATGTATGCCAAATGTGGCTCCCTTGCAGAAGCACAGCAAGTGTTTGATAAGCTGCCAGTTCGAGATGAGGTCTTGTGGAATGCACTGATTGCAGGATATGTCGAGCATGGGTTTGGTGAGGAAGCACTGGACTTTCTCCAACAGATGCAATTGGAGGGTCTTTCTCCAAATGCTGTCACATTTCATTCCAGCTTGAAAGCTTGTGGCATCATAGGAGCCATACACAAGGGACGAGAAATACATGCTGAGATTGCCAGAAAGGGGCTGGAAATAAATGTTTTTGTTGGCAGCAGCTTGGTGGATATGTATGCCAAATGTGGCTCACTTGCAGAAACTCGGGAAGCTTTTAACAAGCTGCCTGTTCGGAATGCGGTCTCGTGGAATGCCCTAATGGCTGGATATGTTGAGCAGGGTGCTGGTGAGGAAGTGCTGACCTGTCTTGAACAGATGCAATGTGAGGGTCTCTCTCCAGATGCTGTCACATTTGTTTGCAGCTTCAAATCTTGCAGCAGCATAGGAGCCATAGACAAGGGCCTAGATATACACACTGAGGTTGTCAGAATTGGGCTGGAAGGAAATATTTTTGTTGGCAGCACCTTGGTGGATATGTATGCCAAATGTGGATCCCTTGTAGAAGCACAGGAAGTGTTTGACAAGCTGCCACATCGAAACAAGGTCTCTTGGACTGCACTAATAGCAGGATATGCTGAGCACGGACTTGGTGAGAAAGCGCTGGCCTGTTTCAAGCAGATGCAACTGGAGGGTCTCTCCCCAGATGCTGTCACATTTGTTTATAGCTTGAAAGCTTGCGGCAGTATTCAAGCCATAGACAAGGGCCGAGAAATACATGCAGGGATTGCCAAAGAAGGGATGGAGACAAATCTTTTTGTTTGCAGTACCCTGGTAGACATGTATACAAAATGTGGCTATCTTGCAGAAGCATGGGAAGCATTTGACAAGTTGCCATTTCGTGATGATGTCTCATGGAATGCACTAATGGTAGGATATGCAGAGCATGGGCTTGGTGAGGAAGCATTGAACTGTCTTGAACAGATGCAACTAGAGGGTCTATCTCCAAATGCTGTCACATTTAGTTGCAGTTTGAAATCTTGTGGCAGTCTAGGAGCCATAGACAAGGGCCAAGAAATACATGCTGAGATTGTTAGAAAGGGTCTGGAACAAGATGTTTTTGTTGGCAGCACCTTGGTGGGTATGTATGCCAAATGTGGCTGCCTTGCAGAAGCACAGGAAGCGTTTGACAAGCTGCCAATTCGAAATGAGGTCTCCTGGAATGCACTAATGGCAGGATATGCTGAACAGGGGCTCGCGGAGGAAGCGCTGAATTGTCTTGAACAGCTGCAATTGGACGGTCTTTTTCCTGATACTGTCACATTTAGCTGTAGCTTGAAAGCTTGTGGCAGCATAGGAGCCCTAGGCATGGGCCGAGATATGCACACCGAAATTGCTAGAAAGGGTCTGGAAAGAGAGATTTTTGTGGGCAGTACCTTGGTGGATATGTATGCCAAATGTGGCTCGCTTGCAGAAGCACGGAAAGCATTTGACAAGCTGCCAATTCGGAACAAGGTCTCGTGGAATGCACTGATGGCAGGATATGCCCAGCTAGGAGAGAGTGAACTTGTTTTCTGCATGCTTGAGGAAATGAGAGGAGAAGGGGTAAAGCCGGATGGGGTCACATTCTCTATTGCTCTTACTGTATGCAGTCACACTGGTCTAGTGGATAAGGGCCAGAAGTACTTCAAGGCCATTAGCAAAGAGGATGATGTCACTCCAACTCCTGAGCATCACATTGGCATGGTTGATCTCCTTTGCCGTGCAGGTCAATTAGAGGAAGCAGTAGCGATGGTGAAGAAGATGGCTTTCCGTCCTAATCTTGTGGTGTGGCATACGGTGCTGGGGGCTTGCCGAAAATGGGGTAATGTGAGGCTTGCAAGGCTGGCCTTTGAACATGCAGTGCAATTGGATGAAAAGGATACTGCAGCTTATGTGTTGATGTCTAACATCTATGCAGATGCTCACATGCAGAAGGATGACGACAAGGTTGAGGCAATGAGAATGTAAGAACAAGCATGGAGGGAGCCAGGACAGAGTTAATGGACTAACATTGGCAGTACTTCACTATGATTGCATTACAAGTAATTATTAGGAACATTTCCATTATAGAAGGCATGTTATCTATCTATCCTAGCTAGGAGCGAGGAGATTTTGAAAGGAAAACCATTATATTATACATGTTGCTATGCGTGGAGATCCTATGAATCAGGCCTGAAAGGGCATTTCCAGGATGTTGGTGCCTTAGTCTCCTAGACCTCTAAGTTGCCATGTATCCATACGTTGACTTGGAGCCTCTGAGCATGAACATAAGCCATGAGAGTGCGTAGTTCAACCTTTGAATCATGCTCAAACAAAAGCCTCTGAGTTGGCATGGGAGACATGTCTAGTTCTTGACATGGTATAGCCTGAGGGACATCATTGAACTGTCGAATGTTTTCTTAGTCGCACGATGCTTTCTCCAAAGTGGAAATATTAAAGCAAGGATTTGTGGATCAAGATTCTCTCTGAGCTTCTATTTGTAACACGTCTTGGATAATGGAATTCAAAGAAATTTTCTGTGTGTCAACATGTTCTCTCACACCTACCCATGCTGATCTACTTTGGGCATCCATAACTCGTATTGCCGTTTAGAGAATAACAAAGCTCTAATAACAATGACTCCATGACAATCTACTTTATTACAGTATTACTGAATTTCAATAGACGTCATTGACATACCATTTCCTCGAACATGATGTTTTTTGGGTTTTTTGGGCATGAAGTGATGCAAACAAATGCTATCCTCAGTGATGCTCAAAGAGCCCAATGGTTCAATGGACATCTCCTCTGTAACTTCTCATGGTTTTTGAACAAATTTAGAAACAAGATGGATAAATGGAGAAGGTTTCAGTCCAATCTTGCAGGAAGAAGAGTGGTTTTAAATCATTGTATTTATCCTATCTCTATTTTTTACTTGTCTTGTTGGTGCCCTTCTCAGACTGCACTTGGAAAGTTTATCAGATTATGCAGATCTTTCTTGTGGGAGGGCAGTGACACTAGAAAGAGGATAGGTAAAGTCAGGTGGTCTTTCTGTACAAATCCCAAAGGGGAAGGAGGCTTGGGTGTTACCAACATCCAACAAGCTACATATAAGCTAGCAGTTACTTGGATTATAAAAGCAATATCTAATCTTGACAAGGACTAGGCCAACCTACTGCTCCAGAATTTCAAGTTTGTTAGAACTGTCAGGGATCCCAAATGGAGAGACTTCCCCTTGCTCTCTGCCATTTGTAACCCGGAGCCATGCACAACCAAGGGGGGTCAGCTATGGAAATCCCTATGGCATGACTTTGAACAAATCAAAAGTCATATTATTTTCACTATGGTAAAGGTCATTCATGGGATTAGACTCTTTCTGGGTGCCGATTCTTTTCAAATACCAACCTAACTGATGATGACCTGCTAAAAGCTTGGCACCTTTTCAAAAAAAAACTTCAGACCTGTGATCAACTATGGAGCAGAGAAAATCTCAGGTGGAAAGGGTGACATGAAACTAATCAAGATCAGGCCCCTGTTATGGGAAAAATTTATTTATGGGACAATGATGTCACTTGGAAAGGGGGTTCGAGTTTTAATTTATGACAGGGAATTCAGCTGGGTAGGAAGTTTCCACCTTCTCCCCACAGATGGCATTGAAGAACTCTACCCTACGTTGAATCACAGATGGAAGCTAGCCGACAATGCCTATAAGTGGAGTAATAGATTTTTCTTGTTGTGGGACAAGAAAATTCCTGAGAAAATGTCCACACTGCTATTTCTCATTATCCATGAGGAAGAATGGACAAATTGCAGGAGCATAAGTATAGGCAAAGGAGATGGGACATGTAAGAAATGCCCTGACAAACAGGAAGATGTATTTCACCCTTTTGTCTCATGCCCTGGTGCTAGAAGATTTTGGAAACTTGTTCAGATACACTTAGGTGAGAGGCTGTACTATTGGGGGATGCACTAAAGATCTCTTATGCCACTTGGACATGGGTCAGAGCTCACGCACTTTGGTACATATGGATAGCAAGGAAGGCCTTTTAGCTTAACGATGAGTTCATTGTCACGGAACATTTATCTGCACGCTGGTTTTATAACAATGCTTATTGCTTTAATATCCGACTCTTCCGTTGTTTGCTTCAGGCTAAATTTTTGTTTGACCATGATATTCATAACTACAATGATGAGGTTGCTTAGCTGCACTTGGAGATACAAGAGCATCTTCACCTCTTCTCAAGATGTGACGTGGCCCCCCAGGACCTAGGACCTCATATGCTCTATCACAGGGGTGTGAAAAAGTCCAAGTGTGGGCTCAATAATGTGTAATTAAACGCGGCATGGTGCCTAGCACCCAAGCGTAATTAATCCCTAGGCCCAAAGGCATTCCAAGGAATTAAAAGAGTGGTTGTTGGGAAATGATGACGTGGCATTTTTAATGGGTCCTTAGAGGGCCATGTACCTTCAGTGGCCCCCCTAGAGTTCCAGATGGCTCTAGTGCCTTCTATATGCTCCTTTGCCATTCTTGGATCTTCTCGGGCCTTCTAAACTTCACATGTGTGGTTTTCTCTCTCATCTTCTCCCTTTGTTGAGATTTTAGACTGGTTTTTCAGCTCCTTTAGCTGAATTTCGTTTTTCTTCATAACTCCTCGTTTGGATTCCTCGACTTCCGTTTGGCTCGATGGCTTCCCCTCTGTCTCCCCTGCGCAGTGATATGCTTTTCCCTCCGTGCGTCTGGTAGAACGGGCAGAGTTGAGCACTTCTTTTGCTGGTCGAATTTGCAAAAGTGGCTTTTTCTGAACTTTTTTGCTTCTACAGCCTCATGGGCCTCTCCTCTTGCAAAGTTACATCTTTCTGTTGAATTTCGAGTGTGCATTCCTCTCTGAAGCACGCTTCTTTTGAGTCCAAGAACTCCCACTTCTTCGCGACAGAAGTGCTTCTTTTCGCATTTTTCAGTGGACTTCTTACTGGTTGGCTCTTGTAAATGCTCTTTCTTCATGCTTGAGAAAAACCAGTCAACCAGCGCGTGGGACCACTTGAAATTCAATAGAAAGTTGTAGCTTTGCAAGAGGAGAGGCCAAGGAGGCTGTAGAAGCAAAAAGGTCCAGAAAAAGCCTTTTGTAAATTCGACCAGCAAAAGAAGTGCTCAGCTCTGCTCGTTCTACCAAACGCACGGAGGGAAAAGCATATAACTACGCAGGGGAGGCAGAGAGGAAGCCATCGGGCCAAACGGAAGTCGAGGAATCCAAACGGGTGAGGAGTTATGAAGAAAAATGAAATTCAGCTGAAGGAGGCTGAAAAACCAGTCCAAAATCTCAACAAAGGGAGAAGATGAGAGAGAAAACCCATGTGAAGTTTAGAAGGCCCAGGAAGGTCCAGGAATGGCAAAGGAGCATGTAGAAGCCACTAGAACCATCTGGAACTCTAGGGGGGCCACTGAAGGTACATGGCCCTCTAGGGGGTCCATTAAAAATGCCACATCATCATTTTCCAACCACCACTCTTTTAATTCCTTGGAATGCCTTTGGGCCTAGGGATTAATTATGCTTATGTGCTAGGCACCATGCTGCGTTTAATTATACATTATTAAGCCTACACTTAGACTTTTTAAAACCAAAGTTGTCACGGTCTTGTAGTACATTAAAGTACTTAGAATTTCACGCCCCCATGAAATACCCCTCTCTTGAAACAACAAACCACAGTTTGTTGCCCCAAAACACAGGAGCGAGCATGAAATATACCATGAAAGAGTATACAAGAAAGCCGCATCTATAGTATATAGAGACATTGAAATTATGGCTAGGAGAGGCATGCATCCATCCATATATACTGCTCAAAATCTATGTGATCCTCAGCGATCAATAGTCAAGAGGCATCAATATCATGAAGTCTCACAGCAGAAATATTATCAGCTCAGTATCTTAGATGAAACATACAGTGTCATCAAGCGACCTCATGAAATCATGGTGAGCCCGTCTGTATTGAGGGAGTGGAGGTGCTACCCCCCTCTCGAACACTAGGTAATGCTCCATACGCTCGCTCTGTTGAACTACCTGTAGGAGCCCAGAATGCAGTCGGATCTAACTGGAAAAGCATCAAGGTAAAGCTGCAATAACCCAGGTGAATCTGCCAGTTCACCTTCCTCCATCCATTTCGCATCGAGTGATGGGTAATTTTGAAATTTTACCAAGTAGCGATGGATGCTTCAGGCTGTGGTTTTTCGAAAAGTGCATCAGCCATGACATTTTTGTTACCCGGCACACGTACAATTTGAAAATGAAACATTGAGAGGAAGTTAGCCCATCTCATGTGCTTTTCAGATAATTTTCTCTGCGTGAGAAAATATCTAAGTGACTGATGATCTGCACATAAAAATCAGCTCCAAGAAGGTGATGTTTCCATGTGGTCAAAGCATGTATCAGTGCTAACATTTCCTTCTCGTATGTCTGCAAGTACAATTCAACATCTACTCTCATATGCAACCACTTTGTCATCCTCCGTCAAAGTGCCTCCTCCTATGCTGTTCCCACATGCATCACAAGTTATAGCAAAGGGTTTTGCAAGATCTAGCAAGATAGTAACAGGTTCAAAACACAACTTTTGCTTCAACTCTTCAAAAGCTGCATTTTCCTTTGGTCCCCACCGAAACAGTATAGCTTTCTTCTGTAAAGCATGCAAGCGAGAAGCAATTTCTGCAAAGTACTTTATAAACCTCCGATAGTATGAACACAACCCAAGGAAGCTTCTGACTTCATTCTGATTTTTCAGAAGTGGCCAACTCCTTATGGCCTCAACTTTTGCAAGATCCATCTTAACTCCATCCTTTGATACTATATGACCAAGAAAATGAATCTTGTGCATAAAAAACTCACTTTTCTTGGTGTTTATTAACAGCTTGTGTCTTTTCAACTCTTGAAACACAATAGTGAGGTGTTTCCTATGCTCCTGCTCATTTTTAGAGAACACAATGATGTCATCGAAGAAAGTGCCCACAAACTTTATGTGTGCTCTAAAAATTATGTTCATCATTCTATTGAAAGTGGCAAGTGCATTAGTCGAACCAAAAGGAATCACAAGGAACTTAGCCAAATGAAGTGTGGAAGGCAGTCTTGTAGACATCTTCAGGCTATATCCTTATTTGATGGTATCCACTTTTAAGGTCAATACAACTGAACATTGAGGAACCTTCCAACTGATCCAATATATCATCAATGCATGGAATTAGAAAACGGTTCTTAATTGTGACTTTATTCAAAGCCCTATAATCAATACACATTCTCCAACTGCTATCCTTCTTTTGCACAAGCAACACAGGGGAACAATAAGGAGAATTACTTACCTGTATTAATCCCTTTTCCAAGAGTTCCTTCACTTGTGACATTATCTCTTCCTATTGTGCCTTACTGACACGATAGGGAGGTATATTAGGCGGTGAGCTTCCTAGAATTATATCAATTTGATGATCCTCGGGCCTCTTGGGAGGTAATTCTTGAGGAAGTGCATCTGAGAAACAATCCTAAAATTTTGAAATAAAAGCAACCCTTTCTCTATCTAAAGCAGAAAGAGTAGAGCCTTCCAGAACTGGTTGGCTGTCCTCTTTGACAAAAATCAAGTACGCTGAAATATGACGCTTTATTACATTGGAAATGCAAGAAGCTAAAACTACAGGGATGGACTCCCCTTTCAAATTTACATCAAGTACATGATTTTTGCCTCTATGAGTTAAAGAAATCTTCTTGTTTCTCATTTGCACATCAACCCCCACCCTGTACGTCCAAGGCATCCCAAGCAAAGCATCACACTCTAGCAAAGGCATAATGTAGAAGTCCTCTGTATCCTGATATCCATGGATATGCATCCTCAACTTGCCAATGATACGAGTGACAGGTGTGTTCAGTTCAAGGTTGGCCAAATCACACATGCCGGATGGCCCCATTTCCTCAGGCTTGATGCCAAGCCTTCCTGCCATATCAAGAGCTATGAAATTCGCCTTTGCCCCAGAATCAAAGAAAAACAAACAATTCTAATTTTTTATTTTTCCCCATGCTCTGCACATCTCAGTCTTTTTCATTTCCTCTTCATCATGTGCATGTGGCAAACTCCCAATCACATCTGGAAGAAGTCCTACAGTAGGTTTAGGCCTTTTGCCCTTCCAATCAGCCTATTTATCGTCATTCTTATCATCATCTGACCTGTCTCTTTTCTTGGATGGGCAATCATAAGAGTGGTGTCCCTCTCCTTGGCATATAAAACATTTGTTTTGCTCCATGAGTGACTTTTTCTCTTCATCAGATAACTTGGTACGGGGCTGTTTATTAAGCTGTCCATGCCTTTGACCAACTTTGAATTGGGCTTTTCCTTCCTTTTGAAATGGTCGTTTGCTATAATTTTTATTTTCAGATTTGATGTCCTTCTTATCTAGGTGTTTGGCAGCCCATCTGTTGTCTTCTTTTTTGCTGTCCATAAAGCCCAAATTCTTCTCCTGCATCCATGCATATGCTGTCCTTGCATTCTCAATTAATTGAGTCATAGAACCCACCTTGTTTTTGATGCAATAATCACGTTGCTCACCAGGCAATCCACAACAGTACCTCTCTATTTGCTCTTTCAAAGAAACATGCCTATAAGAGCTCAATGGCAGCAAAACATCCCAAAACCTTTGGGTGTAATCATCAAGATTCTTACAAAGTTTGTATGACAAGTCATGCTAGTGTGAAAGTACTTCAACTTCAAAAGTTGGAGTAAGCCAAGTAGAAGAGAACACTTGCTTAAATTCCAGCCAAGTAGCAGGTGCATCTCCATGAAGCATAAGGTTGGTGTACCACTTAAGTGCATGGCCTTTCAAAAATGTGGCAACCTTCCTCATCTTGGATTTGGAATTCTTGCTGGTCGGCTCTTGTAAATGCTCTTTCTTCATGCCTTTGCACTCCACTTTGGCTGAGAATGCAATTGGGCATTGGCTACTATGTCTTCTTGGTGATTGAGGACTTGGTTTTAGTTTTCAGGGCTTGGTGGAGGCTTGGTGAGTTGTGATTTTGCTGCTGCAATTTCTTTTTACCATAAGCTATTGGTTGGCCTCGTGTGCCACCTCTTTCTTGGTTCACAGGTGCCCAGGTAGTGCTACATGAATCATTCTTTGGTTGGGTACTAAGCTATCCCTCTTCATACTCATCATTGAACTACCACACCAAAACAACCACTTAGCAATTCAAAATATGTATTTTTCAACTACCCATTTCTTGTTACCAATTAGAAAGCAATGAATTGAACAATACCTATCAAAGCAGTATAACTGGTATCATTATCGAATATTACCTTGAAAATTTCAAGTTTTCTCACTAACTTCTCAATGTTGGTGGCTTGGATTGATGAATACATAATGAGCGAGAGCAATTTCTCATTAAGCTCCATTTCATACTATAATTTTTAAAGCACGGTCCACTTTGTCAATAGACTTGTAGTCTCTCTGTTTTTTTTGGAGTCTTTTTAGGGTGCCATGCACCTCTGTTATCTATGGAGATATTAGTGACAATGCAACTTCTTTTGTATGGAATCCTTTGTAGCCTCATCAAGAGGATGCTACATGGCATGCACTTGTAGATGTGCTGCCTATACTACTCAACAATTGAAATCAAATGTCTCATGGCATCCTACTGGGATTGGTAATGGTAGCATTATCGAGACACAGATGAGGGATTGAATTTTAAAAAACCCTTCTTGCATTCCCTCATTTTCTTCCCCCTCTCCATCTTTCTAGCTATATGGCCATGTTGTTCCACCATATTCATTGCCTCTTTGACATAATGTGCCCAAGCAATTGTGAACCGCAGCTTGTTCTCTATAATGAATGCTTCTTTGTAGCTTTCTAAGGCAAAACCCTTGGAAAAGGAAATCTTTGTTTTTTTGGATGCTCTTGTTACACTTTATAGCGGAGTAGCAATAGTTCTTGAAAGAAACTAGAACAAACTTAATGAGACTGTGGCTAGACTTTAAAATTACATAGTCAAACATAGACAACCATTGTTGTTTGCTTATATCATTTGGACCAAAAATCTTGTGAGAATTCTAGCTAGCCATGCTAAGGTCATAATTGTCATGGAACACTTTTGTAGAATCTCTTTTGAAAGGGAGGGTCCACCAACATTTTCTTCACCTGAGAGTTTTGTGAGCGACTCTTTTCCAGAGGATTCTCTAGACTTTGTTATCAAGATGAGAAGGAAGCAGGGCATAGAAGAGTGGAGTTGAGTTGAAAAGATAAGGGAAAATAGGGAAGCAAGAGAGTGGAGTTGAATTAAGAAGAAGGGGGAACACAGGGGAGTAGAAGAGTGAAGTTGAATTTAAAAGAGAAGGGAACACATGAGAAATAAAAAAAGGGGGAATGCAGAGGACCATAGGAAATTTTGAATTGAAAAAGGAGGGGAGAAGTTATGAGGTGGAAAAATGAATAGCGGTACATGAGTGCTAGGTGCTAAGTTCGGACTGGTTAGTGCCTCATTAGGTGCTAAGTTAAAGGTGCTATTTCAGTGCATCCAAGCATAGCCCTCCTTTTTAGGGCTTGTACTAGGACCCTCATGGACTCATCTATAATAGTAGTCTATGAAATAGGATGGGTTGGAGGATACGACATACATCGAATGCTTAGTTGGAGGGTTCCAAGAATTAGGTGGCCAAACAAATGTAGGGTTCAACCTCATTCGATGAACTAGAACCACTTGGCATTTGCATTGTGACTTGGGATGGGCTAGGCCTACTAGGCAAATATGATGGTCCCCTAGGAAGTGGCACGGTTTACTCTAGGCAAAGGCCTATATGTAGTGGTAGTTGGATACAGATTGCTCGCAATGAGTGTTGGAAACCTAGTTAATGCATCTTCCAGGTTACCCCTTGTCCTCCTTGGCTAGATACACAGTAGCCTTGTGAGAATGTTGGCCCAAATTCACCCCTACATGATTCCTTTCCTTCCAAGTTTTGTTTTTGGGGTGGCTAGTTGCCTATAGACACAATGGGACTTGGCTCCCTATGTATTGCTTTTGATACAAGTAGCTTGATTAACACCTGTGGCTCTTCTAGCACCCTAATCTACCTAGCAAATGGATTTGCCATGTCTTTTTGTTCAACTATCCCAAGCCTTCCCATCATATTAGAAAAGGTTTCCACTAGTTGAGCTATTGTAGAATAGGTAGGGGAGTGAGGTTCAATAGAGCTGGAGTTTGATAACATTAAGGCTCTAGCATTGTGGAGGGTTTTCCCATGTCTTCGTCAAAACTCATGGACTCTTCCAAGCTAGATAGGTCATTTAGTTATGGCTGATGCACGTAGTACAAACTAAGGATTGAGGCTCATCACTGGATTGATGCGAAGCTAGGTAGGTAGTTGGGAAAAATGCTATTTGAAGCATTAGATTTTAGGCTCAAGTTTTGCTTGTAGCAAGGCTACTCGACCTAAGGTGCATGTAGATGGCTCAATCTCAGGTTTTAGGGTATCCCCCACCAAGTAGGTCTTTGTTAGTTAAGTTTACATGACTCCAATGTAGAGGTTAAGTCAACCACACCGACTTCGCACTAAGTTAGTTGCGTTGACTTAGGATTATCCTAGTAGTGCTGACTTAGGGCTAAGTCGACATCCTGGGGCTAAGTCCAAGTGACTATGTCCCACTCAACCTTTTCAAGGTTTGGTAAAAATCGAGTAATTGGTATGAATCCTTAAATATTTGGCAGCACTTTTGAGCAGCTACTAAGTCAGCACCCTATAATGGTAAGCCAAGATCTAGGTAGTAAGTCAATGTGCTGATTGTTTTAATTTAATTGAGGGTTCTATGTTGATATTTTGGCAAGAATTGACTAGATAGCTTCAGTTTTGTTAAGTTGATGATTTTTCTATGTCAACATCCTAGAGCTTAGTCAACCACATCCCCTATACTAAGTCAGTGTGATGACTTATTAAGTCATTGGCCTAAGTGCTAAGTCAACATCCACTTTTGCACTTTGTCATTGATTGGCCTTTGGTGATTCAGGTTCATATTTTATTTCTATTCAGGGTTTTTTGTACCCTAAGAGTTCTGTACCACCTACTCTATGTACCAAAACCGACAAATAACAAAAAACAACAACTCTTCACATCTAGATGATTTTCCAAGATGTGGATAACACTTGTCACTTCACACAAATTTGAACTTCTCACAAGGACATCTATTTTTAATGTTTTCACGTGCTTTTAATAAGACCACTACCTTAGCAATCCAATCACCTATCTGTCCTTTTGATTTAACAACTGTTCTACTCCAGAAACACGACTCTCATTGTGAGAGAGAGAGAGAGAGAGAGAGAGAGAGAGAGAGGTCTATTAATGTTTGCAAAAGACCTTGCGGGTAAGTATAATATTAAAAAAGTGATTAACTACATTTGAATAACCAAAGAGTCGAGGGAGTGCACAAGGGTAGGCTTCTGTTGAGTTATTATAAAGCATAACATGGTAGTTTGTGGGCAACGACATGCACTCATGCAGAGGTTCAAGAGGAGATTGTAGCAATGAGATGTCACATTCGAGAATTTCAAGCCGAGCTCCATTTGATGTGAACAGAGCCATGATACCCTGCTTACGATGAGGTGAGAGCAGAGATTGCCATGACCAACCTCATTCGGTGGTCTTGGGAGTGGATTCTGTACTTGATGTCTACATAGTAGGCATGCATGTGAACATGTTTGCAGGGTCCTCTCGATCCCTTGACACCAACGACATAGTTACATCAAAGGAGGAGCGATCTCGGTCATGAAGATGATCACTCCTTGATTTCTCTTGGCGGGTCTGAGGGTACACCCTCGCATTCACATTCACCACCTCGTACGCACTCAAGTCTATGTGCAGGTCTCATTGGATGGACGTAGGGTGCTGAGTGCGTCATCCTCTCCGATAGTGGTTTTGACATCCACACATAATTTATTCGGACCTCATATCATGACACCCCTCCTAGTAGGGGTGGAGCAACTCCGAGAGCGGGTAGACCAATGGTTCAACTTGCAAGAGGGAGGTGGATGGTGGCTTAAGTTAAGTACACCAAGTTTTCAGGGAAGAAAAGTGATGACCCCAATGCTGATGTCAAGCAATTCTAGAAGATGTATGTGGTCACCTGTGGTGGCACTCCAATAGGAGGCAGTGTTTGAATCGATCTTGGTGGGCAAGGAGTCAAGGTGGCTCGCAAAGTATGGGGTGGACCATTTCACCACATATGATCTCATCCACACCGCGTTCTTTAGACTATTTCATAAAGAGAAAACGATACCTCAAACTTTGGAAGGACTGCAATGGTTGGAGCATGGAGATCAAGATGTGGAGGATTATGTGGCCCACATGCTCCTATGATGCAATGGCCTGCCTAGGAAGTGCTGAATGACTACTTCATTTCAGGGTTGTCCCACGATTTACTGACGACATTGGCTACAGTGGATCGGGTCACTATGGGGCTCATAGTAGTTGTGGAGCAAGCGGTGCGAGTGGGAGAGTCTCTGCATGGCCGAGTGGCCAAGAATCACAAGTCCTCGAAAGCCAAAGCCAAGAAGAAATCGGCGAATTCCAAGGAGTCAGATGATAGTGATCAAGATTCAGAGGATGACAATTCCAAA
Source organism: Dipteris shenzhenensis (assembly GCF_047967505.1). Lineage (NCBI taxonomy): Eukaryota > Viridiplantae > Streptophyta > Polypodiopsida > Gleicheniales > Dipteridaceae > Dipteris > Dipteris shenzhenensis. Next base: position 47,363,186 of record NC_141613.1, on the reverse strand, counting down.
GAGAGTTTTGAAGAAGCTAGCCAGTGAGGAGTCCAACTCGGAAGCGGAAGAAGACTCGAAATCCTCTAAAGGAGGAAAGGTCACTCCAAGGGCTTTTTGTGATGGGTCAACTGATAAAGCCTTGAAAGAACTATGGTGCACACATTGTTGTAATCCGGGGCATTCAATAATGGAGTGTGCACTCAATGAGAAATGGTGTGCAATATGCATGACCAACACTCACAACACAGTAGGCTACCACTATAATGGGCACAGACAATGCACGAGGGATCAACCGTAGCGGCAAGTTTTTGGGGAGAAGGATCCGAGAGCATCATGTGTTCAAGAGGAGCACCCACAATCTACTATGCCAAGAGGCGGCATTGGCGATGGCCACAATTGTGGATGTGGCGATTTAGGTCGTCGGTTGAATCAACTAAAAAATTGTATGTTCTGTTTGGGGGAGGGACATTGGCAGAATGAATATGTGGAAGCTCAAGAGTCGCCCCCATTGGTTCTTGCTGTAATAATTAGACGCAATCTATCATTCTGAACACCGCCGTAGTGTAGTCTTTGGCCTGACCACCTGTCATCATGTAGCCTTTTGCTGCTTCTTTGCCCACAGCCCATGCCGATCATAGGTTGGCTTAGAGAGACCACCGCGCTAGTTTTTGGCGTAATAATGAGACGCAATCTATCATTTTGAGCATTGCCTTAGCATAGTCTCGGGCTTGACCACCTGCTATCGCCTAGAATTCAAGGTTGTCTTGGAGAGACCATCGCGCTGGTTCATGGAGTTATAGCTCTGATACCTATTTTTACAGGAGGAGATCTATGAAAGCCACCAAGCTAGTTCTTGGAGTTATATATTTGTGTACCAAGGAAAATGTATTCCATTGTGCAACCAAGCAAAATGAAATTGATGATATGGCCCTTGAGGTGTCCCCTTTAGGGGCAAGGGCCATATCTATGTGCATTATACAATATCCAAGATGCCACTAGATAGAAATGGCATGTCAGTATGGCCCTTGCCCCTAAAGGGGACCCCTCAAGGGCCATATCGTGAATTGGATTTTTTGAAAGTTTAATTGTATTTTTCTAGATGTATCTCCATGCAACCACAACGGTGGGGTCGTTGGAGTTATTTTAGCACTATTTTGGTCATAAACCAAGGAAATTGTAGTCCTTCTTTCTTGGTATTTTAGTCCTTGTTGAAGTAAATATAAATGATGGCAAAAGTATAATTTATCGAGTGAAAATTCAGCAAAATAGATTACAATGTACATCCAATAGTAGGTTATATATAAATAACCAAAACTTATACCGAGAAAAAATTGACCAGAGGATCTTACATCTATAAAACTCGACAGTTGTTGAGAGCCTTAAACAAAATATTACAGGTAGTGGCCATAACAATTCAAATACAAATATAAAAGTTAACAACAGTGCATACTGAGAGATTTAAATAGAACAAAAAGAGATTACATAAATGCCTTAGAGACCAAAACATTACATCCAGTGAGCCAAAAGATCGTTGAGAGCCCAAAAGATTACATCTAGCCATCATCTAAGCAAGAGGGAATTTGCACAACTCAGTTTTCCATCTGTCTAGCCTGTTGCATTAAAAATTTTTAGGGAGCCAAAGGAGGATACGATGGAGAGGCCGAAGACCATGCACATGTTAGATATGTCCAATGCCCCACCCTCCTGGTAACCACCAGTGGTCGAAGGTGCTCAAGTTGTAATGCCCCATATGAGGAGAACCCATGTGTGAGCCTAGGACACTGGATGTGGATCTTGACTTGCATGTTAGATGAGGTCTATCAATGAGACTGTTGATGGTAGAAAGGTGATTGTGTGGGAGCCCCTTATTCTTGCTAGGGCCTGGGGGCCAGTTGGCCCCCAGTTGGGGGGTCCCAAGGGGGCCAGCGGCCCCTCTGGTAGGGGTTTGGGGGCAAGAGCCCCTGAGGTAATGGTATAGAGAATATTCCCTAAATATTCCATGGACGACTAGTCGATTCCACCAACTAGGTTGACTTGTCGGCTTCACCAACTAGGTTGACTGGTCAGTTCCACCAACTACGTTGATCCTTGACTACTGCCCTCATAGCTGTAAAGAGGCGACCTCCCCAATCCATTGTACCAGCAAAGATCTTCCAGCTAGTAGCTCTTCATCTAGTATCTATCTAGATCGCCATCTAAGCTCCACTATGGGAGCGCACGGGTGGACGGAGTTATCATCTGTACTACATCAGTATTGAAGGAAAATTTTATTCATCTCCAGTTTGCTGTGTCCTCTCTATTCTTTGTTTAGTTTTTGTTTTGCTATGCGGTGTAATTTAACAGCACATTGCCAAGAGTCAGATTATGGCCCCCCCAGCAAGTCGAGAGTACTTTGCTTTGAAAATATCGAGGCCTTCATCGACATCTAGGAGGAACCCATATAGCATAGCCATAAAGAGGCCCTTTGTGAGCATGTTATCTAAGGTGATGATATTAAAATGTGTGGGGAGTCGCCTATGGGAACGAAGGGTCTCCACTAGTGCTAGCATTTCTACGCCAGGTGAGTGCAACGCAATCACCTTATATGAGAAGGAAAATATTATTAGGATCAAGAGCATTGAGGGGGGGTGGTACTAGGCATGTTGAAGATGAGTGGGTGAGTAGAAGATGAGCAGGGGAACAGATGCAGTGATGAGAGTTGGACGGGGGAGCATGGAGCAAAGTAGAGCAAGGGAGGAAAAGAGCTAGAGGAGGGGTGTGGAGCAAAGTAGTAGAGCATGGGTGGACCAGAGCAATGTAGTAAAATGCTAGATGCCAAATACCATGGATCTTATTTATATTATAAAGTTCGAGCCATCGCGGTGGCTAGAGCCTGGGTTCCATCCATATTAATTGTAGGCCACCGCAGTGGAATCCCCCAGATGGGCTGGTAATCATGAGGAAGACACCATGTGGTGCCACTCTGATGGCTGGTAATTAACTGCTAGCCCGGTGGAATCTTTGCCATGACAGACGTGGCTGATGAGAGCCACCACCACCGGGCAGTAATTCTCATTACCATGTCTAATCACTCATTAACATGCATTCTAGTTCTCTATTGAGCATTCGAGCCCGGTGATTGGTAATTTTTACTGCACTTGTAGTGATCATGCATGCTAAAGTGTGATGGTGGGTGAGTAGTGGCATGGTGGAATCGTAGCCACAACAGACATGGCTGATGATAGCCACCACCATCATGAAGTAATTCCCACAAAAGTAAATCATGAAGCCTAATCACCTCTAATCCCTCATTACCATAATTTACTGCACTTGTAGTAATCATGCATGCAAGACCGGTGGTGGTAATTGGAAGCTAAGTAATTGCGGGCCACTACGGTGGCTGGTAATTAACTGACAGCCCGGTGGATCTTAGCCGCCACCACAGACGTGGCTGGGAATCTTAGATGCCACCACCTCTAATCATTCATTACCATGCAAGTCAATACTTCTGCCTTAAATTATTCAAAATTTGAGCCAACCAACGTGGTGGCTCTCACCTTGATAGTAGTCGAGCTACAACCACCATGGTGGCTCTCACCTTCCTTGAGGCAGTAGTTGGGGGGCTACAACCACTGTGATGGCTCTCACCTTGATACTATAGTCGGGCTACAAATCGCTATTCCATTTCCTTAATAGTTTCCTCTTCTATCCCTCTCGAACGTTTTGTTCTCCCTTGTAATCTCAAGCCTCCACTATTCCATTTCCTTCACTGCTTCATCTTCTATCCCTCTTGAGCATTTCTTTCTTCCTTGCACTCTTCTTGCAACTTTTATCCCCTTTGTAATAGACCTTGCACAGTTTGAGAGCTCCTCACACAGTCTTTCCTCCCCCTCTGTAGCATAGTGCGAGAGCCCCTCCTCTCCTAATCTTGAGATCGTGACATATGGGAGCTCCTCTGTCGCTATTCAAAAGCCCAATTTGGATGCTCTCCAAAACTTCACCAGGATGGTGCAAGAGGTGAATGTGAAGGAGGGGCAACTAGTCTGTGAAGGTCATAATATTACCATCAATGAAAGCATGATTGAAAAGGCTCTAGTAATTTCTGGAGGCAGTTCATAAGCACACTTTTTTGAGAAGCAGTGGAAGAGACATGATATTCTAGACATATACCCCAACGCTCAGATTAGTAAAGATGGTGGAGTCAAGATTTTGAGCTTGCCAATAGACCTTCAAGATGTGCTAAAGAAGACCATTCACTTCTTTCCTGATACGAGAGGAACCTGCAAGTTCTGGCAGGTTCAAGTAGCAGTAGCGTAACTGAAAGGACGTGATGTATCTTTCTTAAGGGCGATCTCCAAGAGAGTGTTAATCAACCTGAAGAATTGCATGGATGGCAAATCCCAATTGTCATCTCAGTCCGTTGGAGTTGCAATGCACCTAATGGCATCTACCCTCAAAGGGATTTTTGAGCAATACGAGAAGTAGATGTCTCAGAAGGTGACTTTTCTACAAGAGTGAGCCACCGATGCAGCAAAGGCAGCGCAACTTGAGAAAAGTCTCAGGGAAGGTGCAAAAGCCAAGATAGAGGAGGCAGAAGTGAGAGCATTGCAAGCACAAGAGCAAGCTGAGGCCACTACAAAATTGGTCGACATGGAAAGGCATAGAGGAGAAGAAGAAGAGAAGCGCATGAAGGAGCTTCGAGATAGGCTCGAAGAAGTGAGAAATGATGGGGACATGGCGGACAAGGAGCTAGAAAAGATGCAAAAGGACCTTGAAGATCAGAGAGCCAAAAAGGAGGGTCTTTACAAATGGCTCTACAACATGCAAAACACATTGAACATTGAAAAATACCAGATGATGGAGGAGCTGAAAAGTGAGAATGCAGAAACCCGAAAGGTGATGCAGGAATTGCGAGAGAGCTTCAAGGCCAGGAAGGATGGGGCAGAGAGCAGCCAGGGTGGAGAAGACAACGAGGTAGCTCCCCATGCCAGGAAGGATGCAGAGAGTAGCCATGGTGGCACAAGTTCCAGCCACCACGGTGGAGCAAGTTTCAGCCACTATGGTGGAGCAATTTGTAGCAGCCACATTGAGGGTTTTTTTTTGAAACATTGTTGGAAGTCCAAAGAGCAAGCTATACCTCTTGCAAGAAGATCCTGATAGATGTTTCCAGAAGCTTGCCATGTCTTTCAATAGTTATGAAAAGCAGTCCGTTGTCTTGTGAGATTTCCAAACTAGAGTGGAAGTCTTGGAAACCGCCCATGAAGATGTTTTTCAAGAATTTATGAAGGTTCAATAGATGTTGAGGGATTCAGATGAAGCTATTGCACAGAGTGATCAAAAAGTGGAGGAGAACATCCATACCGTTAAGATGAGGAAGGAAGGAATCAAGAAGCAACTTCGTCATGTACAGAGCAAGATTGTGGTATTGACGGCCACAATAGTTAAATCAGATGCCTATCCTACTATGCAGCAGGGTCCGAAATGCATGGTCTGCCATACCCCCATCATAGATGACTACTATATCCGATGGCCTACATGCTACCACCCTGTGCACGTTTTTTGCTTTGGAGTGTTGTGCATACAAAATCGCTATGTAGAGAATGCCATTTGCTATTGCCCAGGTCATGGATAGATAAAATGTGTTGAGATATCAAGCTCTACCCCCGATATATCTCCTGGATGACTATCATTTATGTCACCGCCTATGTTAGTTGTACTCGTGGTGTAGTTAGACTACCACGTATGTTTTTGGTTTGGGTTCACATATGAACCACGTATTCTAGGGTTTGACATATAGGGTATTTCCCTCTTCTATTGTATGGTTGTTGTGTGCAAAAGTGAAGAAAGGCTTCACCCTTCAACCTTGTGTCCTCTCTCTTTTGTGTGTTGTGAAGAAAGCTGAACTTGAGTCTCCTATCTCTCTCCCTTATTCTTTACATGGTATCAGAGCCTTGTTCGTGGTAAGGAGCTCAAGAAAGCAAGCCAAGTTTGTGGTGTCCTGGTAAGAGGACCAGTGTTGCTTTCCTATTTCGAGTTTGGGAGCAAATCTCTGCAGGTAGCACAGCTAGAAGTGCAGGAGTGCACTGTTTCAGATTGAGAGGCCCTTTGCGGTGTGGCGAGAGCATAGTATATGCTGTGGGTGAGGGCAAAGCCCTCAGTGACTTTATTTTTTTGATTTGAGGCCGTTTTGGGGCCCGTTTTGAAGGCGCAAGTTCTTCGCAGGCACTCAGAAAAAGGCCCTGTTTTTCGGTGTGCGACCACTGCGCGGCTAGTCAATGGAAAAGTGCCACAAAAATTGCATCGTATGCCTGTGTGCAGAGATATTGGGAGTTGCAGATTCATGCCTGTTGCCTGTTGATGCAAAATCGTCACTAGGAAGTGACTGTGTGGTGAAATACCACTTTCGTCAGTGTTGCAGATCTGCCCCTGTGAGGTTTTTGCAGAAGTTTTGCTATTTGCCCTTGTGAGGCATTTGCTGTGTTTACAGGTTGCTGTTGCAATTCGTGATTTGTAAAATGTCTGAGAATCTGTCTACCATTGTCAGTGAGAAGCTTGACAAGAACAACTTCCAAGCATGGAAGTTCAGGATGACAAACTTCCTTATGGGAAAGGGAGTTTGGGATTACATCAATGGTGAAACTGCAGAACCAGTTTTGGGTACTGCTCCCACTCCTGCTGAATTGAAGGCCTTTAAAGAATGGCATGAAAAAGCCAGAAAATGCCTGTATTGGCTGTCTGTTAGCATTTTAGATTCTATGATTGTGCATATACAGGATGTAGAGATGCCTAAGGAGGCATGGGATACATTGGTGAAGCTGTATAGCACAAATACCAAAGCACGAAAGATGCAGCTAAAGCAGGAGTTGCACAATGTGCAAAGGAAAAATCTGAATATAAATGAGTATTCCCTGAAGGTGAAAGGCCTTGCAGATTCTCTTGCCTCCATTGGAGCACCTGTTGATGATGAGGACTTAGTGTCCGTGACCTTGAATGGTCTTGGGAAAGATTATGCACAGTTTCGGACATCCATTGGAGTCCGTGAAACATTTCCTGATTTTCAGGAACTTATTGCTCTCTTGCTGAGTGAAGAGCAAAGGAATGGTGGTTCAGCCACCTCAACTTCTCAAGAGACTGCTTTCTACTCGAATACAGGTAGAGGCAGGGGTAGAGGAAGAGGCCGTTTTGGTGGCCGTGCAGGAAATCAGAACCAACAGCAACAACAGGAAAACCAGTCCTATGGAGGAGGACGTGGTAGTTCTAGAGGCAGGGGGAGCCAAAGAGGCCGTGGTTCACGGCAAAGGAACCAGCAAGTAAATAGCAGCACAGAATGCTATTATTGTGGAAAGCCTGGACACAAGGAGAATACATGCTATAAAAAGCAGAATGACATCAAAAGTGGGAAGTTGCAGCAAAGCAACTATGCATCATCAAGTGGGCATGGTGACGACAGAAATGAGCACCTTTTTGTGATGTAGCATATGGTTAACTCCATGTCAGGAGATGCTGCAGCTTGCAATGATGTTTGGTATGTTGATTCAGGTGCCTCTAACCACATGACCAGTCATGGTGAGTGGTTTCATGATGTTAGAAATTTGGATAAGCCAGGTTATGTTGAAACAGGTGATGATACTGCGCACCCAATTACGCAGGTTGGTAAAGTGCCATTGGCTATGCAGGATGGCAAAACGAAGTACTTGGCAGATGTACTTCATGTTCCAAAAATCACTAAGAACCTGGTTTCAGTAGGCCAGATGGTTGAGCAAGGTCTGCAGGTTAGATTTAATCCTGATGGATGCTTTGTTTGAGGACTTGAAAAATAAGTGCCGCTTGGTTGCGAAAGGCAACAAAAATGGCAGAATGTTCACCTTGGATGTTGATATGCCTGAGGTGAAAGCTGCTATGTTTGCGCATGGGAGAGGTGTCATTGCAGATATTGAGATATGGCACAAGCGCATTGGGCACGTGAATATACAAAGGCTGAAATCTATGCAAACAAAAAACATTGTTGCAGGTTTGCCTAAATTCAGAGTTGAGGGAATGCAAAAGGTATGTGAAGCATGTCAAATGGGTAAGCAGGCCAGACATGCATTTCCCAAAAATGCTAAGGTGAGCAGAAAACCTTTGGAAGTGATCCATTCAGATGTTTGGACAACCAAAACTGCTTCTATTGGTGAATGCCATTATTATGTGACGTTTATTGATGACTATACTAGGAAGGTGTGGATTTATTTTATGAAGCACAAAAGTAAAGTGTTCAGCCATTTCAAGGCTTTTAAGGCCATGGTTGAAAAATATCTGAAAGAACAGGGAATTCAAAGGAAGTACTCATGCAGGTCTACCCCTCAGCAGAATGGGGTTGCAGAAAGGAAGAACAGGCATATTGCAGAAGTAGGACGGGCGATCCTAAATGAGAAAAACATGCCTGATTATTTTTGGGCTGAAGCAGTAGCAACTGCTGTTTATATTACAAACAGAACCCCCACTGCAGCTGTCCATGGCATGACGCCTGAAGAAATGTATACAGGCCAAAAACCAGATATTTCTCACTTGAAGGTATTTGGTTGCATAGCTTATGTTCATGTTCCTGATGAGAAGAGAACAAAGCTGGATCCAAAGGTAGAAAAATGCATCTTTATTGGATATGCTCTGCACCAGAAAGGGTATCGCTGTTATAACCCTTCCACCCGCAAAATGCAAGTGAGCAGAGATGTTGTTTTTGATGAAATGAGCAGCTGGTATGCACCAACTGTTATGGTAGGAGATGCAGATGCAGGAAATGGGAATGCTGCAATAAATGCAGAGAGCAGCAATCTCAAGCCTTGAGTGGACCCAGAGAGTCCTCTACTAGTGGATCTAATGCATGGACAGGGAGATTGAGATCTAGTGAATCGTCACATGGCAGCCCTGATAGTGTTGTGCAGGTATCACATAAGGGAAAAGAAAAAGTAGACCATGCTCCAGTGTTTGATGTGTCTGTTGGTAGCTCTCATGTTGATGGAGAGTCAAGCGGCTCTGAAATGAGCCTTGATGAGGAACTTGGGATTCCTTCTATTGTTACACCTGGTGCAAGGAAAAGCAGGCATGATTTAAAGATGCCTACAACTGATCCAGTTGTACGGAGGTCCACTCGTATTAAGTATCCAGTTGACAGGCTGAGATATGATGGGTATACAGCACATCACTATGCTTATATGGTCAAGGTTCTAGAGGAGCCAGAGCCCACATGTTTTGAGGATGCAGCAGGGCATAAAAATTGGGAAGCAGCTATGGATGAAGAGATGGCTGCCTTGGATGCAAACCACACTTGGGATTTGATGCCTTTGCCTCATGATAAGAAGGCTATTGGATGCAAGTGGGTTTACAAAGTAAAGCACAATGCTGATGGGTCTGTTAGCAGGTACAAGGCAAGATTGGTTGCCAAAGGTTTTGCGCAGACATATGGAATTGACTATGAGGAAACTTTCAGCCCAGTTGCAAGGATGGCAACCGTGAGAGCAGTAATTGCTATGGCTGCTACAAAGGGATGGTCTTTGCATCAGATGGATGTGAAAAATGCCTTCTTGCATGGTGATTTGCAGGAAGAGGTTTATATGATGCAGCCAGAAGGTTATGAGGATAATTCACACCCCGATTTTGTATGCAGGTTGCACAAAGCCTTGTATGGCTTAAAACAGGCGCCGAGGGCATGGTCAGACAAGATAGGGCAATATCTTGTCACTATTGGATTTCAGATTTCCAATTCAGATTTTTCACTTTATGTGAAAAGGACAAACAGAGGGATTGTGCTTATAGTCATCTATGTTGATGACTTGATTATTACAGGTGATAGTGATGCAGACATTAATGAAGTGAAGCTGCTGTTGAAGCAGAAATTTGAGATGAAGGATTTGGGAGAGCTGCGTTACTTCTTGGGCATTGAGGTTATTAGATCCCCGAGTGGGATATGGCTGTTGCAAAGGCAATACGGTTTGGACATGCTGTCCAAATATGGGATGACAGGCTGTAAGCCTATTTCTGTTCCATTGGAGCAGAATGTGAAGCTCAATGCAGAGACAGGTGAGCTTCTTGAAGATATTACTATGTACAGGCGCATAGTAGGTAGCTTGATTTACATGACTATAACCAGACCAGATTTGAGCTATGCTATGGGGCTGGTGAGTCAGTTTATGCAGGCACCGAGGAAGCCACATTTGGATGCGGCTAGGCGCATACTGCGGTATGTGAAGTCCACATTGCATTATGGACTGTTTTATGAAGCTGGGTGTGCATTACACGTACATGGATACACAGATGCTGACTGGGCTGGTAGTGTCTCAGACAGGAGATCTACTAGTGGTTTTATGTTTTCCCTTGGGAGTGGTGCCATCAGTTGGAGCAGCAAGAAGCAGCCAACAGTTGCCTTGTCGAGCACAGAGGCTGAGTACAGGGGTGCAGCAATGGCTGCATGTGAGGTAGCTTGGTTATGGAAGCTACTTGCAGATATGGGACAGTCAATTCATGCAGCAGTTGTCATTCATTGTGACAACATTAGCAGCATCATGCTTGCTAATAACCCAGTTTATCATGCTAGAACGAAGCACATTGAGGTGCATTATCACTTTGTGAGAGAGAAGGTTCTAGCTGGTGAGATTGATCTTGTCTATGTCAGCACTGAGGAGCAGGTGGCTGATATTTTTACGAAGGCATTGGGTACCGAGAAGCTTCGCAGATTTAGGAGCTTGCTTGGTGTACGTGAGATGGATTTGAGCTTGAGGGGAAGTGTTGAGATATCAAGCTCTACCCCCGATATATCTCCTGGATGACTATCATTTATGTCACCGCCTATGTTAGTTGTACTCGTGGTGTAGTTAGACTACCACGTATGTTTTTGGTTTGGGTTCACATATGAACCACGTATTCTAGGGTTTGACATATAGGGTATTTCCCTCTTCTTTTGTATGGTTGTTGTGTGCAAAAGTGAAGAAAGGCTTCACCCTTCAACCTTGTGTCCTCTCTCTTTTGTGTGTTGTGAAGAAAGCTGAACTTGAGTCTCCTATCTCTCTCCCTTATTCTTTACAAAATGTGCCTACTTGCCACAACTATCTAAGATGAGAAAGTAGATGCTGCAACTCAATTTGCCATTTCAGCAAAAGATCTTAAAGATAAGGAGCTCAAATTGAAGAAGGCCAAGACTGAACCTGACTGCGAGGAAAAGGAGCCTAAAGGGAGGAACCAACCCACTTCAGGAAAGGAGCAAGAAGGGTTGAGCCTACAACCAGGAAGCTGAAATCAACGAAAGAGAAAGCGGCATGAAGGGAAGGGCCAGGCCAAAATATGAAGGAATTAGCCCCATTCTGGAAAGGAGCAAGGAGAGACGAGCTTGCAATCAGGGAGCTCAACAAGGAGTCCTTGAGATGTAATCTGAAGTAAAGGAGTCTTTGAGATTGTAATCTATGTAATCTGTGTGTAATCTATTGAATTGTTAATCTTCTCTAGAGTTTACTTGGGCAATGCTTTCTCAGCTAAGTGACTAGATAGTGTCTTTTGATCCATACCAGCACAATGATAATAATGAGATGAAAGATTTTGATTTGACACATAATGTGAGATGAAATATTTCGATTAGATCACTAATGTGAGACTGAAAGATTTTGATTAGTGAACCATTATACCACAAAATATTTTGATTAGACAACTAATGTGAGGCGAAAGATTTATATTAGACAACTAACATGAGACTGAAGAGTGAGAAGGTCGGGCTCAATGAACTCTCTCCCTATTTAAGTGAAATGTAGACACAACTAAGAGCCCATTACAAAATCTAGCACCCAAAACTCTGTACACTGATCCAAACTCTATAGACCACGATCCACCTACTGCGAATTTATGGCATACCCAAAAGACTTTGGAATGCTTTTGTTCTATCTAAAAACGATCTTGGATGGCATCCTCACTGAAACAAACACAGAGAAGGAGGAAAATAGCTATAAGAAGGACATGCTTTGGTGGTGGGTGTATTACTTGGAGCTGGCACAGACGATGATTATTAATTTCCTTGGCTATTGTTTTTCCTGCTCCTTTAAGGTACTTGTCAAGCTCATGATGTAGGTTTCTTTTGGTAAGACATGATATAGGCTCGAATATGTATAGAGCGCAAAGAGAAGGATGAAGAGGACCCTAGTAAAAGGAGGAGTTACTATGGGCATATAAGTCGATAGAGTCAAGTAAGCAGTGTGTAATCCGAGTGTGTGAAGAGGTCTGCCATTGTGTAGCAGACTAGCCTCCAGAGCTGGGAGATGCTTGCTATAGAGAGGTTGATAAGATAGTTGGGAGTCTGGAATTTCCTTGGAGAAGTAAAATGTCATTGTGTTTTGAAATAATAGAAATCTTGCAGACATTTCTTGAACTTGTGGATATTCTCATGGTGCTCATAATACCTAATTTTGTATTGACCTGCTTCCATGTTAGTACTTAAATGTTTTAAGTAGCCCGATGGTTAAAATATGATGGTTAACTATACCCACTCTAAAGGGCACTAGCACAGTGCAACAAAATTTAGGATAGCACATCAGTAGTCTAGGGATAGCATGGTAGTAGTGCAAGATTAGTGCAGGATAAGTTATCGCCAGCATGGTGGTTGGTTGCGTTAGAATATGAACAACCACCAACGCAGTGGTTTGCTTCTATTATTACAAGATGAATGGATTCATTATGGGAAACTAGTGTGGTGGTTGTTAGGATATACTAAAAGTAAGCATGGGATGAAATCTGACGGTTAATGAAATGATAAATAGTCTAAAGGGCTTAGAGCAACATGGTTGTCTTCCCTCATTTCATTTGGATAGACATTGAATGTCTTCTTCTTCAACTTCAAACTGCAATGCTTGCATGTGTCATGAATGCATTCAATCCTGTGCCACTCATGGTCTCCCTTTGGACAAACCACTGGCTCCCACAGAGACTTCAGGCTACAAAACCTGCCCTCCCTTACAACACATGATGAGGATCCAAGTAGTCTATAGACTGCACATTCATTGGGGAGGCGTGGGCATCGATCCCCATGGAGCAATGCTCCAACACGACCAAATCTCAAGTCATTCATAGCTTGCCAAGCCAGGTCAAAGTCTATATGTGTTTTGCAAAAACAAACATAATGATTCCTATCTTGGAGTTTCCTGGCGTACCAGGGCTTACAATGCTCAAAGCTCCTCTACCCAATTAAAATGTTCAAATTTTGATCCACAAATTTGAGATACAACTCTGTCTACTGACCCAACATGCGGGAACAACATAACAATGAGCCCCCTTTTTTCTACTACTAAAAGAATACAAAACACAGTCTAATTAAAGTATATAATGAAGCAAAACACTTTTCAACCACCGCACTAGTTTAGGACAGTCACAATTTCAATCACTGGGATGGTTTAGGATACATTTAGGATAGTCACAATTTCAACCACCAAGATGGTTTAGGACACTGTCACAGTTTCAACCACTGGGATGGTTTAGCCTAACAGTCTCAACTTCACATATTAGACAATAACAAGTATATTGCTTTTCATTTCTAAATTTCACCATTAGAAAATAACAATATATTGCTTTTCATTTCTGAATTCCACGATTTAACAATGGTATATGACCCGAATAGTAGGAAATTAAATTTAATGAATTTAAGTACTAAGAAACACAATAATTTCAACCATCAGGATGGTCAATAACTAATGTCTATTCAACTATGCTAGTTCAGGATAATCACATAACTCGTGATTGAGTTGAAGCAGCCACACTTGCATGATGTTCCAACCACCGGGATGGTTTCATAAAATAACAATATATTGCAAAATATATTGCTATTAATTTTTCTCAACCATGCCACTGGGATGGACAACAACTAATGTCTGTTCAACTATGCTGGTTATGGACAATCACATCACTGGCGATTGAGCTGAACTAGCATATAGTTGCATGATGTTCCAACCATCGGGCGAGTTTAGGACAATCACATTTAGTCCAAGCCTAGTTTAAGAAAAGAAACAAGTAAACTATCCCAAAGCTCAATCACAAACAACCACTGGGCTGGTTTAGGCATTGCGTTGTATCTAGCATGTGTATAATGTGCTCCTCAAACACCTTGTGTCCCATCCACTTCTTACGGATGTTCTTTTTATTTGGAGAAACTCTCGTATTTTTGTGCCAAAATGTCATCACTGTAGCAATGACTTTCACACTTAGGTTGTCTCTCCTTTTCTTGCATTTTTCTTGCATTCTGTTGAAGCCCATAGACTTCTTGGATTGGGATGATCGTACATTGCTTCTGCTCTACGTTCAACTGCTGGAGCCACGTTGGTCGACAACATCTTCACCATTGTGTGCCCAAGCCATTTCTTCTTTGTTTTAGGGGACACCAACATAGCTAATGCCATCCTCTTTGCAACTAGTTGATCTAAGCTGTGCACCCCTTTGACTTTCTATAGGCCATTTCTCAGGTTAGAGAGTATCGCCTCTTGGGCATGCATCTCCTGAGGTGTTGGTAGGATTGTTACTCTACGAACTTTAGGATCCAGGATAAAGCTTGTGAAGACTCGAGATTGGTAATAACCTGAATGGCTTGATGTTGCTGCCTCGAATGCTCCCACCAATCGTGACACCATAGCTCGTATTCTTCGCTTCGATGGCAATGATCGAATGTGTGCATCCGCAATAGCTTCTTGTTGCTACTTTGCAAGGAGTCTTCTTTGTTCTCATTGTTTCTCCCTTCGCAAATGTTGCAAAAGTGTCTTCTGTTACCCATTTGATATCGTGCCAACGCTTTCCTTGACCTGCACTTTGTCCCTTGTGCCTTGACCTAGCTTTTTCAGCTTTCCTATCTTGCAGCCTCTGTCTGCTTCTCTTGCAAGCCATGGCGAGCTGCATGTTGCCATTGACGCCATGGCCACGATCAGTCCAGAATACACCCGGAGAAGCTAGCTGGTGAGGCAAGCAAAGAATAGAAGACAACTTACCCAAAAGAAGACAATGGCAATCCAAAGTATGCGCAAGGTCATGTCGAGGTGCGTGCAGGCTACATGGCATTTGTAGGGCGGGGGCAGGTTGCAATCTTCCAAGATTTGATGGGCGGGAGGTGAAAATTCAAAATTCACGAGAGTAGAAAATATTCAGATGCTAGTTTTTTCCCCTCTGATGATACATGTCAACAGAATTGGATATCCCAAACAAGTGCAATGTGGCCTAAAATGGTTCAAAATACAAATAGGCCAAAGGGCGTGCTATCAGGTTCGATGATGTGTATTATTAAATGCAATGACCTTTGGCATGCTTATGAGCTATATAGCAAGCAAATGCATGGAAAAAAAACAATTCCAAATTGTAAATAGTGTTGGATTTATTAAAATATCTTTGTACATGCACAAATTGCACTTTTCCAACTTCTTCCATTTAGGGTGAATCTAGATACCAGTACCAACAACTATCAATGTTTTAAGACCACCATGCACTAGTCCCAATAGTTTGGATTCCAAATTTTCAATCTCTTTTGGTTTTCAACAAATCAAAAGAAAGTTATGGAGCATGCCCTCAAATGGGTATGCATCACTTTAGCACAACATTGGAGGCCCATTAACCCATGCATAATGATCTCATTTAGGTGGGTCTTTGGGTTGAGGAGAAGCTCGCATAGTGTACTTTAGAATGATTACTTGGTTGCATGTATGTATAGAACAAAATTTTGATGTTTTTGAATAAATTGTTATATCATATAGTCTTCAAGATGCATGCCTCACATGCAACATAGCACTTGTAATGCTTTAACAGTCTCATTCCAAATCCTTATTCCATAATTTTTTCCTCTCATGTTCAAGTTTGAATGTGTACTACAACTTGAAGACAAAGTTTACCGAATTTCATTGAGCAATGCATAAGTTATGGGTCATGCAAGATACCCATATACAAAAAAGTCCTTGAACCTCACCAAAAATGGCTACACCCAAGCAAACAATGACCTGGGAGCTCATGGTGCAACCTTCGTGTTCAAATGAGGAGATGGTGGTAGAGTTTGGCAACCCAGCTCGAGGTGAGTAGAAGTTGAGCATTTGCAGGGATGTTCAGGTTTGTGATCTTAAATGGTGGATTCTTGAGTCAGTCTCTTTGCAAGACAAAAACATATACAATTACTCCCAGGACTTGTGGGATGATCACGGTAGCAGAGTAGAGACCAATGTCTTGGGCATGAATTTTGAAGGAAAGGATCCATGCAGAGGCATAGAGGGTGGCGATGGCAGTGGAGAAAAAAAAGGCTGTGAATTCAAAGATCAGCCAAATTTTGGAAATCTCGTTCCCTTAACAGCTTTCCTCTACTGTTCCTAGAAGGAATACAGCACTAATCTTCATCCTGGAGCCAAAAGGTCCTCTGCAGGATGTGGATGAAGGCCTGTCCAGTTGAGAGCATAAGAAGACGTGATGTCAAGTCCTCGTGGCACGTAGGGTGTGCCGGTGACATTACTTCCTTCTATTGCCCCCCTAACTCCTTCCCATGCAGTTATGACATTGACAGGGATGCCTGTGAGTTTGCCAAGCATTTGGGTATCATCGACGCAGCTCAATGTGGTGCCTCCACTTCCTCCACTGACGATTTTCGAGTGGGTGACCGTTTCGGGGGTGCTTGTGAGGACTATGGTGGGTACCTCATCGGAGATTTTTTTGGGTGGTGTTTCCCTTACTCGAAGATGGCTGGAGTAGCTCCAGTGCCAAATAGCAACAACGGCGACAACTTCCACTATGGCAATAGACATGACAGAAGCATTGCAGGTTACTGCAGCACAGGAAAATGATTGTGGTTTTCAAGCCTTTGGTGGTCTCTTTGACTCCATCGACTAGATTTGCTAGTGTGGGGTCAATATCACAAAGTGGTCCTCAAGTGTAGACAATCTCTAGTCTGATGGGTTCTAGTGCTTTAGCAAATGGGAGCGGTGATTGGGAGCGGTGATGTGGACAAGGGAAAGGGGGTGGTTGAGGAATCGGCACTTGAAGAAGAAGATTGGGATGCAAAGTATGAAGAGTTGGCTCATGAACTTATGGAAGCCATTGCTCGCTCAGGTAAGAAAGTATAGGTTTTGAAGCGGCAAAGGCATTAGGAAAAAGCAAATCTCATTTTGGGGCCCTATAAGAAATTTGTGATTTTCTAATTTTCTTGGCTCAAAATCAAAATTTTCTAGAGCACAAGGTCGATCATTCAAGTGGAGATATAAATTCCAAAAAAAGTAACCTGACATTTTGAAGTTCTCGCTCGAGTGTTTTTTAGTGTGTCATAAATGCTATGTCCAAGGACCCAAATAGTTTTTTATTATTTTGGTGCATAATTTCGTGGTTTTAGCATCACCATTGTGTCTAGAGGAGTAGGAGAAAACCCCAAAATGACTTTTAAATCACTAAATTTGGTCTCCTAGACGGGTCAAAATGACCAAAACAGGCACTTGACAGGATTGCTTATGAAAGTGATTTGGGCACTTGGCCTTTCACCTTTTGGAGCCCACCAAAGTGCATCCACCATCCACCAATGGCATCCTAGAACCCCCCTAGAACTTTGATCTATCCACCATCGCCTCCATCCAAAGGCCAAGGTTGCCCAATTTCAAAATAAAAGGACACGTGTCAGTTGAGTCAATGCTATGAGTCCCTTAGCCCATGGGTTACCATAGTACTAGGTTCATTTCTAATTAACTTAATCCATTCCTTATGAGGCCCTTTTGAGACCCTAAATATCCCCTAATTACCGATTCTTACTTATTCAGTAAAATAAATTAAAAAAGAGATGCTTGTTTTCATGCATTCTTAGTGATTCAGTTGTTGTGATCTTCTTAAGTTGCACTTGGTTCTCTGTCAAGGCTTTGCCCAAAATGCTTGTTGCACAAAATACACAAGCACATTCTGCTGTCTATCATAGAGGATGGGTATCTATTATGGATTCGCACAGTCCACCATAAGTCCCATGTGTTACTGCATAACCATGCGGGTTAGCAACGCTATGTAGGGTAGCAAGGGGTGTGCGCGGGTAGGTTAGACGAAACTGCCGCCAATGGGGTTCCCAACCGTTGTCTTGTACACATGCTATTAATAGCATTCTGACTCCATTCATTCTTGATATGAGAGATATGCATTACATAGTGTTATGGTGATCTATCTTCTTCCTTGTTCTCTGTGTTTTCCATAAATGATGTGCTGTGTGTTCATCTTGTGTATCCCATAGCGTTGGCATGGTATAGTGATGCTACAACTTGTATAAAGAATCAAACATGGACTTTACCATCCTTACCTAAACAAAAAATGCCATATGATGCAAATGGGTTTAAAGAGTCAAGATCAACGCAAAAGGAACAATTGATAATTACAAAGTAAGGTTAATTGCTAAGGGATATGCTTAAGACTATGGAACAGATTGGAGCATATTATGAAGAGACCTTTGCACAAGTGTCACGATAGTGATTGCCCTTATTTGTTGAAGAAATAGGCTAGAAATAAATTTATTGATGGATATATGGATGAAAAGTCTACATGGCATAACTTGAAAGGTATGTTGTCAAAGGGATGGAAAAGAAAGTCTACAAATTGCAATACTATCTATATGGGTTGCAAGTACAAATAGCCTATTAATAGCTGTTTTTTAACAATAACAAGGTCGCATCAACACTACATTAAAACTAATATAGAATGCACTATATCTGACATGTCTTAGATAATGGATGCTTGATATGGATGAATATGCTCATGCACAAAAGGACTTCCAAAAGACAAATACAATGTTAGGATAATAAAAAGCACTATCCCATATAAATCCTTGATAACCAATGCCTGACACATTTAAGAAATGAGAGCATGATAGAAAAAGACCAACACAACAATTCAAGGATGTTTTGTAAGAGGAAATACAGATAATGAGATGCTTGGAAACAACAGTAGCTGACCCAACTCAAAATTTAGAAACTATATCTGGAGCATGATATAAAAGAACAAGCTTGCTTCATGTGGAGAAAACAACAAAATGAGCTACAAACGAAATCTATCACGTTCCACCATACCCTATCAAAGATCTACACCATCTATCAGAATAAACAAATAATTATAATTAAGGTCAAAGGTAATTCTAATGAAAAATCTTAAATCAAAACCCAACAATGAAGAGAAATTGTCAATCAAATTGCAACCAAATGAGGGACCTATTAAAGAAAAAGGCTCGTAATAAAGATTACGTCAATACATAAGAATCAATGAAATCCAAATAACGAAGGATGGTTTATCTAGCTATAAAGATAGATGTGTCATCCAATCAGTTGTATAGAAGATTATGTTAGTGAGGAGTTTACTAGGAGGGAGAGAAAAGGAAGCGAAGTGGAAGCACTAGCATTGGTGATTTTGGGGGCGAAAGACATGCAGTGTAAAGAAACTAGAAATGAGAAAATGTTGGAACCCAAAAAATCCGTTATCGAGATTCTTTGCACATACATCATTACAAACTCTGATCTTCGATTTACTTTGAATGGAGCACGAACCATTGCCAAAAGTTGCAATGCTATTATAGATACGATCTTGGATGCAAAATGAGTAGGTAAGCAAATAGAAGAAATACCTACAACACCTATTTCATTAATTTTGGACTTTTTGTGTTGTTTTTGGACGAAGCCCAAAAATCCT
This sequence comes from Dipteris shenzhenensis, assembly GCF_047967505.1. Lineage (NCBI taxonomy): Eukaryota > Viridiplantae > Streptophyta > Polypodiopsida > Gleicheniales > Dipteridaceae > Dipteris > Dipteris shenzhenensis. The sequence continues at coordinate 47,343,563 of NC_141613.1, read as the reverse complement.
TCCCAAATGAAAACTTTACTTTATGAAAATATCCTTTCCAAATCAAAATTTTACTTTCTAAAAAGTTTCTTTCCAAATCAAAAGTTCACTTTGTGGCACTGTCATATTCACATAAAAATATTGTTTTTTCAATCTATACTTTTGCACCAACATGCAAGAATTTGAAATAATCCTATATTAGAAATTCTAGCTATATCTAAGTTATTTGTTAATTTAATTATTTTTAATATTTTTCCTTGACGTTTTTCCTTCCCAAATCAAAAGTTCACTTTGTGGCTCTATCATATTCACATACAAATATTGTTTTTTCAATCTATACTTTTACACCAACATTCAAGAATTTGAAATAATCCTATATTAGAAATTCTAGCTATATCTAAGTTATTTGTTAATTTAATTATTTTAAATATTTTTCCTTGACGTTTTTCATTGACGTGATAAATTTATAAATCCATGAAAGGAGACTTAAATATTTCATGAAAATAACATTGTCACTCGGCAATATGCACAAAATTTAACAAAACTTTTAATAAATAGAAAGAAGACATGATGCCATAAGACCAAAGAGGGATAATAGCAATTGTAGCTTTATGTATATGATTACATTGAGAGACGTTGCTCTTAGCTACAGTCTTTATATCCAAAATGATATAGATTGAACATATGTTTACAATTTAAATTGTTGCTCTTAAAGAGCCTCAATTCGTGCCATCTGCATAATTTGACACCCCATTGTCTTATTGCTCAATGTCACGACAGTCCCTTGCCAGTTGCCATCTGCATAATTTGACCTAGGCTTGTCTTGCCAAGCCTTGCCCCTTGGGTGCATTGACTCCTTATTGTCTTATTGCTCAATGCGATAGTCCCTTGCCAGGTGCCATCTGCATTAACTCCCTGTTGTCTTGCCAAGCCTTGACCCTTGGGTGACATCCAGTGCAAAATACAGGTGCCATCTGCATTAACTCCCACAAGTTATCTTGCCAAGCCTTGCCCCTTGGGTGCATTGACTCCCCATTGTCTTATTGCTCAATGTGATAGTCCCTTGCCAGGTGCCATCTGCATTAACTCCCTATTGTCTTGGCAAGCCTTGACCCTTGGGTGACATCCAGTGCATATTTTGACTCTCATTTGACATACGAGGTGATGACTCTGATTATAATTGTCTTGGATTGGCTCCTTGCCTAGTACCCAAATAAAATCCTTCTGAATCAATGGACTTCAATACAAAGCTTTAATCATGGACATTCTTCATTTGCGCTATCTCCTTCTACTTCCTCCATGGCGAGCATCCTTAAAAATTCGTGTATATGCAAAATAGTTTGCTGTGGTATTTTTATTTTTCCTTCTACCTCATATCCCATGTGCTTCTTTGATTTCTTTGCCCTTGAATGCCAAGACACTATGATTGTCTCTGTCGAAACTTGAGAGACTGCTTCATCATTTGGGACCCACTCCTTCATTATACAATTAGTATATAATGTGTTGTTATCCATATTCTCCTTCCTGCCCTTTGGCTCATACCATACCACTGTAAATGTTGTAGCTCTCCCTTGGTCATCTCTTTGCACATCAACTACTTTTGCAACCCAAAACTTCACATTCTCATATTCATCATCCGATGGCCGAACCACAACAAAACAATCAACCTCTATATCTACTTGTGGCATAAACTCTCTCTTCTTCGGTCCACAATATGGACGTGGGAGTAATGATACAAAATCATTTTCAAAGACTGGAGCTGGGCGCAAATCGTTATGAACATTTGGCCAAAACATATTGCATTCTTCCTTGACATCCTTTGAGCCTCGCATTCTCTCAAGGTCCTTTATTAAATTTCGTGTCTTGTTAATTACAGTGGTAGTGTGTTCTCTCCAAGCAGGCTTCGAATCAGGATATCTCTGGAGCATTTCCTCTTTGTATGTAATAAATGCTTTTAATCCATCTATTTCACAATTAGACCTCTCATTAAATTCTTGTATAGGAGCCCATGTTGGATACCTTTCCTTGCTGGGAATTGAAGTTAAGAGACTGTAAGGTTCTTCAGGTTCCCATTTTGTATCATGAGAATACTGTTGCCATTGCATTACGGGTTTTTCATCTTTAAAAAAAAAACGAAAGTAGTGTGGATTGGTATGACCTGTCAATGCATCACCACCCGTTTGTATGAAAGGTAGAATGAAGCTCTTCCAATCATACATTCTTTCGAGCCTCTCACATACTGTACTTTCCTTACGACCACCAACTTGCCTGCCACATCTTCTTAACAAGTCATCTATTGTCTCCACATCCTTGCATTTAAGCTCCCTTGAGACTGTGCTAAAAACCTGATCGATATCCTCATGTGTATGCCCAACATACAAAAATCCACATTCGACCTCATTGAAGATTCGATGAGCAACTAGCATGGAGCAGAAGGCAAACATAAGTACATTCTTATTTTCTCGCCAGCAATTATCAGCTTGTATTCTCAAAGTCGGTGGCAGGCGACCTTTTTCTGCATGTACATTGCGAATTGCCTTCATAATAGATATTACAACTTGATCTATCATGTAGATGCAAGGAATCAATCCATATATCTGCAAAGAACTTAATTCCATGCACTAACACTCCACATAGATGTGTCTTTAGAAAGTGCTTTCCTTGTAATTTAGGTGAAGTGGCAACAAAACGAGGCAATGTTGTTGTATTCTGATCCATGCCATCTACAATAAGACACATGTAGTCATCAGGATGCGAAATAGCTTGCTCCTTCCAAAATGCATATTTTTGTCTGGAATGTCGAATAAGGTCATGATGAGATTTTCGGTTTTTTTTGTATAATTCCCTTTGATTTGGACATGTTGCACTCTCAATCGCTCGCTTTAAATCATCACAGACATTGCACTTTGACATTTTTTGCCTCCTTGGGATTTTAACATATCCAAAGTTCTTCTTCCAAAGAGTATACAAAGTATGAGAAGAAGCTACAGCATCCCCTCTTTGCCTTTGCTTTTCTGTAATAGAGTCAAATACTTCGAGCTTTGTCAAGCCCATTGGAAGGTGCATTTCAGTGATCGCGTCACCGTTAGGGAGTTTGGTAGATATATGGGGTTGAGGCAAAGCATTTTCATGTATGAAGTCTTGTAAAATTGCTGCTGCCCTGACAGTTGAGATTCTTGATTTGGACCTTCCTCTATTACCGTGAATGGTAAATTTGTTGCCGCCCTTTGCCTTGGTGACTAAATCCCAATATGTACCATGGGATAATCTAGTAATATTGCGATATGCCTTATTGCAAATCCTTTTTCCATTTACGAGAGGTTTTACCTTTTGTCTTGAACTTAGCCTTTTATTGCCATTCTGAAGAAAGCAAGAGAGACTTGTGAGAAGGTATTCATTTCTTTCGCTTCCCCTTCTTTGCCACACGTGTCCTCTACATTCCCTGATGTCTGCAAGATCAATGAAGCGCATACATCTTCGCTTGCAACATAGATATCCCAATGCATTTAACATGTTCTCCTCCTTCATTACTCTCTTCCTCTTTGGTTGCTTTTGTGGATCTGCCTGGATTCTCTTTCTCTTCATACATATGTATGACCGTTTTCGTTCCTCGTACACATTGTTATCTGTATTTATGCACTTCTTCTCCTCACATTTGTTTGTAACCAAGCATCCATGATTGGTCGTTGCATCCTTGTTCATATCACAATCAAAGTTAAATACTGAATAATCCTCTGTTGATCTCATCCTCATTTTTAACATACTCTTAGGACCATTCAATGAATTCAATATTCTACGAGAGTATTGAGAACCTTGAAACTCTTCCACTCCTGAGAGAACATCACTCATTGGGACATCTTGCATGGCTTTCACAAATCCACAACCTTGATTGACACCAGGTTTGTTAATATGCATGAACTCATCCACACTTGACAAGACATCGCTATTGAAACCTTTGCCCTTCTCACTGTGCAAGAATTCATCCACCCCAGATAAGGCTTCGCTTCTAAAATCATTTTGTTTCTTGGAACCAATGAACTCATCCACTCCAGATAAGATGTCACTTCTATAATTGAGTATATTGAAATCATCCACATTTGAAGTGATAGAGCCTGGCACATGGGCACGCTTTTTAGGTCCTTTGATATTGTAGTATGCATTGTCTTTATCATTGAAAACCACGTGCCTCTTTCTCATGTTTAAAAATTGCATGCTCCATCTCATATTCTTGCCTACCTCATAGTAGGGATCACATAAGGATGTTATGTTATCAACCATACCATCATCAGTGACTTTTAGAATCCTCATCTGCGCAAATGACCATTGCTCCACTTGTTCAAATCCCAATACTTCACCTTCTGCTACAATCTTATTTGCAAATGATCTCATTTGTAAAATGTCCCCTATAGTAAAATCCAAGGTGGTGCACTTTGTATTCTTGATAATGTCTGTTGCATAAGTCTCATCTTTGTCCCATGCTATAAATGATTTGTTGGATGTATTGTAGGGCATAACATCTCCAAGTGTTTCCATATCTCCACATTTATACTTTAGCTCAACATGTGCGCTAAGAATCTTTGATACAGTAACTGCTACCTTATCTTCGCCAAGTCTTCGAAAGTGGCAAAGTGAATTGGGATCACTATCATGGATTGTAGCAAATGCAACTACTTCTCTTTTGCTACATAAAATCACATCCATCCCTGGAACAAAATCTATAGCCATCTCCTTTGTGAGAGTCCTTCGCAAGCAAGCTAAGCAAGCTGCAGTGGCAACAATTACATAAATATTAGTCTCTTTTTAATAATCTACTTATTTATTATAATTTTTAATTAGTACTTAATTTATTAGTGGGAGAAGTTATCCGATCAAGTACTCATCAGATGAATGCCAAGTTATCCTTTGCATGGTCAATCAAGCATTAAATACTATTTTTGCTCTAGTGTCATGCCCATCCGTAAAAAAACATGAGCCTACTAGGTACGTTATCCAATCAAACACTAATGGGATGCGGGTGCCACTTTGCATGTAAGTCAATTCCACCTAGTTGAGGTGTACAAAAAGTGTTGTGCCCATCGGATATGCTTTGCATGGTCCATCGAGCATTAAATACTATTTTTGCTCCTATCATGCACATCCATAAAAAAAACACGCTACTAGGTGTGTTATCCGATCAAGTACTTATGCGATGGGAATGCCACTTTGCATGTAAGTCAATTCCACCTAGTTGAAGGTGTGTGCAAAGTATTGTGCCCATCCAATATGCTTTGCATTGTCGATCAAGCATAACCAACTATTTCTGCCTTACTGTCATGCACAACCATATAAAAACACGGCCATAGGTGTGTTATTCAAATAAGTACTTATCAGATGGGGACTCCACTTTGCACGCAAGTCCGTTTTAACTAAATTGAGGTGCGTGCAAAGTATTGTCACCATCGGATATGATTTGCATGGTCGATCACGCATTATACACCATTTTTTCCCTAATGATATGCACATTCGCACAAAAACACGCCATTAGGTGTGTTATCTGACCAAGTACTTATCGGATGGGTGTGCCTCATTGAGAACATTTCAATACCACCTAGGTTGAGGCATAAAAAAAGTTTTGTGCCCATTGGATATCCTTTGCATGGTCAATCGAGCATCAAATACTATTTTTACTCTAGTGTCATGCACATCCGTCAAAAAACACGCTGCTAGGTATGTTATATGATCAAGCACTTATGGGATGGGCGTGCCACTTTGCATGTAAGTTGATTCTACCTAGTTGAAGGTGTGTGCAAAGTATTGTGCCCATCGGATATGCTTTGCATTGTCGATCAAGCATAAAACACCGTTTTTGTCTTAGTGTCATGCACATTCATCAAAAAACGCAGTCCTAGATGTGTTATTCAGACTAGTACTTATCGGATGGGGGCTCCAGTTTGCACGCAAGTCTGTTTCAACTAGGTTGAGGTGTGTGCAAAGTATTGTCACCATCAGATATGATTTGCATGGTCGATCACGCATTATACACCGTTTTTTCCCTAGTGGTATGCACATCCGCAAAAAACACGCCCTTAGGTATGTTATCTGACCAAGTACTTATCGGATGGGTGTACCTCTTTGACAACATTTTAATACCACCTAGGTTGAGGTATAAGAAAAGTATTATGCCCATCGGATATGCTTTGCATGGTCGATCGAGCATTAAATACCATTTTTGCCTTAGTGCCATGCACATTCGTAAAAAAACACGCTGCTAGGTGTGTTATCCGATCAAGAACTTATGCGATGGGAATGCCACTTTGCATGTGAGTCAATTACACCTAGTTGAAGATGTGTGCAAATTATCGTGGCCATCCGATATGATTTGCATGGTTGATCGAGCATTAAATACCATTTTTGCCTTAGTGCCATGCACATCCGTAAAAAAACACGCTGCTAGGTGTGTTATCTGATCAAGCACTTATGCGATGGGCGTGCCACTTTGCATGTAAGTCAATTACACCTAGTTGAAGGTGTGTGCAAAGTATTGTGTTCATCGGATATGCTTTGTATTGTCGATCGAGCATAACACACCGTTTCTGCCTTAGTGTCATGCACAACCATATAAAAATACGGCCATAGGTGTGATATTCAAATAAGTACTTATCAGATGGGGGATCCACTTTGCACGCAAGTTTGTTTCAACTACGTTGAGGTGCATGCAACGTATTGTCACCATCGAATATGATTTGCATGGTCGATCACACATTATACACCATTTTTTTCCTAATGATATGCACATCCGCAAAAAAACACGCCGTTAGGTGTGTTATTTGACCAAGTACTTATCGGATGGGTGTGCCTCATTGAGAACATTTCAATACCACCTAGGTTGAGGCGTACAAAAAGTTTTGTGCCCATCGGATATCATTTGCATGGTCGATCGAGCATTAAATACTTTTTTTACTCTAGTGTCATGCACATCCGTCAAAAAACACGCTGCTAGGTATGTTATCTGATCAAGCACTTATGGGATGGGCGTGCCACTTTGCATGTAAGTCTATTCCACAAGTTTGAAGGTGTGTGCAAAGTATCGTGCCCATCGGATATGCTTTGCATGGTCGATCGAGCATTAAATACCATTTTTGCCTTAGTGCCATGCACATCCGTAAAAAAACACGCTGCTAGGTGTGTTATCTGATCAAGCACTTATGCGATGGGCGTGCCACTTTGCATGTAAGTCAATTACACCTAGTTGAAGGTGTGTGCAAAGTATTGTATTCATCGGATATGCTTTGCATTGTCGATCAAGCATAACACACCGTTTTTGCCTTAGTGTCATGCACAACCATATAAAAACACGGCCATAGGTGTGTTATTCAAATAAGTACAGATGGGGGCTCCACTTTGCACGCAAGTCCTTTTTAACTACATTGAGGTGCGTGCAAAGTATTGTCACCATCGGATATGATTTGCATGGTCGATCACGCATTATACACCATTTTTTTCCTAATGATATGCACATCCGCAAAAATACACGCCATTAGGTGTGTTATCTGACCAAGTACTTATCGAATGGGTGTGCCTCATTGAGAACATTTCAATACCACCTAGGTGAAGGCGTAAGAAACGTTTTGTGTCCATCGGATATGCTTTGCATGGTCGATCGAGCATTAAATACTATTTTTGCTCTAGTGTCATGCACATCCGTCAAAAAACACGTTGCTAGGTATGTAATCCAATCAAGCACTTATGGGATGCACGTGCCGCTTTGCATATAAGTCTATTCCACCTAGTTGAAGGTGTGTGCAAAGTATCGTGCCCATCGGATATGCTTTGCATGGTGGATCGAGCATTAAATACCATTTTTGCCTTAGTGCCATGCACATCCGTAAAAAAACACGCTACTAGGTGTGTTATCTGACCAATTACTTATCGGATGGGTGTGCCTCATTGCGAACATTTCAATACCACCTAGGTTGAGGCGTACGAAAAGTTTTGTGCCCATTGGATATGCTTTGCATGGTCGATCGAGCATTAAATACTATTTTTGCTCTAGTGTCATGCATATCCGTCAAAAAACACGCTTCTAGGTATGTTATCCGATCAAGAACTTATGGGATGGGCGTGCCACTTTGCATGTAAGTCGATTCCACCTAGTTGAAGGTGTGTGCAAAGTATTGTGCCCATCGGATATGCTTTGCATTGTCGATCAAGCATAAAACACCGTTTTTATCTTAGTGTCATGCACATTCGTAAAAAAACGCAGTCCTAGATGTGTTATTCAAACTAGTACTTATCGGATAAGGGCTCCAATTTGCATGCAAGTCCGTTTCTACTAGGTTGAGGTGTGTGCAAAGTATTGTCACCATCGGATATGATTTGCATGGTTGATCACGCATTATACACCGTTTTTTTCCTAGTGGTATGCACATCCGCAAAAAAACACGCCCTTAGGTATGTTATCTGACCAAGTACTTATCGGATGGGTGTTCCTCTTTGACAACATTTTAATACCACCTAGGTTGAGGTATGAGAAAAGTATTATGCCCATCGGATATGCTTTGCATGGTCGATCGAGCAGTAAATACCATTTTTGCCTTAGTGCCATGCACATCCGTAAAAAAACACGCTCCTAGGTGTGTTATCCGATCAAGCACTTATGCGATGGGAATGCCACTTTGCATGTAAGTCAATTCCACCTAGTTGAAAGTGTGTGAAAAGTATTGTGCCCATCAGATATCCTTTGCATGGTCAATCGAGTATTAAATACTATTTTTACTCGTGTCATGCACTTCCGTCAAAAAACACGCTGCTAGGTATGTTATCCAATCAAGCACTTATGGGATGGGTGTGCCACTTTGCATGTAAGTCGATTCCACCTAGTGGAAGGTGTGTGCAAAGTATTGTGCCCATCGGATATGCTTTGCATTGTCGATCAAGCATAAGACACCGTTTTTGCCTTGGTGTCATGCACAACCATGAAAAAACACGGTCCTAGGTGTATTATTCAAACTAGTACTTATCAGATAAGGGCTCCAATTTGCATGCAAGTCTGTTTCCACTAGGTTGAGTTGTAAAGTATTGTCACCATCGGATATGATTTGCATGGTTGATCACGCATTATACACTGTTTTTTCCCTAGTGGTATGCACATCCGCAAAAAAACACGCCCTTAGGTATGTTATCTGACCAAGTACTTATCGGATGGGTGTGCCTCTTTGACAACATTTTAATACAACCTAAGTTGAAGTATAGGAAAAGTATTATACCCATTGGATATGCTTTGCATGGTCGATCGAGCATTAAATACCATTTTTGCCTTAGTGCCATGCACATCCGTAAAAAAACACGCTGCTAGGTGTGTTATCCGATCAAGCACTTATGCGATGGGAATGCCACTTTGCATGTAAGTCAATTCCACCTAGTTGAAGGATCGTGCCAATCGCGGATATGCTTTGCATGGTCGATCGAGCATTAAATACCATTTTTGCCTTAGTGCCATGCACATCCGTTAAAAAACACACTTCTACGTTTGTTATCTGATCAAGCACTTATGCGATGGGCGTGCCACTTTTCATGTAAGTCAATTCCACCTAGTTGAAGGTGTGTGCAAAGTATTGTGCCCATCGGATATGCTTTGCATGGTCGATCGACCATTAAATACTATTTTTGCTCTAGTTTCATGCACATCCGTAAAAAAACACGCTGATAGGTATGTTATCCAATCAAGCACTTATGGGATGGGCGTGCCACTTTGCATGTAAGTCAATTCCACCTAGTTAAAGGTATGTGCAAAGTATTGTGCCCATCGGATATGCTTTGCATGGTTGATCGAGCATTAAATACCATTTTTGCCTTAGTGCCATGCACATCCGTAAAAAAACACGCTGCTAGGTGTGTTATCTGATCAAGCACTTATGCGATGGGCGTGCCACTTTGCATGTAAGTTAATTCAACCTAGTTGAAGGTGTGTGCAAAGTATTGTGCCCATCGGATATGCTTTGCATTGTCGATCAAGCATAACACACTGTTTTTACCTTAGTGTCATGCACAACCATATAAAAACACGGCCATAGGTGTGTTATTCAAATAAATACTTATCAGATGGGGCCTCCACTTTGCACGCAAGTCCATTTTAACTACGTTGAGGTGCGTGCAAAGTATTGTCACCATCGGATATGATTTACATGGTCGATCACGCATTATACACCGTTTTTTCCCTAGTGGTATGCACATTCGCAAAAAAACATGCCCTTAGGTATGTTATCTGACCAAGTACTTATCGGATGGGTGTGCCTCTTTGACAACATTTTAATACAACCTAAGTTGAGGTATAGGTAAAGTATTATGCCCATCGGATATGCTTTGCATGGTCGATCGAGCATTAAATTCCATTTTTGCCTTATTGCGATGCACATCCGTAAAAAAACACGCTGCTAGGTGTGTTATCCGATCAAGCACTTATGCGATGGGAATGCCACTTTGCATGTAAGTCAATTCCACTTAGTTGAAGGTGTGTGCAAAGTATCGTGCCCATCGAATGTGCTTTGCATGGTCGATCGAGCATTAAATTCCATTTTTGCCTTAGTGCCATGCACATCCGTAAAAAAACACGCTGCTAGGTGTGTTATCTGATCAAGCACTTATGCGATGGGCGTGCCACTTTGCATGTAAGTCAATTCCACCTAGTTAAAGGTATGTGCAAAGTATTGTGCCCATCGGATATGCTTTGCATGGTGGATCAAGCATTAAATACCATTTTTGCCTTAGTGCCATGCACATCCGTAAAAAAACACGCTGCTAGGTGTGTTATCTGATCAAGCACTTATGCGATGGGCGTGCCACTTTGCATGTAAGTTAATTCCACCTAGTTGAAGGTGTGTGCAAAGTATTGTGCCCATCGGATATGCTTTGCATTGTCGATCAAGCATAACACACTGTTTTTGCCTTAGTGTCATGCACAACCATATAAAAACACGGCCATAGGTGTGTTATTCAAATAAATACTTATCAGATGGGGCCTCCACTTTGCACGCAAGTCCGTTTTAACTATGTTGAGGTGCGTGCAAAGTATTGTCACCATCGGATATGATTTACATGGTCGATCACGCATTATACACCGTTTTTTCCCTAGTGGTATGCACATTCGCAAAAAAACACGCCCTTAGGTATGTTATCTGACCAAGTACTTATCGGATGGGTGTGCCTCTTTGACAACATTTTAATACAACCTAAGTTGAGGTATAGGTAAAGTATTATGCCCATCGGATATGCTTTGCATGGTCGATCGAGCATTAAATTCCATTTTTGCCTTAGTGCCATGCACATCCGTAAAAAAACACGCTGCTAGGTGTGTTATCCGATCAAGCACTTATGCGATGGGAATGCCACTTTGCATGTAAGTCAATTCCACTTAGTTGAAGGTGTGTGCAAAGTATCGTGCCCATCGGATATGCTTTGCATGGTCGATCGAGCATTAAATTCCATTTTTGCCTTAGTGCCATGCACATCCGTAAAAAAACACGCTGCTAGGTGTGTTATCCGATCAACACTTATGCGATGGGAATGCCACTTTGCATGTAAGTCAATTCCACTTAGTTGAAGGTGTGTGCAAAGTATCGTGCCCATCGGATATGCTTTGCATGGTCGATCGAGCATTAAATTCAATTTTTGCCTTAGTGCCATGCACATCCGTAAAAAAACACGCTGCTAGGTGTGTTATCTGATCAAGCACTTATGCGATGGGAATGCCACTTTTCATGTAAGTCAATTCCACTTAGTTGAAGGTGTGTGCAAAGTATCGTGCCCATCGGATATGCTTTGCATGGTCGATCGAGCATTAAATTCCATTTTTGCCTTAGTGCCATGCACATCCGTAAAAAAACACGCTGCTAGGTGTGTTATCTGATCAAGCACTTATGCGATGGGCGTGCCACTTTGCATGTAAGTCAATTCCACCTAGTTAAAGGTATGTGCAAAGTATTGTGCCCATCGGATATGCTTTGCATTGTCGATCGAGCATAACACACTGTTTTTGCCTTAGTGTCATGCACAACCATATAAAAACACGGCCATAGGTGTGTTATTCAAATAAATACTTATCAGATGGGGCCTCCACTTTGCACGCAAGTCCGTTTTAACTACGTTGAGGTGCGTGCAAAGTATTGTCACCATCGGATATGATTTGCATGGTCGATCACGCATTATACATCATTTTTTTCCTAATGACATGCACATTCACAAAAAAACACGCCATTAGGTGTGTTATCTGACCAAGTACTTATCGGATGGGTGTGCCTCATTGAGAACATTTTAATACCACCTAGGTTGAGGCGTACGAAAAGTTTTGTGCCCATCGGATATCTTTTGCATGGTCTATCGAGCATTAAATTCTATTTTTACTCTAGTGTCATGCACATCCGTCAAAAAACACGTTTCTAGGTATGTTATAGGATCAAGCACTTATGGGACGGGCATGCCACTTTGCATGTAAGTCGATTCTACCTAGTTGAAGGTGTGTGCAAAGTATTGTGCCCATCGGATATGATTTGCATTGTCGATCAAGCATAAAACACCGTTTTTATCTTAGTGTCATGCACATTCGTAAAAAAACGCAGTCCTAGATGTGTTATTCAAACTAGTACTTATCGGATGGGGGCTCTAGTTTGCACGCAAGTCCGTTTCAACTAGTTTGAGGTGTGTGCAAAGTATTGTCACCTTCGGATATGATTTGCATGGTTGATCAAGCATAACACACCGTTTTTGCCTTAGTGTCATGCACAATCATATAAAAACACGGCCATAGGTGTGTTATTCAAATAAGTACTTATCAGATGGGGGCTCCACTCTACACGCAAGTCTTTTTTAAGTACATTGAGGTGCGTGCAAAGTATTGTCACCATCGGATATGATTTGCATGGTCGATCACGCATTATACACCATTTTTTGCCTAGTGGTATGCACATCCGCAAAAAAACACGCCCTTGGGTATGTTATCTGACCAAGTACTTATCGGATGGATGTGCCTCTTTGAAAAATTTTTAATAACAACTAGGTTGAGGTATAGGAAAAGTATTATGCCCATCGGATATGCTTTGCATGGTCGATCGAGCATTAAATACCATTTTTGCCTTAGTGCCATGCACATCCGTAAAAAAACACGCTGCTAGGTGTGTTATCCGATCAAGTACTTATGCGATGGGAATGCCACTTTGCATGTAAGTCAATTCCACCTAGTTGAAGGTGTGTGCAAAGTATCGTGCCCATCGGATATGCTTTGCATGGTCTATCGAGCATTAAATTCCATTTTTGCCTTAGTGCCATGCACATTCGTAAAAAAACACACTGCTAGGTGTGTTATCTGATCAAGCACTTATGCGATGGGCGTGCCACTTTGCATGTAAGTCAATTACACCTAGTTGAAGGTGTGTGCAAAGTATCGTGCCCATCGGATATGCTTTGCATTGTCGATCAAGCATAACACACCGTTTTTGCCTTAGTGTCATGCACAACCATATAAAAACACGGCCATAGGTGTGTTATTCAAATAAATATTTATCATATGGGGGCTCCACTTTGCACGCAAGTCTGTTTTAACTACGTTGAGGTGCGTGCAAAGTATTGTCACCATCGGATATGATTTGCATGGTCGATCACGCATTATACATCATTTTTTTCCTAATGACATGCACATTCACAAAAAAACACGCCATTAGGTGTGTTATCTGACCAAGTACTTATCGGATGGGTGTGCCTCATTGAGAACATTTCAATACCACCTAGGTTGAGGCGTACGAAAAGTTTTGTGCCCATCGGATATCCTTTGCATGGTCTATCGAGCATTAAATACTATTTTTACTCTAGTGTCATGCACATCCGTCAAAAAACACGTTTCTAGGTATGTTATAGGATCAAGCACTTATGGGATGGGCATGCCACTTTGCATGTAAGTCGATTCTACCTAGTTGAAGGTGTGTGCAAAGTATTGTGCCCATCGGATATGCTTTGCATTGTCGATCAAGCATAAAACACCATTATTGCCTTAGTGTCATGCATAATCGTCAAAAAACACGATCGTAGGTGTATTTTTCAAACAAGTACTTATCGGATGGGGATGCCACTTTGCACACAAGTCAATACTGCCTAGGTTGAGGAACGTGTAAAGTCTTGTGTCCATTGGATATGCTTTGCATAGTCTGTCTCACATGATACACCATTTTGTTCCTAGTGTTATGCACAATCGTCATAAAATACATAGGAGGTGTGTTATCCGAACAAGTACTTATGAGATGGGTGCACCACTTTGTATGCAAGTCAATAAGACCTAGGTTGAGGAGTGTACAAAGTTTTGTGCCCATTGGAGAAATGTAGATGCGATAATATTAGAAAATTCTCGGTATATGTATATGTGTGTGTGTGTGTGGCAAACAATTTTGGCACAAAGTAAACACCTAGTGCACAAATTATGCACTTCATACCTTGAGTAAATAAGCTTGTTGATGAGGATAAATATACCCTTGAATAAAAGCACAGTTGTTGTATGACCACAATAGGATCGCTTTGACACCTGTGATTTTGCCCATATGTAAGTTTACAAATAGTATAAAAAATCATGTAATAATATATTAATAGTTTGCAAATGTGTATAGCAAGTGAGTAATGGGAAGTGGAAGTGGGAATGAGGAGGGAGGAGTGGAATAGGATAGGGAAGTAATAAGGGTGTATGATAATTAGTATAAAAAATAGTATAATAATATATTAATAGTTTTTAAATGGCAAGTGAGTAATGGGAAGTGGAAGTGAGAGTGGGGAGGGAAGAATGGAATGGGAGAGGGGAAGGTAATAGGGGAGTAGGCTAATAAGGGAGTGAAATGAGTGAGGAAGTTAATAGGGGATGAAAAAGAGGAGGGTGAGATGGGGAAATATGGGATTTTGGAAAATGGGACGTGGTGGAAATGTGGGATGGGAGTGGTGGCAATGGGGAGGAAGAAGAAATGGATGGATGGGAGGAGGGCTAATGGATGAGGGATGGGGGTTCAATAGGAGAGGGGGAGTAATGGGAGCCAATGGGAGAGGAGATAAATGAAAAGCCAATAGGAGAGAGGGGAGGAATGGAAAGCCAATAGGAGAGGAGGAGGAAAACCTAATTTTTCTTATATATAGTCTTCCTTCATTCATTCTTTCTCCCCTCATTTCATTCAAGCAAGAAAGCAAGGACGATCAAGAGAGCAAGGAAGGAAGAGCAAGAAAGCAAGAAAGAGCAAACTTACAAACTGTTTCCAAGTACTTGCAAACTTTTTTTTCTAGTTTCTTTTTTAAAATTTGAAGAGAGAGAAATTAGAGAGAGAAAGGTTCAGGGGAGGGGAGGGAGGAAGAAGGGAGGGGAGGAAGAGGGTGGGACGGGAGGGAGGAGGAAGGGAGGAGAAGAAGGGGCGAAGAGGGAGGTGGGTGTGAGGGAACGGGGTGGGAGGGGAGGCTGGCGCGGCGGGTGGGAGGGAAGCGGGTGGGAGGGAAGCGGGTGGGTGCAGAGGGGGGCTGAGAGGAGGAGGGGGGAGCGGCTGAGAGGGGGAGGGGGGGGCGCGGCTGAGAGGAGGGGGGAGCGGCTGAGAGGGGGAGGGAGGCGGTGCGGGGCGCGGCTGAGAGGGGGAGGGAGGGGGCGCGGCTGAGGGGGGGAGGGGGGGGGAGGGTGAAGAGGGGGGGCTGGCGGCCGCGGCCGCCAGCCAGGGAGGGTGAGGGAGCGGCTGAAGGGGGGGAGGAGGGAGGGGGGGCGCGGTTGAGAGGGGGAGGGGGGGGGCGCGGTGAAGAGGGGGGGCTGGCGGCTGTGGCCGCCAGCCCGAGAGGGTGGGGGAGCGGCTGAGGGGGGGAAGGGGGGGTGGGGGAGGGGTTGCGAAAGGGGGGGGCGGGTGAAGAGGGGAGGACTAGGTGAGAGGAGGGGGGGGGGGGCTCGCGGCCGCCAGCCAGGGAGGGTGGGTTTCGAAAGGGGGGGGGGAGAGCGAAGAGAGGGGGGCTGGGTGAGAGGAGGGGGGGGGGCTGGCGGCCGCGGCCAGGGAGAGAGGAGAGGGGGTTGCGAAGGGGTTGGGTGAGAGGAGAGGGGGGGGGGCTGGGTGAGAGGAGGGGGGGGGGCTGGCGGCCGCGGCCGCCAGCCAGGGAGGGTGGTGAAGGGGGGATGGGTGGGTTGCGAAGGGGGGGGGGGGGAGGGTGAAGACCCCCCCTGGGTGAGAGGGGGGGAGGGGGCTGGCGGTCGCGGCCGCCAGCCAGGGAGGGTCAAGGGGGGGGATGGGTGGGTTGTGAAGGGGGGGCGGGAGTGTGAGGGGGGTGGGTGGGTGAGAGGAGGGGGGGGGGGGGCTGGCGGCCGCGGCCGCCAGCCTAGGGAGAGAGGAAGGAGAGGGGGGGGGGCTGGGTGAGAGAGGAAGGAGAGGGGGGGGGGCTGGGTGAGAGGAGGGGGGGGGGGGCTGGCCAGGGAGCGTGAAGGGGGGGGATGGGTGGGTTGGGAAGGGGGAGGGAGGGTGAAGAGGGGGAGGGGCTGGGTGAGAGGAGGGGGGGAGGGGTGGGGGGTGGGTGAGAGGAGGGGGGGGGGGGCTGGCGGCCGCGGCCGCCAGCCTAGGGAGAGAGGAAGGAGAGGGGGGGGGCTGGGTGAGAGGAGGGGGGGGCTGGCGGCCGCGGCCGCCAGCCAGGGAGCGTGAAGGGGGGGGATGGGTGGGTTGGGAAGGGGGGGGGAGGGTGAAGAGGGGGAGGGGCTGGGTGAGAGGAGGGGGGGGGCTAGCGGCCACGGCCGCCAGCCCAGGGAGAGAGGAGAGGGGGTGGGGGCTAGGTGAGAGGAGGGGGGAGAGAGGAGAGGGGGGGGGGCTGGCGGCCACGGCCGCCAGCCAGGGAGGGTGAAGGGGGGGGGGGATGGGTGGGTTGCGAAGGGGGGGGGGTGGGTGAGAGGAGGGGGGGGGGATGGCGGCCGCGGCCGCCAGCCCAGGGAGTGAGGAGAGGGGGGGGAGGGCGGAGGGGGAGCTGGGTGAGAGGAGGGGGGTGTCGCCAAGGAAGGAGGGAGGGGGGGCCAAAGGGAGAGTGGGGAAGAGGGTGGAAAGGTTGGGGGGGTCGCCAAGGGGGGTGGGGAAAAGGGAGGAAGGTTAAAAGGGGGTAGGGGGAAAAAGGGGTAGGGGAGGAAGAGGTTAGGCGACGGGAGAGGGGAAGGGTAGCAGGAGGGGAGGGGGATTTTGGGGAAGGAGGGGGAGCGGAGGGAAGGGAGGAGTTTTGGCGGCGGAGGGAGGGGAGGGAAGGAGGTTGGAGGAGAGGATTGGGTCGAGGGATGGATGGAGGGAAGGAGAGGAGAGAGAGGAGAGAGAGAGAAGGAGAGAGAGAGATGGGAGAGGAGGATTTGACTTACTATCACGAGCAAGAACGAAAAATAAGATTTGACTTACGAGAAGAATGAAAAGGACTTACGAGAATGAAAAGGACTTACATGAAAAGGACTTACGAGAATGAAAAGGACTTACGAGAATCGAGAAGAATGTTGAAGAAAGTATCAAGAAGAATGTTGAACATAAATTTGAATTCAAAAGAATGTTGAAGAAAGTATCAAGAAGAATGTTGAACATAAATTTGAATTCAAAAGGAACGTATAAGAAGAAAGTATAAGAAGAATGTTGAACACAAATTTGAATTCAAATTTATAATGAATTCAAATTTCCCTCTCTTTTTTGAAAATTCAAATTTATGTGTAGGAGTGGACTAGTTTTAACTCTCTCCTCGTTTCATTGAAGCAACCAAGAGCGGAAGAGAAAGGATAAGCCCAGCCTTACTTTTTTCACTTTTTTCAGGTACTTGCATTCTTTTTTATTCGTCTTGTAATTCTATTTCTTTACTTACAATTCTTTTCAATTAGTTTCTTGTTAAGGTTTTTGAGTTCTATTTCTTAAAATTCGTATTGTAATTCTTTTTCTTTACTTATAATTCTTTTTCAATTAGTTTATTCTTAAAGTTTTTGAGGAGGGTGGTCTTTTAGAAGGCATTACAATTCTTTTTAAATTAGTTTCTTATTTGAGTTTTTGAGTTCTATTTTAATTAGTTTTTTATTTATATTCGAGTTTGTAAATTTGAGAAATGGGAGAATAGGGAGGGAGGGAAAGAGAGAAATTAAGAGAGAGAAGAGGGGCTCCTTAAGAGAGGGAGAGAGAGAGAGAGATTCACACAGAGAAGAGGGGCTCCTTAAATGAGAGAGAAGAGTAGGGAGGGAAAGAAAGAGAGAGGAGAGAGGCGGAGAGAGATTAAGAGAGAGAAGAGTAGGGAGGGAAAGAAAGAGAGAGGAGAGAGGCAGAGAGAGATTAAGAGAGAGAAGCTGGTAAAGAGAGAGGAGAGAGGGGGAGAGAGATTAAGAGAGAGAAGCGGGTCTCTTGGGGGCCGTGGCTACTTGAGGGAGGGAGAGCGTAGGGAGAGAGAGGGAGAGAGAAAGAGAGAGAGGGAGAGAGAGAAAGAGAGAGAGGGAGAGAGAGAGAAAGTTTATGGGAATGAAACGTGGCGAGAGGAGAGAGGAAAAGAGAGAGAGAGAGAGAAGAGAAGAGGGAGACTTAGGGAGAGAGAGGGAGAGAGAGAGAGAGAGAGAGAGAGAGAGGGAGAGAGAGAGAGAGAGAGAGAGAGAGGAATGAAACTTCTGTGCTAGAGGGAGGGAGAGGGAGAGAGAGAATAAGTGGGATGAGGATAGAGAGAAAAATACTTAAGAGTTGTCAAAGAGAGAGAGAGAGAGATTAAGAGAGAGAATGAGGTGTCTTGACTATGGCTACAAGGAGATTTAGGAGGAGAGAGAGAGAGAGAGAGAGAAAGTAAAGAGATTTTGATATATTTACATCTTTTATATTATATTTTTAAATGAGAGAGAAGAGTAGGGAGAGAAAGAAAGAGAGAGGAGAGAGAGGGAGAGAGATTAAGAGAGAGAAGCCGGTCTCTTGGGGACCTTGGCTTCTCTTGGGGACCGTGGCTCCTTGAGGGAGGGAGAGAGTAGGGAGAGAGAGGGAGAGAGAGAGAAAGAGAGAGAGGGAGAGAGAAAGAGAGAGAGGGAGAGAGAGGGAGAGAGAGAGAGGAATGAAAAATACTTAAGAGTTATAGAGAGAGAGAGAGAGATTAAGAGAGAGAATGAGGTGTCTTGACTATGGCTGCAAAGAGATTTAGGAGTAGAGAGAGAGAGAGAGAGAGAGAGAAAGTAAAGAGAGTTTTATATATTTACATACTTTATATTATACTTTTAAAAAATTATAAAAGAGTGAATTTATGGTTTGTTTTGAAGGTGAGATAATGTTTTTATATATATTCATCTTTTAAATTGAAAAATGTTAACTTTTCTTTAGATACTTGTTCTTTATTTATATCACATGCAGGTTTAGCCTCTACATCACAACCCCTTCTTTTGCATATTTAAGCCTCTTAAACCCCAGCACATTAAAATGAACACAGAAAAAGAAATTATTTATTGCTTTTCTTCGCTTCGACGGTTGGTTTAGCATAGTTTAGCATAGATTAGATTGCCTTAGAGGAGAGACAATTCTCCAAGTTGCCAATCGAAGCCATGCTCAAATTTTTCTAACTAGTTCCTAATCGTTGTCAGTCCCTTCGCTCACATGCGGTTTAACACTCATAACATGCTATTAAATAAGACCTTTTACCATTTACCAAGAAGTTTATCAGTGGGCAGATTGCATGAGCAGATATCAGTGGACAGATTGCATGAGCAGATATCAGTGGACAGATTGCATATATCAGTGGACAGATTACATGTCATGGGACATATTGGAGCTTGATGATTATTGGTTATTTTTATTGCATTTGTATAAATATTTAAGCTCATTTATTGTCATAAAAATCCTTGTAAAGCCTTTTATGCTATTTTTTACATTTATTGTCATATGAAGCGCCTTGTAATAAACCCGACCATCCCGACCATTCACTAATTAACAAGTATCAGTGGGATGCATAAGTGGATATCATGTGGGCTGCATAAGTGGATATCAGTGGAACAGTTTTTAGTGGATAGATTGCAACAGTTGGGTATCAGTGCTCAGATATCAATGGATGGACAGATTACATGAATCTTCACGAAGATTGAAGCTTTATCACTAGACGACATTTTATATTACTTGTAAAGCTTTATTGGCTAATTCTTTTACATTTGTACAAATATTTAAGCCTTGTAAAGCCTTTTAGGCTATTTCCCACATTTATTGCCATATGAAGCCTTGTAAAGCCTTTTGGGCTATTTTCCACATTTATTGTATCAAGGGTTGTATATTGTACTTTACTTGTATGTATCTAAATTCTTCATTATCTTTTCTTGTAGGATTATGGAGCAATCAGCTAATGTGATGGCTATGCTAGATGACTCTGAGATCAGAGAATGGGTTTCTGATGTCACTTTGAATTTCAAAGGAAAGGAATATAGCCCCAATGGCTTTGGTAGGTGGACTCGATATCACATGGGTAGAAGAGCCTGGTTTCTTCATCAAAAGGAAAAGAGACTCTTTCTACTTATGTCAAAAAGGGAGTTCAATGGTGTTGAAGATCCATGGGATGCTACTTTCTTCAAAAAAGATATGACTTCAAGCCTTGTAGTAGGCATAGTAATTCAGCGAAAAGACACCTTTGTGGATATTTTAACAAAGAGTTCAGATCCTGAAGTTGGCGGTATGCATTTTATTGTGTCAAGGAGAGACGCAAAGACCTTTGTGATGCCTCCTCCTCAACCATCAAAGTTTCCAGAGTTGCAAAGGGCATTGGAGACTCTTTCATATACTTGGGAGCAATTTCCTAGTGTGGTGGCAAAAAGGATGCATGCAAAGATAATGCTTGAATACTTTCAGGATGCAGAATATGCTCTCCATATGCAAGAATCATCACATGAAGGAGATCAAAAAGCTCAGACTTCAATGCAGGGACAAGAAGAACAGGCACACTGTCACAAACCTGTAGAACATGAGCGCAAACTTGTAGAGCCAGAAATGGTGAATGTAACTAAGGATGATGAAAAACAAGCCTTGAGTGCACGGGAATTAGCAAAAATTGAAGAAGATCAAGGTCGATCCACTGCAGTTATGCTAGAAGCTCTTGCTAGCAAACCACGACGTGAAATGCAAAAGGCTAGTACTGCAAGAGCCACGGTTCCAAGCAGTAAGAAAAGACATCGTCCCACTGTAGAGAAAGATAATGTGGATGAAAAACGGTCAAAAAAAGAGAAAGATGAAGAAGACTCAGAATCCGAGGCTGAAGATGATCAAGATGAACTCACATCAATTAAAAATCTTAATCTGCGTCTTAATGAAGCAGTTACAGATGATGATGTGGGATATATCTGGGGTCAAAGGACGTGGTTTGTGAATGCCAAAGATGTGGAAGCTGCAGCTCTGTTTACTAATAGCCGAAGCCTTGATATATCCTATGCAATGCAAATATACGAGGCTTTGAGAGATGGTAAGAAACCTGTGGCAAGTAATGTGGTCTTGCGCCCAATAATGTTTTGTCCAACCAAAAATAGTTTTCTGGATCAAATAACATTTACAGGGCCTACACATTTCGAGGAGATCTTCAGTCAATTCTTTAAAAACACTCTAAAAAATATTCCACATGAACAAGGCGAAGAGGCACAAGGAGAGAATATGCTAAAGGAAGTCAAGAAGGAATTTCTCCTTCATTGCAGATTCCAGCCCATTGATGGTCAACATTGGGCTTATGCTTGTAATCAGATCGCAAGGGAAGCAAAGGAGGGCAAAAGACTCACTCCAGAACAATTTGTAAAGATAAGCTCATTCCATTATTATCCTGCAACGATCTGTATATTCAAGCATGAGATTAAGTATTTGATTGAGTCCGAAAGACTTAATCATTATGTCCATGGAAAGCGTAAGATATCCTCAACATCAGAGGTCTTACAGAAGGCAAGGGTGATATGGACAACATTTGGTTCCCCAAATCCTGATTTGAAGCGAAAGGTCACAAAAGCAGACGCCGACACACTCACAAACTTTTATACTTCTTTGAGTGCAGTTGTGCCTAGGGGAACCCAAGAGCGGGAAGAAAGTATGACAAGCCTCAAGGTGGTGAGGGACAGATATGCCGACTATACTTCTATCATATTTCGTCCTGTTGAAGTGTTCAATGAGATGCTTGAAACGTGCATTGCTTGTGAGCGTGGACAGCTGACCTATGAAGCTCCTTTGTTTATCTCCGGCAAGTCAAAGGTAATGGATAAGAAGGAGTTGACGGCAAGGATGTGGAGGCCTGTAAAGTACTTACCTGATAAGTATGCATCCATGGCAGCACAAAGAATTTTAAAGAAAGAATGGTTTTTTGGAAAAAAAGACAAAGACCACTGCATGGAAGAATGCATCAATGTACAGGTGAGGCGTGATGCAGTGCATAGTGCCATCAAGTATTTGCTGTCAGAGAAACAAATTCCACTTACTCATTGCAACATTGACTATAATGTGGTGAAGCATATAGCTTCTTTGTCAACACCCAAGGTAAAGCTATGGGCCAACAGGTGGATTAAAAAGGATGAAGATGGGTCAGAAATAGTAACCTCTTATATGAGAAAAGAGATCCCACAACAGGTGGTTGCATATGTGGAAAGATTAATCAGCGAGATAAGAATGCCAACAGATATGCACCAAAGCTTTCAATTCAATGTAGAGGTTACGGCAGAGTCTGGAAAGCTTTTCAACTTCAGGGGAGTCTTAGAAGATGACTTCTTTAAGAATGAGTCAGCATGGGATAAGCCACAACTATTCTTTATCAATGAAGTTTCTAGCGATGATATCCATAACTTCATTGATAGAATAGTATATACCACCATTAGCAAAGTGGCGATTTGTAACATTGTCATATTTGTTGATAAAAAAGACAAAGAAGCCATGCAGGTTACTCTAGAGTGAGCATATTCATCAGATTTGAAGATCTATAGTGGTGTTTATGCAGCAAAGAGAGGCAAGAGAGAATGTGGCATAGCGATTCAAACTCTTGAATCATTCTTTCTATGTATGCGGAGTCCCAACCCTGATCACTCTTTACAAAAGAACATAAGAGGGAATTCAAATAATTTGAGATTGATGCTAGAAGAGCAAGATATTCCCAGGTCCATACATTATCAAAAAAACAACTATGGAAGTCCTGCAAAAAGTGGGAGTCTCTTGCTTACCATGATGGAGAATTTGCTGCCGGCAGGTTGGGAGGTCACCTTGTGCAGGATGGGATATTTATTTGAGGATCTCTTAAGAAAAGGCAACTCCACCAATATTATTGAAAATAAGCATTTCATGGCCTATTTCCAGCTTCAAGCAGATCTAACCACAGGCTATGAAAAAGAGATAGACCACAAGGACACCGATGACATGGATGATTACCTTGAAGATCATAATGTCCCAGTTGTTGATGATGAAAAGATGGACTTACATGACCCATTCACAGAGAGGTTGGTGGATGAAGACAAATATGATGATGCCCTCTTTGATAATTATGGCTCGCAGGGTTATGAAAAAAGGCCACTACGACAATACTTAGCGGTATGAACTCTCTATTTCTCAACTAAATACAATTTTTTAAATAAGATTTAAATTTAAAGATAATGAATCTAATCTCTCATATTTGTTTACAGGCAATAGAGGGAGAAGAAATGGATGAAGTCAATACGGAGGCACTCCCTTCTACTTCAACAATGCAACCACCTCTAAATTTGACTGAAAAATCAAATTTAGCTGCATTAGATAAAATGGAGAGCTCATTTCAAGTTAAGATCGTTTTGAAACGAGAACCTCAGTATTTAAGCTTTGGTAGAGAGGAGGTTTCAGTCCTCTCCAATCCTTTAAAAGAGGTTAATGACAATGTTATCTTGGCCATTCTCAGGTAATGTTTATTTATTTATTGCTACTTCAATAAGCTAACATTTGTTTATTTATTCACAGTTCAGTTATATATCAGTTTCCTAGTGCAGAATGCAAATCAATTCTATGAGCTAATGTTTGTTTATTTCTTGGTGCAGTGTAGTTATTTCTCAACTTCCTAGTACAGTGCAACATCGTGTCTACATGCTCGATGCTCTCCTTTCTTCTATTCTTAGCTCTCCTCAAAAGACTATAGAAGATGTTTGTACCTGGTTAAGCCCTTTGAATTTAGATGGGGTGCGAGTCATCTTAATGCCTTATCATGAGGCGTAAGTATTAACTCTAACCTTATTTTTACTATTTCTTTGGCAAGTTTGTGTAAAACAATAATCATTTTTATTCTGGTCGTGTAGCTCACATTGGAGTCTGATCTTCTGGGACCTTGAACTCAACCATTTATGGTTTGTGAATTCAATAGAAGGCTATCATGCCAACTCCCCAAGGTAATTATTCTCTTAATATTTTTGATACTTTCTTATTTTGTATCTTATGATCATGACATATTAATATATTTCATATGTCATGCTGGACAGTGCTGCATATCGGCTAGTATCTGCTGTCAGAACAACCACGGAGCAACAAGATCAAGTAGAATTCAAAAGACGTCTGCCAGTGGAGCAAAAAGATGGACACAGCTGTGGGTGGAGAGTCGCCTACAACTGCATGTTGTTTCTTAGAGAGATTTTTGATCTGGAATTACCAGTCAAAATGGAATCATATACAGAAGCTGATCTGCTAGCATTTCGGGCTGAGAGTATTCAGCATCTAATTACTACCATTGGGAAACAACATGAAAATATGACTACATTACAGCATGTATAAAACCTTATCTTTATACTTGTATACTTGTTCCAGCGATGTATAAATCTCATAACTTTTTTATATTTTCTTCCAAAAGGAGAAGAGAATGAGTTTAATGAAAGCATGCTATCTTTATACTTTTATAATTATTTAAACCATTAATTTTATTTGGGATGTATAAATCTCATAACTTGTCTAATGAAAGCATGCTATCTTTATACTTCTATGATTATTTAAACCATTATTTTTATTTGGGATGTGTAAATCTCATAACTTTTTAAATTTTTCATCCAAGAGAAGGAGAGACTCACTCTAATGAAAGCGTGTATGAAACCTTTTTAAATTTTTGCTCCAAGCAGAGGAGAGACTTACACTAATGAAAGCATATATGAAACCTTATCTGCTTGTTTAAGCCTTTATTTGGGATGTGTACATCGCATAACTTTTTTATATTTTTATGGCAGAAGGAGGATGTGGAGGACATAGCAAGTGAAGAAGAATATGATGTAGACTACTCCCTCAATAAGATGAGTCATAAAAATATGAATCTATTAGAGCAGATTGGAAGTTCATTCACTGCTATGTTGTTAATTCGACAACAACCTCATTTTTTTGAATTTGGTGAAGAAGAGATTTCAATCCTCTTGAATCCTAAGAATGAGGTTAATGTCAAAGTCATTACAACCATCCTCAGGTTTGATGCAGCCTTTTCCTTGGCTTTATACTTTGCTTATTTTGATTAAACCCAAGAAGCTAATACTTTTTTTTTAAATATAGCAATGTTATAGCAAATTTTCTGCAAAATATACAAAGCGTTTCATATATGCTCGATCCTCGTATTTCGGAAGTGCTTATCAACAAAGAAGAAACCATAGAGAATGTTTGCAAGTGGTTGAAGCACATTCCTATGAATGACGCACGAGTTATTTTTACAGCATATTATGAGAAGTAAGCATCAAACCCTACTTGTTTTTTCTATTGCATTTGCTAGAATTGTCTCAAACACAGTAATTATTCTTTATTGATAATGCAGCTCACATTGGAGTCTGGTAGTCGTGGACATCCTTGCGAAGAAGTGCTTCTTTGCAAACTCAATGACATCCGTCCATGGCAATGTGTTAGAGTAAGTATAGACTACACTTGTTGTCACTTCTTGACATGTAGATTGATATGCAATGCACATATTCACTGTTGTTATATGTTTTGATATGCAGATCAGCTCGAAAATTAGTAGATGCTATCGACATAGTAATGCGGCAATGTGACTTGGCACAACAAATAGAGTATATAACATGTCAGGTATCACATCAAGATAATAGCCACATCTATAATTGTGGATGGAGGGTGGGCTACAATTGCTTTTTGGTACTTGGTCAAATTTTTGAGATGCAAAATGACACCACACTATCAACATATACGGATTTGCATCTCTATGCATTTATAACATGTACCATTCGAGCAATCATTGATTGCGAAATGAATGCCATCAAAGAGTCAAAGAGGATAGATGACCTCAACTCTACAAACATGGCCTCATTAAAAGAATTGGGAAGCTCTTTTAATGTTAGGGTTATGATTCAACATAGACCTCAGTATCTTGAATTTGGGGGAGAAGAGATTTCAATTCTCTCTAGAGCTTCAAATGAGGTCAATAACAACGTTATGATGGCCATTCTCAGGTTTGATACAAACTTTTTCTCTACTTGATAATTCAATATTTTGATTTAATCTAATAAGCTAATAAGCTAATATTCATTTATTTTGATTAAATCTAATAAGCTAATATTCATTTATTTGTTGGTGCAGTATAGTTATCTCACGATTTGGTAGAGTCGTATAAAATCGTGCGTATATGTTGGATTCCCTCCTTTCTCCTATACTTAGCGATAGCAGAAAGACAATAGCCGATGTTTGTAAATTATTACAGCCTTTACATTTACATGGCGTGCGAGTCCTATTTATGGCATATCATGAGATGTAAGTATCATGGCAACCTTTATTTTCATCTTGTACTGGCAACATTGTGTTAAATAATAATGGTTCTTAATTATTCGTGTAGGGAACATTGGAGTCTGGTGGTTTGGAACCTTGAAGACAACTATTGTTGGTTTGTTAACTCCATTGCAGGCTTTCATGGCTCAGTGCAAACGTAAGTATTCTATTAATCTGTTGTTACTTCTATATTATGTACCTTATGTGATAGATACACTAAGTTTTTTTAATATGTCACGATGAGCAGGTCGATTGAGAAGTTGGTATCTGCTATCAGAGAAACAGGACAGTACAAAGACTCGGTAGACTTCCAAAAGCGTTTAGTAGTAGAGCAGGAAGATGGGCATAGTTGTGGGTGGAGAGTTGCCTACAACTGCATGTTGATTTTCAAAGAAATTTTCTCACTTATGCCACAGATCTCATCGGAAGACTCTTTGGAGCTCAAATATTCAGAGGAGGATATACAATTGTTTAGGGCTGAAATCATTCGAGACCTAATTGCTGCCATTAGAATACAACGTGCAACTGAAGCAATACCAGAGCTTCCCTTTAAGGAAGAGGAGACTGAGTCTACTATGAAAGCACTGCATACTACAGAAGAAGTAGAGACCCAATGTACACCTACAGCACCACAGCCTCCACTGGAAGCATCAGAAGAGTTGCCACCGCCTCCGCTTGCATTTAAGGAAGAGGATACTGAGTCTACTCCGAAAGCACTACATACTACAAAAGAAGTAGAGACCGAGTGTACATCTACAGTACCACAGCCTCCATTGGAAGCATCCGAAGAGTTGCCAGAGTCTCCACTAGAAGCATCACAAGAGTTGTGATGCATGTATGATGTTGTGTTTGTAGTTTTTGTTGATTATACACCAATTTGTGACTTATTACTTAAGTGGCATAATCATGATATTTATATAATTTCTTTATGCACACAATTTTATGATATGAATGTGTGATGATGTGATTATTTGGAAATAAATCCTTGTGTGATGAGAATTCTGATATGAATATTTGATGATGTAATATTTGTAATATATTTATTTCATGCACACAATTTTATGATATGAATGTGTGATGATGTGATTATTTGAAAATAAATCCTTGTGTGATGAGAATTTTGATATGAATATGTGATGATGTAATATTTGTAATATATTTCTTCATGCACACAATTTTATGATATGAATGTGTGATGATGTGATTATTTGGAAATAAATCCTTGTGTAATGAGAATTTTATTCAGTTGGACAGTCTCCACTCACTTAAAGTAGAGCATTCGCAATGCTTCTCTCACTTTATTCCAACCCTTATCCTTATCATCTCCACTCACTTAAAGTAGAGCATTCAATCTCCACTCGCTTTATTCCAACCCTTATCATAGTGAACACATCGTGCCACTCACTTTATTCCAACCCTTATCCTTATCGTAGTGAACACATCGTGCCTTAGTGCACTTGTATTCTTCCATCCTAGTCTTTCCACAAACACTCTCTTATTTCTTACATCCTAGTCCTTCTGAGTAACTTGTATTCTTCTATCCTAGTCCTTCCGCAAACACTCTCAGAGTCTTCTTTCATCCATCCTGATAACCAAGTATTCTTCTATCCTAGTTCTTCCACAAACACTCTCTTCTTTCATCCTAGTGCTTCTCATTAACTTGTATTCTTCTTGTATTCTTCTATCCTAGTCCTTCCGCAAACACTCTCAGAGTCTTCTTTCATCCATCCTGATAACCAAGTATTCTTCTATCCTAGTTCTTCTGCAGACACTCTCTTCTTTCTTGCATCCTAGTGCTTCTCATTAACTTGTATTCTTCTATCCTAGTCCTTCCGCAAACACTCTCAGAGTCTTCTTTCATCCATCTTGATAACCAAGTAATCTTCTATCCTAGTTCTTCCTCCGCAGACACTCTCTTCTTTCTTGCATTGTAGTCCATCTCCCTTTCTTTATCATCTCCCCACCCATGGATGTCCTTGGCATTGTCGAAGACGTGGAGTTCGGAATTAACAATCTCAAAGAATGGATTGCTGACCAAGGAGCACAGAGAGAGGCCAGAATTCGACAAGGTTCTCCTTTGACACACATGGAGAGAGAGGAATTTGCTGCACAAAGGCACGCAGAGAGGGAGGAGACTCTCAAGATAGCAGACAGTGAAAGACTTCTAAGACGTATGATAAAAGCACGACAAGATCTATTAGATTTCTTAAGTAACCTGCGTTATCGCAGCTCTCGTCATGGGCGATTTGATGCGGATGCTGAGAGAACAATAAGAGCCTCTCAGAGAAATTATAAAGAAACAATTTGTGATTGCTTAAACTTCTTCTTCGCATGTAATTATGTTGAGGATACAGCTGTGGAGGCAGTGAAGGATTGGGTTGTTGAGAAGATAAGAGAGACCAATGATGAGATCTTCTAGACTTAGATAAGAGAGACTGTATTAAGGTGTTTTTTGACACCATATGGCTTTGTATTAAGGTGTTTTTTGACACCATATGGCCTTGTATTAAGGTGTTTTTTGACACCATATGGCTTTGAGTAATATGATCTACTTCTTGTACAAATGTGATGTTAAGATGATGTTAAGAGAGACTGTATTAAGGTGTTTTTTGGCACCATATGGCTTTGAGTAATATGATCTACTTCTTTACAAATGTGATGTGCTCTTTTTGAAATGTACTCTAGTTTTCATAACATGTCACGCCATTTTTTCTAATTTGATTTTTTAAAATCTTACTTTTTTGTCTCTTTTAACAATGTGATGTACTCTATTTTTAACATCTCACGTCATTTTTTCTAATTTGATTTTTTTAAATCTTCCTTTTTGACTCAATGTTTTGTTTTATAAGAGCCTCTTTTTTTGAAATGTTTTATCCAGAATTATCTCACAAAATGAATTTGGACAGTGCAAGAGTCCAAAATTAATGAAATAGGTGTTCTACAAAACAATCGATTGAAGCCAAAAAGAAATAAACTGGGGCGCTATGTCATTGATTGGATACTGTAGTGGATCTATATGATAAGTATCAAAATGAAAAAATGAAGCCAATCGTAATTTCATAAACCATTTTTGCAAAATAGATATAAAAGTTAGTAAAAAATAAAGCAGATTAAAAAATTACTCGGGATTATCCATGCTAAAGAATTGTCCAATGGATGTGATATGGCACCAGCGTGATGAAAGGCTAGTTGGGAAATCAAAGTGTGTGTTTAGATTCAAAAGTCCCATCAATAATTGAGCCATCGAATTAATTCCATCAATTGGATAAAAAGATTTTTCTTTTTTTTTCCTTTCTTAAAAAAAAGGAGAACATATAAGGAAATTTAATTTTTGAGACATCTAAGTTGAAAAATGCAACAACTACAGTTTGCAAAAATTTCCACCAAAATTAAAATTTTTTAATAACATTGAGTTTGATAAACAAAATATTGAAAAAACATATCGAATCCTCAAGCAGTCTAGGTTCGATGTCAGGGTCCACTTACCTACCACATCCAAACATATTAGGTGTTAGAACATCATAGTTACATTTGGGTAGACATGTAATGCCAATTCTCCCCGACTTGTTATCGCTTTACTTAGGAATATAGACAACCATATGGATTCTTAGATAATTTTATTTAAAAAAAAAAGTTTAGGTCACAACTAGAGTGCTAAGGAGCGAATGAGTGCATGGGTTGAGAAGGGATGGTCCTCAAGTGTAGACACTCTCAGGTCCGATGGGTTCTAGTGCTTCAACAGATGCTTCAACAGATGGGAGTGGTGATGCGGACAAGGGAAAGGGGGTGGTTGAGGAATCAGCCCTTGTCAAGAAGACGATTGGCATGAAAAGTATGAAGAGTTAGCTCATGAAATTGTGGAAGTTGTTTCTCGCTCAGGTAAGAAAGTACATGTTTTGAAGCAACAAAGGCATTTGGAAAAAGCGGAGCTCAGTTTGGGGCCCTATAAGAAATTTGTGATTTTCTAATTTTCTTAGCTCAAAATCAAAATTTTCTAGAGTGATAAGCACAAATTTATGCGGTCAATCATTCAATTGGAGATATAAATTTAAAAAAAAAAAGCTGACATTTTGAAGTTCCCACTCGAGTGTTCTTTAGTGTGTCATAAATGCTATGTCCAAGGACCCAAATGGTTTTTTATTATTCTAGTGCATAATTTGGTGGTTTTAGCATCACCATTGTGTTCATAGGAGTAGGCGAAAACCCCCAAAATGACTTTTAAATCACTAAAATTTGCCTCCCAGAGGGGTCAGAATGAACAAAACAGGCGCCTAATAGGATTGCTTAAGAAAGTGATTTGGGCACTTGGCCTTTCGCCTTTTGGAGCCCACCAAAGTGTATCCACCATCCACCAAAGGCATCCTAGACCTTTGATCTATCCACCATCACCTCCATCCAAAGGCGAAGGTCGCCCAATTTCAAAATAAAAGTACCCATGTTAGTTGAGTCAATGCTACAGGTCTCTTAGCCCATGGGTTACCATACTAGGTTCACAACAAGACAAAGCACCTACAGACGCGCACATAGATGCATTTCCTTAACTAAAAAAAAAACTTACGAGTGCATCTCTTTATGTGTCTATTAGTGCGTCTACAGACTTGCGTCTGTATAACAGCCAGATGCACAAATAGACGCCCTGCTAGAAATTAAAAAAAAAAAGACAGATGCGTATATAGACACATTTATAGATGCTCTTATCAATGCTCCTATAGACACTGTACAGACAGATGCGTATATAAACGCGTTTATAGATGCCCTTATAAATGCTCTACAGAATCTTTTTTTTAAAAATAAAAGTAGAATTTTGTGTGCTTGAATAGAATGATGTGTATGTTGTGTATGCTATGAAGTTACAAGGATCCCATTTCCACATTGTGCAATTCAATTCTTATAGCCAACCACATTTTAAATAGCACAATTGCAAGCACGTCTCTAGCCGACGATTACAATTTCGAATAAAACATTACAACTCCAAAATGTTTAGTTCACAAGACATTCATTGATAGAACGTTGCACAAGGAAATTGAAAGCCAAAAAAATAAAAGGAGTGTATATTAATTCATAGCTCAAAAAGTGCTTGTATGTACATATAGCCCGAAGCCAAGCCACGTCCTATGGCTTCAAGTACAAAAAATAAGAGGAGTGTATATATAAGAGAGGCACGAAGCCAAGCCAATGGCTTCAAGTACAAAAAAGAGTAGCTAGCACTACTTCTACGACTAATCTAAGTTCTCTGCATCCTCGCTCCCTTCTTCGCCCCCTTCTTTGCTCTCTTCTTCCTCATCTTCTCCCTCCTGATCAGCTGCAAGGTCCTGTAAACAAGGAACAACATGTATCAATGTATGAAAAATCAAATCTTTACTAACAATATTGACATTATTTAATTACTTTCAAATACCTGGGGGGGGCGCTTCAGTAGCCCGGATATACTACTCCTCAGTAATCAACCCGTCATCATAGAAGTGCCTCCATGTATCTCCTCTGTGATGGTGGTGGTGGTAGGCTGTCTCGACAGGAGTAGGGTACCTGCCCACGATATCAAGCTGCAAGATGACACAATTTGCGAAGGGGTTAGTACAAAGAAACAACCTCCTTATAAACTACATAAACAATATAATTTGAGATTGATACTTACAAATTGGGCCTCCCATGATTCAACACCCCCTGCTCCAAAATGCAAGCTTCCATATTGCTCCATTTGGATCCTTCGTGCCTCCACGTGCTACAGACTGGAGTCCTGCCTTCACTGCCTTCATTGCTTTCTTCCACTCACGCTTGTGAGCGGTGTGGGGCTGGCCCCTTGGTGGTTGACCTCCCTCGATCCTGGCAATCTCGGCTAGTGCCTACCTCTTAAGTGAAGATCTTTTATTGCTAAGTATGGTAACAATCTTTGACTTGGCCCATTTATCTGTGAACTGAACATTGGGAGGATTGGAATACCTAGAGCGAGGGTCTCATCAGCCAACCTTTTTGGATGGTCTTTGTAGTGAATAAAGCAATCTTTGTAGTTGTTAGCAATTACAAAGCGCATGAAGGCCATGATGTCCTTCCCTCGTGCATCCATCAAGATGCCTCCTGTTTAAGTGATGTCATAGTAAATTGTACCATCACCCTTTGGCACATCTGCATCATCTGAATCATCCCTGTCTCCACCACTACCCCCCCAAAGAAGGTTGCCATGCACCCCCACCGCTCTCCCTGCTACCACGCCTGCTACCCTGTCGTGTCGAGCTAGTATGCTAGCCGCTTGTTAGCTAGAGAAGCGACTCTCGACTGCATGGGAGTACCCTAGCCACTCATAGCTGGAGAAGCGATTGTCGATGGCATGGAAGTACGCCGACGGCTCTGCGAGGCAGAAGGACCTCCTAATCGTAGGGGGGGACAGCTTTGTAGTCGGCTAGGTTATCTCGACTCTGCTGGGGTAATCTCAGCTGGTGTGGGATTGGGGTGGTTTGAAGTCTGTATTACCGACTCCTGGGGGGTGTTTATAGTACCCATCATGTATGTGTATAACTCCACATGAGTGGGAGGGTGCCCCAAAAGGTTATATAAGTCCTGAAAGATATCTAGCCATGTAGGACCACACACGTATCACTACGGAATAGCAAGCACACCTGCATCAGCTGCGTGACAAAAATGCTGGATCTCACTAAACTAAATACTGAAGGATTAAACTAATGGGATAATTTCAATTCTCGTAACATTGACACCACTGCGACGGGAAACGCTCACAAAACCTGCAAATCCTTGAAAAACCCAGCAACACTCTTCGAAAATATGCACAAACTCTCAAAACTCACAAACGAAAGAGAGAGAACAAGCGTGATGGGTACAATCTCCCCCCATCGGAGTGGTGCTCTCCTTCCACCTCCTATGTATTTATGTATATTCCTCCAAAAAGCTTCCGATACGTGAGGTTGAAGATCCTGGCCACATGATGAATTGAAGAAAAGAAAAGAAGAAGATTACCATCGAGCATGCCCTTGTCACGAGATGCAAAAGAGAGGAAAAGAGAGGAGAAAAAAGAAAGGAGATAAGAGAGAAAAGAGAGGAGGGACAGAGAGAAAAAGAGAGAAGGAAAGAGATGAGAAAAGAGACAAAAAGAGAAAGAAAGAGAGGAGATAAGAGAAGAAAATTACCACAAAAAGAGAAGGAAAGAGAGGATAAAAGAGAGAAGGAAAAAGAGAGACAAGGTGAAGGAAAGAGAGGATAAAAGAGAGGAAAATAGAGAGAAGGAAAGAGAGGAGAAAAGAGAGGAAAATAGAGGAAAAGAGAGGAGAAAAAAAGAGAGAAAAAGAGAGGAGATAAGAGAGGCAAATTAACACGAAAAGAGAAGGAAAGAGAGGATAAAAGAGAGAAGGAAAAAGAGAGACAAGGTGAAGGAAAGAGAGGATAAAAGAGAGAAAAATAGAGAGAAGGAAAGAGAGGAGAAAAGAGAGGAAAGTAGAGGAAAAGAGAGGAGAAAAAAAGAGAGAAAAAGAGAGGAGATAAGAGAGGAAAATTACCACGAAAAGAGAAGGAAAGAGAGGATAAAAGAGAGAAGGAAAAAGAGAGACAAGGTGAAGGAAAGAGAGGATAAAGAGGAAAATAGAGAGAAGGAAAGAGAGGGGAAAAGAGAGGAAAAGAGAGGAGAAAAAAGAAAGGAGATAAGAGAGAAAAAGAGAGGAGAAAAGAGAAGGAAAGAGAGGAGAAAGGAGAGAAAATTAGAGGAAAAAAGAGAAGGAAAGAGAGGAGAAAGGAGAGAAAAAGAGAACGCAATCCCTTATTTTCTCATGAATGCAATCCCTTTCTTCAATCATGCTTTCCCTTTCCATCATTCATGCAATTCCTTTCTTCAATCATGCAATCCCTTTCCATCATTCATGCAATCCCTTTCTTCATTCATGCAATCACTTATTTCCATCATTCAATATGCAATCCTTTTCTTGGAAGTGGGAAGTGGAAGGGGAAGGGGGAGGGAAAAGAGAAGGAAAAGGAAGGGGAAAGGGAAAAGCGAAAAGAGAAGAAAAAGGAAGGGGAAAGGGAAGAACAGCTAAGACTATCGGAGCACGTCTATAGATGCGTCTAACAGTGTGTCTATAGTCACAGCTATCTATTTTCCCAAAAGACAGACGTGTTTATAGACGTGCTCCAACAGATGCCTTTTTCTAAGAAATTAAAAAGGACATGCGCCCGACCACACTAGTACAAAAAAGATCCGTTCGACTTGCATACGACAAAGGACGAATCCAAAGAGAGCAACTTTCATAGAAGATCAACTATCAAGAGACTTACCTTGGATAGAGATATGGAAGCTTCTTGTCCTTCTTCAAAGTTGCTTCTCTTTCTTGTTCACCCTCTGCTTCTCTTCATTCTTCTCCCTTGCTTCTCTTTCTTGTTTACCGTCTTCTCTTGTGTGCTTGGGGATGATTGTGTAAGCTTGGAGATGAGTGTGGGTGCTTGGAGATAAGTGTGGATGCTCGGAGTTGTGTCTGTTAATAGGAAAGCAAGCCGCACGACATTAAAAGTATGTGAAGAAAAGCAAGCACGCTAAAAGTAGGTTCGAAAATCAGCTCGTAGTCTAAAAGCGCATCTATCAATGCATCTACACTATGTTTTAGACGTGCCTATAGATGCGGTCCACAGTACAGATGCGGTGTTAGATGCGCTTGTAGACGCTTCATAAAGTTTTGACATTTACAACTCATCCAAGAACAAAATTTTGGGTTGTTTATATGTAGGATGTCTTCATCTTCAACAAGTAGCTCCAGTGAGGATGAATCCCTTCGTATCCACCATCGTGAAATGTGGTTGGAGCAAAAAATCAAATGTATGTGTGATCGATGCCGAGGAAACATGTATCGTGCATGCATAATTACACTCAATCACATCTCAAAGTATGGAGAATGGGATGCAACCGTTAACATGGTAAGTGTTAAAGAGTTAAGGTTGATTGAGATACATATGGGCATCATGTGTTTGAGTTATGATCCTGTTTTAATTTGATACAAGATGCAGTGCCACACCTGCATATGTTTCCCTATGCTTGTCGTGAGGAGGCGAAGTGTCGGCGATATGCGGTGGGATCTTCAAGAGGGACCATTACGGATGCATGGAGTGATGGTGATAGTAGTCCTCTGCCATTACCTCATGAGGCTGTGGAGGAGGAGGTGTTTGATGATATGGTGCAGGATTTATATGTCCATCAATCCTCAGGTAGGGATGATAGCATGGAGTAGGACGATCTTTTTATCGCAGCATCGACTCCACTGTTTGAGGGGTGCACATTCTCTGTTCTACATGCCTCCCTTGAGTTACTAAACTTGATTGGATGAGAATTTGGGACGGTTCCATGACTCCTCCACCACGTGGCATGAGTCGGTAAGGGTTTGTAACTATTATGTGCTATATTGGCTGGCAATAAAGATTACCCGCTAACACCAGCTTTTGTTTAGATACTCCATCTTTTATCGTTTACCATATTGGTCTCACCTCAAGATCAATCACCTGCTTGATCCCATGCATATCTTCAAGAATGTGGTGTCTACCATTTGGGAACATTTGAATGGGACACAAGATTCCATAGGCATAAGGGAGGATTTACGCACCACAGGGAGGATGCATGAAGCTTGGCCACAAGAGAGGCCAAATGGACGTGTCTTTTTATCTCGTGCACCGTGGAGGTTATCAAAGCTAGAGATGGTGGCATTGAAGCGAGCTATCACTACAATTCGTACTCCCATTGGATGCATGAGGTGTTTGAAGGGGGCCTTCATAAAGAGCAAGAAAAGAGATGTAGAGCAATTATATGGCTTGAAATCTCATGATTGGCATAAGATGCTCAAGTAAGTATTTTATGTGCATAATATCTTTTTCCTTCCAAATTTGTGAGTGAATTAGAAGCAACTAAACCATTCCTCGTGTGTTCAGTTCATACTACCTACTAGCATTTCTCATAGTGCATTGAACTCGCATTGAAGGACGTGAAGGATTGTATTTACAAGATGGGTAAGCTTGTGAGGTACTTTATAGGATACAAAATGTGAATATTGTATTTACAAGATGGGCAAGCTTGTGAGGTACTTTACAGGATGCAAGGTGTTCATATTACTAATATGGCATACTTTTTCCTTTCTAGGTATGTGAGCTCAAAGGAAATAGATCCCACCACGCTTGAGAATGCTCGAGTTATGTCATTGGAGGTGGTTTGTTTAGTGAAGGAGACATTTCCACGTTCTATTCTCATAAGCCAACTACATCTCATAGTGCATTTGGTGGCTGAGATTGCTATATGCGGTAGTGTACATGCACGATGGTTGTTCTTCCTTGAGCACTTCATGAAGACCTCAAAGGGTTTCGTGAGACAAAATGCAAGACCTGAAGGTAGCATGGCCGAGGGTTGGTTGGTACAAGAGTCACTTGTATATATTTCTGAGTTTCTTGTTGATGAGGATAGCTCTCTCCCACGACTATGAAGAGATGATGGAGACCTAAGGATGACCTCTATTGTGCCTCAAGGGAAAGGACGCAGCAAAGTAATAGACACGGAGTTGCTTAATAATATCAACCTTTATTGCATGCTTAATAGTGATGTGATGAAAAGATGGGTGACAAGATACGAGGATGCAAAGGCAAGAAGACAAGGAGAAAGGGCTCTCTTTCGTACACACCACGGATCTCATGTGCCATACCCTCAGCATCTAAGAGCACTTCCAAAGGATATTCATGTGGATTGGCTACTTGCCGAAATGGAGAGAGCGAAGAGAGATGAGGGGACGCATATCACAATGGAAGAATGGGAGTATGCTAGGGGATGCATGAGTAAGGTCGGTAACTTGAAAGGTATGTTGTCAAAGGGATGGAAAAGAAAGTCTACGAATTGCAATCTATATGGGTTGCAAGTACAAAAAGCTTATTAGAAGCTTGATTTTTTTAACAATAGCAAGGCCGCATCAACACTACATTAAAATTGATATAGAATGCACTATATCTAACATGTCTTAGATAATGGATGCTTGATATGGATGAGTATGCTCATGCATAAAAGGACTTCCCAAAGACAAATACAATGTTAGGATAATAAAAAGCACTATCCCATATAAATCCTTGATAACCAATGCTTGACACATTCAAGAAATGAGAACATGATAGAAAAAGACCAACACCAAAACTATAACAATTCAAGAATGTTTTGTAAGAGGAAGTATAGATAATGAGATGCTTGGAGACAACAGTAGCTAACCCAACTCAAAATTTAAAAACTATATCTGGAGCATGATATAAAAGAACAAGCTTGCTTCATGTTGTGCAAAACAAGAATCACATTCCACTATACCCTATCAAAGATCTACACCATCTATAGGAATAAACAAATAATTATAATTAAGGTCAAAGCTAATTCTAATGAAAATTCCTAATTCAAAACCCAAAAATGAAGGTCGAAGAGAATTCCAAAGAGAAATCCTCAATCAAATTGCAACCAAATGAGGGACCTATTAAAGAAAAAGGCTCTTATAATAAAGATTACTTCAATCCATAAGAACCAATGAAATTCAAATAACGAAGGATGATTTATCTAGCTATAAAGATAGATGTGTCATCCATTCATTTGGATATAAGAATAGGGGGGCTATGAAAGAAAAAAATCCATTAATTTGGCTAAGGGAAAGTGAGAGGGGGTGAAAAGGAAAGGCTCATAATGCTCATAAGCTAAGATACGACCGAAAAAATTGAGATATTTCTAGATACAAGTCCAAAACTCCTTTAAACCCGACTCCTGCAGGCTGCTGATCGCCTCGCGCCTCTGGCTATTGCCATTGCCATAGGCATTCTGCCTCACTCCCTCTGCCATCCCCTGTGCATGCCTCCGCCTTAGTCCTCGCACATCCACCTTCTAGTTACCTTGCTCCTGAGTAAGGTTTGTTGCTTCACCCTCCAATCCTGGATACCCTGGAGCAGCTCAAGGTGGCAGAGCCCTGGGCTGGAAGAAGGCGAGAAGCCCATACAACGCGGGGGTTGGAAATGCACAGTGTTAAATTATCCCAGTGTGATGAGGCTTGGAAGGACGGCGGGGAGTATGCAGGGTAACATAGAAGAACAGCAAAGGGCAAAAAGGCCTTTTGAAGGGTAGAGGGAGTGATCGCTCGACGATCAAGTTGAGCAGGCACCCGTGATGCAGGGGTGACTCGGAGAGCAGAGCATGCACCCGTGATGCAATTTTGGGGGGGTTGACGCGGAGAGAGAACAGTGGCCGAGGTGGATGCGGAGGGAGCGTGGCCGAGGGTAGAGAGGGTGAGGTGGAGCGAGCAGGGTGGCAAAGGGAAGAGCGGCGAGGCAAGGGGAGAAGGGTGACGGAGGGCAGAGAGGAGGGAAGCGAAAGGAGGGTGGAGGCAGAGCAGAGAGGCCGAGGGCAGAGAGGTGGAGGCGAAGGGACAAGGCGGCCGAGGGCAACAAAGAGGTGGAGGCGGAGGGAGGGTTAGTTTGGTTTGTTATTTGGTTAGAGTGCGTTAATCAGATTAGCTTACATTAAGGGTTTTTAGCTTAGGTTATTGGTTCAATTAAATGAGCAATGAAATTTTTACCACCAAATTCCTAATGGCAAGACATTTGAAACATAAAATTACACACCGAATGCAAAAGGTTTGATGCAAATCCGATGTTTAGATTAGGAGATATGGAATTTAGGACACCCATTGAGTTCGCTAGGAGAAGAAAGGCGAGAGGCAAACGAAATGCAAGCAGCGGCGTTGGTGATTTTGGGGCGGGCGAAAGACATGTAGAAAGAAATGAGAAAACGTTGGAACCCAAAAATTCCATTATCGAGATCCTTTGCATATACATCATTGCGAACTCAGATCTTCGATTGCTGCATCCCCGTTTTTATATTTACTTTGAATGGAACACGAACCATCGCCAGAAGCTGCAATGCTATCATAGATACGATCTTTGATACAAAATGAGCAGGTAAGCAAATCGAAGAAATACCTGCAAAACAATCGATGAAGCATATAAAACAGGTAGATCAGTGGAAATAAACTGGCTGGCGGTGTCGTTGATTGGATACTGTCACGCTTGGTTTAGAGAGACGCCTTAACATTTTGCGACTTGGCAGAATGAGTGGTTAAAGTAAGTTATTTATGTAAACCCACGCTAATTTCTTCTTGAGAGCTAAGCCCCAACGCACCACTGAGTCTACAGCCCTTGTCTTTCCGATCGGCAGCGCTGCCTCAGTCTCGGCGAAGGCCTCGGTGGCACCGTTTCACCAGCTCCAAAGATTGTCGCAGGCCTTGAGCCAGCGTCATCCCTTCCCGCCCCGAACCACGATCATCTCCTTGTGATATATTTGAGAAGATGTCGTTAACAAAATATGCGTTTTTCGCGTGGAATGAGAGCGCGCCTAGTCTGGAAGCATAACATTGTGGGCGATGCGGAGATTTGCGTGTACGACTGCAAGTCTGACCGACGAGCGAAGGCAAGGCGTCTAGCTTGATGGGTGCGACATTGGGTGGCAGTTCCAACGTCCTAAAATTGATCATCGCGTGCCTAAAGAACTCCCCACCTCTGTGAACGTCTCGTCCCGGAGAATTGCAGTTTCCGATGATGTCCGGATGGACGTCAATATAGTCAGTTGGATCGAGGTTGTTCGCATCGAAGCAGAGGTCATCGAGGAGGAAGAAGAGGCTACTATGAAGCTCCTGCTGCCCATCGTGCATCAGTGCCGAACGTCTCGCGGCCGTGAGCCTTCATAGTAGCCTCGTCTTCCTCCGGATGACCTGATGATACACAGGTGATCCACGAGGAAGAAGAGACCACTATGAAGGCTCACAGCCTCCAGACGTTTGCATCAGGTGATCGTGGAGGAAGAAGAGGCTCATGGCCCCGCGACATGCACTATGGGCTTGCAAAAGATGAGCTTGGGCGATTCTCACGTGTGTGGAGAGGCTACTTGGAGATGATGAGCAATCCAAGGAGGCACCTCACAAACCTCTAAACTATATACTCATTCAGTGTTCACACAACCTCTACCTATATAGTGATTCATTGTTTCCACAAAACCTCTACACTATATACAATGGAACGTTTTCATTTTCACCCCTAAATTTTTTTCCCTTAATTTTATAAAATCTGAAATTTCGTGGCAATTTAGTTCTATTTTACTAGCTAAACAATCTACAACTTCTCCAGAAAAGCCTTCAAAATTTTAAAACCCCAAGTTTTTTTATTTGTTTAAGAAAAAAATTGTTTTTTATGAACACTCGGCTAATTGCTTCTCTTATATATATATATATATATATATATATATATATGCAAATATGTACTTGGGCTTTACTGCTTATAAGTGACAAGAAAGATTTCCTAGACTACTACAAGTTCTTCAAAAAAAACATACACATATATATAGGGTGAACTAATAAACAAGGAGGACACAAACTCTCAAGGAGCACTAGATGTTAACTGCATGAGCAATTTAAGTCACTTTCAATATTAATATGGACGAGCCAAAACTTTAAATTAATGTAATTACCCTCAGACACACCATGGTTTACCCAAAATATCCTTGGATACCTTATCCTCCTTAAGATCCCTAGCATAGGCAAATAATAGACTTAAGAATAAGCCTTGAGAGGTGCTATTAGAAAAATACAAGGTACGTCCAAGGGATATTATATAAACCCATATAAACTTTCCTTTCAAAGGAAAAATTTTATGAATTGAAAAGCCGCTCATGTATGTATATTTTTTTGAAAAATCCCTATTGTCAAACCCACTATGTTCTAGTTATAATTTTAGAAAAGATGCAATATCTCGAACACAAGAGAGTCTGACCATCATGCTCTCATATCCTCCTCTAAGAAAATGAAGGGTGTGATAAGCAAGTTTCACAATTTCTGACCATGTGCCCATCTCGAATATAGAAGACCATCATGATCTCATATACTTCTCTAAGAAAATAGAGGGTGTGATGAGCTACTTCATAATTTGTGACGATGTGCCCGTACGTGAATCCACATGTGACCAAATTACAACCACCTAGGAACCAACCCCAATGACTAAAAAACTCATCATGCTCATAATTGAGGAAAAACTAATATTTTGGTGGCCACCCCAACATGCACATGTTCAGTGCTCTAGGAAGTTATGCCAAAGCCATGTGAGCACCAAACTTGGATATTAGTGAGGAAAATCCTTGAAACCCACAAGGGCTTTTTTCTAGCATTCTAGCTAGCATCAAACTTGAAATTTGATCTATCTACCTCTCTAAAGATCACATGGGAGACGTATTTCCCAAGGCATTGCCTGGGGGGGTTCACCTCAAAAAATGTTAGTATACCATGTGCATTCAAAAGAAGGGGTATTTTAATTCAACTTTTTGAAACAATGTAAAAAAATTACAATAACAAGACGGGTTTTTAAATATAACTTTAGAAAAAAATCACTTAGTTCATCAGTAAGGAGTTTTTATTTGGGGAATTTTTTTAGTTGAGGGGTTTTTTAAATACCCCTTGAATGCATGTGATACATATAATTTCTTAGTAGTGCACCCCCCAAGGGCATTGCCAAGGTCAAATCTTGAAACATTATAGACATGAGATGTCAATTTGAGAGAAAGCATCAACAATGCATACGTTATTGTATAGGTAGGGTGGTGACACACAATTTTTTGACTTCCTATGTGCATGCAAGGTCCTTCATTGCTAGAACTAGAGTCTATAGTGGTGTTTT
Organism: Dipteris shenzhenensis; assembly: GCF_047967505.1. Lineage (NCBI taxonomy): Eukaryota > Viridiplantae > Streptophyta > Polypodiopsida > Gleicheniales > Dipteridaceae > Dipteris > Dipteris shenzhenensis. The sequence goes on along the minus strand of NC_141613.1, from coordinate 47,301,204 downwards.
ATGCCCTATGATCATGCTAGGAAAGAGCATCTGCCTGGGCAAAGAAATTGATAAAGGATATCCTATGGACCCATTCCAATACAGAGCCAACTTTGTACGAATAAGATCCATGAGCAACATAATGATAAAGGTTCTAGAAAATCTAATTTTACATAGATGAAATTAAAACCCCAAACTAACAAGATCATGATATGATTGCAAACGATCTTAACATTAGGAAAATATCAAGGTTCCTTGGCCCCCATTATATGAAGCAACAAGATGCAGATATTCATACCATATGCAATATAAATCACTTGGCATATTCGAGCTTGGTAGTGCAAGCTTGTAACCCGAGCGGGGGAGAGAGGTGTCGTAGTGGATGCATTTATCCACCACGAAGGACTGGTTGAAAGTTATTATTATCATTCCCAACATAAATCCACTTGGCATTATAAGGGCCACATTAATAGGTTTCCTTGTAGTCTAAAGGGTCCATCCATGAACTATATAAAGGGACTTACCATACACATTTTATTGGATAGGATTCATTAAGAGTGCCTTTTGAAGTGTTTTCAAAAGGACGAGATGATGATACAGTTGCCACAAATTTAATACATGGTCAAACAAGCCAAAACACAAAGTCAATCATGGATTATGCTAGAAAACTCTAGACTCTTCTAACACTACAATGTCTTGCGTAGTTTTTTATAATTTTGATGAATCTTGTAATAATAATAAAATTCTAAGTGTAAATATAACGATCAATATGTGCATTAGAACAAAAGCGTCGATATATCTATCAAGTGTCATGCAAACCACATAGAAGAAAAGGGTATAGCGTTCACTAGCAATATGTAAGAAGTTTTATTCCCTTGTGGGATTACAAAAACATTACATACATAAGGGGTACTTACCCCTTTTATTAAATGCAATTGATGTAGGGGAGTCTTAAATAGATAATACCTTGAGGGGAAACTTATACTCAATATAAAAGAGACTAGCTACCGAGGAGCGTTTAGAGACCTTGTCAATCTCCTCTATGTGCATCACTTGCAGAATAAAGATATCTCGTCCTCACTTTTGCATCCCCCTCCACATCCATAAGTGCCTTTGCATTCACAAAGAAGCCATGGGCACTGTGTGTTTGCAACACAAGAACAAAACAATGTCTACAAATGTTCTACACCTGGCTGCCCAAATGAATGTGAGTCATGTGCCAAATTTAGAACTACTATATAACAAAAGATTATCATGCAAAGAGATAAACATGATAAAATCACAAGAAGAGAATTCATGGGGAGGTGCTAATCAAGGGAAGCGTCAAAGAATCTACAATGAGATGGTTTAACTTTTTAATTAGCATGCATGGTTTTTGGTGTGGAGACAAGGACATATAGATTTCATTGAATTCTCTAGCATCCTTTAATGAGGGCATTCACAAATATCTAAGGATGCACATGGAGTCTAATACCAAAATTCCATAAATTTACACTCAGTATAGTCAAAGTGCCTAGAACTTCGCATGAGTTGTTTTTAAAATGATCCAGCTTATGATGCTAATGCATGCCATACCACAATAAAAAACATCTGAAACAAATATTACTGCTATGGCACAAAAGTCTAACATACATAGGATAAATTTTATGTAGCCAAATGCAATCGTAGGTTGATTCAGCTCAATTGCCAGTTTTGTGATTGTCCTGAACTAGCATGGTTGAAAAGACATTAGTTGTTGTCTAGTCCGGTGGCATGGTTAAGCAAAAATTAATAGCAATATATTGTTATTTTACTAAACCAGCCTGGTGGTTGGAACATCATGCAACCGTGGCTTCTTCAGCTCAATCACCAGTTATGTGATTGTCCCATAGTTTGGGGAGAGTTTCGATGACCTCACTGAATGTTTGAAAGAGGGGGATAACTTCGCAATTGTCACAGATTGTGGGGAGAACGAGGAAGATGACCCATACTTTCTGTTGTAGTGCACAAAGCCTAAGTACAAGGTTGACGAAATATTTAAGGATAATTGGGAACAACCTATGAGAAGTGGGATATAGTAGTTGGAGCTTTTTGGTACAAAAAAACATCCAAGAGAGGTCGCAATTATGAACTACTACATAAGAGTCCACAAACATGTGTGTACTCTCATCTAGTAAGAGCTACTAAGTTCCAGATGCAACCTGTACTACAACGAAAGAAGGGCAAGGGTGTCTTCAAATTGGATTTAGACAAGCATGACACATCTTGGGGTGTCTTGGAGTGGTGGACAAGGACGACTGAGATAGTACTAAGAAAATGTATGTAGTCTCATTGCAAGGAAACAATATGTCCACTTGTCCTACAAAATGGAATTTGTATTTGAGACTACTTCTTTTTAGTATATTCCAAACAACCACCGTGCTGGTTTTATTAAATTGTTTTGTAAATCCCATGGTTGTTTTTAGTATATCCCAACAACCACCACGCTGGTTTTCCATAACGAATCCACACATCCTACATTGTAATAATAGAAGCAAACCATTGCACTGGCGATAACTTATCCTACACTAATCTTGCACTACTACCGTGCTATCCCTACACTACTACTGTGCTATCCTAAAATTTGTTGCACAGTGCTATACTAAAACAGTGCCCTTTAGACTGTTTATCGTTTCGTTAACCATCAGATTTCATCCCATGCTTGCTTTTAGTATATCCCAACAACCACCGCGTTGGTTTCCCATAACAAATCCACACACCCTACAAATCGATTCATCTTGTAATAATAGAAGCAAACCATTATGCTGGTGGCTGTTCATATCCTAGTGCTACCAACCACCGCATTGGCGATAACTTATCTTGCACTAATCTTGTAGTACTACCATGCTATCCCTACACTACTGCCATGCTATCCTAAAATTTGTTGCACAGTGCTAGTGCCCTTTAGACTCGTTATCATTAACCGTCAGAACCAATAACCGTCAGATTTCAACCACCAGGCTACTTAAAACATTTAAGTACTAACATGGAAGCACCATGAGAATATCCACAAGTTCAAGAAATGTATGCAAGATTTTTATTATTTCAAAACACAACGACATTTTGCTTTTCCAAGGAAATTTCAGACTCCAACTATCTTATCAGCCTCTCTATGGCAAGCATCTCCCAGCTCTTGAGGCCTGTCTGCTACACAATGGTTGACCTCTTCACACACTTGCATTACACACTGCTTGCTTGACTCTTCCAACTTATAAGCCCATAGTAACTCCTCCTTTCATTGGGGGTCCTCTTCATCCTAGTCTTTGTGCTCTATACATCTTCGCGCCTCTATCATGTCTTTCCAAAAGAAACCTACATCATGAGCTTGACAAGTACCTTAAAGCAGCAAAAAAAACAATAGCCAGGGAAACTAATATTCACCGCCCTTGCTGACTCCAAGTAATACACCCATCGCCGAAGCATGTCCTCCTTGCAGCTATTTTCCTCCTTCTCCAGGTCTATTTCTATGAGGATGCCATCCAACATCGTTTTTAGATAGAACAACAGCATTCCAACGTTATTTGGGTATGCCATATCTTCACTGTAGGTGGATCGGTGTAGAGTTTTGGGGCTAGATTTCGTAATGGGCTCTTAGTTGTGTCTACACTGCATTTATATAGGGAGAGAGTTCATTGAGCTCGACCTTCTCAATCTTCAGTGTCATGTTAGTTTGGTAATCGAAATCCTTGAGTTCATTGAGCCCGACCTTCTCATTCTTCAGTCTCATGTTAGTTGTCTAATCAAAATATTTCATGGTAATCGAAATCTTTGAGTTCATTGAGCCTAGCCTTCTCATTCTTCAGTCTCATGTTAGTTGTCTAATCAAAATTTTTTGTCTCACATGTCAATTAATGTGCTCCAAGAATAGTAATTGAGGAGTTTCATGTTACTAGTCCACTTTATAGTTTTCACTACAATGTAATAGATTTATGTAAACATGTACAACAAAGGTTGAGAATACTTGGTCCCTCATGCTAGTGTAATGCTCAAAGTTGCCAATGTCCTTTGTGTGATCCACAATGCCATGCCATAGATTCTACTTTGCAAATCTGATAAACAAGTGTCCTAACTCACCTGGCATCATCACAACCGAATGAAAGTTATAACCATTAATTTAAGTTATGGAAGCTAGGCTTTAATGCTAGCAAAAGTTGTTATCCTTGTTGTTAAGTATGGTGTAAATTGCACCATCTAGATAGGGCACTAGGGGGAAACCCTAACCCTAAGCCTAAGGGGTACTCATGTATATATTCATGGTCATATTCAATACAACTTTGTGCACCATCTAGATAGGGCATTAGGAGAAAACCCTAACCCTAACCCTAAGGGGTTATCATGTATATATATTCATGTTCATGTTCAATACAACTTAGAGTATGTATAGGTAGCTATATCATGTGCACTCCTCTCTCTCTCTCTCTCTTTCCCCACTTTATCATGGTATTAGACCCTAGATTCTAAATGGTGGAAAAGAGCACCCAATAGAGATAAAGTAGATAAAAATTTCAAAGCAGTTCTTGAGATCCCATTATGCAATGTTCACATTTGTACATTACATGCATTATGTAGGATCATTGAGAAACTTGTTTTCCTATATATTGGATTTGCATGGAAACTTCGCCCTGAGAGCAGAAGAAAAGAGGCACTACAATCATTAGAAGCAATCCTATCAGAAATTGGTCTCCATGGAGGAGATGTACATATTACAAAGGATCTTTAAAAATCTACAAATGGAAAAGATGTTCCTATCAAGCCATTTATTGGTGGAGTAAAGGCTAGAAGATTTATGTCTCATCTAGAGAAAAGAAAAATAAATGGCAGTAAAACAACATACGTATCAAGGATAAAGTATAACTTGTGAAGAAAAGTACACAATGTTGTCAAATATCATCAGGCAAATGGATTGGCAAGAGATGTCAAGGCAGAAGTGTGGAAATGCTTAGATAAACTTTTTGTCTTTTGTGACCAAGCCACCTTTAGCAAAAATGATCAACAAGCATTCGAAGAAGTGGTAAAGAGTTTTGGAAAGGTAATGAAAGAGGCTTGGACAACATGTAACATCACTCATTACATGGTAAGAACAATATTCTATTTTTGTGCATGTTTTTTTTAAAAGCAAACAATCTTAGTTTTATGTATTCTAATGCCCACTTGCCTATGTATCAAAATAGCATATAATTTACAATCACCTTCCTTTCTTTGTAAAAAAATACGGATGCCCTGCAATTTGGTCCACACAAGGAATGGAGAAATCACATTACATGGCACAAAATGCATTCTTTAGACATATACAACATTTTGGAGGAAAACAGAAAGTCAATAGTTTAAAAGAAGTCTTCCATTGGTTCTATTGAGGAATACTACAAAGACTTCAAGCCAAGAAGAAAGTTAACACATCACAAGTTAAGCTAGTTTTTAGGTTGGCTCAAAAGGAAAGAAGGAGGCAAATTTTGGAGAACTCAAATGCAGCACAAAGACAAGCTCAATGGAGACACTCAAAGATATTTGTAAACCACAAATGGGTAGATAGAAGCTAAGTGCTAAACTTTGTTCATATATTGGTGTCATCAAACGTAACAAATTTTTTTTTGCAATGAACAAGACTTGGATCTTTCATTCATAAGAAGTCATTGTATGCAACCATTGAAAACATTCTAAAATGACAGTGTTCTCACAATTCAACCTTACTTCTATCTTGTAAAATATACAATGCCATACCGGCTATCCTTCCAATGGTTTGCCAACTTTGCTTGGAATCTTTCTTGTGACTTTGATTGGAGACCTTTTTTTCTTGAGCTGAGGAGCAACTGAACTCTTCTCATCTTGTGCAAGAGTTGTTGTGGTCACAGTTTTCTCTTCAACTAATTTGTCGGGAAGGGCCACCAAAGAAGGCTCTCAATTCCTAATGAGCTTATGCTTTCCATAAGCTTCCAAGGAGAGGGGATTCTTTACACCATAAGCTAGTGCCCAGGCAATATATGTCAAAAAGTAGCCAGCAGCTCTTGAGCCTTGCTTTCCAGCATAACACCAAAAATAACTAAAGCAGACCGCTTCTCTATCAGTATGATCTTATCTGTTTGCCATGATATAGGATGACCACCCAAAACTTTTGACAAACACTTGAAAAAATAAGTAAGAGCAACTCCATCGTTGCTAAGCAATTTGCTAAAAATCAGTATCTTCATAGCCAAAAGGTCTTTAATATAATGAGAAAGGCTTGATAGTTTACCAAGCCCAAGAATTCTACTTTCAGTTGCCCTCAGGAGAAATGTGTCATCTTCAATGAACAATTGCCATACGCAAAACACACTTAGATTTAAAACAAACCATCAAACTACATATCCAAACTCCAAATGCAAGAAAGGTAGGTTCCTTACCTCAATATTCTCATCTTTCTCTAGTATATCATCGTTAAACAAGGAGATACCCATCTCCTCCTTCCCCTCGGAGCTGTCACTGATATCCAAGCTTGCTGTGAGGTTCATTCGTGCTTGGGTTTCCTGGAAGATTGTCTCATCCACCTCTTCATACATTTTGGCTTGCTCAAACCAGATGGACAATGCTTCCGAAGCATCGAATTTGTCCTCCAACTCTAACAAAGGATCTTCCTCAATCCTTACTTCCTTGTCAACCCTACAAGATTGTGCAATAAGGGCAATTGCATAATCTTCTCTCAAATTAAATAGGCACCGTACGTCATACAATAAGAGATACTCTTTTCCCTCAATATTGAATGAGGGAAGAATGGGCACAGTGAGATCAGAGCTCTCAACCTCAACATCATCCACTATGACAACATCTCTTAGGGTCTCATTTTTTAAGGCCACTAGGTCCAATGCTGCAACTGCAAGCTCCTCCTCTGTCGGGTTGATCTTCTCTTCCATTTCTGGTAGGTCTGACTTTTCCTTTGTTTCTTCTTCCTCATCGCTATCCTTTGGGTCCTCAACTGATCCATCAACATAGTGTACATACATGGCAAATGCAAGTGACTCTTCAAGTATTCTGCAATTGCCTTGCGTACAGTGCATATTCCCTTGTGGTAGTCTTCAAAACTGTCAAACAACTTGTGCATTTGATACCTCATCCTATCATTTGTAGCAATGTCCTTGACATGTACAAAAGTCTTACTGTTGACAACTTTTGATCCTTCAATTGTAAGCTTGATCTCTCCAAGAAAATCCTTGTGTTGTGTCAGAAGAGACTGCAAATCTAGCTCCTTATTGAACATCTCATGGTATTTGTGATAGTATATTTGGCATTCTCACTTCTGTAGAAATTCAAAGAGAGCTGGGGTGACTTATTTTCCTCCTTCTGCTTTCCCTTAGCAACTGAATGTCCACCTTTTTCTGAACCCTTGTCACTGGGCTTTCTTCTCTTGACTGCATCATACAAAATAAAAAATGAGTCCTGCACATATAGCTTAAAAGAAACACAAGCACTCATAAAGAAATTCTTACCAGGAGATTCCTCCTCCTTTATAAGCTCAGAGGTCAATGGTCTTCCTGACAAGTCTTGGTGCAACACCTGCATCACCTAGATGGTTAGCTCCTCCTCTTTGAAAGTTTGCAAAAAAACATGATATGACTGTCTTTATAATTAAATACACTAAAATCAAGTTTTCTAGCAAAAAGTCCTATTGATGCAAAAACATCATGTCCAAACAAAATTCAGGTAAATCTGCAAGATATTTGTCTTGATCATTCAAAAGATGAAGCAAATGCCTAATAGATGAGGCAGTACAATTAGATAGATCAAGAAGGCACTTGGAAAGGTAGATCAAGACTATGGTGTATTTAAGTACCTGTATCCTTTCTCTCCATGGCTTTTGCATAAGTATAGGTAGGTGGGGGTGATGATGGGAGAAAAGCAAGGTCTAAAGTATTGTCCAGATGAAGATGAGGAAGAAGATGAAGATTCAAAACTGTTGAATGGATGGAGAAAAGTGAAGATAAGAGGAGAGGACTATTCAAGTCACACTTGTCAGCCACACATGGAATCAAGTATCTAGTGATTGCATGCACCTATTTTTAGACCAAGCTGCCGGACTTAATCATTCCCTTTGTCATCTCCATCTCTAGTTTCTTCTTCCTCCCTACAGGCCTGTGGCAAACAACTTCAACAGCTCTATTACACTGACCCAATATAGCTCCAGCTCCTTCCCCCAGACCCACTATAGCTCTATCTCAACCCATCAAGCTGACACCCATCAAACTATTATCCACAACCTCACCAGCTCTATCACACTGACCCACTACAACTCAGATATCAAGCTGACAACCATCAAGCTGTCACCCATCAAGCTCTTCTTATCTACATACTAATAAGGTTAGTACCGTTTGTAAACTGGTCTTTCTCAAACATTCTATTGACTCTTGTAGAATAATTTGCTAAAAAATGCGATATTCATGTTTCTTCAGGAAAACTACTCCAAATCGTGTTTTCTATCAAATTCTTACACACCTAGCATATTTTGCTAATAAACACGATATAGGGTGTTTTTATGGAAAAGAGCCTCAAATCGTGTTTTCTAGAAAAAAGTGTTATCCTCTATGGACCACGTATTGGCACCTAAGGAAAGGTGAGTTCTACAAAATCACAGATCAAGAAAACACTACTGCCCACATATATAGCAGATTCCTAAGTGGTATATATGAGTACCTGGATTTTTTTTGTCCATGGCTGGCCCTGGTGACTTGTATGTGGCTCTTGCACAGGTGCAATAAGGGTTGGGGGGATGATGGGAGTAAGGGGGGAGGGGGGGATGATGATGGCAATGATGGAGATAAGGATGTGGTGTAGGGATAGAGGAAAGTGTAGATCAGAATTGCTAGAGGGATGGAGAAAAGTGTAGATAAGAGGAAAGGGCACAATTTTCAATGCATGCCACATCTGTCTTGTTAGCCACACGTGTGAAAAACGGTCTTCTAGGTTCCTGTGCATTTATTACCTCATTATTGTTGGCACATATTTTGAAACAAAACCCCCTCTAAGTAGATTTACCCTTAGTTTCATTCCTATCTCTAGTTTTAGTTGCCTCCAACCTCACCACCTCCAGCTCCCCAACCTCACTACCTCACCAGCTCCAACTCCAACCTCACTACCTCACCACCTCCATCATAGAGTCCCATTGCAGCTCCAACTCCAAACTCACCAGCTCCATCACCCACTGCAGCTCTAGCCACAACCTCCCTAGCTCCATCTCACACCTCCCCAGCTCTAGCTCTAGCTCTACACACAAGCTTAGGTAAGCAATCTATCACCAGTCATTGGTTTTTCCTATTGTTAAGGTGAAATGACCATTCCATAGCTTTCTCTCAAAGACACTCTATGAGTTGTTTTTTTAAGCATATCTCATCTGCATTCTAGAGTTTAGGAGGATGGTAGAGTCCAACTGATTGATTAGAGTAGACCAACAAATTTGCTCAAAAACATGATTTGAGCTTGTTCTTTGTTTTTCTCCTCCATGTCGTGTTTTCTAGAAAAGTTTTTGCATGCTAGGTGTTCCTGATGTATGTCAAAAAAAATTTGCTGAAAAACGCGATTTCAGCCTTTTCTCTATATTTTTGCACCATATCGCATTTTCAAGCAAACTCTTGGGTTGCTGATTTCCTTGTTATGTTTGGGTTTTTTTCCAAGATAAGAACACGAGGTCTAAATCTTTAAAGAAGGGGAAGCCTATGCACATGCTAGCAAGGAACAGGAAGAAAAGAGTGAGCCAAAGCAAATCTATACTGATGGAGATCAGGAAGGCTCAGAAAGCCATAGGATATGCAGTACCCATGGCACCATCCAAAGGCTTGTCAGGGCAATATGCATGAACTGGCATGTGGATTTTAAATGGCAAAGGACTACACTACTTGCTCTCCAAGAGGCTGTTGAAGAGTGGCTTTTAGAGTTTTTCATGGACACCATGATGGTAGCAACACATGCACACAGGGTCACTATCATGAAGAAAGACATCCAAACACTTGTTAAGGTCAGGTATAGATATGACAAGATCCTCAATGCAGAGGATTGGGATGATCTCAAAATGAGAGATATCTTGTTGATACCTCCAGCCAGGAAACCTAAAGATGATGGAGTCAAGATTATAGAGGTATTTCACCAACATGAGACCAGAGGCAAGGTTGCTATGAAGAGTCCCTTAGGGAAAGAGTCAAAGAAATAGTGTCTATCTTGCAATCCCAGACATTAGTGAGGATGGTGCAAATTCAGCAAAAGCTCCTACGACTTAGACCAAGGATCAAAGTAGCTATCCAGATTGTGAATGATGACCTGACCTAGGACTTGACATAAGACTGCATCATGGATTTAGCACAAAAAGAAAAACATGTCACTTGCACAATCATGCTTCCAGCTCTATAGTCAGTATATCTTTCTATGTCAATTGTGTTTGCCTTTGTAGCATTCACTTTTTCATAAGCTAACTGAAGTTATTTTTTGTAGTTTTTTAAAGAGTCAGATCCACTAGAGTCTTTAGCACTCTGTGTATATAGTTGATCCAACTATATCTTTCAAGCTGAAAGATAACAAGACATCAACCAAAAGCATTTCCAAATGGTTTTGTTTTTGTAATTTGGATGTGGTTGATATAATTCTCCTCCCATATTGCTCAGAGGATGTTTCCTGATCTTTTCCACTACTACCCTCTATTGACAAAATCATGATTGTTTAAATTAAATTTATACCCTCTTAGTCTAATCCCCTCATGTTATTTGTTTCTTTTGCAGCAATCATTGGAGTTTGGTACATGTAGATGTACGTCAAAAGCTATGCTATACATTCAACTTTTTAAAGGGTACCCACCAAGATTTAGAATTGTAAGTCAGTCATTGCCTATACTTTTGCTCTAAAACGTGATTTTCAAGTTTTCTCTTGAAAAGTTAGCCATATCACATTCACTTGCAGAAGTATGAATTTTATAATTTGTTTCCCTTCATTCCCATTGCAGTTGTCTCAAAAGACTAATGGATGCACTAGACCTCCGTGATCCAAAGTTAAAGATGTTAGATTCAGCTCACCCAATGCCATTGCAGGTACAGTAATCATTGTCACTTATCTTTATCTCCCTCTTATTTTTGCACTCTTCATAGTCCAATATACATCTTAGCTTTCTATTTTGATAAAACAGACACCACAATAGGAGGATCCTTGCTCCTGTGGATGGAGGACTCTCATAAGTGCAAAATATACGATGGACACATACTTTTCAGAGAAACAACTTGAATTTGTGAGTTTCATTGCATACTATTCGAGAATTTCTAAATTCAATGCATTGATACAAAAAATATTGAAAACATTCTTTGTTTTTATTGCAGATAAAAGAGGATAGTTTTGGCTCTGAATATGTACATAGCTTCAGAGCAAAGACAATTTTGAAGTTGCTAGAGCACTCTTCCCCTTGTCCAGCACCAGACCAACCAGTCCATACAGGAGAGGGCTCAAATGGCACTGAGGATCTTTGAGTTGAACAAGAGGCTCAGATGGCCCAGGCACTAGCAATCTAGAAGATATTCTAGAAGGTGACGGTGTTGATGAGCTGCTTAAGCAATTCTCAAAGGATGTCGAAGGAGAGCTTATAGTTGATCTTTTCCAAAAGCCCAAGCCTATGCACGAGGACGCAAGGACATCAAAGCAGCATGAGGCTGAGCCCAAGCCCATGGACGAGGAGGCAGGGGCACCAAAGCAGTAGGAGGTGTCGATGCACGAGGAGAAAGTACCGATGGAGAATGTGCAGCAGCAAGATCCATAGCAGCACAGGCAGGATCCACAGCAAGATGTACAGCAGCAGGATCCACAACAGTAGCAACCTGAGCAGCATGTGGAAGATTCTCAAAAGGAGTCTCCACTGCAAAAAAGTCAAGGGAGAGATTTTGAGTAATAATAGAAAAACAAGTGATACTTGTAATCATTTTGTATTAATACATCAAATGTCAACTTTTTTTTTTTGTTGCAAGTAATACCTATAGTCAATAGCTTTGTATTATCTGAATTGTTATATTTACAATGTCCTTGCATTGAATTTTGCTTTTTCTCCTTTGAAGTATCTGCACAAATAAATTTTTAGCAATATGTAAATGTATTATGCAAATGTAAAGAGAATCAAATTAGGAGAAACATAGGGTGGAAACCAACTTACTTTCCTGTTGTTCAAAATGAATGAAAATTATTTATGGATATTGTTCTCATTCTCCATAATAATGTCATTGCGTAACTGATAGAGAGTGCATCATTGTCCCAGTGAGATGGATGTTAGAAGGATGCCATTCTCAAGAACATTGATTTCAATTATTGGACCTAATAACCTCTCATCTTGGTCCATTGCCACAAGTTTTGTGCCTATCATCCTGCAGTTGCTCTGAAAGTCAACATTGTCTTACAAACTTCAACTGGATAATCCTAAAAAATTCTAGAAAAACTATAAGTGGCATGAAAACGTTTATTTTAACTATCCTGGTAGCAATATTTGGTTTCACAAAATGTTGTACTTCCAAAAATAGTTTGGCTCTGTAGGATTCTATGATGCTGCCATCAGAGATTTTCCAATTAACTGTATTCCATGCTGGGAGATGTTGCTTTTTTAATAAATCGTGTGAGTGAGCATTGTCCATCAATTGATAAAAGTGATCATAAAAAAATATACCCGATTCAGCCAGCATTGTTGATTTTCTATCTCTGTACTATAGCTCCCCAATAGCACCATGTAAAGCATCAAAGAATCCTAATATGCACTCCATTGGTTGCCACTCTTCATATGATGAAGGATATATATTTGAACTAAAACAAAGAGACTGTCTGTCATGGAAAGAAATAGATATTTCATTTCAAGTATTTCATTACACAAATACACTTACAATTGGGTCTATGGTGTGGAAGATAAGTAGGATGATCTCGTAATACAAGTTCTCGATGCATGTAGACATGTTGTATCTGAACCTCTTTGATGCATCTTGTGCCTTCCATTTTTAATCTAAAATCTTTCCCTCTGCCCTTCCAAGAAGCCAAAAAAGTGTTAGTTGATTGTTGCTTTCTTTGCTCATTGGGTTGCATTAGAACCCAATCTCCTTTTGCCACTGCTATCCTTTTCTAGCTACCGTCCACATTCACAGTATTGGAAACTTCTACACATGAGATTAGTGAGGTAGGTCTTCGTGGCAAAGAGATACTTTGTACATCCACATCTTCGCTAGGTAGAGCGACAAATTGTTTCCTAGTGGCACGATCAAAGTTTTTGGTTGCCATTTGAAATCCTCACTCTAATACCTACGAAGTCAAAGAAACACACACCAAAATAGTAAGACATTAACAAAAATGAACGAAATTAAGGTTAAGCGAATAAAAGGTGAAAGGAGCTTATTGTCTTGAAAGTTGAAGAGCATCACAACAATAGTGATGCAACGAGGAATGCTTGTCGAAGAGAGAATGGAATGGTTCATTGTGGTGAAAGTAGAGGAATGCTTGTTGAAGAGAGAATGGTGCCGGAGAACAAGAGAAAGTGGATGGTTGTTTTGGGTCGCCATGCAGGAAGGTTTCAAAATAGAGCTCTATTTCAATTTTGGGTCCACATCTCTTGATACGACAGGCGAACCGTAAAGAATAAAAAACAAATCTTTTCATTAATGCCACATGCTTGTAACAACATAAAGTACTATTTTCTTTTTCATATTTTTGCCTTTTTTTGTGAAATTTCTATGTTACGTTGGCCTTCTCCTCATTGGTTGAGAGACATTTTTCCAAAACCCTAAAAGGCCCCAAAATGAGCTCCCTTTTTTCCTAATGCTGCACACAACTAGCAATAGCAAATCCTCAACCCACGACTCCAATAGCTACTTCATGAATGCCTAGCAACGATTGCTCACAATAGCAGCAAAAATGCCTCTATGAACAACGCAAGGACCAAATGGCTCACGACCACCCATGACATCTATGACATTTGAGAAGCACCCACAGTGACACGGAGGTGCTCCTCAACTTCATCATTGTTGCCCATTGATCTTTGCATATTTTCTCCTTTTCCAAGGTTCTCACACCTTAGGAAATAACACGTGGCATCACTTAAGCCAGCCTAAAGAGATAGGGTTTGTTAAGTTACTTCGGGAGTCAGTTAAGTTAAGTTACTTTGGGGTTAGGTTTGGCCAGAGGCAAAATTTGTTCCATGTGGCAACCTTACCCATATGTGCCACATCAACAATGCTTGTGCCACATCATTAGTGGGCCATTGAGTAGGATTGGCATGCTTGCCACATCATCAGGGGAAACTTTAGTAGTACCACGTCAGCTTTACATGTGGCCAGGCCACCTTAGCATGCCCAATTAGCATGATGTCGTAATGCCACATCATCAAGCCACGTGGCATAGTTTCATCTAGGCACACTTGCCACTCCATAGGCACACCTTGCATCTCCATGTGAACACAAAGGCCATGCCAGTAGTGCCTTCTAAGTATGGCATGTGAACACATAGTGTCACATCATCTTTTTTACCACTCTCCTTGGACAAAGTTTGGCACATATTTCAAATGGCCATAACTTTTGATTCAAAGGGAATTTCACAGAGCTGTAAATAGAAAAAATGATCACCAGATTGTGCTCTACACGATGAGGACATCACATTTGCATTTTGACTTATGAATTTCTCAAAATCATCAAATCCTCATCATCAAAACAACATTCTGATCCATTGCAACGTACCCAACACATAAAATGAGTCCAGATAAAATTCATTTGCTGCATCTTACGCTTCGATGTATAGTCTAGCTGTAGACTAGCACATCCTTAGAGGAGATTCAAATCCACCAAGAAGCCAAGTAACCCATTTCCATAGTACCCGATTAGTTCCCAATGGAATCAAGCCCTTCGGATCTATCATCGGTATTCACATTCACACACTTGGCATTTGGTAGTTCAGCATGTCAGTTTGACTCTTGGTAGTGATCTTCCTTGGATTTAGGATTGTTGCATACTTCTTGCATGCACATATGCCACTCATATACAGTCATTTTTATTGACTATTTTTGTAATTGGTTCCTACAGGCATACACATCAGCCTTTTAAAGCCTCTTGCTACTCCCGACACAGAGTTGTCATCTTTCAATATAGACTTGATCATTTGCACGCACGCAATTCTTCCACCATGACTTGGTTTTGACAATTCAACATAAGCCCCCATTGATAGCTTTCACATAGTGTTCTCAAGGGTAGACACTCTCATCGATACACGGATAAGCCTCTTGGACAGAGAACCAGACAATATCTAGCATGGAGTTATCCACATTATATCGTTGATGATACACCAGTCTGACTGTGGACAAGATCCATAGGTGGAAAGAGAACCTACTTCGACCATTCATTGCCACAGGGTATGTTCTAGCTTATGATGCAGACTCCAACGTCATTGGTCTTGAGATATTGGACATAGATGTTCCACACATTAGCATGGATCAACCGATAGTTTTTTATCATGCACATTTCTTGGTAAGCCCTCAGTATGAGGCACATTTGATGGTAAGCCCTCAACACAAGGTAGTCCCATCTACATCAGCACAGTCTACTTCTAGTGATGTATACCCATCACATTCATGCATGGGTATGACTCCACTTATTGTCACACCAAATCCACTTACTGTCACACCAAATGATGCAAATACATAGTACGAGTTCAGTTATGATCATGCAACTATTTAGCAAGGCAAGTCCTCAGTACGAGGCACTCCAATCTTCTGCAGCATGTAGAGATACATGCCACGGTGCATTCATCTCTTCAGGTGATTCCATTTTAACATCCATCACTGATGCTTTCACCTCTGACACGGAGCATACATTGGATGTAGTTTCCATGCACAGTACAGATCAGTAGATCAGTCTATAGGACGTTCTAACATCAGCTCAACCATGCCACATTGTACCACCCTTGGATCCTATAATCACCACCTCTTTTGATCATTAGATCATTTCTAAACATGAAGATATTTATGCATCAGCACAATACTACCCTAGTATAGGGGACATCATTAGGTTTAGCCATAGCTTAACTTGAGGAACCTCATTGTTTCATCATGGACTTATGGATGCCGTATTCATAATGTAGATTAGTGGTTGCATCCAAGACTCCATATTAGTCCCTACATTAGCATTTGGCACCGCATATGAGTCAGGGACATCTTATGTTTTCTCAGTTGTATTTCAGGCTAAGCTGCTGTGGCTCTGCTTGGGGTGTTTCTAGCAATTCTTGCTCTTCTTCATCAACCTGTTCTGTCAATGACTATGAAGTCGATGCTTCTATCTCCTATGTAGGTTAGGTTTTCCATTCTGATTCCTCATCAAAGATTACATCTCTGGAGATAATGACTTTGCGGTTGATGGGATCATACAATTTGTATGCTTTGCTTTCTTCACTATAGCCAACCATGATGCATTTGCATGACTTTGCATCCAATTTTCTATGATGATCATCATGTATGTGGGCATATGCTATGCAACCAAATATGCGGAGATGCCCAATGTGTGGCTTGTGTCCAGTGAATGCTTCATAAGGAGTCATACCCTGTATCAGTTCAATAGGAAGCCGATTAAGCAAATAGTTTGCTGTAGCTATTACTTCTGTCCAATACTGATTTGGAAGATGCTTTTCACTAAGCATTACTCTAGCACTGTTTGCTAAAGTCCCATTCTTCCTTTCAGCTCTTGCATTCTGCTGAGGAGTATCTACACATGTGAATTGTCTTCGAATGTCGTGATTTTTGCAAAAGTTCATGAATGCTGAAGACATGTATTCACCTCCTCTATCTAATCTCATGACTTTGATCTTTCTACCTGTCTAGTTTTCTACTATGGCTTTAAATTCTAAAATCTGGAAAACACTTCAGATTTCTCTTTCAAAAAGTAGACCCAACAATATCTGCTGTAGTCATCGATGAAAGTCAATTAGTAAAGTGAATCATTGATGCTGTAGGTTTGGGCATAACCCCATACATCTGTATGTAATACCTCTATCATGAGAGGTACTTCTAAGAAAGTTGGTTCACTTTTGTTTGCCGAAGCAGCATGCTTCACAAACTTTTCCAAGAAACTGTAGCTTCGGAATCCTAATTGCCATATTCTGATTCCTGAGATCTAACAAGTACTTGAAATTGACATGACCATATCTCTTGTGCCATTTTGCAGATAGTGGCATCTGTTGCGGTTGAGCTGACATGACATGCTTATCTGGTACTGTAGCTAGTATTCTATATAAGTGTCCTTCCTTGACACCTTTTGCTACTAGCTGACATCTTTTAGATTTTTCTTTGATAGTGCATTCATCACCGTCGAAGATGACTTTGTAATTGTGTTCCATCATTTGACCTACTGACAAAAGGTTCTTGCTAAGCTTCAAAACATAGAGCACATCTTTCACTAATCCTTTTGTACCAGTGAAATTGTTCATAGGGATAACACCTGTCCCTTGAACTAGATTCGGTGTATTGTCTGCTGTGTAGATGACATTTTTCTGACCTTCTAATGGTTTCATCTGTGATTCCACTTGGTCAACTTGATAGCTATAATCCTCTTTGGGATTGAAATCAGTGTCTGACTACATTGTATCAGTCTGATGCATTTCCTCGCTTGCAAGAAACATATTACCATGTTCATTTGCAAAATGAATGTGACTAGAATGTCCACCACGATGATTTCCTCTGCCTCGAGAATTCCCTCGATTACTATTGGATTGACTGCCTTGGTCGCACTGCTTCTTGCGGCAATCTCTTTCATAGTGTCCAAACTTGTGACAGCAGTTGCATTGAATGTTTGACACATTGGTAGATGCATTCCCTCGTCCTTGAAATCTTCCTCAGTTGGAATGATTTCCTCTTTGCTGATTCTAATGTTGCTGAGGATGATGCTGATGCTGATGTTGATGCTGACTTTGATTTTGTTGCTGATGATGACCACTTTTCTGGTATGATCTACCTCTGCCTTTGCCTTTTCCTTTGCTTCTGTCTGAAGCTGTGAATGCTTGATCATTAGAATTATCTTTTCGTGCTTGAATGGCCTTCAGAATGTCTTGAACCATTTCTGCGGGGTTCATAGTCTCTCCTACTGCTGCAAGTTGATTGTTGTAGTCTTTTATGTGGAGTACATAAGCATGACCGGTTTCACTACTGTTGCGAAGACTCTGGTTTCTTAGGGTGAGAATCATGGATGTGTTCTTGGACTCGTAGAGAGCACTGCTTGATTAGGTGATAGGCATTCTTGTCTTTCTTATCCCATTCTGCTTAAGCTCGGGCAATGGCAGGATCTGCTACTAGTGCGGAAACTGTTTGTGTAGATGTAGATGCCGTTGTAGATCCTGTTGCTGGTGCTGTGACAACAAATGGAGTAGAGCTACTGGTGGCTGGATTGTCCAATGGTCTAGGTGTAGACCCATCGACATACTCCCATTTGTCCTGAAGTACAAGAATGGTCTCCATTCGGTATTTCCATGTACCATAATTGGAGTTGTCTAACTTAGCAGATGCCTCTAGATTGAGGTTACTAGTCGTAGACATGGTGCAAGAAATGTACTCAAAAGTGTCGTGAGAATCTCTGTATGAATCAAGTGCAAATACACTGTTTATGCCAAGTGAAATCTTTGAACCGTTGGTGAAGATAGAGCTGCAATATATAAAATCTAATTTGTATCACAAGGCTTGTGGCAATGATGCCAAGAATAGCAAAGAGGCTTTACAAAGCTGAAATGATGTGCATGATGCCGTGAGATAGCCGAATTGGCTTTATAATGGTGGCATGTGTGTGTGAAATCAAATGCTATCTGCAAACTGAAACAATCTGCAATGCCTCTGAACTCTGAAGTCTGCTCTATGGCTTTCCATATCTGTTCCTCCACTGTTCCTTCATCGAACCTGTCGAGTTTTTAAACTAGTTTGCTCTCTTGTTATCCAAGATGTAATTGTTCACATATTCTAGAATCTATCAAATCAAGCCATCTTAACATGCTCAACAATGTAACACAGTGAGATCTTTGCCATCTTTGAAGACCCGTGTACCAATAGATTCCCCACACATTACATTGATGAATTTGACAGGTTAGTTGTATGATAGTTAAGGCTAGAGGAGGTAGGCAATGGCAACGAAATGCATTTTTGTGGGTTTAGGATTAACTGCAACCCCCACAAAATATAATCTTTAGTAAATCCCAAACAACCACCACGCTTGTTTCAATAAATTACAATCAATAAATCCCAAACAAGGGAAAATATAAATCCCAAATAGTATACTAATTCCAAACAGCCACCGAGCTTGTTTTAGGGACAATGATCGTGCATGAGGGACCGACCAATTCATAGGTTCAGATTATCATTCAGTCGGAATCATACTGTAATAACAATGATTGTGAAAGAGGGGCAATCTAATTCACAGGCAGTGTCCCCTCTATGGCGATCTAGTCTACTCTGATCTAGATCTAAACCAACTGTCGATCGATGAAAGAATAGCAAATAATTCCTTTTCTTTTGTTCTTTTTAAGTGCTGGTCAGATGCATCGATGTAGAGGCAAATGTGCGTGAAGGTAGTGGTTTTGTCGATGAGGCTCAAATCTGAGTGTAACTTGCACCGAAATGTGCGCATGATGTGACAAACGCGTAGAGCACGAAAAACGATCGACTTTCCTTTTTGGAGCACCCTCAAATTCTTCCTGGATCAAGAGATATGACTTGATCTAGGTAGAGGGGCAAAAGGAGTGAAAATGTGCTCAATGATGATGTGTCACTGTGAGTCACATGTAGTGATGATGTGGCACTGTGCCTAGCAAGAGGTATGTTAGTGAAGCCTTGTGCTGAGGTGGCTGAAGTGGTCACATGAAGTGACTGTGAATGTAACTGTGCCTGTAGGGGTCAGTGCTGACTAGACACAGCTGAGGTGGCACTGCTGAGGTGGCACAGATGATGATGTCAGTAAGGTGACATGGTAATGATGATGTGGTAGATGACGTGGACTATTGATGTGGCACACGTGACATGGACTGCTGACATGGCAGGTGATGTGTCTATGCTGACATGTCAGATAAGGTTGATGTGGCACTTGCTGATGTGGCAGTGGATAAGCTGCGCTGGGGCGATCATGTGGTAGATATGGTCTGCCACATGGCAGATAAGGGTTAACACATGTCAACCTTAAGACCACACCGGTGTGTGTGGTAACCCTTGTGATAGGGTTGGTGGCTTGTGCCACATGTCATGCAATAGTTCACCGGAATCTCAATGATTTCGAAGAAGATTCCATCTGGGAAGAACGTTGAGCTTGTTGTGTTTCGGGCGACCGTCGATGGAGAAGAAGATGTCCGCTGAATTGTCATGCAGGGGGCTTGAAGGTGCAGCAATGGAGGTGACTTGGCACTGTGGGGAGCCACTTTGTGAAGTGGGCTAGCATCGCTATTGTCGATGTTGGTCAGCTGATTGAGGTTGCTGGAGGAGCACTGTGGGCTATTGCGTGTCTGAAGGAGGCCCATCTCAATTGTCGTAAAGCTTGTGTGCTTCATTAAGGTTAGGCGTAGGCAGTGTATTTGCACTAGATGTAGATGGCGTTGGCACTGTCCTGAGTTGGAGGCATTGCTGGTCGATGAAGCAATCATTGGAGCTTGGTTGTGTCATTGCAGTTCGTATAGGTGGCCGTTGAGAGGCTCTATGGAGCCTTGTGCATAGAATGGCTCGTTGGAGCCTATGTAGGAGTCGTTACATGCGTGCTGTGGATGGTGGATCTATAGCCGATGGGCACTGGTCTGGCCCCGTGATCGTTGAAGCGTATGGACTCAGAGCAGCCCATTGGCACTCTCGTGGTTGATAGAGTTGTGAGAGTCGCATTGCAATAGATACAGATGTGAAGCTGGCAGCAGTCATTGTAGATAGCTCAAGTTCGTTGTAGGAGGCGAGGCTCTCTAAGTCATAAAGCTTCTTGTTGCTTGGCAGTTGGATGCAAACTTCATTGGAGGTGAGGCTACTACGATAGATCCAGGGACGTTGTGCTCAACTTGGAGAGCTGAGCTATGTGTTGTAGGAGTCGGCTACATTTGTGTAGAAGCTCCCATGCATTGAAGGAAATGGCTAGTCGAGCCTTTAGTTACACAAGGCTTTTGCGTTGCAGCAGTTTGATGAAGTTGTAATAGGTTGATGAAGATGTTGCTTGTGCATCACAGATAGAAGTTGGCTCCTTATCTCTCTCTTTCTCTCTTGAAGTAGAAGAAAATCTCTCTCAAAATCACTCACAAACAATGAATCTCTCAATGAAACAATGAATGAAATGGAAGGAGATTAACGAAAATCTCTCATGGACGGAAATTCCTCTCAGATGGACGGAAATTCTCTATGGAAGTGAACTCTCATAAGAACACTCGAGAACTCTCAATCTCACACTCTCAAGGATTGCAATGCCTCAGCGGAAGGCAAGGGAGCTCTAATACCATGACAAAATATGAAGAGGGGAGAGGAGAAGAGTGGAGATGAGGAGAGAGGGCACAGCTAGAGAGCACACCACAAATGACTAACTGTACACTAGATTTAGTTGAAAAAATAGAATATATACAAACCCATTTAGGGTTAGGGTTAGGGGATCTAACCCTTTCCTTTATAGCACTCTATAAGGTTAGTGCTATGCACATATGATCATGTGATGGTGCTATGCGCACATGATCACATGATGTTGAGCGTGAACTCTCAATAGAAGGGTGCAGAGAGCAGCCACGGTGGAGCAAGTTCTAGCCACCATGGTGGAGCAAGTTTTAGCCACCACGGTGGAGCAATATGCAGTAGCCACAGTGAGGGTTGTTTTTTCAAAACACTGTTGGAAGTCCAAAGAGCAAGCTACAAGACCCTGCAACAAGATCAGGATTGATGTTTGCACGAGCTTGCCATGGATTTCGACATGTGTGAAAAGTAGTCCATCAGCCTGAGAGATTTCCAAACTAGAGTGGAAGTCTTGGAAACGGCCCATGAAGATGTTTTTTAGCAAATTTACACAGCTTCAATAGATGCTGAGGGATTCAGATGAAGGTGTTGCATATAGTGAGCAAAAAGTGGAGGAGATGAAGGAGAACATCTGCAGCCTTAGGATGAGGGAGGAAGGAATCAAGAAGCAGCTTCATCATGTACAGAGCAAGATTGTCGTATTGACAACCACAATAGTAAAATCAGATGCCTATCCTGTTATGCAGCAGGGTCCGAAATGCATGGTTTTCCATACCCCCCTCATAGATGACTACTGTATACGATGGCCTACCACCCTGTGCACGTTTTTTGCTTTGGAGAGTTTGTGCATACAAAATCACTATGTAGAGAATGCCATTTGCCATTGCCCAGGTCATGGACAGATCAAATGTGCCTACTTGCTATATAGCTATCTACGACAAGAAAGTAGATGCTATAGGTCAATTTGCCATTTGGGCAAAAGATCTTAAAGACAAGGAGCTCAAATTGAAGAAGGCCAAGACCGAGCCTGACTGCAAGGAAAATGAGCCTGAAGGGAGGAACCAACCCCCTTCAGGAAAGTAGCAAGAAGTGCCGAGCCTATAACCAGGAAGCTCAAATCAAGGAAAGAGGAAGCAGCATGAAGGGAGGGGCCGGGCCCCTACAGGAAAGAAATAGCCCCATTCTAGAAAGGAGCAAGGAGGGTTGAGCCTACAATCAGGGAGCTAAACAAGGAGTCCTTGAGATGTAATATGAAGTAAAGCAGTCTTTGAGATTGTAATCTATGTAATCTGTGTGTAATCTATTGAATTGTTAATCTTCTCCAGAGTTTACTTGGGTAATGTTTTGTCAGCTATGTGACTAGATAGTGTCCTTTATCAACGCCAGCACAGTGATAATAATGAGACGAAAGATTTTGATTTAACAAGTAATGTGAGACGAAAGATTTCGATTAGATCACTAACGTGAGACTGAAAGATTTTGATTAGAGAACTAATGTAAGATGAAAGATTTCGATTAGACACAAATCAAGAGGAAAAGAACTCACATGAAATTTTGGTGACATGACATATACCTATTCCACCAACCTATGATGATTATGGTGATGTGACAAGTGGTCAAAACAACCAAAAGAAGGACACATTCAATGTAGTCAACTATAAAGTCCCTATAAAGTCCAAACCAAAGACCGTATTTAAAAGCTAAAAAAGGTAAGCAATCCCAAACATGAAGGTTATCAAAAGCATGACATATTTCAAAAAAAGATGTGCATTTGGATACAATCAAAGATCAAGGCCCAAACAGAGACCAAAAGAAACAAGTCACCAAGGTTTATCGCTTCATATAAAGGAAACTGGCCTGTGGCCTCAAGGCCAACAAGATGGCGGTAATAGACAGCTAACCAGGAAAAATATTCTAAAAATATTTCAGATATAAATTGGGAGTTGGACTACTCCTACTCAAGAATGAGGACACAGATTGACCCTAATAAAATATGAAGAGGGGAGAGGAGAAGAGTGGAGATGAGGAGAGAGGGCATAGCTAGAGAGCACACTAAAAATGACTAATTGTACACTAGATTTAGTTAAAAATGTAGAATATATACAAACCCATTTAGGGTTAGGGTTAGGTCATCTAATCCTTTCCTTTATAGCACTCTATATGTGTTAGTGTTATGTACATGTAATCACATGATGTTGAGCATGGTCTCTCAACACCTTCCCTCAAGATCAACATCATAAAGTAGGCCTTCCCTCAAGATGATGACTCTAGGGAATCGAAGAAGGACTGAGCATTACATTCCATCACACCCCTTTAATGGGAATGTCCTTCCTCTACATCAAACTAAGAGCTTATCGGTGTTTCTCAAAAAGCTTGTTACCAAGTGATTTGGTAAAGATATCTGCAACATTCTCTTTGCTCTCACAATGCTGCAATGTGATGTCACCAAGTAACACTTTTTCTCTGATGAAGTGCCCTCTCACATCAATATGCTTTGTCCTGGAGTGATATATTGCATTCTTGGCCAATGCTTGCCGATTGATTATCACAGTATATTGTTGTTGGCTTTGATTTATCAAAGTAATATGTTTCTGACAATAGTCTTTTGAGCCATATAGCCTCACATGCACCTGTAGTGAGTGCTCTATATTCTACTTCAGTCGAAGACAAAGAAACAATTGGCTATTTGTTTGACAACCGTGATATAACACCTTGACCAAGGAAAAATGCATATCCCTGTGTGGATCTCATGGTCTCATGATCTCCGAAATAGTCACTATCATAGTATCCATGCAACCTTGAATGACTTCCTTTGTTTCTATTCCAAACTGTCTTGTACCTCTGATGTATCCCAAGACTCTTTTGGCTACATTCCAGTGAGAATGTTTTGGATTTGCCATAAACTATGCAAGTGATCTTATTGCATAACAAATATCTAGCCGTGTGATAGTTAGATATATAAGAGATCCGATGAGCTACCTGTAGTACCTGTCATTGACTGTAGGCTTTTCTTAATTGTTAGTAAGTTTCAAACTCTATTCCATGGGAGTGGCTGCAATCTTGCAAATCTGCCATATGAAACTTCTTCAGGAGACTGTCAACATATTTCAGCGGACTCATAAAGCTGATGTTTGAATTTTTCCAGAACTCAATACCAAGAGAATAGTGCATAAGTCCAAGATCTTTCATGTCGAACTCTGTAGATAAGTCTTGTTTCAATTTCTTGATGAAGCTGTCCTTGCTTCCAGTCACAATCAGATCATCTACGCACAAAAGTGCAATATTAATGTCTTTCCCTTAAACTTTGGAGTAGAGAGTATGATCTGCATTGGACTTCATGTATCCCAGATCAGCAAAATACTTATCGATTCGGCTGTACCAACTTCTAGGTGCTTGAGATGGCAAACTTGATTCTCCTTTCCTAGTTCAATATAACCTGCTGGTTGTTGCATGTAGACTTCCTCGTCTAGGTAACCATTCAGAAATTCATTCTTGACATCGAGCTGGTACACATTCCATCTGGTGAGTGTCACTAGTGACATCAAGGACCGTATGGAATCCATGTTTGCTACTGGAGCATAAATCTCATCATAATCCTCACCATATTGCTGTGCAAATCCTTTTGCAACTAGTCCAGCTTTGTATCTTTCAATGCTTCCATCTAGATTGTACTTCACTTTGTATACCCATTTGTTTGCTATGGCCTTCTTTCCTGGTGGAAGGTCACATAATTGCCAAGTATTGTTCTTGTACAAAGCATCCATTTCTTCATTCATAGTAGTTTGCCATTCTAGCTTGTCTACTGCATCTTGGAAGTACACTAGCTCATCTGTAGCCATGATGGTAGTCATAAGACCATAGTTCGTGGTTTCAACCTAAATTTCTTTGCCTTTCTAAGCATATGTCAATCTGGGCTGGAGGTCTTCTTTCCCCAATAGACCATCGGAGTTGTTGTGGTTCATCTCGGGGTGCTTGTGGCAATTCTTACTCTTCTTCCTCAATCTTTTATGTAGATGGCTGTGAACTCGGTGAGTCTATCTCGTGTGTATTTAAGGTTTTCCATTCTGATTCCTCATTGAAGATTACATCTTTGGAGATAATGACCTTTCGATTGATGGGATCATACAACTTGTATGCTTTGATTTCTTCACTATATCCAACCATGATGCATTTGCGTGACTTCGCATCCAATTTCCTGCGATGGTCATCATGTATGTGGGCATATGCTATGCAACCAAATATGTGGAGATGCCCAATGCATGGCTTGTGTCCAGTGAATGGTTCATAAGGTGTCATACCCTGAATCGGTTCAGTAGGAAGCCGATTAAGCAAGTAGTTTGCAGTGCCTATTGCTTCTATCCAATACTAATTCAAAAGATGCTTCTCACTAAGTAGCACTGTCTGCTAAAGTACCATTCTTCCTTTCAGCTCTTGCATTATGTTGAGGAGTATCTGCACAAGTGAATTGTCTTCGAATGACGTGACTTCTGTAAAAGTTCATGAATGCTAAAGACATGTATTCACCTCCTCTATCTAATCTCCTGACGTTGATCTTTTTGCCTGCCCGATTTTCTACCATGGATTTGAATTCTTGAAATCTAGAAAAGATTTCAAAATTCTCTTTCAAAAAGTAGACCCAAAAATATATGTTGTAGTCATCAATGAAAGTCTAGAAGTAAAGTGAACCATTGATGCTGCGCGTCTAGACATAACCCCATACATTTGTATGTATCAAATCAAGAATACCTCGTGCTTGAGAGGTGCTTCTACCAAAGTTGGTTTTCTTTTGTTTGTTGAAGCAGCATGCTTCGCAAAATTTTCCAAGAAACTGTAGCTTAGGAATCCCAATTTCCATATTCTTATTCTTGAAATCTATCAAGCTCTTGAAGTTGACATGACCATATCTCTTGTGCCATTTTGCTGATCATAGTGGCATCTATTGCGGTTGAGCTAACATGGCATGCAAATCTGGTATTGTAGCTAGCATTCTACTAGCTAAAATCCTTTGGATTTGTCTCTGATAGTGCATTCATCTCCGTTGAATATGAATCGGTAGTTATGTTCCATCATTTAACCTACTAACAAGAGGTTCTTGCTGAGCTTCAGAACATAGAGTACATCTTTCACCAATCCTTTCGTACCAGTGAAATTGCTCATAGGGATAATGCATGTCCCTTATACTGGACTCGATGTATTATTTGCTGCCATGTAGATGACATTCTTCTGACCTTCTAATGGTTTCATCTCTGTGAACCATTCTTGATTCTTTGTCATATGAGATGATGCACCATTGTCGATGTACCAAGGATCTTGATATCCTTGGTCGACTTGATAGCTAAAGTCCTCTTTTGAATTGCAATCAGTGTCTAGATACTGTATCAGCCTTCTATATTTCCTTGCTTGCAAGGAACATATTTCCATCTTCATTTGCATAATGACTGTGACTAGAATGTCCACCACGATGATTTCCTCTTCCTCAGGAATTCCCTTGATTTCTCTATTGGATTGACCACCTTGGTCGTATTGCTTCTTGCGGTAATCTCTTTCATAGTGTCCAAACTTATGACATTAGTTGCATTGGATGTTTGACACATTGGTGGATGCATTCCCTTGTCCTTGGAATCTCCCTCAGTTGGAATGATTTTGTATTTGCTAATGCTAATGTTGCTGATGTTGATTCTAACTTTGTTGACTACTTCATTGGAATGATCTACCTCTACCTCTGCCTCTACTTTTATGTGAAGCTGTGAATGCTTGATCATTGGAATGACCTTTGCATGCATGAATGGCCTGAGTCCTGAGTTCTTCACCAAGTAAAACTAACTGAAGTTCTTAACCTAGTAAATGGTAATACTCTAGATTAGATTCTTATATCCCTCTCTTAGTCCATTCATGATGACTTGAACCATTTATACAGGATTCATAATCTCTCTTGCTAGCTGCGAGTTGATTTTTGTACTCTTTGATTCTGAGTACTACGCATGACCAGCTTCGTTGCTGTTGCAAAAACTCTAGTTAATTTGGTTTCTCAGTATGAGAATCCTGGAAGTGTTCTTGGACTGTAGAGAGCTGTGAACATATCCCATGCTTCTTTCGATGCCTTGACCTTGCACATTTTTCTTGATTAGAAGATATGCATACTTGTCTTTCTTATCCCATTCTATCTATGCTCGGGCAATGGTAGGATCTGCTATAGGTGCAGAAAATGTTTGTGTAGCTAGAGATCCCGTTGCTGCTGCTATGAGAACAGGTAGAATAGAGCTACTGATGGCTGGATCGTCCAATGGTCTTGTTGTAGATCCATCAACATACTCCCATTTTTCTTGAAGTACAAGAATGGTCTCCATTCGGTATTTCCATGTGCCATAATTGGAGTTGTCTAGCTTAGTAGACTCCTCCAGATTGAGGTTGCTAGTCATAGACATGGTGCAATAAATATACTCAAAGTGTCGTGAAAATCACTATCTAAATCAACTGCAAAACACTGACTATAGCAAGCGAAATCTGGGCTGTCAGTGAAGGTAGAACTGCAATATATAATCCAATCCGAATTACAAGCCTTGTGGCAAATGATGCCGAGAATAGCCAAGATGCTTTACAAGGCAAAAATTATGTGCACAAATGCCATAAGATAGCCGAATAGGCTTTATAATGATGGCATGTGTGTGTGAAATCAATTCATGTGCTACCTGTCCACTAAACAATTGATCCATGCCTCTAAACACTCTAAGTCTGCTCACCAAAATGATGAACGTCAGGTCTCAAGTAATGTGATAATGTGAAACCGTATGTGAGTGTAGGGACTAATTCTGAGTAGGAACTAGTCAGGAATTTTGGGCATGGCTCAGATTGGCAACTTGGAGAAATTCAAATCATCTCCACTATGGCGATCTAGTCTACTCTCATCTAGCTCTAGACCAACTATCAATTGATGAAAGAATAGCAAATAATTTCTTTTTCTTTGCTTCTTTTTATGTGCTAGGTCAGATGCATCGATGTAGAGGTTGATGTGCGTGAAGGAAGTGGATTTGTTGGTGAGGCTCAAAAGTGAGTGATACTTGAGCCAAAATGTGGTGTGATGTGATGAGCATGTAGAGCACAAAAAATCGAGTGATTTTCTTTTTTGGAGCACCCTCAAATTCTTCATGGATCAAGAGATATGACTTGATCTAGGTAGAGGGGTAGAAAAGGATTGCTCTATGATGATGTGGCCACTGTGTTCACATGCAGATGTGTGCCTACCAAGGGGTGTGCCTCTAGGGCAATGTGTGATGAGGTGGCACAGGTGGTCACATACAGTGTGCTTGCATGGGGTAGTGTGCTTGTAGGGGGCAGTGCCACGTGGGAGTTCGTGTGGTGGGTGCTGATTGGACAATGAGATGTCACTAATGATGTGGACCTTTGACTTGGTCAAAGCTAACATCACAGTGATGAGTTAGCTAATGATGTGGCATGGGTGAGATGTGGCAATATAGTCAACTGTGCTAATGTGGCATGGGACTCAAGGTGCTGATGTGGCATGCAAGGTGAGGTTAAATCTACCCAGGGTTAGGTAACAAGGCTGTGATGATGTGGTAGCATGGATAGGGTGCCACGTGGCTCTCTCAGGACCAATCCTTGGTTGAATAGTGACCCTAAGGCTCCAAGGGTTAAGGAATTACCACGTGTTGATAGAATCTTTACAATGCCGATGGAATCTTTGAGATTTTGTCAACGGCCTTCTCTTCCTTCGTTGGTTGGCGATGCCATTTGTATGGAGCCTGGAGAATGGCGCTGCTTGTATGAAGTCATCCCATCGTGTCGTTTTGAGTTGTCGGTCTTAGAAAGGGCTTTTGCTTGAGGAGCTGCCTTTCCCATGGCCTTGCTATTGTGTGGAGGCACCTTGGAGCTGGTCGAGCTTGCTGGGAGTCCACTGGGGAGTGCTCATTTGTGAAGCACTGTGTTGTGAGAGCTGGCTATTGCAAGCCATGTGCTCAATCACTCTCTAGGAGAGGTTGTTTGGGCAAGTGCACATAGAAGGAGGCCAAGTTGAGTCCTCCCTATCGTAGGAGGGGAGCCAATCCTTTGCATTGCATTGTTAGTGCTTGCTT
Organism: Dipteris shenzhenensis; assembly: GCF_047967505.1. Taxonomy (NCBI): domain Eukaryota; kingdom Viridiplantae; phylum Streptophyta; class Polypodiopsida; order Gleicheniales; family Dipteridaceae; genus Dipteris; species Dipteris shenzhenensis. Next base: position 47,271,681 of record NC_141613.1, on the reverse strand, counting down.
GAGGTTGCTGAAGATGCTATTGGGAGGCCGTATTTGGAGGCTTGTGAGCTAAGGAGCACTACTAGAGGTGTTGGTGTCAGTTGAGTCGAGGCGAAGAAGTCTTGTAGGAGCCAGTTGGAATGGCTGGGGCTGTGTAGTTCATTTGTTGGTTGGAGGAGCTGTAAAGAGTCTATTTCTCAGTTCGTGGCTAGGGCAACTGTGCGAGGCTGTGTGATATAGCTATAGAAAGCGCTCACTGTGGACTCATAGATGGAGCAGTGCTAACTATGGAGCTATTGAGCCACTCGTTGAAGGAGCAGTTGAAGTGTGGAGCTAGGAGTTTGGAGCTTGAAGCATTTGCAAGGGTGCTAATCATTTTGTTGGCATGAGGTCGTAGGAGATGTGCATGCATGTAGAAGGAGTTGCCGCTTCCTTGCTTAGGTCGTAGATGGAGCCATTGAATGGAACTGCAATCGAGCTTGCTTAGACTGTAGCTTATGTGTTGTAGATAGCCTAGTAAGTTTGAGGAGCCACACCGCTGAAGTAGCTTTATTGTTGTTTGATCTCTCATGAATTTTTCTCGGTTACAATAGCCTTGAAGAGTCCCTCATAGTTCTCTTGACAAATAAGTACAGAATAGTAAAGAACAATGAATCCTCTGGAATTCTCACAAAACTCAGTGGTCACTAAACTAAACAATGAAACCTTTGGAATGCTCAAGTAAATCTCTCAAGGAAGATTTCCTCTTAGAAATATCACAGAACTCTCCTTATCTTTCTCTCAAAGCTCTCACAAATCTCTCAAGACTCTTTCTCTCGGAATAAGAACACTCACACCTTCAAATTGAAGGAGATTAATGGAAATCTCTCAATCTCATATGGACGGAAATCTCTCACATGAACGGAAATTTTTCAAAGCGGAATGAATGGATATCTTTCATCAATAGAATGAAAGAATGGAAACTCAATCACTCAATCTCTCTATCTCTCACACAAGGATGGCGCCTTAGCGGAAGGCAGAACCATGCTCTGATACCATGACAAAATATGAAGAGGGGAGAGGAGGAGAGTGGAGATGAGGAGAGAGGGCACAGCTAGAGAGCACACCACAAATGAGTAATTGTACACTAGATTTAGTTGAAAATGTAGATTATATACAAACCCATTTAGGGTTAGGGTTAGGGCATCTAACCCTTTCCTTTATAGCACTCTATATGTGTTAGTGATATGCACATGTATTCACATGATTGTAGGCCATTTTCTCTCGGTCGTATTGATGCCCTTTGGCCCTGGTATGTGCCATGTAGCTTTAGTTATTGGCACTTAGGTCACCTAGTACTTTTAGTGTCTTATGACACCTAGTACTAGTAGTACTACTAGGACACTAGGTCCTAGGGTTCTCTTTTATAGTACTTTGTACTTTCATTTTCTACTAGTTGATGTGACGGCTTCCACTTCTTGCTCCACTCTTGTGCATCCTTTTGCTTCTGTGAGCTTATAGTGGTATCAGAGCACTTTCTTCCCATACCTGCTCCCACCGACTTGTAGCTTCCTGCTTCCAGCTCCATCTCCTGCACTTCAGCTCTATCATCAAGCTCAACTACCGAATGTCCCGCACAACTCTAACATGACCCCACAACTTGATGTCCGTACGATTCCGTACAATTGTACGAATTTTCGTACGGCATGTCAGATGTCCCACAATATATATATATATATGTTTGTATGATTCCGTACAACGCATCAAAATATGTCCGTACAATTGTACGGATCCCTTTATTATTCGCATAGTTGTACAAATTTCCGTACAGTTTTGATTTTCATACATTTTCTACTTCAGCATCTGTATAGTTCCATACCAACTGTACCATTTCGTACTGTCTGGAGTAGACATTATAGCAGATTTGTAATTTTTTGGTGACATTTGGGGCTTTTGCATTTGGGCTACGATTTTGCAAGTAGATTGCGAATTTGCAGACAATTTGGGGCTTTCCTAAATTTGCCCCATTTTTGGCTCAATTTTGCTCTACAAATTGGGTCTTTTGGGTCTATTGCGGGCAAATTGCAAATACTTTCATATTTGCAGTGAATTTGGCAAGAAATTGCAGGCCATTTGATCACATTTGCAAATTACAACTTATTTTGGGGCTTTTTCAGATTTGGAAAGCAAGTCCTATTTTTTGTAGTTGCAAGCCTTGAGGCTATCTTTTGGGTCACTTTGTCAGTGCTTTTTGACTTGTCCTATTTGCAATGGTTGGCAACAATCATGATTTATTTGGCATTCTTCATGACGATGATAAGTTGGATGGCACCAACTATCCGATGTGGTCTTATCTCATGAAACATATTCTTGTTGCAAGGAAATTTTGGAACATTGTTTCTGGGGTTGAGCCAATGCTATAGTGGCCCCTACTGCTGGTCCCTTTGCAGAGGGTATTCCTCCTGATGCTTTATCCTCTAGCACCTCTATTGCTGCTCCTCCAACTCAAGATCAAACAAGATGGGATGCAAGAGATGCAAATGCACATTTATGTATTGCTTTATCATGCAAGAGAATCATTATTCCACACATCCGGTCATGCAAGACAGCAAAGGATGCTTGGGATGAATTGGCTTCTCTTTATCAAATTTACAATGAGGCACGTGTTGCATATTTAAGAAGGCAATTGCAGGAAGTCAACATGAATGAAGGTGACTCTATGGATGGACAAAGGTCAAGGACCTCATGGAACAACTTGCCAATATTGATGGGGTGGTGCCAAATTCTCAGTTTGTCAGTACCACATTGAATGGGCTACCAGATACATATCAAGGGTTTGCTACAACCCTTCGAGTAGTGGCCATGTGTAATCCAGACCACTACTCCTTTGATCAGTTAGTCACTTTGCTTTTGCAGGAAGAGCAAAGTCATGCTAATAGGCAAGATACTATTCCTAATCATGCATTTGCTTCATAGCAGATAAGAAAAGGCAAGGCTTCCAAGCCTATGGGCAAGCCTAAATATGCGCCTAACAGTGGCAATTCCTCCAATGCATCTCAAAATACAGCAGATAAGTCAAAGAAGAAAAAATGCATCTATTGTTGCAAGCTAGGGCATAAAATTTCAAAATGCAGGAAGCGCATTTCTTTGGAGAAAAAGAAAGCAGGATTGATAGTCAATGCCTCACATGCAATTGAATCCCACGAGCCAGCATATGCCTCTGCTCTCCAGGATGATTGGGCATGGGCTGTCCATTGCTCCTTTATCTCTCCAAATTTGATGCATTCTTTCCTGCTAATGATGCTCAGTCTTGGTATTTTGATAGTGGTGCTTCCAAGCACATCACTTCTTGCAGACAGTTGTTTTATTCCTTAGCTAATGCACCTTGAGGGGGGATTGTCACATGTGCTAATAATGCTTCTTATGCTATAAAAGGAATTGGAGATGTGCAGCTCACATCTATTTCAAGCCATCCTATCACTTTGACAAATGTTCTTTTTGTGCCAAGAATTGATTTCAATTTTAGCAATTGCCACTTCCGGTTTCAGAGTGATATTTGATGGATACAGATGCTTAGCAAGAGACATAGAGTTGTCCTACCTTCCCATAGAGGACAACATAGTAGATATGTTTACAAAGGCACTTCCTTGTCCCAAGTTCAAAGTCTTTTGATAGGCTTTACACTTAGTTCCCTTTGTTACATGGCCTGGCATACCTTGTACATTCATAGGTGGCTATATCCTTTTGGATGAACATGTGCCGCCATGACCAAAAAATACCAGGTATTTTGAGACGTTTCCAGAATACTTCAACCCATACCATGGAGGGGGGTTTGTAGGCCATCTTCTCCCGGTCATATTGATGCCTCTGGGCCTTGGTATGTGCCATGTAGCTTTAGTTATTGGCACTTAGGTCACTTAGTACTTTTAGTGTCTTATGACACCTAGTACTAGTGGTACCACTAGGACACTAGGTCCTAGGGTTCTCTTTTATAGTACTTTGTACTTTCATTTTCTACTAATTGATGTGATGGCTTCCACTTCTTGCTCCACTCTTGTGCATCCTTTTGCTTTTGTGAGCCTACAATGATGTTAAGCGTGGTCTCTCAATAGGCCCCAAACCCTTGGCACCCCTTTTGGTATTTCTTTATTATATGGAAGGCCCTGAAGAGGATTACATAGAAGTCCAAAATCCTATTCCATACATAGCATTCCACATTCCATTAGGCATCAATGTCACTTTTCCTTAGCCCTACTGGGCTCTTCCTTCACCATGCAAACAATAAGCATCCAAATATGTCCTCCCAGGAACTTGCATAAAGACCTGAAATTACTTCCAATCCATTTTACATCACACAATGTTAAATGCATGCCTCAGGATCTATGGAGCGCTCTAAGGTGGATGGAACCTATGTGGAAACATGATGAAAAGAGTGCTCATGACATGTACCTCAAGTTAATAAGGTTCCAAGATAGATTAGCTTGGACCCATAAATAGAATCTTGAGTGTATGTGCATTTCTCTATTCAACAATACATGATAGGCCTCTTCTATAGAGAGTGCCCTTAGAATAGTCAACATCTGTGGGATCGTCTAATCCACATCTCTCCTTGTGGATATCCTTGATCCACATCTCCACATCATGTAGCCCACATCCTAGGGTGGCTACTTTAATTCTTTCCTATAACATACCTTAGCCTCTAATTATGTGCTCATGGCACCATATCTCAACACCTTGGTGCCATGATCCATTAGCTACTGCAAGGTGGTCAGATGTGAGTTTGCATTCGATCACCTCCTCTTAGTGCATACCTTGCTACTTAAGGTGGTCACATGTGGGTATTACAAGATCAAATCCTCCCTTGGGCACTTTCAAAGCTACTCTCAGGTGGTCAAGCTTGATTTACAAACATGTGGGCTAAAGGTGAAAAATGATTTTGCTTCTCAATACATGTTGTCGATGCATTCTCTTCTTTGCTTGATGTAGTTTGATTCATGATGCTTTGTTCTTACATGTGCCTTAATGCCATGTTCTGTGCTATAGTCATCTCATGCACTTGTGCTTTTGGCATGCATTGTGCATTCATGCATTGATTTGTCATTTGTTGCAAAGGTCTTACCAAATGATTTCTTTCAATATTGGCAGTGTCTGATTGCTTACAATGATTCTAACTTGACAGGCCTATAGAGCTTAAAAAGATGATCACTTTTCCTTTGTGCAATGTGTGCAAATTCTTTCTAGATTGGTAGTTATGGCTTGTCGACGTTTTATGAAGAAGAGGGGGGGCCTTGATGATGTGGCATATGGATTCACATGCAGCTTACAAATTGTGCTTAGCAAGGGTACTGAGTGTTTAGGTCGCTACATGATGATGTGGTAGTTAACCAATCATGAACCTAAACCTAACCATGGTTTAGTGTGGGTTGAGTTGACCAAACTTGGGTCTATGTGCCAACTGACCAAGGTCAAAACTCACCTAACTATAGATTAACTTAACCACACTCAATCTTATCTGCCACATGTCAGGTAAGGAAACCTTAGGAGACTTTGGATTTTTGAGGTGAGGTATGGCAACATCTCTTCTCCGATTTTGCCGCCCGTCGATGGAGTCATTTATCGGTGGAGGCTAGCACTGCACGTCGGTTTTAGGAGCAGAGGCATGTGTTGTGGGCTTGTAGGAGATGTTGTGTCTGCTAAGGAAGAGATTGGAGCCTATGGAGAGATTGGCAGAAGGTCATTGTGTGCAGCTCTGTTTGCTGTTGTGCAATTCAAGTCAGCCAACTGCATGTAGGCTGGAGTCCCTTGGAGAAGAGGAGCCGGCTGTCCGGTTGTTAGGGTCATTTGCACTATCGGGATGGCTCATTGGCGAGGCTGCTGTGTGAGTTGGTTGTAGATGCTGCATACAGGTTGTTGGAGGTCATTGAGACGGACTCAAGTTTGTTGGATGTGGAGTGATGTCCCATCCGCTCTACTATAACTATGATTCATGCAAGGTAGGGGTGGCCAAAATCGCATGGGTTACTTGGCATTGATCATAGAAGTCCCAAAGTAGATATACTGTCAGCAAGCAGTACCTAAGGTGAACATACAATGTCGCCAAGTGACCTCTAGAAATCTAAGCCTATCTGTACTAAAGCAATGGGTGTACTACCCCTCTCTTTTGCATTAGGAAATGCTCCAGACCTATGCTCTATCAAGCCTAAAGGAGCCACAACCAAAGTTGAATCAAGCTAAAAAGATTCTAGGTAGAGTTATATGTGCCAAAATTTGCTCTGGAATTAAGACCTCATGCAACTCCTCAACCTCTGGCTGCATCTCAAAGGCATATCCTCTAGCACATCCCCCTAGAATGGCTTAAGGAGACTCACATGGAAGGCATTGTGAATCCTCCAATGATCTTGTAGCTTCAACATGTAAGATACATCCCTAATCTTCTCTAAAATTTGAAAAGTCCATAGTATCTATACTTAGCTTGGGAAACAGTTGATCTTTCCCCTCTTATTTTTTAGTCCTACCTTTTGAAAATGTAAAAGAACCCAATGACCTTCTTTAAACATTAGTGCACTGCAGCTATCTTCTTTTGCTTTTTCTGAGTCTTTTGGAGAGCTTGCTTCACCCTATGATACACCACATCCACAATTTCAACATACTTATTAACCTCAAAAATTGTATCCTTAGTATGCAAGATAGGCAATACTTCAGTGAATCTCAAGCATATTAAGCTTATTATTCTTTACATTTAAAAGACTAGCCTATGTTTGCTGAGTTTTGCAAATACTATTGCCAAATGCTTCTTATTCTTTGTCTCATCTTTTGAATACACTATCATATCATTAAAGAAAGTGCCCACAAAAGATTTGTACTCTCAAAAGATTCTATTCATCATCCCGTTAAAGATGGTAGGAGCATTCATTCATAAGCCCAAATGGCATAAACAAGAACTCATACAACCCAAAGTTGGCCTTGAAAGCTATCTTGGACACATCCTCTAAACGAATGTGTATCTAATGATACTCACTCTTAAGATCTATGCAGCTGAATATAGTTGATCCCTCTAATATATCCAAGGTATCATCAATTCTTGGAATGGGGATTTGTTCTTGATGGTTATCTTATCAGTGCAGGGTGTATATGCACATTCCACATGAACCATCCTTTTTTTGTACTAACAGCACTGGTGAACAGTAAGGAGATGAACTAGGATGAATCAACCCCTTCTCCAAAAGATCCCTCACTTGGCTCATGACCTCTTCCTGCTAGGCTACACTCACATTATATGGTGGCATGTTTGGTGGGCTATGACACTATCTCAATCCCATGATCCTTAGGCCTCGGAAGTTCCCCTAGCAAAGTAAAAAAAACTCTCTAAATTGGTTAAGGAAATCATGCTGTGCTTTTTTCAGCTTAAAGACAACAAATTGTGGATCGTTAGACTTAATATCCTATGCAAAAACTAAAGATGTAAATATATGATGTTTCATTACTGAGAGATATAATAGGGATTGACTCTCCCTTAAGTTTGACATCCAATATATGCGTCTTTCATATATGCTCTAGAGTAATTTTTTAGTTATAATTATCCACCAAATCATTGTTAAACAATATATCACAGCCTTCAAGAGGCATAATATAAAACTCCTTGCCATCTACAAAGCTCTGAATGTGCAAACAGAGCTTTTCAATGATAGGGGTGACCAGAGTGCTAAATCCATGTCAACCCAAGCCTACCTCACTTATAAGCCCCATCTCTTTTGCATGGATTCCAAGTTTGCCTTCCAACTTCGGAGAGAGAAATTTTGCACGAGCCCTTGGATCAAAGAAGATCAATGCCATCTGATCTCTCACTTAGCCATGCCCTGCATAGCTCCATAGCATCCCCATCAGGCTGCTTGTTGCTAATAACATCAAGCATCAATCTTGGAGAGGGCTTAGGCTTCTTGCCTTTCTACGCAACCCTATCATCCATTCTACCTTTGAGCTTACATTTTGAGCATTCGCGTGCCATGTGCCCCTCTTCCTTGTAGCGGAAGCATTTATTGGCATCCATCAAAGATTTCATTTCCTCATATGACAACCAACTAGAACCTGGTTTATCATGCTTCCCCCTTTATTGAATGGAGCCTTGGAAGCATTCCTTGGCATCCCTACTTTCTTAAAGCTATCAAACTTACTGCTCTTGTAACCTATGTTCAACAATGCATCAGCTGTAGTTGCATTTTCAATTAGCTGGCTACATCAAACTGCTACACAAAAGTCAAAGCCTTCAGCCTATCTTGAGCCCCATTGAATGTCTCAAATGTCTCTACGGTTCCTCCTTCCTTGTAATCCTTTGCCTTACCTTTGGGTGTCAAATTGTCATAAACAAGTGGCTATAAAAAGGGAGGATGCATAGCTATCGTGCACTTCCACTACCCATTGGAGAATTTGCCAAACCAGCCCTAGTCATTCCAAATGTACCTGTGGGAGCTCCAAATTTACCTAGCATTCCACCTTGTATTCTTGGCTACTTGCCAATATTCCCGTACGTTATATTATGCATTTTGGACTGCATACACCCAGACATATTCCCTTGCATACCTTGCACTCTAGGATGAGAACCCATTGGGAAGTTTCCAAGCATTCCAAGATTATCTATAGCTTGACCAACCATAGCCTGGAACACATAACCACCACCAAAATACCCTCTTGATTTGCATTTTAAAAAATCATTCCCTTGGTCATGCATATCTGTACCAAAACCATGAAAATATTTTGGCAATGGAGCACCCTATGCATTTGGCATTACGGAGGGCTGTCCATTCAATGGCAACAAACCAAGTGACTATTTTTGGACCCCACTTGGCTGTTTGAGCTACATGAGTGTTCCCACCACACGTAACAATTGTGCCTTAAACAAAGCATTGACATCCTTGTTATGTCAACTATAATACCGAGGCCATGATAGGAGGTGGGAAACTAAGAGGGCTCGACAATGCTACCATGGACACAAAGGTTAAGGGCTACAAATAATCTTGCCTAGCATTAAAGAGGCATGCCCAAGCAAGGTTAAAAGGTAAGGTCATGTAAAGGGACACTTGGCAACCTGGAAGTCCACATGGCATGCACGAGGATTACCAAAATTCGAGCGACTGTGTTTGAGCGAGGTGACAGTTCGAGCGAGGAATTTCATAAAATTGACATTCTAGTGTGATGATTTTTGTTCAAAAAGTAGCATGCATTGCTTACTTTTAGAGGAGTTGTCCTACCCATGATATTGTGAGGAATCAATTGTCTTACATACAAATAAGAATTTCTGAAAATGTTTGGCAATGTTTTTGCAAGGGTCAATGAAGAAGGAGAGGTGGAAGAAAGGGGTCAAATATGTGTTTTTCTTATGAAATTTCCATTTTCAAGGAAAAAAATAATGGGAGGAGGAGTCTCCCAGGAGGCTCCTCCTACCAATTCTATTTAGGCCATAACTTGGTTAATCCAACTCCAAATATGGTCATGTTTGTAGTCAAAACGATCGAAATAATATGAATGAATCCATTTATCATGTTAGAATGTTGAAATTCTAGAGCTTTAAAAAATTTGTAATTATCTTTGTTTCATTAGAGCTAAACCTTATCCAACTCTATATTTTCTTAAATTTTTCTCATATAGAGTTCGGGTCCTTGGTTCCCTCCCTCCCTCCCACAAGTATATACATGGTCATGGACATAGGAAGGTGATCCATATTTTGTTAGCATCATGGTCATAAGGTGATCAATAATTTATTAGCTCCTTAGTTTAAACATTTTATTCATGTGATCATTTCGTGTACAAAATGGATCAAATCATATGGGTAATATAAAAATCAATGAGCTACAAATAGTTTTTTGTGAAGGATTTTTCTAGGAGGAGCTTCTATATTATGGGCAAGTAGGACTATTGTTGTTTGTATGTAAGTCCACAAAATAAAGAAACATGTTCAACTTACATACTACCTTACATAATTTTGAGTGACTACCTCGAGGTGTAGACATTGCAGCATTTCCCCTTTTGTATCTATTGAATTATTTCTAACTTGCATGGATTTATTATTTATCGAATAATAGGTTTTCTCTTTGTATGTTGCCAATAATTTTTCATTTGGTATTCATGGAATCATTGCTGACTTGCATGGACTTATGAGTTATCCCCAATAGTAAGTTTTATCTTTGTATGTTGCCACCAAGAATCATACAAAAAATAAGTAAGAACAATCTCTAATAGTGCCATGTAGATTCAACCATTTCTACTAAAAAACTATTGCTACTATAGGTTTAGAAAAAGTTCATCACAAGCATCACTCGAACTCTAGCCCAGGGATGATTTTTTCAAGTTAGTTTTGTTAAGAAGCTAAACTTTTATATTCACATCGAAATTTTGTATAATTCCCTAATAAAAATAAATGTTTGAAACATTCGCCAGTATTTGGAACTTTTATGCAAAAAATTTTAAAGTTTTGCCAGGATTTACATTTATTCCTTCAAGATTCAAAAGAAAATATATATAAAAGCACTACATTCTACCAATATTGTGAAACTAAAGAAATGAGCTTGAAAACTTTTGCCAAGATTTTGTATTAATATATAAGTATAGCTTCGATAAAAACATCCCTGCTCTGGGCTCACTCGAACACAGTTGCTCAATGTTTTGACTTACTTCGCATGCATAGAGATACCATCAAATGATTTAACAAGATACTTTCCTTGCGACATGATATTCATGGAGAATCCTTCAAATAGCAACATCTACCATCTGGGTGACACACTTATATGTGATCAACTCAAAGAAACAAAGTTTGATGGCATACAATCCATCAACAGTCATTGGCCATCAACAACTCAAACAATAAGAAAACATCAGCTTTTCAATGTAAATGTCACCAGCAATCTATAGGTGAGGATGAACATCAAATATAATATTTTGATTCAAAAGAATATTAAGGCCAACGACAACAACAAAGGTTGAAACACGACATATAAAGTGATCAAGCATCAACAACGAAGATCAGGTTTTATCAACAAAATTCTTGCAATCCTACCATTCAAATATTGTCAAGAAAGGAGAAGGCAACAAGAAATTCAATCTCAAGTATCGAGAAAAGGTGTTCAAGATGACAATCTCAACATCAGTTTATATGAATAGTGTGCACACTCTAGAGAGTGCCAAAAATGCACAAGGGGATAAGGGATGGTAACCCTAACCCTAACTGTGAGGGGACACCATTTCTCATCATTTTCAATAGAGATGTACATAATAGGGTTGTACATCATAGGGTTGTGCAATTTTCTCTCTCCTCTCCACTTTCACACCAATGCCATACAACATAGCAAGGCAATGCAAGTGAGGAGACAGTAGTAAGACAGTGCAAACAACACATCCATAATCCCAAAAAAAAGGCACGAACTATAATGTGCAGAAATCACAAACCTTTTGAGGTCTGCATTTAGAGCAATTACAGGCTTGATTTCTATAAACTGCAGCATTAGATTCACCATCTTGTAAAGGAAAATCAACTTCATCCTCCTCTCATCTGTCTTTCCATCATTCTAGCAGAAAATAAGAGGGACACTCGCTATGGTAGATGCACTAGCATCACCAGTAGTCCCACAATCACACTTTCCTCCGTTGAAGACATGAAAACAGTTTGCACATAACAAGAATCGTTGACTATCTTTGGTATCAGTGCAATGGCCGCATGATAATCATCACAAACAATAGATTCCTCATAACACATATGGTTGTTCCCTTGAGTGTATTGATTAGGGCACATGCAATAAGCAACTTCTCGCTGTGCCTCATAACCCATCTTTGTTTGGATGAACAGACATCACCCAAAGTAAATTAGGGCATACATTTCCGCCCTCAGTTTCTCTTAGCTTGCACATAGGTGCTTTGCTTTCCCTAGTAGACCGTCTGAGCTGCTGCTCTTCTCGGAATGTCTCTGGCAATTCTTGCTCTTCTTCATATCTTTGCAGTGGGAATGTCTCAGATCCCCCACCAAAAATGAATGCACAACACTGTTGATGTCAGTCCACCAACTCTGCCCTGGCATCTTCCATGCCTACTCTTTCAATCGCATTGCCTCTACCTTCTTGTATGTGAGCATCTGCATAGATGTTAGACATCAAAACATAAGCTGCAGCATCCTCTTGTTCCAATTGCACTGCATATTCAAAAGCAAGTCTTCCAAGATCCACATTACCCCACTTTCGGCAAGCACCCAACACCGTGTGCCAGACCACAAGATTAGGACAGAACGGCATCATCTGCACCATTGTTAGCGCCTTGTCTAATTGGCCTGCACGGCTAAGCAGATCAACCATGCCAATGTGGTGATCCACACTTGGAGTGATGCCATAGTCTTTGCTCATGGCTTCGAAGTACATGTGGCCCTTATCCACTAGACCCGTGTGACTGCATACAGTAAGGACCATAGAGAATGTGACCCCATCTGACTTTATGCCTTCTCCTCTCATTCTCTCAAGCAGATGGAAAACCATCTCACTTTCTCCTAGCTGGGCATATCCTGCCATGAGTGCAGTCCATGAGACCTCATTTCGAATTGGCAGCTTCTCAAACACTTCCTGTGCTTCTGCCATTGAGCCACATTGGGCATACATATCCACCAAGGTGCTGCCAACAAAAAGATCTCTTTCCAGGCCCTCTTTGGCAATCCCAGCATGTATTTCTCGACCCTTGTCTATTGCTCCTATGCTGCCACAAGCTTTCAAGCTGCAACTAAACGTGGCAGCATCTGGAAAGACACCCTCTAGCTGCATCTGTTCAAGACAGTTCAGTGCTTCCACACAGAGCCCATTCTCGGCATATCCTGGTATTAGTGCAGTCCAAGAGACTACATCTCGAATTAGCAGCTTGTCAAATGCTTCCCGTGCTTCTGCAAGAGAGCCACATTTACAATACATGTCCACCAAAGTATTGCCAACAATGATATCTTTTTCCAGCCCCTTTCTAGCAATCTCAGCATGTATTTCTCGGCCCTTGCCTATGGCCCCTATGCTTCCACAAGCTTTCAAGCTGCAAATACATGTAACAGCATCTGGAGAGAGACCCTCCAGTTGCATCCGTTCAAAACAACCCAGCGCTTCCTCGCTAAGCCCATGCTCAGCATAACCTGTCATTAGTGCATTCCATGAGACCTCGTTTCGAACTGGCAGCGTGTCAAAGGCTACCCGTGCTTCCTCAAGCAAGCCACATTTGGCATACATACCCACCAAGGTTGTGCCAAGAGACAGATGTCTTTCCAGCCCTTTTTTGGCAATCTCAGCATGTATTTTCCGGCCCTTTTCTATGGCTCCTATGATGCCACAAGCTTTCAAGCTGTAAAGAAATGTGACAGCATCTGGAGAGAGGCCCGCCAGTTGCATCTGTCCAAGACAGTTCAGCGCTTCCTCACCACGCCCATGCTCAGCATATCCTGTGATTAGTGCATTCCATGAGACCTCATCTCGAATTAGCAGCTTGGCAAACACTTCCTGTGCTTCTGCAAACAAACCACATTTGGCATACATATCCACCAAGGTGTTGCCAACAAAAATAACTCTTTCCAGCCCCTTTCTGGCAATCTCGGCGTGTATTTCTCGGCCCTCATCTATGGCTCCTATGCTGCCACAAGCTTTCATACTGCAAATAAATGTGACACTAGTAGGAGAGAGACCCTCTAATTGCATCTGTTTGAGACAGTACAAAGTTTTCTCACCAAGCCCATGCTCAGCATATCCTGCCATTAATGCGTTCCACGAGACCTCATTTCGTACTGGCATCTTGTCAAATGCTTCCCATGCTTCTGCAAGCAAGCCACATTTGGCATACATATCCACCAAGGTGCTGCCAATAAAAAGATCTCCTTCGATGCCCTTTCGGACAATCTCAGCATGTGTCTCTCGGCATCTTTCTGCATCTTTCAGCCTAGCACAAGCCTTCAGTATGGCTAGGAAGGTGCAATTATCAGGGTGTACTGAATCTTCTTGCATTTTCTTGTAGAGGTTGAGGGCATGCCGTGTTTCCCCGCATTCAATATAACACATCATAATAGAAGTCCAGGTATACACATTCCGTTCAACCAACTTGTTAAAAACCTGCTGAGCATCACACATGCTTCCAACTTGGACTAACATTGGGACGAGGTAGTTCCCAAGAAAGCTATGATCTTCAAGCCCACATCTGCACATGTAGGTATACAAACGCTTTGTATACTTTAGATTTTTCAATGCTCTGCACCTATGTAAGATGCATGCAAGTTCCTGAACCGAGGGTAGCTGGGGCATCTGCTCCAGAGCCGTGAGTGCCATCTCTAAGGGAGGCGTTTCCCAGTCACTCTTCTCACGCAATTCTTGAGCTTCAGATGCATTCAACTTTAAACCAGTCCTTGCCATACTCCTGCCCCAAGCCACTGTCTTGTGCCTGACCAGTGGATGCATTGGCATTTTTCTCGAGCATGTTTTTAACCCATCCTAAGCTGTGCCAGCAGTCTATCCATAGGAACTCCTTCGTAATCTTACCTTGAAATCTGGAGGTCTTGGGTTTGTCTGTCGTTAAAATTCAAACACAATTTGTCAGACTACCCAATTTGCAACTTTACATATGCAAATGATTCAGTTGAGACCCGTAGCGCACTTACTTTTCGCTCTCGCTTGTCCCAGGACTGGGAAGGATCCGTGAAATACTCCTTCCGCAAGCGGTTGGTCCCTGACGTACCTGCGAAGCATCTGTGATGTATGACCACAAGGAAACCCTATTGCAAGAAAATACTTCCCAATCTCCGTCTTATCGAGATATAGAACTAGATTACAGATGAAAAAGCTTGCAAAAATACATAAACGGCAAGTACCTGAATGCGGCCATGCCACCAACGCTCCACTATCCTCTTGGAAAGACATCGGAGAGTTACACATTGCGATTACGGTTGCCGATTCCGTTGAGGTTGTATCTTCGGGTGATGGGTTTAGACACACGAGTCGCCCATAGTCTGCCGCCGACCGGTGGTACAATTGGGGTTTTCACACGGGTGCCTGCCCATGCGAGAGGAGGAGGTGCCTTGATGTTGGCTGCCACGTGCACACCCGCGATTTGTTTCCTGAAATGGGCACCCATGAGCTTGGGCAGCAAATCCTTTTCTTGGTTAATACTAAAAAGTCCTACACACCATCCCTTGCCCATGCGTGAAATGGGTCGACAAAGGGATTTGAATTATGAAACAAAAAAAACAAGTTCAATAAACTTTTGCCAAGATTTTATATTAATATATAAGCAGAGCTTCGATAAAAACATCCATGTAGTACTTGCTCTATTTGATGCGATTTTGAATGATGTCTCATTACATTGTGACTTTTTTGCTTATCGGATTTGTAAGATTGTAAAGAAGTTGTTGGATTGATTTTTTGTGCTCTTGGTTCGTTGTTGTTAGCTCGTTTGGTTGATTATTCCTAAGTTCTTTGACTTTCACTTTATGTTGTTTTTATTCTTTTGGGCAGAGATTTTGAATCTAAAGAGAAAGA
This sequence comes from Dipteris shenzhenensis, assembly GCF_047967505.1. Taxonomy (NCBI): domain Eukaryota; kingdom Viridiplantae; phylum Streptophyta; class Polypodiopsida; order Gleicheniales; family Dipteridaceae; genus Dipteris; species Dipteris shenzhenensis. The sequence goes on along the minus strand of NC_141613.1, from coordinate 47,256,199 downwards.
CAGAAGTATTGCATTTGATATTAGCAGATTCGACCCGCAAAGTGATTGATTCGTTACTCTTTAGAGCTAAGGTGGGAACATGTTTCGATTCATGATAGTCAGAGATTCGTAATTGGAAAGATGGTATGTATGTTGGTTAGCAGATTTGAAAAATGTATTTGATGATGTTAAATGCTTCTTGGTGGACTTTCAAGAAAATATTTCACATTATTAAATGCTGCTATGCTTAGAATCTATGAGCAATTAGTGGTAATTGCTGTTATGCTTAGAATCTATGATCAATTAGTGGTAATTGTTTATCTTAGAGACTTCTACTTCTTGGCATAATTACAGGCAAGTATTTTGTTATCGTAGATTTACAATTATGTGACTTGGAGTGGAGAAAAATGTCTCTGCTTATTTATCTAAGATCCAACCTAATTGTTCGTCTCAAATAGCTTGATTTGTCGAATTGCTTTGAAGGGTAATAATAGGTTATTACCTTTGGAAAAGAAAAATTCTCAAGTTTGATGTTGCCTTGCCAAATTCAATTCCTATTCCTTTAGACTACTGAAAGTTGTTTGGCTCACATGCTCTCTGTACTTCTTTGACTAGAGAGTGTATGCTTATTCTCAGTGTGTACATTTCTTTTCCTAGAGTTTGCATACAGTTGCGGGCAGTTGTGTCGAGTTTATATGCAGCTGTTAGGAACTTTGATGTTTACTTTGGCATTTAGTGATTGCTTTGATTGCTCTTGGGCTTCATGTGTACATGAATGTTGGTTAGCGCAATTCAAAGGACCTATTTGATGATATTGGATGCGTGTTGGTGGAGTTTCAAAGAACTATTGGACATTATTAAATGCTGATATGCTTGGAATCTGAGTAGTGGTCTATGAACGATTAGTGGGTAATTGTTGACCTCAAAGACTGGTGCTTCTTAGCACAATTACAAGCAAGAATTTTGTTGTGGTACATTTGAAATGATGTGAATTGCACTCGAGAAAAATATCTCTAATTATCTGTATAAATTTTATCATGATTGTTCATCTCAAATAGTTCAATTTGTGGGTGTGCTTTCAAGATACTAAGGGTAATAATAGGTTATTACCTTTGGGAAAAAGCTTTGCTAGAGTTTGATGTTGTCCTAGTAGTTTCAATCACTTTTCATTTCGATTACTCAAAGTTATTTTGCTTAGATGCACTCTGTCCTTCTGTCACTTGAGAATGTATGCTTATTCTCAATGATTACATTTCTTTTTCTAAAGTTTTCATAGGGCTACAAAGTAGTGTATTGAGTTTATATGCAACTGTCAGAAGCCATTCAGTAATTCCTTGGGTTGCTACTGAGCTTGATGCATAGATATAAGTGTGAGTAATTCTGATGAAACTAGTGCTGCTCATTGCTCTTATTGGGCTCATTAGAACTCTTGTTGTGTTTTTATGAACTCTATAATAACTCTACTAATTCATGAGAAAGTAGGATCTTTCAGCTACTCAACTTTATGACTTTAATTACTGATTTTGAGTTGAGAAGCGTGGGTGCCATTTCAATACTCTTCTCAAGCACATGAAGCTATGCTACTTCTTTCAGCTATGAAAATGATTGGTAGCGCTTAATGCTAGAGAGAATCTATAATCAGTATGGAGATGAGGTTGAGCAATTTGTAAACGTTGGAGATTTGTAGCGATGTATCTTCTTCTGTTAAGTGCTCTTCTATTGACTCTTTTCTGCTAAACTAGTGCTACTCTTTGCTCTTGCTAGGCTTATCTAGAGTTTTTGTTGTGCTTTTATCAACTCTATAATAAATTTGATGATTGTTGGGAGCATAAGAAGATTATCTTATTTTCTTTGTTGCAAAATCTTTGCTAGATCTACAAAATTTTCTTGGCTTAGCCCATGCTATAGGCAATTTGTTGTGAAAGGGGTTAACCAAATCTAATTTTATGCATCTTTGAGTCAAGTAGTTGCACAATTAACATTGAGCTACTTAAGCAAATCTAATTTTATGCATCTTTGAGCCAATCAATTGCACACCTAACATTTACTATCCTTCCAAAATGTTGACATTTGAATAGATTATCGCTTTCAACATAGACTCTATCTTTTGGCGACCGACTATTTCCTATGAGGTGTCTCTGGCAAGGATCTAATCGATCATAGAATCAAGAATGTTAGCAGGGTTTCACTTTGGTGAGGATAAATCTATACATTTGTGAAATTCATTCTTCCAAGAAGATATTAGAGCTCTTCATGGATCGATTCTCAGGCAAAGACTTTTGCTTGTATTGCGATGAATCTCAACCTCAAAAATGATGATTCATCATGCTAGCATTCATCATTGATGCAATAGATCCTAGCAATCATAACGTATAGAGATTTTGGAAAAAATAATAGTATAATCTATGCCAAAGCATTGAAACCAATCAAATAATAGCTATCATAGTTGTGGATGTGGTCCAGAATAATTTGCTGATCTTTCCTATGTTAGGGTTTGTCGATACAACCAAAAACTAGGCACATTGGCTTCTAGAAGAGCAATCCTCATTGAAAATGCTAGTTGAAGGTAATGGGTGAACTATTGAATGGCTACTAATGCCTCAATTCCGAATGCTTTGTCCAATGAAAACACTAACAAATAAGCAAATCCATAAGATCTATAGATCGTGGCAAAAGGGAAAACACATGGAGGTTTTTCTTCCAAGAGTTGACTCACAAGGTCCATCCAAAAGAGCTAGAATGAGAACACACAAGTATTTGATAGCCATCCTTGACACACCTTTGATCCCTTGCTATTGTTGTGGCAGTCTAATGTTCCACTACTTGCAAGCGATTGACAATGATATTGAGAGCCTTCTAGCATTGTTGATGGCCTACATAGGGAAGGCTACATTGAACATAGGAGGAACAATGATCCATTCCAGATTGCATCTTCCCTTGGTTTCCAGGTGAGAAGCTAGAGAATTTGAGCTCACATAGGATCAAAATCTTGATAGGAAAACTACAACTTGTATGATAATACAACCCCACCAACTTGGACACCACTATACAAAACCGGAAAATAATTTCAAGTGGGAAAATTTTCTCTCAACAAGCAATTTTCAATACAACAAGCCAATGCCATAACAATACACAGATCCCAAGGCTAACAATGGCGAGCATTGCATTCGATCCATAAAAATTCACAACCATGGGCTCACATACACAGCTCTCTCTTGAATTGCATCTTCAAAGCATCTATTTCTCCTAAGCAAGCTAGAGTATAGACACATAAAAATTGACACAAGCATGCTTGCAGAAATATCATAACGATTACAAATAAATCCAAGATGGCATTGCTTGCAAGTAGAACACAATAACTCCCAAATCATCATCGAATCCTTGAATACAGTGTCATTAAATGTGCACAAAAAGACATACTAGCACGCAATAACCTAATGTCTACCAATATCTTATGCCTACAAGAAATAGATACTAGAGACCTGGCATGCTCTGCTCTTCCAACTTTTGATAGCTTAACTTGCTTTGGCAATCATGGCCTTTTGTTTCTATACAAAGCTACGCAACATCTTATTAGTAGCACAGTAATATCAAACGCATGTGTTGAGCTGATAGGCATCAGGTTTGAGAACCATCCAATTAGCAAACTCAGATACTCAGCATATACAAAGCACCAAAGATAATGTCAGTGACTTGGTCAAACTTCTCCAACAAGCATTAGCAAAAATAGACAAGGAAGAGCTGCTAGTAATCCTTGGTGACTTCAACATCGACCTTCAAAATCCAACACATGTGATTGGCTTGCTGAGATCTCACCCTCAAGAAATTTTTGTGTGTCCAAATGATTGTCGAACCAATAATGATTTACCAATTGACATTGGAGCACATTTTGATAATGTCGACATATAGCTATACTAGGAACCTAGTAGGAACAATCTATTGCTAATGGTCAGAACATTTGAGCACTTATATTATGATTCCAAAGATAGTGACCGAATGGCATGCTCTTTCTTAATACTACATTGCTCAACTTAGACAAAGAAAAAATGTTTGCAAATTATACATCTACAGCTAATGACACAAGACAAACACAAGCAGCTAGCATCTATGTCTTAGATATCAATGCTCCACTCTCGTGTAACTTCGCAGGAACCAGCTAACTCTACTTGTAAGCCCCCCATATGAGGAGAAGGCATTTGAGTAGCTCGGTTATCCGGTAGGTCTTGGTTTGCACACCAGATGGGGGCCATGTGTGGCCTGATGGCTGGACAGCATTAGATAGAGTTGGCACACCGCCAACTAGGCTACATGCAAGTGCAGGAAGGCATCCCTTGACTGACTGCACTGAGGGTAGACAGAGCATTTCCTGGGGCAGCCCACGGGGCCCGTTTGGAGCCTCAGATGATCCCGGATGGCTCTGAGCTGAATGGAAACCGTAGGTAAGTTGCTCTGTTTTTGCACACCGGTTCTATCGTATGGTCGGTGGCCTCCAATCCCCAGTCGACCGTTTTGGGCAGACTGGGTCAGTCACCCAATTGAGCCTAACTGACTACGACTGGTGGCTATATAAGAGCAAGCCCGTGAAGCCCATTTTATCACTGGCTATAGCAACCTTGATTCCTTAGCATCCAACCTCCGTCTTCTATTGTTTCCAGCATGCCATCGAAGCTTCTTTCACAGGAGCGCACAGTTGGGAGGCAGTGCCATCTATTGTAACAGTTCTACAGTAAAATGTCCAGCAAAAGGAAAAGGTACGATTGCTCTCAAGTCAGATGGAGTTGTAAAACAGTTGTCCGATGTTCTTTATGTGCCAGATATCAAGAGGAACTTGTTGTTCGTTTCCACGATCACGAATCGGGACCTCAAAGTTCAATTTGATAAGAATGGTGCACAGATTCTGGATCTTCAAGGGAAGGTCGTTGGTAAAGGTACGCGGCGCAACAACATCTACAAACTCTCAGCTTTCAGTGCTCGAGCCCATGTGAAGAACACTAAGCTGTGGCATGAGAGGTTTGGTCATCTAAACCTTAGTTCTTTGAAGGAGATGCATAAAAGTGGAATGATTGCAGACCTACCAAAAATTTTAGATCTGCCCGATGTATGTGAAGCTTGCATGATGGGCAAGTAGCATCGGCATCCCTTTCCTAAAGAGGCCAACAGGGCAAAGGCTCCTCTAGAGCTCGTTCACACGGACCTCTGCGAAAAGATGGAGACGGAAGCTTTGGGTGGTTCCTACTACTTCATGATGCTGATCGACGACTACAGTAGAAGGATATGGATATACTTCCTGAAGACTAAAGACGAGGCTTTTAGTAGGTTCAAGGAATGGCATGGAATGGTCGAGAAAGAAACGGGGAGGAAGGTGAAGAAGTTGAGATCAGACAGAGGTGGAGAGTTCACATCAACTAAATTCAAAAGTTATTGCAAAAGTCACGGAATCAAGAGATAGAAACCCCCACCACATACATCACAGCAAAATGGAGTAGCAGAACGCAAGATGCGCGTCATCTGCAAAATGGGCTGGAGTATGATGAAAGGGAAAGATTTGCCAAAGATTTTCTGGGCTGAAGCATGTAACACTGCAGTTTACATCCTGAATCGTAGCTACACGAAGGCTGTGAACGGGATGACTCCACTGCAAGCCTTTTCTTGTAAGAAACCTTCAGCTGCACATTTCAGAGTTTTTGGATGTGACTGTTTTGTGCATGTCCCTGATGCTAATAGGACCAAATGGGAAATGAAGAGCCGGAAGTGTATTTTCTTGGGCTATACTAAAGAGGCGAAGGGTTACCGTCTCTATAACCCTGTTACCAAGAAGGTAATTGTAAGTCGCGATGTGGTCTTCTTAGAACAGCCGCATCAATTGGAGGAGGATGCTTCCTTCCTAGACAACCAGGACCAAGATATCCATCCAGTACCGCCACCAATAGCAGACCGAACTCCCCCAACGGTGCTTGGGAGGATTCAGGACAAAGAAGATGAAGAAGAGCCTGCAGAACCACAATGGCAATGACCATTCCCGAAGTGGGTAAAGCAGCTTTTGGACGACAGAGAACCTCCAGCCATTGAGGAGGAACCATCCGAACACCGCCGGTCCAAGAGATTAGAGGAGCAAAGAAGGGTGCAGGAACACTTGGTCAACTATGCTTTGATGACAGAAGTGATCCGTGCTGATGAACCCAAGTGTCTTGAAGAGGCAAAGGGCGATGATAGGTAGATGGAGGCTATGCAGTCGGAGTATGGCTCCATAATGAAGAACAACACTTGGGACCTTGTGGATCGACCACCAAAATGCACGATAATCGGAACCAAGTGGGTGAACAAGACCAAGTACAAGTCCGACGGCACGTTGGACAAGTACAAGGCTCGGCTTGTGGCAAAAGGATTTGCACAGGTACATGGTTTTGATTATTAAGATACTTTTGCTCCCACAACTCGACTAACCACAATTCGCAGTGTTTTGGCTTTAGCTACCTAGGGAAGTTGGCCAGTGTTTCAGATGGATGTGAAATCCGCCTTTCTGAATGGAGATCTCAAGGAGGAGGTATACGTGGAACAACCACTAGGTTTTGAGATCCTCGGTTCAGAAGGTAAAGTCTGCAAACTGAAGAAGGCACTTTACAAGCTCAAACAGGCCCCACGAGCATGGTACCAGTGAATTGATGCTTACTTTCTGCAAAATGAGTTCAAGAGGAGCTCATTTGATGCAAATTTGTATATCTTCAGAGAAGGAGGTAGGTGTATGATCGTGGTCCTTTAAGTGGATGACCTTGTCATAACAGGGAACCATGAAGAGAAGATCTCACAGATGAAGCATTTGCTAGGAAGAGAGTTTGAAATGACAGACCTCGGACTGATGCATTTCTGTTTGGGGATTGAAGTTTGGCAGGAGCCGAAACAGATCTTCATTTCACAACTGAAGTATGCTGGAGAGATACTGAAGGCATTTGGCATGGCTGAGTGCAAGATAGCTGGTACCCTTATGGAGGTTGATGCGAAGCTCTCAAACGAGGATTCATCATCACTGGTGGACGAAGCGAAGTACAGAAGGCTTGTGGGCAGCTTGATTTACCTGTGCAACACACGGCCGGACATCAGTTCTGCGACTGGTGTACTAAGCACGTTTTCCAATAAGCCTCGGGAGAACCATTGGAGGGCAGGGATGTGGGTGCTGAAATACATCAAAGGCACACTTGATTATGGCATCACCTATACCAAGGGCAACATCTTGACCGGATTCTGTGACTCGGATTGGGCAGGAGATGTGGACAATAGGAGATCAGTGACAGGGTACTGTTTCTCACTTGGATCTGGAGTTGTGTCATGGGTCAGCAAGAAGCAACCCACAGTTGCTCTTTCTTCTACCAAGGCCGAGTACAAATCTGCATGCTTTGCTTCTTGTGAGGCAGTGTGGTTGAGGAGGATTTTGGGGACATGGGTGCTGTGCAGAACAAGCCTACGCAGTTATCATGTGACAATCACAATTGCATGGCGATTGCAAAGAACCCGGTGTTCCACGCTCGCACAAAACACATTGAGATTCAATATCACTTTGTACGCGAGCTCATCATGGATGGAGAGGTCGACTTGGTGTACTATCCGACTATAGAGAATGCTGCGGACATCTTCAGAAAGGCTCTTGGAAGAGACTTGCTGGAGAGGCATCTTCATCGACTTGGCATTGGGCCAAAAAAGTAAGTTCACTTGCAGGTGGACATTGAGGGGGGTGTTAGATATCAATGCTCCACTCTCTTGTAACTACACAGGAACCAGCTAACTATACTTGTAAGCCCTCCATATGAGGAGAAGGCATTTGAGTAGCTCAGTTATCCGGTAGATCCTAGTTTGGACACCAGATGGGGGCCATGTGTGGCCTGATGGCTAGATGGCTTCAGATAGAGTTGGCACACCGCCAACTAGGCTACATGCAAGTGCAGGAAGGCATCTCTTGACTGATCGCACTGAGGGTAGACAGAGCCTTTCCCGGGGTAGCCCACTCTCAGGTTGCAGGGCCCGTTTGGAGCCTCAGATGATCCCGGATGGCTCTGGGCCGAACGGAGACCATAGGTAAGTTGCTCTGTTTTGCGCACCAGTTCTATCATATGGTCGGTAGACTATTTCGGGACCACAACCCCCAGTCGACCGTTTTGGGCGGATTGGGTCGGTCACCAATTGAGCCTAACCGACTACAACTGGTGGCTATATAAGAGTAAGCCCGTGAAGCCCATTTTATCACTGGCTATAGCAACCCTAATTCCTTAGCATCAAGCCTCCGTCTTCTACTGTTTCCACCATGCCATCGAAGCTTCTTTCACAGGAGTGCACGGTTGGGAGGCAGCGCCATCTATTGTATCAGTTCTACAGTAATCAAATTTTTTATTCTCCATACTATCTTGTTTTCTCTCTTGCATATGAGATCCTGTTATATGTTGAGCACAGACGTATTATTTTCTTACACTATGACTGTTTGCAATGATTTCATTCCATTTTTGAGATCCTCATGTAGATAAAAACAACATTTTCATGCTTGCACTTCAGCTCTACTGGTCGTTGCTCATTCTTGCACCATCTATGCATTGCATAGAGTTTCCTAATCTTGTCTAAGAACCAAAATTCATATCAAAAACCATACTTAGAAATTTGAAATATTACAGGCTATAACTCAGAACTAATATTATAGACTGTGAGCAATAACCCACAATCAATATTATAGATTGTGATCAATAATCCAATAAGATAAAATGCCAAAAGAAATAGAAGTTCTGCATACAAATAGGAGACATTTTTTCCCTTTCTCTTTGTTGCCAAAAAGAAAGATTTTAGCTTTGTTGTTCATAGTCCAAAGTTCTTGCAATAGCTTCTACCTCCCATATCCATGGTAACATAAAAGAATAGAAGCATTACATATAAACAAGAGCCCAGTGTGAGATGCTCAATAGTTTTTTCTCTTACTCTTTCTTGACAAAAAGGCTAGATTTATATTCCTCATTCACAGCAAAAAGTTTTTACAATGCAACTCTACCTAACACACTATTCAAAGTTTTTGGACTTGTGTAAAGTCCAATTTGAGAAATGGACTAAAAAACAGTCCAAAAATTTTGAATATACTAGTAATGTTGTTTTTTGAACTAGATTTGACAACTCCAAAGAAAAGATTTTGTGATTAAGTACTAAGAACATCAATGCATAACCAAATCTCTTACAGAGGTGGTCTACATAAACATCTTCATAACTTCTTATGAGTTGAGCTACTATCACCTAAGAACATCAATAGATGACCAATTCTCTTAGAAAGGTGGTGTGTAAATAAACACCTTTATGTATAAGTGGTGTGCACACACCTTTATGACCATTTCTTTTAGAAAGGTGGTGTACATAAACCCCTTAGAAAGGTAGTGTACATAGATCCTTTTATTTGTAAGTGATGTACATATACACCTCACTTGGTATTAAAAAACACCCTTAACTATAAAAATACATTGACATAAAGTTTAAAATACACCATTAAGTATAAAATGGACCTCATAAACAATCTTTATACACAATAATGAGAGTAAAGAAATAAAAAAAGTAGTTAACTTTTTATTAGATATTCGCTTTACATAGAAGTTCAAAACTTGCGAAGTTCAAAACTTGTGATTACAAAGCCGTCAGCCATCATGTTCCCCAGTACCAATGTCCTCAATGCCAAGCCCTTGACTACCAGGGTCCTGACTAATAGGCTGCTCTAAGACTGGAGTCTCACTAGCAAGGTCCTCAGTAGTTTGCTCTTCAGTTCCAAGCACTTGACTAGCAGGCTACTCTAAAGTCTCATGTCCAAGTTCTTGGTGAGTAGGGTCCTGGCTACTAGGTTCCTGACTAGTAGGTTGTGCTATGGAGTCTGTAAGGTCATGGTTGAAGAACGATCTATGCCTCCTGGTAACTCCTCCTGGTCATGCTTTACCTCATCCATACCTTCTTTGAGTAAGGCTTCCTTGCTTGATCCACTTGCATGTCCTTCACCCAAGATCAAATGTGCCTTTCTCACTTTTAATTTCAAGGGAAGTGCTTCCACCTCTTTAGCCTTACCTTTTCCCATGACATGCTGTACTACTACTTCTTGCTGCCGTGAGCCTTCCCGTATGATGAGTGGAACCTCCTTGACTCTAGTTGACAATTGATCACCCTTATTCTTTGTGTGGATTTCTTCTTGGCATAAGTCATCGAATGCAGAGCTTTCATCCTCATCATCACCTGAGCTAGAATCATCACCCTCAGACTCACTACCCTCGTCTTCGACATTTTCCTCACTACCCTCTTTTTTGACATTTTCCTCTTCAAAGAAGGTAGTGCAACTGTAATATGTGTCAAAGAACTCAATCTGATGGGGGGTATCAATGACATTTACATTTCTACCTTGGCGTAGCAATTTCTCAGCAGCAAAACCCATTCGATACAATGCTACTTCCCACCCATCATTCAGTAAATTCTTTGTCATCTCTAGTATCACATCAGGATCCATCGGCTTTCTGTAATTCACTATTGGTGCATCAAGTTTAACCTTATTGTCCTCAAAGTAATGAAGCTCGAGAGTCCTTAAAGGAATTTCGATTAGATTGCCACCACCCCTGGATAAGAAGCACATCAAGAAAGGCTGCAAGACTTGAATCGTAGTGCCTTCCAAGATAGTCATATGATTGCGTAGGACTATACCATGGTATACTTTTGAAAGTAAATACCCAAATGCAGATGTCAAACTCGCATACAAGGCATCCCTTTGTGATTCTGTCATGAACAAGACCAACGTTGTGTAAGAAAACAATACAATGTCTGTGCTCAACAAATAACAGGATCTCGTACGCAAGAGAGAAAAACAGATAGTATGGAGAATCAAAAATTTGATTACTATAGAAGTGATACAATAGATGGCGTGGCCTCCCAGCCATGCGCTCCTGTGAAAGAAGCTTCGATGGCAAGCTAGAAACAGTTGAAGATGGAGACTGGATGCTAAGGAATCAGGGTTGCTGTAGCCAGTGATGAAATGGGCTCCACGGGCTTGCTCTTATGTAGCCACTAGTCGTAGTCGGTTAAACCCAATTGGGTGACCGACCCAGTTTGCCCAAAGTCCCAAAATAGGCCACTGACCACACGATAGAACCGGTGCGCAAAATAGAGCGACTCACCTACGGTCTCCGTTCAGCCCATAGCCATTCGGGATCATTTGGGACTCCAAACGGGCCTCGCAACTCGAGAGTGGGCTGCCCTGAGAAATGCTTCGACTACCCTCAGTGCGGTTAGTCATGGGATGCCTTCTCGCACTTGCATGTAGCCTAGTTGGCAGTGTGCCAACTCCGTCTAGCCATCAGGCCACACATGGCCTCCATCTGGTGTCCAAACCAGGACCTACTGGATAATCGAGCTAGTCAAATGCCTTCTCCTCATATGGGGGGCTTACAAGTAGAGTTAGCTGGTTCCCGCGTAGTTACATGAGAGTGGAGCATTGATATCTAACACCCCCCCTCAATGTCCACCCGCAAGTGAACTTACTTTTTTGGCCCAATGCCAAGTCGATGAAGATGCCTCTCCAGCAAGTCTCTTCCAAGAGCCTTCGTGAAGATGTCCGCGGCATTCTCTATAGTCAGACAGTACACCAAGTCGACTTCTCCATCCACGATGAGATCGCATAGAAAGTGATATTGAATCTCAATGTGTTTTGTGCGAGTGTGGAACATAGGGTTCTTTGCAATCGCCATGCAACTTTGATTGTCACATGATAACTGCATAGGCTTGTTTTGCACAGCACCCATGTCCCCAAAATCCTCCTCAACCACACTGCCTCACAAGAAGCAAAGCATGCTGATTTGTGCTTAGCCTCGGTAAAAGAAAGAGCAACTGTAGGTTGCTTCTTGCTGACCCATGACAACTCTAGATCCAAGTGAGAAACAGTAACCTGTCACTGATCTCCTACTGTCCACGTATCCTGCTCAATCCGAGTCACAGAATCTGGTCAAGATGTTGCCCTTGGTATAGGTGATGCCATAATCAAGTGTGCCTTTGATGTATTTCAGCACCTGCATCCCTGCCCTCCAATGGTTCTCCCAGGGCTTATTGGAAAACCTGCTTAGTACACCAGTCGCAAAGCTAATGTTCGGCTGTGTGTTGCACAAGCAAATCAAACTGCCCACAAGCCTTCTGTACTTCGCTTCATCCACCAGTGGTGATGAATCCTCATTTTAGAGCTTCACGTCAACCTCCATAGGGGTGCCAACTGTCTTACACTCAGCCATGCCAAATGCCTTCAGTATCTCTCCAGCATACTTCAGCTGTGAAATGAAGATCTGTTTTGGCTTTTGCCAAACTTCAATCCCCAAACAGAAATGCATTGTCATTTCAAACTGTCTTCCTAGCAAATGCTTTGTCTGCGAGATCTTCTCTTCATGGTTCCCTATTATGACAAGGTCGTCCACATAAAGGACCACGATCATAAACCTGCCTCCTTCTCTGAAGATATACAAATTTGCATCAGATGGGCTTCTCCTGAACCCGTTTTGTAGAAAGTAGGCATCAATTCGCTGGTCCACGCTCGTGGGGCCTGTTTCAGCCTATAACATGCCTTCTTCAGTTTACAGACTTTACCTTCTGAACCGGGGATCACAAAACGTGGTGGTTGTTCCACGTATACCTCCTCCTTGAGATCTCCATTCAAAAAGGCGGATTTTACATCCATCTGAAACACAAGCCAACTTCCCTGGGTAGCTAGCCAAAACACTGCGAATTGTGGTTAGTCGAGCTGTGGGAGCAAAAGTATCCTGATAATCGAAACCATGTACCCATGCGAATCCTTTTGCCATGAGCCGAGCCTTGTACTTATTCAACGTGCCGTCGGACTTGTACTTGGTCTTGTACACCCACTTGGTGCTGATTACCTTATGTATTGGTGGACGATCCACAAGGTCCCAAGTGTTATTCTTCATTATGGAGCCATACTCTAACTGCATAGCCTCCATCCTCCTATCATCACCCTGTGCCTCTTCAAGACACTTGGGTTCATCAGCACGGATCACCTCAGTCATCAAAGCGTAGTTGACCAAGTGTTCCTGTGCCCTTCTTTGCTCCTCTAATCTCTTGGACCAGTGGTGTTCGGATGGTTCCTCCTCAATGGCTGGAGGTTCTCTGCCATCCAAAAGCTACTTTACCAACTTCGAGAATGGCCGTTGCCATTGTGGTCCTGCAGGCTCTTCTTCTTCTTCTTTGTCTTGAATCCTCCCAAGCACCGTTGGGGGAGTTCAGTCTGCTGTTGGTGGTTGTACTGGATGGATATCCTAGTCTTGGTTTTCTGGGAAGAAAGCATCCTCCTCCAATTGATGCGGCTGTTCTGAGAAGACCACATCGTGACTTACTATTACCTTCTCGATAATAGGGTTATAGAGACGGTAACCCTTCGCCTCTTCACTGTAGCCCAAGAAAATACACTTCCAGCTCTTCGGTTCCCATTTGGTCCTGTTAGCATCAGGGACATGCACAAAACAGTCACATCCAAAAACTCTGAAATGTGCAACTAAAGGTTTCTTACCAGAAAAGGCCTGCAGTGGAGTCATCCCATTCATAGCTTTCGTGTAGCTACGATTCAGAATGTAAACTGCAGTGTTACATGCTTCACAGCCCAGAAAGTCTTTGGCAAATATGTCCCTTTCATCATACTTCTGCCCATTTCACAGATGACGAGCATCTTGCATTCTGCTACTCCATTTTGCTGTGATGTATGTGGCGGCGGTTTCTGCCTCTTGATCCTGTGACTTTTGCAGTAACTTTTGAATTCAGTTGATGTGAACTCTCCAACTCTGTTTGATCTCAACTTCTTTACCTTCTTCCCTGTTTCTTTCTCGACCATTACATGCCATTCCTTGAACTTACTAAAAGCCTCATCTCTAGTCTTCAGGAAGTATATCCATATCCTTCTACTGTAGCTGCCGTCGATCAGCATCATGAAGTAGTAGGAACCACCCAAAGCTTCCGTCTCCATCTTTCCGCAGAGGTCCATGTGAACGAACTCTAGAGAAGCCTTTGCCTTGCTAGCCTCTTTAGGAAAGGGCTGTCGATGCTGCTTGCCCATCATGCAAGCTTCACATACATCGGGCAGATCTAAAATTTCTGGTAGGTCTGCAATCATTCCACTTTTATGCATCTCCTTTAAAGAACTAAGGTTTAGATGACCAAACCTCTCATGCCACAGCTTAGTGTTCTTCACATCGGCTCAAGCACTAAAAGCTGAGAGTGTGGGGGTTAAAGGTCACTGTGCCTTTACCCCGGTTATGTACAATACTCAAACACGTATATAAATGAATGAAAAAGAAGATTAGGTGTTCTGCACCCACCAAAACTTGTGTGGCTCTCTGTTTCTCTCTCTCCCTCTTCCGTTGTTGCTTCCGTTGAGAGCACTCTCAAGTGGTATCAGAGCCCGAGTGATCTAGCTGAGCGTGCGTGAATGCTTGAAGCTCAGCAGCTCTGTGGGAGGAAGGAGAAGCTCTGTGGGAAGCTTTGTGGGTGACTTTACTTGCATCTGAGTGTGTAGAGACCTTGGAGGAACCTTTGGAAAAGTCACTTTGGTTTTGCGAAGTGGTTTTGAGAGCCTGTTAAGTGTTTTCAAAGAAAAAGTCGTTTTTTGAGCTTTTCCCTATTCCGTTCGATGACAGAGACTCCGTATTGACTTGTAGAGGCAACTAATGCTTGCTTTTAGTGTCCATTTCACTTCAGGAGCTTGGAAACACCTTCATCTTGAATCTGGGATCATCTTATTGGATTTTTGACTCACTATGTCAGTTTCTACGTTTTTCTGCACGGGTGTTGGAACTCAAGTTTAGAGCAACCATTTGCAGATCTGTCAGTTCCGGTGGACTCAGGAGTCCTAAAACTTCTATGTGGCTCATCATTCGCACTCCGGTGGAGTTTACAAACAACTCTGTTTCCAAAAACGTTTTTTAGTCCGTGTGTTGGACCCAGTGATTGAGACCACGGTTTCCAAAACCGTCTATGCCATTGTGTTCCGGACACCTAAAAACCCCTACCTGTCAGTTCTTACGTGATTCGGTGGAGGATTTTCAGAGTTATAGATCTCTGTGTCTTCGATTTCGTCTCTTTGTTATGTTTTTCATTCTAAGGTTTTGAAATCTTAGATTTATGCCATGTGGCAGTGGATAAGTGTTGACTCCCATTTCTCACTCATCGGTTGGGATTTTGGAGTTCCGACAGAAGAGAGATATTTGCAGATTTTCTTGCTGAGTCCGATTATGCAATGGTGCCCACGTTTTGAGGCATCTCAGGTTCTATTTTCAATAGCAGTCATTACCATGGGACTATGATTTCTTGAGCATACCTTATGCAGATCACTCTGGTTGCAGTTTGAGCAGTGTGCACTCATTCGTGGTGTGCATTGGGTTGTAGTGGATGATTTATAGGCCATTTGGATGCATTGCGGTCCTTATTGGATGCATTGATAGGCCCAAATTGTCTTGTGGGATGCTATTTTTATGGACGCTTTGCACATGGATGCTATTTTATGCTGAGGGACAGCTTTGACACATTGCAGGTGATGCACTGATAGTGCTATGCTCTCTTGGATAAGATATTATTAATGCATATGCCAGTGGATGGTGTTTATGCTTGAGTCATTTGGCACTTATTGGCATTTTGGATTGCCATTGCAGTTGGCATTTTCTTTTGGGCCAGATTTGCTCATATGGATGCATAGTATATGCACATGAGTCAGATGCTTTGAGACATGAGTTTTGGTGATATTTCACTCTATTGTGGCATACAAATTTGGGTGCACCTGGTATTTGGTGTGATTCTCTCTTGTAGGCACTAGCATTTGGGATTTTGCTTTATTTGCATCATGGCATCCTCTTCCATGTCTGAAAAGGAGCCTACATACTATCTGTGACACTGCAAGGTCTTGCAATCTGCTTTATTTGCATCATGGCATCCTCTTCCATGTCTGAGAAGGAAACTGCCTCTAATATAGTTTACCTCATGAAGAGGTTGTTTGAGCTACAGATGAAGGAAGGGGTCTCCATTGCTTCTCACTTGAATGAATTCAATATTATTTTCAGCCAGCTTCAGGCTCAGAAGATGAATTTTGATGCAGAGATTAAGGCAATATTTCTCTTATGTTCATTGCCATCCTCATGGGATACCTTCCGTACAGCTGTCGGTAACTCTGCACCTAGTGGAGTACTGAAATTTGATGATGTTGTCGGTAGCTTGTTGGCCGAGGAGATTAGACGGAAGTCTATGGATGGCAACAAGTAGGATGCAGCCTTAAATGTGCAAAGGGGCAGATCACAATTCAGGGGGAAGTCCCAAGAAAGAGGGAAGTCTCGTAGCAAATCTAGGGCACGGAACATTGAGTGTTACCACTGTGGCAAAAAGGGCCATATGAAAAAGGATTGCTACAAGTTGAAAAGAGAGCAAAAGGATAAGAAAAAGAATGCAAATTGGGGTGCAAATCAAAAGGAAGAGAGTCCAAGGGAGGACAAAGGAAAAGTGAAGATTGAGGAGATCAATGCAGTCACACATGATAGTGACAATGACGTTCTCTTCATGTCTAGTTTATCTGCAGAGTTGCTTACCACTTCAGATGATGCATATTCCCAGGATTGGATTTTGGATTCTCGTGCTTCATTCCATGTTACTCCCCATAGGGAATGGTTCTCCACTTATGATAGTTGAAAGACAAGTTGTGTGCATCTTGGAAATGACTATGCATGTGACATAGTGGGAGTAGGTGACATAAAGTTTTCTTTTGCAAATGGGTCTGCATTTATTTTGAAACATGTGAGACATGTGCCTAAGTTGACCAAGAGTCTTATTTCAGTGGGTCAGCTAGATGATGCTGGTTTTCACACCACTTTTGGCTTTCAGAGTTGGAAAATTCAGAAGGGCTCTATGCTTTTGGCCAGGGGTGCCAAGTGTGGGACTTTGTATCCCTTACATGTATCAGGGGTATTTGATCATGTTGTTGCAATAATCGAGCAACCAAGCACTTCTTTGTGGCATTGCAGGTTGGGCCACATGAGCGAGAAGTCTAATTTACTTCATCTTTCACTCCATCTGACTTGAGAGCAATCGTACCTTTTCCTTTTGCTAGACATTTTGCATCATTGCCGAATGCTACCAGGATATCATTCCCTACTGGCTATAGAGAGGTATACCAATCCTTCCGATTGGTCATGTGGCATGATGCACCACTGTCAATGATCCAAGGTTTCTGCAGGTACATGAACTGCCTCCGTGCAAATCTCCTCAATTACTATGAACAGCTCTACTGGTACTACCTGCGCGCTGTTGCTGGACTCTTTCTTTACTCCATTCTTCTCATCTGCAATCTTCTTCCAGCATCATTCTGCTTGTGCCCTGCCTTGTTTCAATAGAAGCACTTGATCTTCTTCTTTCCCTTTTTATCATCAGAAGAAGATGGGTTACCAGAGTCCTTACCCTTACCTTTCTTTGATCCAGCGTAGAAAGCTGAATCTTCTCCAGTCCTCATCTTTTGACGCATCTCCTCCTCCAAAAGCATCGTGCTGAAATCCTCAAAGTTGAGGGGCGGATTTTTGTTTTGCGTATTCAGCGTCGTAACAAGACCGTCGTACTTTGGTGGGAGAATCTGTATGCACCTTCATGCTAGATTCTCCCTGATGATGGTGATGCCAATCGCAGTCATCTGATCACGTAGATTCTTCACCCTAGTGATGAACTTCTCTGCCACTTCAGACTCAGACAATTTCTCGTTCGCGAGTTGAGTCTCCAGATTCTGAATCCGCATCTGATTCATGGTCTCGTACTGATTTTTCAAGATCATCCATGCCTCCGCCGCTGTGGCGACATGTTGAATTAACGCCATGACAGAATCACTTACACTGCAGACAATAGAACACAGTGCATTTGCATTTCTTCTTGTCCACACGAGAATCTCATCCGCAGTTGGTACTATCTGTTGTCCTGCATTGGCTGGATCCGCGGTCTCGGAACCGGCCTCACGTCCACCCCAGTAGCAGTGTCCCAAAGCTTGTATGCACTTAGGATGGTCTTCATCTTGAATTTCCAGAGTGGATAGTTAGAGCCATCCAACTTTTCACTTTTGCCGAATGGTGGGATTCGTAGTCTTGTGGGTTGGGCCATCTCTCATAATCTACTCGCAAACAGAAACACACTACCAAATCTTCTTGCTAGAGTCTAGGTTCTGATACCATGTAAGAAAACAATACAACGTCTGTGCTCAACAGATAATAGGATCTCGTACGCAAGAGAGAAAAACAGATAGTATGGAGAATCAAAATTTTGATTACTATAAAACTGATACAATAGATGGCGCTGCCTCCCAGCCGTGCGCTCCTGTGAAAGAAGCTTCGATGGCGAGCTGGAAACAGTTGAAGATAGAGGTTGGATGTTAAGGAATCAGGGTTGCTATAGCCAGTGATGAAATGGGCTTCACGGGCTTGCTCTTATGTAGCCACTAGTCATAGTCGGTTAGACCCCAAATTGGGTGACCGACCCAGTCCGCCCAAAACAGTCGATTGGGGGTCGGCGGTCTCGAAATAGGCTACCGACCACACGATAGAATCGGTGCACAAAATAGAGCAACTCACCTACGGTTTTCGTTCGGCCCACAGTCATTCAGGATCATCTGGGACTCCAAATGGGCCCCGCAACCCGAGAGTGGGCTGCCCCGGGAAATGCTTCATCTACCCTTAGTGCGGTCAGTCATGGGATGCCTTCCCGCACTTGCATGTAGCCTAGTTGGCAATGTGCCAACTCCGTCCAGCCATCAAGCCACACATGGCCCTCATCTGGTGTCCAAACCAGGACCTATCGCATAACCGAGCTACTCAAATGCCTTCTCCTCATATGGGGGGCTTACAAGTAGAGTTAGCTGGTTCCCGCATAGTTACACGAGAGTGGAGCATTGATATCTAACATGTTGATCTTTTCTTATCTGCCATAGAACCTTCTATGATAAACCGCACAAGTTCAACTATCTGTGACACTGCAAGGTCTTGCAATTCATCAATGAAAAATACACATGGCTTCTCCCAAGCATGACCGCTCATTGTTATGAAATGCTCTGTATCAATGCCATTGATGTGTGCAAAATTTGTATCATTCTCTGATAGCAAGATATCATAGGAGAAGCTGAATGGAGAACCATCATCTAAACCACCAATTGCTCTACCTTGGGCAATGGACTGCAAGGCCTTTTTCTTGATGTCCATATATTCTCTCTCAATAATCTTTGGCATTTTAGCTCTTAGATCCTTTGTTGGTGTAGCATCTGCATCCATTGAAGCCAATCACTTTCTAGCCCATGTCTTATCAAGGAGTTGACCTAGGCTAAGTGCTTTCTTCTTATCCACATTAATTGACTTGCCAGCTAACTCATCATCAGATTTCAATAAAAACAATAGTGCCGAGAGAGCAGCCTCACTTTGAATCATTTGGGTGACCGTTTCATCCAAGTTGCTATGCTTGCTCTTCTTTCCAAAGAAGCAGTCACCACTTAGGATCTTCTTGCATACTTCTTCTATTATTGCATCTGGAATAAACCTTAATGCTCTCCACCAAACAATAGACATCGGTTTCATTATTTCTTTCCTCTGAGTTGCAGTGTGCTCTGGTGCCTCAAAGGATATCTTTCCTATTTCATATGCTTGGCAAACATCCACCATGCTCTGAAACATTGAGTCCTCGTGGAAGACAATGCAAGTAACATCCTTGTATCTTGCAATGGCGGTGTTCAGATCCTTTGCCTCAACCTTATTACTTGGTATGCCTTACGTATTGCTTACAACACCTTTCAAGCATCTATAGAATCGAGTCCTCTTTGCCATGTAATCAGATGTAGGTCTCCTGCCCTTCACTGTTTGTGGCTTTCCACAGCCCACCATAACTCCCTTGCCTTTATTAGGATCTCAGAAAGAGAAGAGCTTTTTTTCAACCTAAATGGAGCAGAGGTCAGCCTTTCTAATTCTAGAATGTACTTCGAGTCATTGTTAAATATGCATACATGATAAATGACCCATTGAAACTTTTCCATCCACTTAATCTGTGGCAAGTTTCCTTTTCTTCCCTCATCAAGGTGATCTTGCAAGCTTCACAAAAGTGTTGCCCATCAATGGGCTCAAACCTGCATCTTTCCAAGAATCTATTCTTTGCCAGCATGTATCTCTTCTCGATGTCAGTCCCATATCGTCTTTGGTACAAAGACTCTCCATGAACAAAGTCACTCCTCTAAAGTTCTCCAAAGCATCAAGAAAGTCCACGCGCTTTTGAAATGTGACATCAGGCAATGTAGGATCATCTTCTTGAAGTCTCTTAAATGCCATAGGACGAAGAGTGATATTAGTGGCAACTAGAGTTCTTGTTTTCCTCGTATCTTCATACAATTTGCGTGCAAATGTCTTATCTAGCTTTCTTTGATTTGTGAACAACAAAGCTCGATCAATAAGCATTGTGGTCACGCTGAATTGTGAAAATCCCCAAATGTACCCCTCATCCTCTAGAAGATGTAAGTCTGCCACACTTATAGAAAAGTCTGCGAGACTTGTATTTTCTTCTTGCGGATCCTCCTAATCATCACTATCCAATTTTTTGCCTGGTTTTAAATAACCTACACTTGAATGATCTGCACATGGAGTAGGAGTTATTTTTGCTCTTTTTCTGAGAATAGCTATGGAACTTGAATCTGCTCCACGATCACTCCTTGTTCCTCTAGTTGCACCAGTCGATGGTGTAGGTACAGTTGGAGATACTGTAGTTACTGCTGCAGATATTGTAGTTACTCTTTTTGAGATACTGTAGTTATCGCCACAGATATTAGTGGTACAACTTGAGGGTTACATGTTATAAATGGCATACTCACTGATGCTAAAGGTATAACACCACCACTTGGAAATGCATTCCACATTTTCTTCAATGCTTCCAAGGCACTAAGTAATTCTTGGGATCCCTCAATTGAATCTGGTAAGGGCTTCAAGAAGTGCTTGTGTGTAACTCATAACTTGTAGACCACATCGTCATTCTTCCCTTTGCACATAACTTCTATCAAATTGTTTTCTTTAATGTTGATGGTTGAGACCATGCCACCATTTCTTACTGCCTCTGGAGAATATTTCACACTTGACACATTCTCGGCAGTGATCACCAAAAAATACTTTGATTTGCGCTCCATAAAATACCAAGCATGTTCAAGATATTTAAAAGACACCTTGGAACCAAAACTTGACACCATAGTTTTCTGCAAAGCAATCAAAAACAAAAAATGAGAATAATAATGATTTTCAAACTCAAAATATAAAAAAAATTACTAATTAAATATTTAAATATTAAAAATTAAAAATTAATTAAAATTTTAAAAGTTTAAATATATTTTTATATTTCTAAATACTATTTTTTAATCTAATATTTTTTTACATAAAGAATTTAATTTAAAATATTTTATAAACATAGATAAAAGAATTTAATTCAATTTTTCTAAAATTTTATTTGATTTTTTAAAATTTTTATTTTATTTATCTAAATTTATTTATTTATATATTTATATATTTAAAATTTATTTTATTTTTTTAAAAAAATTAAATTTTAAAAATTTTTATTTATTTATTTATTTTTAATTTTTAAATTAAATTAAATTAAATTTTTTAAATTATTTTATTTTATTTTAATTATTTATTGATATATTTAAATTTTAATTTAATTTTTTAAATTTTATTTATTTTTTTTAATTTTTCATTTATTATTTTCTTTAAATTAAATTAATTAAATTTATTTTTTTAGTTTTTTTTTTTGGAGCCCCGAAGGGCCCCCACTTAAGGAGAGGAGGGGATTAACCCCCCCAACCTGTTGCATGCGCAACAGGTTGGGGGGTTAATCCCCCTGCCCTCCCCTCCCCTCCTCTCCCGTCTGTCCGTCCCTCCCCACCCCTCCCCTCTCCTCCTGCCTCCCTGCCTCTCCCCTCCCCTCCTGTCTCCCGTCCCTACCCCTCCCCTCTCCTCCCTGCCCGTCTCCCTTCCTCGCCCTTCCCATCCTCCTTCCCGCTCTCCCCCCCTCTCGCCTCCCCTCCCCTCCCGCCTCCCGCCCGTCTCCCCTCCCCACCCCTCCCGTCCTCCTTCCCGCCCTCCCGCCCCTCTTATAGGGAGGCGAGAGGGGCGGGGGGAGGGGGAGGGGAGGCGAGAGGGGAGGGGAGGGGAGGGGAGAGGGGAGGGGTGAGAGGGGAGGGGAGGGGAGGCGAGAGGGGAGGGGCGGGGGGAGGGCCGAGGAGGGGAGGCGAGAGGGGAGGGGAGGCATGTAGGCGGGGGGAGGGCCAGGGAGGCGAGGCGAGAGGGGAGGGGAGGCGAGAGGAGGGCGGGGAGGGGGGGATTAACCCCCCCCCCAACAACTTGTTGCATGCCTCCCCTCCTTTCGCCTCCCCTCCTCGCCCCTCCCTTCTCGCCTCCCCTCCCCCCTCCCCTACCCAGAGGTAGTCGATAGAGCGAGCGAGGAAAAGCGAGCGGGCCCAAAAAAGCAAGCGAGCTTTTCCACAATTTCCTTATCGAGGTACTCAACATAGCTTTGTGGAAACCACTATTTGGGAAGATTCTCGAAAATAAAACGTATGTTACTATGTGTAACTATACCAATATTGCGAATTATAGTCTATCTTAACTTCCAATTGGAGCCATACTCACATTATGCAACAATAGTATGTGGGTTTGAAAGAAACCGAATTTCCACTCCAGTTTGTATAACACTTGAGATATCATCACCTCTTAATATAAGACCATTCTTGGTATTTGTAGATCACTTTAGATATCATCGCCTCTTAATACAAGACCATTCTTACTATTTGAGAGATTAATGGATTAAAGGTTTGAAGCTCATAGGAGACGAAGGAAGAGAAAGTCAGTTTCAACATGAGGACAATAAAACTAATTGGAATATTTTGACTTATGTATTATACCTTTTTGAAGACTATGAATTTAAGTCAGTTTCAACATAAGGATGATAAAACTAATTAGAATATTTTGACTTATATATTTTTGAAGACTATGAATTTTAATGAGGAGAGGCATGACACTACTTAGTAAATACACTAGTACTACTACTAGCCTACGACTATTAAGCCTAGTAGCACCAGTGTGATTTTGAGCCTTGTATTAGCCTTTTGATAATTTTCTTTCATCGTTAGTGCAATAGAAATTATTCCTTCTATCAGAAGAATCTTGCCAAATTTATTCAAAGTGAAGATTTTGTAGTCTATAGCCACTATCCTTTGACTCTCAAAATATATTAAATGTGAGCACCCATTTATCTTGTTTGATCAACCTACTGCGATACTAGAACAAAAAAAATATGAATTGATATGGTGATGTTCGGTGTGAAATAACCAAATTAAGGATTTAATAAGAAAGAAAACAATCAGAATCAATAGGCTATTCAATGGCTCAAATCTGCACAAAAATTATCAAGTGCCTCCCAACTCTTATGCATTCCAGCTCCTCATGTTTGACAAGAATGCTAACAATAATGAAATCACATTATCTTTAGTTTCAAAGTAAGCAAAGCACCAAAAATAAATGCAAACATATTGGATGAGGAATAAATAGGTATAGATATAGATAGACCTATATATATGTATTTATAGATATAATGATGATTAAAGTTGGACGGTCGTAATAATATTATGTGTACTATCATTGGGATTAGGAATACTATTGGTAATATTGTATGTAGTAGTAGGAGAACTACCATTAAGGAATGCTAAAATAAAATTACTAATGGTGGTGATAAAACTACCACTAGTAGCTTGGTAATTACCCCTAATATCTACAACAAATATTTGATGGGTATCTAGTATTAGGTCAAAAGGCCCCAATTGTGCTATAATAATGGACCAAAAAAGGGAGTGCTATAGCATCACCTAAGGGTCACTTTTTATCCATGAAAGAAACAAGTCGGTGCAACCTAGGTCATACAAATCTAGGTCATGTGGAGTGGTTCGCGTCTCTTTCCTTGACAAAAAAGTTACACTACCTTTGATAGTAACTACAAAGATTGCTGCCATAGTGCCGTAGAGTAGCCCCTAGGTTGCACCATCATCCTTTTTTGCATTTGAGCCATTAAGTTTGATCCACTAATTTTATGTAGAATTATTCTACTATATGTTCACATGTCCTTAATAGGATCTTGATATAATCCCTTCCATTGTAAGTACTTTTACTTTAAGTTTCACATATTCTTAACAAACCACTAGGCTTCAACACAAATTCATTCTTATGTTTCAAGCCTCAAACTCAAACACCCTTGTAAAAGGGATAATGTAGTAAAGCTACATTCAATCCATCAAATCTTTTGAATAATAGTTCTATTGAAAATTCATGTATCATCAATAGGATTTCATCCATTATATGTTCATTTGTCTTTAATAGTATGTCTAAAAATTCATGTATCTTCAATATTATTTCTCTCATGTATTCCAATATCTTCAAAAGGATACCTTTATTTATGTCCAAACTTGAGCATTGATTTGTATTTATCAAACACAATTTCACTCCACCTATTCTTTAGAATAAAATTTTTCACCAAAAGTGGGCCAAATGTAAGGTCTTTCCACATATTCTTAAGAATGAAAATTTTGGCCTTACGTTGGCAAGTCTATGGAATGAGGGTAAGGCCAAAGTCTCTGGTACGGTGCATTAGGTCTTGATTAATTCTTCTTTAGGCTTGAATATTTAATGCATTAACTTCACAACTATTATTTATGCTTGAACTTGTAATGTATTAATTTCATGACTTAGGATTTTATGAAGTTATATCTAACATGTCCCAAATTTAATGGAAATTAATATCCTACATAACACAACAAAGTATCATCATATCCCTTCCCAAAATCAATGCTACCTAGCAACTCTCCTAGCATTTTCAGTGCCTTGCAGTTGAGTTAGCTGTGATGAAGAATGTTGCCTGCCTTTGGAACCTCTTAGAGTTACTGTTAGCATAATCTAATTTCATGTACCCCAAAACTTGAGACTTGGAGATTCCCATATCACACCAGCGGTAGCTATCTTGTCCATTCTCAATGCTAGTAAGGGCTAGGCCCCATAGACCGGTAAAAGAAGTCTTTTTGGAGGTTCAATTTTTTCCCTCTGTCTTCTACAGGCCCCATGATGAAATAGGATATATTCATCACCCTACATTTAATGCAAGAATTGACACAACTTTTTTGGACCTGACTATGTAGTTTACATCCCAAAATTGGTGCTAAAATTGCAGACTGGGAGATTCCTATATCACACCAATGGTAGCTATCTTGTCCACTCTCAACACTAGTAAGAGCCGGTCCCCATAGACCGGTAAAAGAAGTCTTTTTGGAGGTTCAATTTTTTGCCTCCATCTTCTCCGACCCCATGACGGAATAGGATATATTCACCACCCTACATTTAATGCAAGAATTGACAACTTTTTTTGGACATGACTATGCAGCTTACATCCCACAATTGGTGCTAAAATTGCATACTGGGCATCTCCATTTGTCGGGGGGTGTCCCTAGCGACCCCTTGAACTTGCTCTATTTGTCTAGTTGTGTCTCTCCACAAAAATCGGAGTGGGGCCTATTTTTCCCATTTAGTAAAACTAAATGCATCAATATGTATGTATGTATGTATGTATGTATGTATGCATACATGCATGCATCCATGTATGTATGTACACACACACACATATGTATGTATGTATGTATGTATGTGTACTAAAACTACTAAAACTATATGCATCAAATAATGTTGTTGATCAATTTTTGGCATACCCCACCAAAATCAAGACCCCCATTGCAAAGAAAGGTAAGGAACACAAGTGCTTGTTCTTATGCTCATGAGACAACAAAATGCATGACATAGGCAACCAATGGGGTCTTACTTTTGATGTTTGTATGTATGTATGTATATATATGTGTATGTACATACATACATACATACATATATATATATATATGTGTGTATATATATATGTGTGTGTGTGTGTGTGTGTGTGTGTGTGTGTGTGTGTGTGTGTATATATATATATATGTATGTATGTATGTATGTATGTATGTATGTATGTATATATATATATATATATGTATATATTGATGTATATGTTGATGCATACAATTTTGATATATGGAGAAAATGGACATGAAAACCATCTAAATTGGTTCTTGTCGTTCGATTTGATATATGACATGATCCTATTTGGATTTGTAAGTCCAAAGATATGGGGTCCTACTTTTAGGGCTTGAATGCCTAAAATAGGCAGCGCGTTAATGTGCTACCTATTTCATGCATTTAGCCCTCAAAAGTAGGACCCCATTGGCAACACAATGGGGTCCTACTTTTGAGGCCTAAATGCATGAAATAGACAGCGCATTAACGCGCTGCCTATTTTAAGCATTCAGGCCCTAAAAGTAGTACTCCGTATCTTTGGACTTGCATATCCAAATGGGGTCATGTCATATATCAAATCGAACAGCAAGAACCAATTTAGATGGTTTTCATGTCCATTTTCTCCATCAACTAAAATTATATTCATCAAATAATGTTGTTGATCAATTTTTGGCATACCCCCACAAAATCAAGACCCCCATTGCAAAGAAAGGTAAAGAACACAAGTGCTTGTTCTTATGCTCATGAGACAACAAAATGCATGACATGGGAAACCAATGGGGTCTTACTTTTGATGTTTGTATGTATGTATGTATGTATGTATATGCATGTACATACATACATGCATACATACATACATACATACATACATACATACATACATACATATATATATATATATATATATATATATATATATATGTATGTATGTATGTGTATGTTGATGCATATATGTATATATTGATACATACAATTTTGATATATGGAGAAAATGGACATGAAAATCATCTAAATTGGCTCTTGCTGTTTGATTTGATATATGACATGACCCCATTTGGATTTGTAAGTCCAAAGATACGGGGTCCTACTTTTAGGGCCTGAATGCCTGAAATAGGCAGCGCATTAATGCGCTGCCTATTTCATGCATTTAGGCCTCAAAAGTAGGACCCCATTGTGTTGCCAATGGGGTCCTACTTTTGAGGCCTAAATGCATGAAATAGGCAGCACGTTAACACGCTACCTATTTTAGGCATTCAGATCCTAAAAGTAGCTTGCATTCTTTTTCTTATCCTTTTGCTCTCTTTTCAGCTTGTAGCAATCCTTTTTCATATGGCCCTTCTACCGTATCTTTGGACTTGCATATCCAAATGGGGTCATGTCATATATCAAATCGAACTGCAAGATCCAATTTAGATGGTTTTCATGTCCATTTTCTCCATCAACTAAAACTATATTCATCAAATAATGTTGTTGATCAATTTTTGGCATACCCCCCCAAAATCAAGACCCCAAAATGCATGATGACATGGGAAACCAATGGGGTCTTACTTTTGATGTTTGTATGTATGTATGTATGTATGTATATGCATGTACATACATACATACATATATATATATATGTATTTATGTATATGTTGATGCATATATGTATATATTGATGTATATATTGATGCATACAATTTTGATATATGGAGAAAATGGACATGAAAATCATCTAAATTGGCTCTTGCTGTTTGATTTGATATATGACATGACCCCATTTGGATTTTTTAGTCCAAAGATACGGGGTCCTACTTTTAGGGCCTAAATGCCTGAAATAGGCAGCGCATTAACGCGCTGCCTATTTCATGCATTTAGGCCTCAAAAGTAGGACCTCATTGTGTTGCCAATGGGGTCCTACTTTTGAGGCCTAAATGCATGAAATAGGCAGCGCGTTAACGTGCTGCCTATTTTAGGCATTCAGACCCTAAAAGTAGCACCCCGTATCTTTGGACTTGCATATCCAAATGGGGTCATGTCATATATCAAATCAAATGGCAAGATCCAATTTAGATGGTTTTCATGTCCATTTTCTCCATCAACTAGAACTATATTCATCAAATAATGTTGTTGATCAATTTTTGGCATACCCCCCCAAAATCAAGACCCCCATTGCAAAGAAAGGTAAAGAACACAAGTGCTTGTTCATAAGCTCATGAGACAGCAAAATGCATGACATGGGAAACCAATGGGGTCTTACTTTTGATGTTTGTATGTATGTATGTATGTATATATATGCATGTACATACATACATACATACATATATATATATATATATATATATATATATATGTATATGTTGATGCATATATGTATATATTGATGCATACAATTTTTATATATGGAGAAAATGGACATGAAAATCCCTAAAATACAACCAAAATTTAATGAATTTTTTTAATTTGTGCAACAGGTTGGATATATCTCCCAACTTGTTGCTCAAATCAAAAAAATTGCACAAATCAAGAATTTTCTTGATTTGTGCAATAGATTGGATATACGGTTGGGGGTGCACCCCCAACCTATTGCTTGAGCAATAGGTTGGGGGATATATCCAGCCTATTTCACAAGTCAAGGATTTTCTTAATTTGTGCAACAAGTTAGATTGAGCAACAGGTTGGGGGATATCCAACCTGTTGCACAAATCAATAATTTTCTTGATTTGTGCAATAGATTGGATACATCCCCCAACCTATTGCTCAAGCAATAGGTTGAGGGATATATACAACTTGTTCTATAAGTCAAGAATTTTCTTGATTTATGCAACAGGTTGATATACCCCCCAACCTGTTACTCAATATATCCAACATGTTCCACAAGTCAAGAATTTTCTTGATTTGTGCAACAGGTTGGATATATTCCCCAACATGTTGCTCAATCCAACCTGTTGCACAAATTAAGAAAATTCTTGACTTATGGAATAGATTGGATATATCCCCTAACCTATTGCTCAAGCAATAGGTTGGGGGTGCATGCCCAACTGTATATCCAATCTGTTGCACAAATCAAGAAAATTCTTGATTTTTGTAAATTTTCTTATTTGTGCAACAAATTTAAAAAAATCATTAAATTTTGGTTGTATTTTAGGGTTAGGGTTTAGGGTTTAGGATTTAAAATTTAGGATTTAGGATTTAGGATTTAGGATTTAGAGTTTAGAGTTTAGGGTTTAGGGTTTAGGATTTATTGTTTAGGAGTTTAGGATTTAGGGTTTAGGAATTAAATGTTTAAAGTTAAGGATTTATGGTGGTTAAGATGTTTTGGTATTAATTGTTTAAAGTTTAGGATGTAGGGTTTAGGTTTAATGCCTTCTTTGCTAGTTTTGATATAAAAGTTATTAAGTAATAATAAGCTCAATGATTATTTATTGTGTCTTTTTTTGAGTTGCTAATCTATTTTTGTACATAAAACAGGTATTCACCCTAACAGAGGGTATGGATGTGGTGTTATATAAAAAGAATGAAATGGTGGCTTTTGGACGAATTCATAGTCTTGATCCTATGAATGTGTGTTATTTCCAATGTTGTGGTGAGAGATGATGTGTAGTGATAATCACCAACGTTGTAAATCCTGAAGTACATTTAAAATATCCACATGGAGACTTTGAAACATTGGGAGATATCTTACAATGTAACATATTTGATATGCAAGCACACAAAATGCTTTGGGACCAAGACGAAATTGTTCCAAAGACATACTTTCAAGATATCAAAAAAACTTATTTTGAGGGGAAAAAAGTAGAGATGTTATCTTGCTCTGGAGAAGTTTTAGCAATTGGCAACTTTAAGGGCTATGCTCAGAGTTTTCTCTATATAGTGGAGATAATTAAGTTGACTAGTGCAGGTGTCATTCAAAATGCAATGGATAGTACTTCACATCTAGACGTCCATAATACTATGTCTCATCTACAAGTTCATAGTACTTGTAAATGGGGGTTAGCTTTCTTGAAATCAAGTTTGCCCAAGACAGTTTCCTTTAATGTCATGGAAGACACAACAAAATATTAACAGAAGAAAAGGACTATAACACAAATGGGATCCAAATTGATAAGAAGCTATAGTAGTGATCAAGAGTATCATAGTGGCATGCTCACAGGTATTGAGGACATTATAGTAATAGATGTTGATGTAGAAAAGGTTTCTTGTGTTGCAAGTGACTCAAATATACTCATTGGTATAGAAGACTTGTCTTGTGTTGCAAGTGACTCGAACAGGCTCACTGGTATAGAAGACTTGTCTTGTGTTGCAAGTGACTCAACCAGGCTCATTGGTATAGACGACTTGTCTTGTGTTGCAAGTGACTCAAACATGCTTACTGATATAGAAGACTTGTCTTGTGTTGAGAATAATAAGATGAGACCACAAAGAAAAATACATGCAAAGATTGATGGGATAAGTGATGCAATAATAGGAATTAATGATATTAGTGACAATGATCATGATGTTACCACTCGAACATAGGGCAAAAGGGGCAGAGAATCTGAGACTTGTCATGTTGTTCGTAATATTGTTGCTAGCATGCCAGAGAATATAGATGGGAGAATCTTGAGTTACGAAGGAGAAAGAGTTCAACCACAAACTTCAAGAGACATTGGCAACAAATTGACATCAATGAACATGTCTACCAGATTGCCATTTCTAAGATATTATAAGGTACCAAAATAATTCTCAAGCCCACACAGCATTTGATTATAGAGATGAAGATTCAAGGGAAATGGATTCGAGGTTTGATGGGCTTACAACTAGAAAACGCAAGACACTATTTACAAAAAGAAAGTATGTGAGTGTGAAGAGGTGAAGAATCATGGCATCAATTCCAGAATCAAAGAGACATGTAATGTTATCCGAGGAGAATATGGAAAGGATGCTTATGCGAGTTTGTTGCAAGAGACTTTGCATTAGAAAAGTTGGGAAAGATGATTGTGCAGCCATACGCCTTGGTATTTGGAGTAAGACAGCACCTAATAGACATATAACTATCTTCTTCAAGAGTTTTCATGCTTTCTTCATCAAGGCACTAATTAAGATTTGAGCACAAGACACTGTAAACCTAGATTGAAACCCATGGTTGATGGGAGACCCATTTGCAATCAAGGATATCAATAGTTAACTGGACTATCACATGGCACATACTGGACCATTTGGGCAGAGGTGAAAGAAAAAGTGGTTCATACAATTCATGGAAATACCTACAAGCTTAAATGCCATGGAAGCACTATAAATGCAACCGCAACATTAAAGAAAGTTCTCAAAGACCATGCATTACCACAACCTCATCTTCAACAAACAATGCTAGATGGATGTGTCAAATGTCAACAACATCTTTCTTTCAGAATGACAAAGAAGGTCGTCCTAGAAACTATCAATAAAACTTTACAAGACAGAGACGAGAGCATGATTTCACGGTCAACCTTATACAAAATTTGGCATAGAGATTTTTGCCATGTCAAGACACCATTAAAGGAAAGGATGTCAAAATGTAAGACATTTGATGAATTAAAAAATGCCATTGAACATAGTAAATGTGAGCAGCAGTGAGGAAGATATATTAAATGGCGATCAATCCATTTACGTCATGTGCAGGATGCTCGAAAGTTGTATGCTTCTTGGAGAGAGGAAGCTATTTCACATGTCGATAAGTCCATGTGCATCACCATTGATGGCATGGACTAGAATACAATAACTTTGCCATGATATAGACGTATCCCACCGGCATTGGAGGGCAAACGTGGACTAAAAACACACTTGTGTAGAGTATTAGTACATGGATACCAAATCTTTTGTGATGTATGGATTGATAGTTTGCATGACCATGATAGTAACCAAGTTGTTACATCAATCATGAAAGCAATAAGAAAGGTTAGAGATGCTCGCGGATGTTTACCTAACACATTGCGAATACAAGCTGATAATTGTTGAAGAGAGAACAAGAATAAATATATATTTGCTTTATGCTCTATGCTAGTTGGTTTGAATATATTTGAAGAAGTGGAAGCTGGCTTTCTTCTTGTCAGCCATACAGATGAAGACATAGATCAAATCTTTAGTGGTATCTCTAGTGAGTTGAAGTCAATGGATGTTTTGACAATGGAGGATATGCTATTTCGAATTGGGAAAAAAATTGGAGGGTCTCGCAAGGAAGAATCAGAAGTGGCTATCTTAGAGAGGATGGTAGATTGGAGAGCATTCATATAGCCACATTTACAAGCAGGAGATGATACCCTAATAGGACACAAAAATCCACACTACTTTCGGTTTCACATGCATAACAATATTCCAGCGATGCAATGGAAGCACTACTCAGTAGATGGAGATCATTTATGGACTGAGTCATATGTTGTATTACAACGAATAATTCCATTGGAGGAAACTAGATTTGTTCTTGCAAAAAACAAATCACTTGACATAGATGAAATGAAAGGCTTGAAAGCCTTCATTAAACATCTTCAAAGTACGATGCAAAAATATCCAGAGCAATCAACTAAGAATTTGGAGACAATTAAATCAATTGAAGCACTTATCCAATCTTTAGAAAGACAAGAAAACTTAATGAGCATTAAGTACTATGAGTCCTTTTGGCCGAAACAAGCTAGGTCAACAAGTTTTCCTTTGGATATAAATATGTTAGTAGATATGGAGGAAGCAGAGGAATGCCTTTTACCTCGAAAATATTGTGGCAGGAAGGGAGACAAACCCTTACCAGAGTTTATACCATCTAATGAGATTGAAGAGAGTCTATTTGTTATGGTTTGGGCATCTGATCCAGGTTCAAAGTTGGATGACCAAGGTGGCCCAATTTGGGTTGCAAAGGTTGCTAAGATAGAAAGGGATGACAAGGGAACGTTCACAGCTTTATGGTATGAACCAAAGCCATTGAAAAATCTCCCGACAAGATATATAATAAAACAACTCTATGAGGGATGCTTGCAAAAGAAACGTGAATAGGTTCCAAATAATGAGGGATTAACAGAGGTGGAAGTCAGTAGCATTATTCATTGCTGGAAATCGAGGACATGAAGTTTTAAAAAGAAGCATGGATACAATGTTGAAAAATGTATCACAATCCCTGATCCAAGTCGTGTCCATATTAAACATCATTTGGCAAGACTTGGCCCATCAAGCGCAAATACATTACATGACTCTGATGACTCTGAACGAGATTCAGATGCATAAGATAATGTTTTGTATGCTTTTTTCCATACAAATGGTGTATCTATACACCACCAATAAGATAATGTATTGTATGCTTTGGTTTTAAAAAAAAGGGTGTATCTATACACCACTTATATATTGAATTCAACAAACTCTTTTTTTAAATTTTAATGGTATATCTATACACCACTTATTTGTTGAATTCAGCAAACTCTTTTCATATGGTGTCATATTTTCACTTTATCAGTATATTGTTAAAATTGACCTAGAGTTAGGAGACTACTGTTATTATTATTATAGTTATTGGATGGGGGCACCATGCACAAGTTTGGGAATTATAGCTTCATTGAGCCATATTTTTTTATATTAGAGGTCACCACTTGACTTTTTAGCTTAATAAGGCCATATTTGTATATAAATGACCCATTTAGTGCTCTAAAGAACCTAACTTTTAAGCTCACTAAGTGAAGTTGAGTGGAGAGGATATGCTCCAAAAAAAAGTCCAAACTAGGAGAGAAAGTCCAAAAATTTTGAATAGTGTGTTACCTAAGATATCCATAACAGGGCCAACAAAATAAATCTGGGTATGGGTAGGAAAGGTTCTTTTCTGCTATTACAATGGCACTCTAGGTCAAGTTTCCATGATAAGCACTTCACTAACTATGCCCCCAACAAAGTAGCAAGGCATAGAGATATGAAATACCATCACTACAATCATAAATATAATAGCTCCATAGAGTGGAGACATCCTCAAAATAGCAAAGAGCTTCTCAAAGGGACCACTATGATAACACATAGAATCTTCTTTGATGTAGTTTTGAAAAAAGTCTCATGACGCTTCTTCTGCAGTTTAAAAGTACCATGAATATCATCAAGCAAATTCCATATGTCCTTGGTTGCAAGCAACTTTATAACAGTGAGAGACACATTTGACTTCATTTTCTCAGCAAGCTTATCGATTCACTAAATGCACTCACGTAGCAACTTTTGCCTTTTTTGGCAATATCCAAGAAATTGGATTTAGTAGAAATACATGAACCATTTACACTTATAGTCCATTGAAGCAAGAAAAAACAAAGGATCCCACTTATGCATAAACTCTAGTCCCCCTACCAGCTCTACACACTATTCACCACTAAAATTGATTCGTGGTTTGGCTAAGCTTGTAACCTATTGATAATTGAAAAGATGAGCTATAAGCTCCCAAAAATATTCCACACTACCACATTTCACATCCTCTGCATATATATGCTGCTTGCAAACTCCTTCGCATACTCTCATCCCAAATGCATAGCACTTTCTTCCAAATAAGCCTTTCTTGGAGCATTTTTTGAAAACTTCATCTGCATATTCTCCAGTTGTTATCCCTTAGCCATGTCTTATAAGATGCCTAAAACCACTTTGCTACAAAAAAAAAAAGAACCAAAATGACATCATACCCTCGTATTCAATGTAGTTGTATATCGCTAGATATAAATCAAACCTATGATCTTACATTTGTCCTTGCTAAATTTGAATCTGCTTAGACTTGAATGATGCTTTGTAATTGATACTAGTTACCAATCCTTTAGGAACCCATTAGCGCCTATTGCTAAGATTTCTACAAACATCCTTAGAATGAACATAGATTAACAGCATTATCTATTTCTCAAAAAAAGCTCAAGAAACATTTGAATATGCGTCTATGAATCCTAATAAACACATTATAATGATTACAAATTTGCTTTCGACCAAAAATCTCAAACTATTTCATCGCTACCAAAATAGGCTACCAACACAATTAATTAGCACTAATACAAGGTGCATTGTCAACAAAGTTTATTATTCACAGGACACTTACTAGATACAAAGATTCATTTTATCTATCAAAACAACAACTTGATCCGACATGGACTCCTCTTTCTTCAAAACTTTCTCATGTTCCAACTTATCTAGCTAACCACTATTACAAGTTACAACTTACACACGATTGGAGAAGACATGTTCACTTCACAAAGCGATCCTTTGAAGCTCATTCCTCCACCCTCCTCAAACAGGTACTGCATGGCAAGGCTCCTCTCGTCTTCTCTTATACTCCTTCAACATAGCAATGCGACTTTGATTCCAAAGACAATCCGAAAACAAAATAAGAAATGGAATGGAGAAACAAAGGATGACGTAGCAAAATAAACTGACTCTCAACTCCTTGTTTGCTCAAGTTACCACCTCAACCCCATCAACAAACGTGTAAGCCATTCCTTTGCATCATGCAAACTCTTCATCATATCAAATCCATCCTCTTATTATCGCTATGCATCTTATTG
Organism: Dipteris shenzhenensis; assembly: GCF_047967505.1. Classification (NCBI taxonomy): domain Eukaryota; kingdom Viridiplantae; phylum Streptophyta; class Polypodiopsida; order Gleicheniales; family Dipteridaceae; genus Dipteris; species Dipteris shenzhenensis. The sequence continues at coordinate 47,220,801 of NC_141613.1, read as the reverse complement.
AACCACGGTTATGCATTTGATTCAAGCCTAACCATAGTTATGGACCCAACCATACTTCACTTGTTACCTAACCCCATTGGCACATGAATTTTCACCTTGTTATTTTTGGGTTTTGGGACATAAGGGTTCACTTTAACTTAAAATTCATAACTTTCTCTTTAAAACTCTGATGAGCGCAAAATGAAGGCCAACATTTTTTTATTTGTAGGAATAAAAAATGATGCCAAAAAAACCATTCCAAATAGCATTTCAAAAAATCTTATTAATTTAGTGGCCATTAATTAACATAAGGGTCGCACTTCATTAAGTAGACTATTCACATTGTTAAAAGATAGCAAATTCACATCACTTCATTACTAAATGAAGATTATTACACTACAGTAACACAGTGAAATGAACCTAAACCAAACTACACTAAGCTCACCTAGCATAAGCAAAACAAACCTAAACTAACGATTAAGTGTACTATTCACATTGTTAAAATATAGCAAATTCACATCACTTCATTACTAAACTAACATGATTACACTACTCTAACATAATGAAAATAACCTAAAACAAACTAAACTAAACTAAACCTAAACCAACAATTAAGCAAACTAAGCTATCTTAGGTTAAACTAGCCTTCCTTTCCCCACACTCCCTAGCCTGCCATCACCATGTCCATCGCCTCCCAAGCTTGCGTCGAAGTACACTTTTAGCAATCCTAGCTCAATAGAGCACTGTAAATACTTTTCCGCCAAAAAGAAACACTATACCCAATGGTTGATATAGCTTCATCATTCATGATTAGCATCTCCAAAATCTTTCTTAAGGCATCTCTTGTCTTCTGGCACTAAGTACAAAGAAAGAGGTTGTCATCTGAAAGCCTCCTATGAGCATGAGTAGGATATTGTTGGGTGGAAACCTCTAGCGATTTTATCTCTAGCCAACATGCACAAGGCAGCAACACACATAATTGCATTGGAACATAGCTGCTTGTAGCAAGTACCATCATTACAACAATCTCAAAATCAAAGATAATACAAAACTAGCTACTCACCACAACCACAAAAAATAAAGATTGAGAATCCACACTAATAATCGCAAATCAAAGAATAGCAAAGTACACTCTAAAACCTACATAATCCAGTAGAGAATCTGTTGTACTTGTGAATCTTCCCTTGCATATTCTCATCAGATTGCCTCTAATTCCTAATTTCTTCTACCTTTTCTTGGTTTTCCATTCCATGATGTACTCCTTGTAACTCTAGTCCTAGTGCAATAGTACCTCTCTCTATTGAGGCATGCCCTCCCCTAGCCTCTTAAATTTTCTTGCATAGCTCATGACAATGGTGCTAACAATAAGGCGTGACACACCCTGCTACCATACCATAACACATGTACACTCTATGGCAACAAGGGTCAAAACTGCAATCTAGAGCAACAAATATGAGATCATTGTGTGTGTAGAGTAGCGGGAAATCTCCGCTTGTAATATCTTGAGCTTGAAAGATTGTATGATGAATCTTAAAGGATGAGGATAGCCAAAATCCTCTCTAGAAAAGATCCAATCATACTTGCAAAATTAGGATCTAGAGAGAGAAATACTAAAAGCCTTGGAGGGACTCAAAAGGTCCCCCCACTTTGTGTAGAGACTCAAAAGGTCCCCCCACTTTATGTAGGGACTCATGAAGTTCCCCCACTTTTTGTAGAGACTCAAAAGGTCCCCCCACTTTGTGTAGAGACCCAAAAGGCCCCCCTAAAAAGTGGAGGGACACTTGTCCAAAAGGTCTCCTATAAAAGAGGTCCCAACCTGGAGGTACCTCTACAGATTTTGTAGAGACCAATATGTATAAATATCTCTCAATGGAATGAAGCTCCCACTCTTTGGGGTTCAGTATCCAGTTCACTATAGTATTCATGTGCTTGTTCTCCTTGGGTCCATGCTCCCTCAATGTGATAGCATGCTCTAACCTTGCAATCTTCCATCCTCCCACCTTCCTCTCTGCTTCCTCTCCTCCTCCTCCTCCTCCTCCTCCTGTCCTCTCGCCTTCTCTCTCTCCTCTTCCTCTCTCCTCCTCCCTCCTCCTCCTCCACCCTTCTCCACCTCCTCCCCCCCCCCCTCCTCCTCCCCCCACCTCCTCCTTCCTCCCTTGATCCTCCTTCTCAACCCTTTACCCCTTGAAGTCATAAAGGAGACTAGCTCTCCACTCCTCAACCCTAGACTCCTCCTATACCTTGCAACCCTCTCTGAACCTTAGAACTCCTCTCCCCCCCCCCAACTCTCTCTTACTCCCCCTCACCTCTCTCATACTCCTTTTGACCTCTCTCTTACCCCCCCTCATCTCTCTTATCCCCCTTCACACATGCAGGCTGCTCAAGAGGCAGCCACTACACGACCAGCTGCGTCGGAGGTGACGGCGACTTGCATAGAGTCCTCCCCAGTGGCGTGCTCGCAATGCCCTACCGATTCAGTGGAACTTCGCCCATGCCCACCAATACGTAATGGCTTAGTCCTACTCTAATGATGCTAGCCATCGCCCACGACGGTGCTCCTCCTCGCTCACCTGCCTGACACGACTGGCGCCCTCCTTCGTGCTCACTCCACGAGACCAACGAGGCCACCAGCAACCCTCCACCTCCCCGATACCACACCTGTGCCTCCCTACTGCTACACCTCTACCCAATATCTTTCTGCCTCCTGCTCCAAGCATCCCTCCATCCCCTCAAGATCTCCCTCCCCCTCACGAGTCCCTTCCCCCCACCCGATTGATCGCCAGGCCAACGGTGGCGACCGCCTCCCTTTTTAAAAAAAATGTAAGAAACACTCCTAACACTAACCCCAATCAGGTTGATTTACCTTGGTTAGGTTCGCTTAGCTCGCTACGTTAGGTTAGACTAACTACAGGTTAGGGTAGCTGGGAGGAGGTTGGCTAACTGACAGGTAGAGTTATTGGGTAGTCAGCTTAATTGATTCAATTAGGTTGGTTTAATCATATAGGTTAAGTAAATTGGCAGTTATGTTAGTGAAACTAATTGGTTAGTTAGAGTGGCTAGATTGTTAGCTTCATTAGGTTAATTGAGCAGTTACACTAACTACTTAGTTAGATTAACTAAGCCTCCTTTAGTTACTTTAAAATTAAGCATTCACACCCTAAATTAAGGCCTAAGGCCCCCCCAAAAAAGGCCTAAATTTGAAATAACATTAACCCTATGTAACTCAACCATTTTAAGCCCAAATTGGACACTGTCAAAGCCCACCTTTCACACACTAAAGAGCATGTTTGGCAGAATTTTTCCACTACTTTGAGTCTAATTATTTACATCATTTTGAAGGCCAATAATTGCTCCATTTTGAGGCACATTTCAATAAAAAAATGATCATAACTTAGCCAAAACGTACCAGGATTGCTTGCAATCTTCACCAACATGATTAGCCATTCATAAGCAACATATCAGCAAAACTTTTGAGGATTATTAGGTAGCTTTGTCAAAGTATTACTCCAAGGGCAATAGATCATCAACAAATTGGCATTGTTTTAAAAGGACATCATCCATTAGTGCAATTCAACATCCCATAATGGAACCCATATGGGATCAACTTCTAGAGGACTACCCTGAATACATAGATATGTGTACCAACAATACAATGGACCAGTTGGAGTCGAATCCACAAGAACATGACACACAACAAGATCCACTTATATATCTACCTATATTCTGTGGCAGAGTTAATCCAAAAGAATTCATTGCTTTTTTTGAGTACGAATGGTTAGGCGATACCTCAAGGTAGGAGGAAGATATTTGAACATATTCCCACAAGCTCTCATAGGAGAACCATTTGATTGTTACTACAAAATGGATGTGTAAATACAAAGTTCATGGCCCATGCTACGATAATATTTTATACAACAATTTGTAGTCACTCATAAAGCAATGATAAATCTCTGTCAAAAGGTATTATCCACAAATTTTGGCAATCATGAAAGATTAGACAAAGGGATTCAGAAATCGACATTGCCAGTTCAAAAGAATCGGGATACTATGACAGATTATTCCTACAAGCTAAAAATTACTATCATAGAGAGAAATCTATCACTAACAGAGCACGAGTTATTCAAAAGTTTTGTCAAGGGCTTGCGTGAAGAAATTAAAGAGCAATTGGATCACTATAATTGCAAAACTATAACAAAGGTATATGATATCTCAATGATGATTGAAGGATAAATTGAGAAGTATTGGTAAATGATTGAAGCAATATTACAAAGATAGGTTTCCAAATCGAATAATGATACAAGTGGAGTTGCCTCTAGCACCACCGATGCACATAGTGCAACGCCTATAGAATCATCAAATGCACTAGACAATAATGAGGGTGATTTGGAAATGGTTTCAAGAGAAACCCCTATCACTAACATGTGCACAATGCAAAGCCAACCAACAAGCAAAGAGAAAAAAGAAGAAGAAAGGAGCTAAGAAAGGCAATGTGAATGTGCAATCAATTGAGGACCCAGAATCAACCCTTACAAAGTAGATTGCACATAGCGGGAAGAAATCCAAAGCATTACACTAGAAGGTTGTAACACATATCTCCTGGGTGATGCAAGCCCAAACTGTGGCATTCAAGAACATCTCGGTCACCAAGGCTCTTCAAGTGCAACACTTCTACATGAAAAGAATGTACAAAGCATCCTCTATGATAAATCTCAAAAGCCAACCATGGGAGAAGAATTACATGTTGGCCATGCACTAGAGGATTCCCCAAACTTAAAATAGGAGCTCAATAAACTCAAATAAGTGCTAGCAATTGACATTGACCCATATCAAAGATCTACACAGTTTGACAAAAATTGAAAGGGCAAGTCAACAATATCAAGACAACCCGAATACCCTCTAGTAAGGATTTGTTCAACAATAAACATCAAAGAGTAATCCAAAGCAAATCACTCAATCAAATGGCTACCCAACAAAATCTCAACGTGGAACCATCAACAGAAAAGGCACTGGTCTTCAACAACAATGAGTATTGCTACAATCATATGCAATCAATGAGTATTCTTACAACAGAAAAGGCACTGGTCCTTCAACAACAATGAGTATTCCTACAATCATATGCAATCCAAACAACCAAGGAAAAAATATATCTAGAAACAAAAGAAAGATTTGCACCACTTTGTACCCAATAGACATCAACACTTGGATAGAAGATTAAGGTGGGCATGGATTTCCAAAATATGTATCACGAAATTGGGGAATTTCCCTGTACCAACAACACTTGCAACTATTGATAAACCATGTAATGTGCTAAAAGAAGTATGGATGCCTTGAGAATAGTGTGAAGAGCATACAAAGAGTGAGCCAATATCCACAAAAATGGGACACACGCTATGCATGGAGTCATCATTTACAAATATTCCTCAACATGAAGATCTCCAGTCCATCTTAGCCATAAATGGAATGCTTTCAACACAAAAAAAGAATCAAACCCAAGAGACCAAAAGCAAATCAGATACAGATCTACATGCATCACCAAAGACCAGACAAATCAATAGGGGCCTGCATCATTGCACAATCCAACCATCCATATTACAAAATGAAGAGGTTGTAATTTTGCCAAAACCATATCTAGATATGAAAAGTGTCAACTTCCTATACTAGTCCAGCTGCCAACATGCCTATCGACTCAAGTACAAATATAGAAAAGCTTCAACAAATTCCAAAGACCAACATGAGAGAAGTTTCTCCAAGAAACATGCTCCCAATGATGATTTTGGTCTTTGAAGAAAGAAGGGAAAAACAAATAAAGGAGTGGCATTCGTTAAAACTCCATTTGGGGATTGAACCATGAATAATAACATGCTTCTCAACCATGGCGTCAGTGAATAAATTTACAGATAAGATTCTCTCGAAGCTTGTAACCTTGTAAGTTTGAGTACTACATTGTAATCTACAAGAAAAGAGAAACTTTGGACACACTCAACAACAAGGCAAGAATTACTTTGACAACACCATCACATCAAAAGAAGGTGCATCAGACTAACCCTGACAATCAAAAAACTCCATGGAAGGAACACTCTTCAAAATAAAAAATAAAAAATTCCCACTCAAAGCATCGGATACTCCAGGACGTGTAATCAAATCGGTCTGTGGGAATGTTCACTATGTGGCAACAAGGGTCAGAAGTGCAGTCTAGAGCAACAAAGATGAGATCATTGTGTGTGTAGAGTAGCGGCAAAGCTCTGCTTGTAATATCTTGAGCCTAAAAGATTTTATAATGAATCTTAAAGGATGAGGATAGCCAAATCCTCTCTAGAAAAGATCCAATCAGACTTGCAAAATTAGGATCTAGAGAGAGAAATACTAAAAGCCTACACTTTGAGGTAAATACTAAAATTAGAGAGAGAAATACTAAAAGACTAAAATTAGAGAGAGAAGTACTAAAAGCCTACACTTTTTGAGGTCCCCCCACTTTGTGGAGGGACTCAAAAGGTCCCCCCACTTTGTGTAGAGACTCAAAATGTCCCCCCACCTTGTGTAGAGACTCAAAAGGTCCCCCCACTTAGTGTAGGGACTCATGAGGTTCCCCCACTCTTTGTAGAGACTCAAAAGGTCCCCCCACTTTGTGTAGAGACCCAAAAGGTCCCCCCAAAAAGTGGAGAGACTCTTGTCCAAAAGGTCTCCTACAAACGAGGTCCCAACCTGGAGGTACCTACAGATTCTGTAGAGACCAATATGTATAAATATCCCTTAATGGAATGAAGCTCCCACTCTTTGGGGTTCAGTGTTCAGTTCACTTTAGTGTTCATGTTCTTGTTCTCCTTGGGTCCATGCTCCCTCAATGTGATAGCATGCTCTGTCTGTGCAATCTCCCATCCTCTCGCCTTCCTCTCCTCTTCCTCCCTCCTCCTCCTCCTCCTCCTTCTCCTGCTTCTCCCCTCTCCTCCTCCTCCTCCTCCTCCTCCTCCTCCTCTCTCCCCCTCCTCCTCCACCCTTCTCCTCCTCCCCCCTCCTCCTCCTCCCTCCACATCCTCCTTCCTCCCTTGATCCTAATTCTCACCCCTTTACCCCTTGATCCTCCTATACCCTGCAACCCTCTCTAAACCTTGGAATTCCTAGTTAGCTCTCTCAACCATTCCCCTTCTGAACCCTACACCCTCCTTCTAAACCCTTGAACTCCCATGGAGGCAAGAGCCTCCACCCATCATTGTGATCTAGCCCTCTTTCTCACCTACGCGAGTATGATAACTGCTTTCCATGCTTCAGCCTACACCTCTCATGGGAATACGACCTGAGGACCTATGCTACAATTGTGAACACCTATGCTACAATTAGTAATGACACGACTGTAGGTGACCAACACCCTTGGAACCTAGACATGGGAGGGACACGGACAACAATACCCCTTATCATGTTGATCCCTAGCACTATAGTGCCCTTCCCCCTCCATGTTTCATCCTGCTACCAATTAGAGAAGATAAAGAGCAAGTGGGGGTAAGGAGGAGAGGGGAAGGGGAGAGGCAAGGGGAAGGGAGGTTAAGAAAGGAAGGGCTAAGGAGAGAAGAGTGGAAAGGGGAGGGCAACAAGAGAGTGGAGAGCAGAGATGCAAAGGGAGGGGCATATTAGTTGCAAGCTAGGTATTTAATCGAGCACAACTTAGCTTGATTAATCCATTAATTTTATGGATAACTTAGGCTAAGACACATATTTGGGCTGCCATTATTTACACATATTATTCCCTTAAAAACTCTTCTACGTCCTCCAAAAGCTCTAAGCACTGCAATCCAGTATAACACTCTATTTGAATTGCATCAACTATTGTTGTTTCTTAACAAGTTCTATGATCTATATATTACGGTTTTCTTTGCCATTTGTACTAAGAGTCTTTTATGACTCTACCAAGTGTAATATTTTCACTCAAACATCTTGGAATCTACATTTAACCATAATGTAATACTCTATCACATTTGAGTATTTGGACATGGCATGAGGATGAATATTGTTGGGGTTGAGAATTTTAAAAATATAGATACTCAAAAGGGTGTAATGTTATGATAAAGATATAAATTCTTCGGGGAAATAGATTCTCAATGCAACAAATATCAATTCAATGTCACAATTGTATGCTGAAAGCTTTTAAAACTAAAATGAATATAATGTAGTCCTGATAATAAGGTCTAAACAAAATTTAGCCATTCTAGCCAATCAAAATTACATTTTTATAAGCACTAGGTAGTACTCTTTGCATGTAGTGGGTAGTACTATTTTCATATAATGGGTTGTTGAGTGATCTCATTCTAGAAGCCATTAAGTGGGTACTACTGTTTGCATGTAGTGGGTGGGTAAGTGATCTCATTGTGCAAGCCACTATGAGTTCAACACATGTTAGACTAGTATTGGGAGGTACTCTTTGCATATAGTAGGGAGTTGAGTGATCTCATTCCACAGTGGGTAGTGGGCTAGTTGAGGAAGATACAGACCGTGCTACACCAGATCATTGGAAGAACTAACGAGGCTCAAAGTACACTAAACAAGACATGAGAGGGAGACAAAAGTAGGCATACTCAATCTATTGCAATATGTGTACTTGAACAATACAAAGATAGGCTTCTTATATAGAGAGAGCCTTTAGAATAGTCAAACCATATGGGATCCTCTGATCCACATCTCTCCTAGTGGTAGTCCTTGCTCCACATCCTCTCATCATGTAGTCCACATCCTTGGGTGGCTACTTTAATTCTTTCTACACCATACCTTAGCCTCTAATTTATGTTCTCATCGCACCATATCTCAACACCCCCCCTAGGTGCCATGATCCATTGGTTATTGCAAGGTGGTCAAATGTGAGTTACAAATCCATCACCTTTTCTCCTACTTTTGCATTTATGCCTTCTAATTGGGTCATAATGATTTTGATCTTGTTGACAAATTGTGCCATGGATTCATTGAAGCTCATGTGCAAACCATAGAATTCAATCTTAAGATGAAATTCTTGGTTCTTTGCTTTTGCACCAAACACTATGTTCAGCTCATCCCAATGCCCATGCATCTTTGGCATGGTTCTAAAGTCTATGTGATTGTGTTGCTAGCTTTGGTATCTATGACAATATGTGCTAATGTAAGTTATCAAGCCTTTGAAATGAGTAGCACTTCCTTACTCATTTTGAGAGGAGGATTGAAGGCATATGTAGATGATGCACTCAAACTCATAGAGTTGTGTGGGGGTTGAGTTGAGTGACTTGTAGTGAGGAATGAATGTATCTCATGTAAGCAAGGATATACATGGAAGATACCCATGTGAAAGTGGTGGACAAGTGGCTTAAGACATGCAGAAAATCCTTAATTCATTAGGCTGGTACAAGATACTGCATGTTGATAATGATTGTGGGAGACTCTTTATATGCCCTGTGCTTGTTTTTTATTCTTCTTCAGCATCAAGCATGTTGTAATAGATGGATGGCTCAAAAGATCTTGGTGTTTGATTGATTATTGGAGGAGAGAGGTGTTTGTTATAGAGATAAGAATGAGACTATCAATGATGATGTATATGACCTACATTTATAGTCTTAGGTCCAATTAGTGACTTTTGGATGCAGCTTAGTGGTGATGGCAGTGTCCATATGTTGAGTTGAGTACAACTATTTCTTGTGATGATTTATACTAATGCTAGAGGATGTAGACCCCGTAAATTTTAGGCGTAGGGGTATTTAAAATGTGTTATATGATTTTTATAGAGTGATCTCCCCAGGGATGGTGCTAAGTTGGCTATGGATCATATTGTCCTATGGTATAAGATTTCCTCCCCAGTACCACTTGTTGCATCCATTCTTTGATTATCTATGCCTCTAATGATGCATGTGTCTCTATGTCGATTGTACTTTAGGTTTCTTGGGCCTGATAATTATCATGTATTGGGAGTATTCTATTGGTGAACTACATTGGCTCAAATGCACTTTCGTTGAAGACTTTTTGTAACTAACGACTTCATGCTTGAAATTTGTTCTAACTTTACAAGATGTAGGGGTAATCTTTCTATGCTCTACATTTTGTTGTTGAGGTATCTATATTTTCTTTGGCATATCTTGTGGTTTGTCAAAAGGTGCAACCTTTGTCAAGACTGGGGTGTTGTAAGTTTTCTTGATGCATCTTTTTGAGGTCCATGTCCTATTTAATTTCTATCCAAGTGTTGATGCCAATTGGGTACACAAAGACAAATTTCATCCTTGCTGGTCAATTGTATCCAACTTGAACTATAAGGATTGAAGTAATCTTTATTGATGAATGACTTTTAACTTTATCTCTAATAGGTTCATGTTGGCACTTTGTCGGATTGTATTTGGCTAAGGGATTCTATTGGGAAACCTCTTTGACCTTCATTGTTGGCTTGAGTTTCTTATGGCTAGTGTGTTGTGCTTAACACTTTGTCGCTAATTTTTATAGATGGTGTAGCTCTTTGATGGGATAATCTTTATGGACGGCATAGATCTTTCATAGGATTTGGCATCATGCAACTTACAATATAACCCTAAACTCGTATGCAAAAACCGAACACCATTTGCATCCTTCATGTTTTGACATACATAAGTGGTATCCAAGGAGAAAGGGCTTCATCCTAATCATAAGATTGAAGGATCATAAAAAAGAGGAAGCTACTTGTAGCCTTGTTATAGCACCACAAGATCTATTGCGAGAGGGTTTGAGTACATAAGATCAACTTGTGGAGAGATTTAGGTTGTTAAAAAAAAAAATCTATTTTTTTGAAGGAAATAGGTTTGGAACCTATCAAGAGGAGGGGAGGCTTCAACCAAAAGAGAGGGGGGGGGGGGGGGGGGGGGGCGGGGTTTTGGGGGGATTAGGTATTGTGAATGGTGGAGAAGGGCACGTGGGGATAGGGGAAGTGGTGGCCTCCCAAGGGAGGGATCTCCACCAAGGAGTAGTTTCCTCAAAATGTTAAATGCCCAAGCCTTCCCATTGGCTACCTCCCTTGATGCCGACTTAATTGCATGCTTAACTCTTAACACTATATGGCATTTTTTAGTTGAGATCTCCCCTAGTGTGCTACAAGATTAGTATCTCTCTACATAAATTTAGCTCTTAGTTGCTATTATGCATAAAAGGAACTCCAACAAGCCTCTCAAGACAAAAGTTTAAAAAGGTGGGTAAAGTGCATGAGATCACGGCTATTGATAAGAACACATATAGAAATCCACACACATTTAACATTGTGATTGATAGCTATTGAGTGAAGGGTACATATGTGGATGGGCTGCTTATAATTACTAGTTTTGTATATCATGAAAAGGTGGAATCTCACTCGCATTGGAAGTATGCCACAAAGATCTAAGTGAAAATTGTGGACCATTGTGGTGATTGAAGAGGTCCCCATATTTGTGAACCACATCACCATCTCCCTCAACTTCTACATGGTTGAGGATACTGGTAAGAGCCACCCACTGACCTTCAGCTGACCTTCTTGGAATAGTGATGCAGTTAGCTACTGGAGAACATGATACATGTCCTTAGGTAACTCAAAGGAGAAGATATAGATTCCAAATATTGAAGAAATAGAGAGTCTAGAATCCCAAGTTTACTACTTTGTTCTCAATATTGGCTACCTTTGATGCTATAGAAGGGAAGAGGTGTCACATCTACTCTAGCCCTAGAGGAAAAGACAACTGTGACCATTGAGCAATTGGAAAAGGTCATTGTCCCCCTAATGGATCTCACTTAATTCCTCCATTAGTTTGCTCATTGTTCATCTATACTTCCCATCTACCTATTCTAAAGGCCCCCAATATCAACAAACTATTCTGTTCATATAACTTAAGCTAAGGAGATAGATAATTGAAAAGACCTTTATTTTTTAATAGAGAATTTCAATCGCTCTCTTAAGTGAAAAGGTGGAGTACCCCAATTGAGCTAAGGTCCAAGAGGTAACTTCAAATTTTCATGCAATGGTGGAGTTGAACTCAATCAAAACCTTTAATAGTTACATGCAAGGTCTCACCCCTAGGCTACATGAATAAATTGCAATAGAAGGAGAGTATAAGGGTTATAAATTCTCACCCTCATAAATATGAGGCCAGGGGGGGCCTCTTCTCACAAAAAGGGACTTTTACGTTACCCCCCTCATACCCTTTCCACTAACTAATACATTTTTCAATTCTTTTCAATCTTGGGGACCTCTTTACCTCACTCCAATATAAAAGTAAAGTTAGAGTGTTGGAGAATGCTAGTATAATTTTTCAATTTCTTTGTCACTTGCTATCATCATCTCAAGTGGGTTACGTTCAACAAGCCTAGTAGATGTGGAGCCGATTATGCAGAGGTTTGAATGGCTTAGACACATACAGACAACAGTGCTCTAGACAAACCTACAAAAAGCTAGTTGTTGCAGATGGCTTCATCATGTCTTTCGAGTGGTGATTTCCCATAACAAGAAGAACAGATGCCAAAGAGCGTCATGCAGCAATTGAAGAGTAGTGCCACCGCTGATTACGGTAGTACACCTTTGATTGCCTGCTTAGAGGCTCTACAACGAAGATGGGCAAGAGGGCAGAGTTCAGATGGGGAAAGAGTAAAAGAAGGCAACACCTGCCGAAAGATGCACGCTCGAACATAAAGGAGGTGACAGGTCTTTTTGAAATCCACGTGTCGAATGGGTTTTGGACCCTCTCATGTTAGTAGTTGGCGTTCGATGCCACAATCTGATGTCAGCAGACAGTCTCCCATTAGAGAGTCCTATGTTGTCTCCGTGGATGTGCATCCAAAGCGCCATACACCCATTTCATTCACCTCCCATTACAGAGTCTGATGTTGGCTTCGTGGAGGTGCACGGAGGGAATGCAGAATGCCACTTGGCGAATTATTGCCAAGCGGTGAACCATCCTTTGCCTTTTGCAAGTCTCTCAGTGTTCAAGATGAACACACACTCCAATGGAGGCATACATCCCTGTAATACGTCTCACGCAATTTACCCTCCTGGGTTTTCTCGTAACGAAGATCCACCCTCCTGCTGGCTAGCTGCTCATCTGCGCATTTTATCAAGCTCTACCTTTCCGATGGCTTCCCTTGCCCACAGTGGAACTGTGGTAGAGGAATCTTCCCGTCCAGGTACTGCAGTCTTTTCGAAATTGTTGTTGGACAGTTCTTTCCGTCTCTACATGACCCAATTGGTTGTCGTTATGGTGTTCGTAACTCAGGGACCGAGCGCTTATGGAAGGATTACTTTACAAACCCCTCTCACTGGCGGGACAACCGAGAGAGCAAAGTAAGCGTGCGACGTGTTTGCACTGAATGTTTTGCACAGGTAAAGCCTTAGATTGGCTAGTCTGATGAGTCTGTTGTGAATCTTAATAGCAGAGGAACCCGAGCTCTCTAGACTTCAAGCATAAGATTAGCGACGAGTCGCTATGGATGGACGGCTGGTGCAATCCAGGTTCGGTTAAAGACTTGGTCCAGAAAAAGGCCAAAGCACCCGTTGATCAGGCCCAGAAACATGGCTTGGTTGAAGAGTGTGGCAAGGCTGGCTTCACGTCTAAAACAAAACTGGCCTATACATCACAAGAACTGCGCAAGAGGAGTGACAGGGAAATGCTCAACTTAGAGGAGGCACTCACGTCTATGGAACGCATGCCCGGGCCACTTTCAGTTAAGAACCTTACAATCGTCTTGCATAAATGCAGAACCTTGAAGAATCCAACGTATACCAAGCGCTTGTATACCTACATGTGCAAAAATGGGATGGAAGATCTTAGATCTCTTGGGAACTACCTCATTCCAATGTTGGTCCAAGTTGGAAGCATGTACGAGGCTCAACAACTTTTTAACAAGTTGGTTGATCGGAATGTGTATTCATGGACTTCTCTCATCATGGGTTATGTTGCATGTGGGGAATCACAACATGCCCTCAACCTTTACCATAAAATGCTGCAGGATTCTATACATCCGGATAAATTTACCTTCCTGGCAATACTGAAAGCTTGTGCTAGGTTGAAAGATGCAGAAACAGGCCAAGAAATACACTCTGAAATTGCCAGAAAGGGGCTGGAAAGAGATCTTTTCCTTGGCAGCACCTTGGTGGATATGTATGCGAAGTGTGGCTTGCTTGCTGAGGCACAAGAAGCGTTTGACAAGGTGCCAGCTCAAAATGAGGTGTCATGGAATGCACTAATGGCAGGGTATGTTGAGCATGGGCTTGGTGAGGAAGCGCTGAACTGTCTCGAACAGATGCAACAGAAGGGTCTTTCTCCAGATGCTGTCACATTTGTTTGCAGCTTGAAAGCTTGTGGCATCCTACGAGCTATAGAAAAGGGCCAAGAAGTACACTCTGACATTGCCAGAAAGGGACTGGAAAGTGACCTTTTTGTTGGCAACACCTTAGTGGGTATGTATGCAAAATGTGGCTCCCTTGCAGAAGCTCGAGAAGCATTGGACAAGCTGCCAATTCGAAACGAGGTCTCATGGAATGCACTAATGGCAGGATATGCTGAGCAGGGGCTTGGTGCAGAAGCGCTGAACTGTTTTGAAGAGATGCAAGTGGAGGGACTCTCTCCAGATTCTGCTACATTTGTTTGCAGCTTGAAAGCTTGCGGCAGTACAGGAGCCATAAAGATGGGCCGAGAAATGCACGCTGAGATTTCCAGAAAGGGGCTGGAAAGAGATCTTTTTATAGGCAATACCTTGGTAGATATGTATGCCAAATGTGGTTCGCTGGCAGAAGCACAGGAAGCATTTGACAAACTGCCAGTTCAAGATGAGGTCTCGTGGAATGCATTAATGGCAGGATACGCCGAGCATGAACTTGGTTTTGAAGCTCTGAATTGTCTTGAACAGATGAAACTGGATGGTCTCTCTCCAAATGCTGTCACATTAAGGTGCAGCTTGAAAGCTTGTGGTAGCATAAGAGCCATAGACAAGGGTCATGACATACATACGGAGATCATCAGAAGGGGGCTGGAAAGAGATCTTTTTGTTGGCAGCAGCTTGGTGGATATGTATGCCCAGTGTGGTTGGCTTACAGCAGCACGGGAAGTGTTTCACAAGCTGCCAGTTTGGGATGTAGTCTCGTGGACTTCACTAATGGCAGGATATGCTGAGCATGGGTTTGGGGAGGAAGCGCTGAAGTGCCTTGAACAGATGCAACTAGAGGGTCTCTCTCTAGATGCCGTGACATTTGTGTGCAGCTTGAAAGCTTGCAGCAGCATAGGAGCCATAAACAAGGGCCGAGAAGTACACAGCCAGATTACCAGACACGGGTTGGAAAGGTATGTTTCTGTTGGCAACGCCTTGGTGGATATGTATGCTCAATGTGCCTTGCTTGCAGAAGCATGGAATGCATTTGATAACCTGCCAGTTCAAGACATAGTCTCATGGACTGCACTAATGGCAGGATATGCGCAGGTAGGAGAAAGTGAAATTGTTTTCCATTTGCTGGATGGAATGAGAGGAGAAGGGATAAAGCCAGATGGGGTCACATTCTCTATTGTCCTTACTGTATGTAGTCACACTGGTCTAGTGGATAAGGGCCAGAAGTACTTTGAGACCATGAGCAAAGGCTATGGCATTACTCCAACTATTGAGCACTACGTTGGTATGGTTGATCTCCTTGGCCGTGCAGGACAATTAGAGGAGGCTGTAGCTATGGTGAAGAAGATGCCTCTCCGCCCTAATTCTATGGTGTGGTATACAGTGTTGGGTGCTTGCCAAAAGTGGGGTAATGTGGAGCTTGGAAGACTAGCCTTTGAACATGCATTACAGTTGGATGAAAAGGATGCTTCAGCTTATATTTTAATGTCGAACATCTATGCAGATGCTCACATGTAGGAGGAAGAAAAGAATGTCGAGGCAGTGAGCGAAAGAAGCAGCATGGAAGAAGCCAGGACAGAGTCAGACTGACATGGGTGCTGTTGTGAATTTTGTTTTGGTGGGGGATATATGACATTTCTAAAGCAAAACCATATGTGCAAAGATAAAAGGTCTTTCCCTGAAAATTAGGGAGGAAGGGTATGTATCAGATTTTGCAATGGCGTGTCACCTGAAATCGTGTTGGTGCAAAGAAGGGTGGGCATAGTAAGAAGCTGGCTATTGCATTTTCCCAATCAATACCCTCAAGGGGACACACATACAGGTCGTTAAGAATCCAGGGTAATGACGGTAATGCAGCCATTGCAGTGTATCAGAGATAAATTTTCTAACCATTATTTTTTATGCAAGCGCTTTCATACCTTGAAGGAAAGTATGCTTGTGGGGACTATTGGTAACATCTTTACTAGCCAGTGTCTGAAACCGGCCTTCATTAAATTAAAGGGCAGTAAAACTAACAAGTAACTGTTACATTAACAATTCAGCAAAAGTATTACTAGCAGACTGGTAGCTAGAGTGCCCCTGCACCAAGACAAAGACACAGATTGGCCCAAAACCTTGGCGCCCCTTTCGGGATTTCTTTATTTAAGTGAGAGGCCCAGAATCCCAGGCTACATAAAGGTTACAATCTTTCTTACATCTGGGGCATTCCACATCCCATTGGGCATCCACATACGCTGCATAGCCTTTACTGTTCACTGCTCTCACCACTCTTGGCAGTAGGTCTTCATCCCCATTCCAAGAAGCTTGGACACAGCCTGGAACTGTCACTAGTAACCACACTTGGCCACACAATTCCCCAAAGCTGTCACTAGTGCCCAAAAAAAAACTATCTGCTCAAAGAAGAAAAAGAAAGCATACATAAGCTTTCTCCACTGTTGAGGACTGTCATTACCAATAGTCTCTCACCCTATTGTCAGTATATATCCTGAGACACCAACTTAATACCCATAAGAGAACTGGCTTCACAACACAGCCAACAATAAGACAGTCATACAAGTGCCATCCCTTGGGCGTCAAAGGCATTACATAGCCCATTAGGCATCAACAAACAATGCATGTTCTCTGCTGAGAATGGTCCCAACCAAACATGGCAAATAGGCATCCATTTCAGTTCCAAAACATTAGCATTCAGCTCAGGAACTAGCAACCAATACTTGGTCACACAGTCCCCCTTAGCTGCCTTGAGTGCCTTCTTGGCTATTCACCTCTTTAATTTCAACATGAGCAAATTACACACAGGCTGAAATCACTTGCTCCATGGGTAATTCACAACCCAGAAGGCCTCCCAGCCCAAAACATAACCTTTACAGTCCTCTGCTCTGCACCATCATGGAAAAAGGCATCCAAAAATTATCCCGAGTACTTACATATGCCTCAGAACTGTTACTAGCAAGTCTTTTTGGATCCCACAGTTCCTCTATCTACCACAAGTACTCCCCCGAGACACTGATGCATTCAAGACAATGGATAATTGCAATCTTGACCAGCCAATTCCAAGGCAATAGACTCAGCACGAGCTTATGCACAAGTATACACCCGGAGAGCTTTCTATCCACGCTGCTCGTACAACCTTGGCTCTCGTGTGCACACAGCCCACAAAGGAACTAGAAGACAGGCTAACTCTCCATTCACAGCTGACCGTCATAACTGCAATCTATACATGCTGCACTCAGCTTTGGAACTCGTGTTGTCCATACAACAACAGTCGAATCCTTCCATACAGCTCTAGCCTGTACAAGTGCTTTTAATCTCTACGTACGGACTGTCCGTACTGCAGTAGTCGTACATTCTAGCTTGTACATGCAGCCATCATAATGAGACCGTACAGTGGCCGGCCGTAGTACCACGG
This sequence comes from Dipteris shenzhenensis, assembly GCF_047967505.1. NCBI lineage: Eukaryota > Viridiplantae > Streptophyta > Polypodiopsida > Gleicheniales > Dipteridaceae > Dipteris > Dipteris shenzhenensis. The sequence continues at coordinate 47,203,106 of NC_141613.1, read as the reverse complement.
CGGACGGTTCACGTGAATTATCTCGTGTGTGAGCCCTCTCGTCTCCTGTCGGTGCCTCTTGCCTAATGTGAATTTCTTCTAGGTGATTACCAAAGCAACCTTGTAGGAATAGTTAAGTATTCTCAGTATGCAGGGTTCCAAGGCTTTTTATCACCTAATATCGGTGTCGAGGACCTCGGGTAGTATTTCGGTGAGAGACGTAGGCTCAAGTGTGGTAAGAAAACATAGTGTATGCATGTATTAAAGGAACGTGCATCATCATGATTGGGGTAATGAAGGCTTTCGCCTTCATTAGGGGTTGAAGGGTTTAGGAGAAGTTTGAGGGTTAGAGAGAGGTTCAGGGGTTAGAAGGAGATTCCAATGTCTAGAAGAGGTTCAGGGTTCAGAATGAGGATCTAAGGTTCAGGATAGAGTATTTGGTGGAGAACTCGTCTTTCTCGTAGATCATGGTGGTCAAGGGTTGAGTGACTAAGGGTTTAGGGGAAGCATAGGAGTGGGAGAGGAAGAAGGTGTAAGAGTAAGAGTAGGGGGAAGGAGGGCAACTGCCATTCACTAGACCCCATCTTTTGAGCTTCTCTCTCTGCATGTATTAATTGAATACATTCTCTCTCTACATGTAGAACTTGCATCTAGAAGTTGCATGTAGGAGTTGCATGTTGCATGTAGGAATTGCATATAGAACTTACATGTAGAACATGCATGTAGGACTAATATGTAGAAATTGAATGTAGGAATCGTATGTAGAACTTGCAAGTAGGAGTTGCATGTAGGACTTGCATGTTGGAGATGCACAACATTGAGGATTCCTAAGAGAGATTATTCCTAACCTCTTTGCCTGTTTGTTGGTCAAAACCACAAAATTCACCCCCAAGGCACAATGGCTAGGGGTTCTAGAACATCAAGCAACCCATGCCCTCGCTCCTTGTTTTCCTAGGGTCCTGCCCACATGCAGGTCAATATGCATGTGCAAGAAATCATGCCCTCGTGACATACCCCTCTTGAAACATGGCAAGTGTCCTCGATTGCGTCTAAAATACATGTGAATACACCATCACTAAAGTATGTATTACAAACTGTCATAGCATATATGATTGTTCAGAGCCTAGGGTAGCAATCCATATACACTGCGAAAACCTCATAGTGACTAGTACACTGATCATAGAAGTCCCAAGGCAGGTATATTGTCAGCAAGCAGTACCTCGGGTGGAACATACAATGTCACCAAGCGACTTCTAGATATCTGAGCCTGTCTGGACCATACATTTGAAGGAATCCATCTCTGAGATATAATGCAAATGCTGCTGTCCATCAGACAACTGATCATAGAACCTTGCAGGATTTCCATCCTCTGCATACTAGTCCTTCATTGCATCCAACTCAGGACTCAACGCATATTCTTCTCAGACAACCTGAGTGAGCAAAATATCTCAAGGTAGCAACTTCCTCATATACTTGCAAATTTCTGTTAGCATCTTGCAACCTTCTAGTCTCGTAGGCAACAACCCGTCCGTTCTGCAAGAGAATTGCACCAATGTTGTTCCCACATACGTCATAGTGGACAACAACAGCTTGACCAACATTGCCATTACCAGCCCCAGTACCGTGTATACCAATTCTGGTATAGCATGGTTTGCTATACCAGCCCCTGTACCGTGTATACCAAGCATGCCTACAAGAGCTCCCAGAATGCCATGCATTCCATTTTGCATTCCTGGCTGTATGCCAGTGTTTTCATTCATAACTCTATGCATTCCGACCTGCATATCCCCAAGCATAATCCCTTACATACCTTGCATTACAGGCTGAAAACCAACAGGGTGATTTTCAAGCATTCCTTGACCATCCCCAACTTGGCCAGCCACTGCTTGAAACACAGAATCACCATGAAAATATCCTGGATGCACTAAGGGATGCGGAATGACTTGCTGTCCCTAATTTGCGTGCTGAAAACCATTGACATGGCCATGCATAGCAATACCAGGACTATGAATAAACTGTTGCAATGGAGCATCCTGTCCATTTGGCACGACTAATGGCTTTCCATTCAATGGCATAGGTCCATAAGGCCGCCTATCAGCATTCTGATCATCATTAACAAAAGCTCTTTCAAACAAAGATTGTCCATCTTGAGAGGACGTGTGTCCCCTATTCCAATCCTCGTCACTGTATGACAATTGCTGAATTCTCCTTGCTGCAACTCAGTTACAGCAAGCAATACTTGCACCAGAGAACACCATAGTCTCACCTCCTTAAAGAAGATGGTGATGTCTCCTCAATGGACTCACCCCCTTGAGGAAGTTGGTGATGTCCCGGCGATGGAACCAATGAAACCGGCCTTGATTAAATTAAAGGGCAGTAAAACTCACACAAGCAAATACAAATGGACAACGCCTACGAAATAATCAAACCAACAGTATTCACACAAGCAAATTGATTGCAAACAAATTAAAAAATAGGCACCAATGCACACCTACCCAAGCTATTTTTGCTCCCCCATCTTGTTCTACTTTGGAGCATAACATGGACCAAGCACTCTCAATGGGAATGGTTTTAGCTTTTTCTTAATAGCTAGAGTTGGGAGGGTTTTAGCTTTTTCTTAATAGCTAGAGTCGGTAGGGTTTTGATCTTGACCATTGGATCCAAACTCTCACAAAAGAATTCCAAGTAGGCAAGAATTCCCTATACACAATTACACAAAAGCAACTACCACTACAACCTGCCAACGTAAGGATAATACATAGGGCACAAGGCCTGAAAATGGCAAGTGACGCATTCGACTCAGCAAACATTCAAAGCCACGGCTTAGCCTACATTGCAAGTGGTCTTGCATTTCTTGCATGGACAACTTGTTCCTATTGAACAAGCTGGAAGCAAAACACATCAAAGTTGGTAGAGTTGTGCTTGATGAGATTTCACGATTGCATGCAGAATCATCTAATCCCTAAACAGAGAATCGCTAAATGCACATATCAAGCATACCAGCAGATGACAATCTCACGGCCCCACTAACATCAAGAAACCAAAAGGAGAACGACACCGCTCACAGCCACATTCAATGAAATTTCATGCTTTGCATGCCATATCCCTTCTATACAGTCCAACACAACATGTACAACAACACAACAACAACAACTGGTATTGCAATCGTAAGTGCCACATTCAAAAAGAAACACATGACAAAATCCAAGTCAGTGGCATATACAAATCTCCCATAACACACATCGCTGACTTCCGTGCTGCAATCTAGCAACCCCGATTAGAATTAGGCCCTTTACACACCAAAGGGCGTCCAACGTTGGGTGGCCGTTTGGACCAATAGAAAGCCACCATTTAAGGTTTGGGTGGGCACCTCTTTACACATACAGTGCCCAAGCTTAGACCTTTTAATTTGACGTGGAGTCCACGTCATGCCCTGAGAAAGGCCTTCCTTGGGCAGCCAAGCTGATGGGCAGGGGTGGATTCAGCCAATCACCTTAACGATTTGGGTCCCCGAGCTCCACACCCAGCCGGGCCCTCATTTTTACAGAAGGGGTTTGTACTTGGGCAGTGTGTAAAAGGGGTGCCCATCCATGGGCACCATTTTTTAACGATCTCACAATGGGCAGTCGGTGAGTAACGGGAGGTGCCCATTCCAACCCGCCCATGAATGTTTTTGGGTGCCCACACTTTGGGCACCCTTTGGCGGTGTGTAAACAGCCTTAGACAAATATATCTCTATTGTTATTCTTGGCGACTTCAACACCAGATGGACCCACATCTCACACGCTTCCACCACCCTAACCACTAGACTACAAAGTCTCTCAAGTTATCAAGCCCAACAGTGTATGGATAGGTCACCGAAGATTACTCAGCAACTTACATGCTAGCTAAACTTCACTCTGGCTACAACTAGAGGTGCACCCCTAGTGACTCTATTGTGGTTTCCTTTGATCGACGGCAGCACAGCTTCCTGCCATACACCTCATGCAACCGCATGCATCACCTCTCAGCAGCATGGTCCTGCGGAGATCCACAATTCGATTGTGGTTGCAGCTCAACTGCGCAGTCAATCACTTCCTAATTCTTCGATGGACCACAGTGACACGGTCGTTTTGGAGGAACGCTCACGTTCAGGTACTTCCGTCCTCTCTTTTTCTAAGATGGACCTCGAATTTAATTATATCATCGGTCGAGGGGGACTGTCCTTACTCTTGGCACTTCGCGGATTCCTCCCAGTTTTGGGACAACCGGGGGAGCAAAGCAAGTGCGCGATGAGTTGGAACTTGGAAGTGAATGATATACTGCTGGACCTGGGAATTGGCTACTCTGACGAGTCTCTTGTGAATTTTTGCAATAGACAAACCCAAGAAATATAAGGGATGGTACAATCCAGATTGGGTTAAAGACTCCAGAAAAAGGCCAAAGCATCGACTGGTCAGGTCCAAGACTGTCTCTTGGTGGAATAGTGTGGCAAGAACGGCTTCATGTCAGGGATACGGGTGAATGCTCAACAACTGAGCGAGAAGGGTGGCTCCAGCTTAGAGGAGGCTCTCACCTCTGTGGAACAGATGTCACAGCTGCCTTCTGTTGAGAACCTTACGTGCATCTTGCATAAGTGCAGAACATTGAAAAATGTAGCGCACACCAAGCGCTTATATGCGTACATGTGCAAAAGAGGGCTGGACGATCATAGGTCTTTTGGCAACTACCTTGTCCCAATGTTGGTCCAAGTTGGAAGCATCTCCGATGCTGAGCAGCTTTTCAACAAATTGGTCGATAGGAATGTGTATTGTTGGACTTGTCTCATCAAGGGGTATGTTGAATCTGGAGATTCACAACTTGCCCTCAACCTCTATCATAAAATGCAAGAGGATTCTGTGTATCCTGATAAGTGTACTTTCCTGGCTGTGCTGAAGGCATGTGCTAGGTTGAAAGATGCAAAAGAAGGCCAAGAAATACACGCTGACATTGCCAGAAAGGGACTGGAAAGAGACCTTTTTGTCTGCAGCACCTTGGTGGATATGTATGCTAAATGTGGCTTGCTTGCACAAGCTCGAGAAGCTTTCGACAAGATGCCAGTTCGAAATGAGGTCTCGTGGAATGCACTAATGGCAGGTTATGCCGAGCATGGCCTTGGTGAGGAAGCGCTGAACTGTCTCAAAGAGATGCAACTTCATGGTGTCTCACCAAATGCCATCACATTTGTTTGCAGCTTGAAAGCTTGTGGTAGCATACAAGCCATAGAGAAGGGCAGAGAAATACATGCCAAGATTGTTATGGAAGAGCTGGAAAGAAATCTTTGTGTTGGCAGCGCCTTGGTGGATATGTATGCCAAATGTGGCTCACTAGCAGAAGCTCGTGCAGCATTTGACATGCTGCCGGTTCGAAACGAGTTTGCATGGACTGCATTGATGTCAGTCTATGCAGAGCGGGGACTTGGTGAGGAAGTGCTGAACTGTCTCAAACAGATGCAAATGGAGGGTCTCTCTCCAGATGCTGTCACATTCGTGTGCAGCTTGAAAGCTTGTAGCAGCATGGGAGCCATAAACAAGGGCCGAGAAATACACATACAGATTGCCAGAAATGGGCTGGAAAAGGATCGTTTTGTTGGAAACACCTTGGTGGATATGTATGCCAAATGTGGCTCGCTTGCAGAAGCACAGGAAGCGTTTGACAGCCTGCCATGTCAAGACCAGGTCTCATGGAATGCGCTAATCACAGGATATGCTGAACATGGTTTTGGTGAGGAAGCTCTGAAATGTCTCGAACAGATGTGTCTGGATGGTTTCTCTCCAAATGTAGTTACATTTAGTTGCAGCTTGAAAGCTTGTGGCAACATAGGAACCATAGACAAGGGCCGAGAAATGCATGGTGAGATTGCCAGAAAGGGGTTGGAGAGAGATCCTTTTGTTGGCAACACATTGGTGAATATGTATGCCAAATGTGGCTCACTTGTGGAAGCACAGGAAGTGTTCGACAAGCTACCAGTTCGGGACGTGGTCTCGTGGACTGCACTAATCCAGGGTTATGCCGAGCATGAACGTCGTGAGGTAGGGCTGAACTGTCTTGAGCAGATGCAACTGGAGGGTCTCTCTCCAGATGCTGTCACATTTACCTGCAGCTTGAAAGCTTGTGGCACTATAGGAGCTATAGACGAAGGCCAAGAAATACATGCAGAGGTTGCTAAGAAGGGGCTGGAAAGAGATATTTTGGTTGGTAGCACCTTGGTGGACATGTATGCCAAATGTGGATTGCTTGCAGAAGCACAGGCGGCGTTTCACAGCCTGCCAGCTAAAAATGAAGTCTCATGGAATGCACTGATGGCAGGATGTGCCCAGCTAGGAGAAAGTGAAATTCTTTTCCATATGCTCGAGAGAATGAAAGGAGAAGGGATAAAACCAGATGGGATCACATTTTCTATTGTTCTTGCTGCATGCAGTCACGTAGGCCTAGTAGATAAGGGCCAGAAGTACTTTGAGGCCATGAGCAAAGATTATGGCATTACTCCAGTTATCAAGCACTACATTGGCATGGTTGATCTCCTTTGCCGTACAGGCCAAGTAGACGAGGCAGTAGAGATAGTGAAGAAGATGCCTTTTTGTCCTAATCTTGTGGTGTGGCATACAGTGTTGGGTGCTTGTCAAAAGTGTGGTAATGTGGAGCTTGGAAGACTGGCCTTTGAACATGCAGTGCAATTGGATGAAAAGGATGCTGCAGCTTACATCTTGATGTCTAACATTTATGCAGATGCTCACATGCAGGATGAAGAGAAGAAGGTTGAGGCGATGAGAGTGAAAGAACAGGCATGAAAGACAATGGTGGATTAACATTGGCAGTATTGTGCATTCGTTTTCTGGAGTGGGATAGAAGAGATTCCCAAAGTAAATGTATATATATATGTGCCAAGCTGAAAGATATTTAGTCAAATTGAGAAATGGATGGCATGTCACAAATTGCTTCGGGTGTCACTAGACATACCCATTGATGGAACAAAAGATGGGTTATGTGAGCACAGCGAGAAGATGGCTATCTTTTGTGCCGTAATCAATATACGTAAGGGGACACCCATACATGTTTTCAAGAATCTTGGGGTTCGTAAGGACCATCATGGGCAATCTAGGAAGGAAAGTGTGCTTGTATAGACTATTGGTGACACTAGTGAATCGCACAGTAGCCAGTGTCACTCTTATTGGAAATGTTCTTGCTAGATCATAACTAGGGTGGACATTGAGAACTTACCCCAAAGACAGATACAAAACGTAAAGTTTCTTTTGTAGAAAGGAATAGAGTTAAAAACCTAAGCATTTACATATGCATTGAATGTAGACAAATCCATTCAAGGAGGGCTTCTATCACCTTTTTTTTTGGGCAGAAAGTAGTTTTTGTATTATTTCTTAAAAGACGTGAGGTAAACACTAGAATCCATGTTCTTTCCTCTTAGTGATGAAAGTGAGAAATTTGTGAGCTCCTTCCCGACCAATGTCAAGATCTACATCTCCTCAATCAACACAGATTAAAAAATGACAATCTACACGGGACCCTCTTTCTTGAGATTCTAATGGCGCCCAAACAACATAGAAGGCAAAATTGTAGATTATCCTCTAAGGAATAAATTTGCTTTTACTTTGAAGTCATCTAAGCAAACCTCGAAATGCTATGATCAGTCAAGGCTAGCACCCTCGCAAAACTGGTTGAAGGTGAATGGTGGCTAGAGAGGCACCTCCTTTGGTTTGTTTGAATAAGATCAACTTGTGGGAGACTCCACATTGATATCCAACCCCCTAGACTGGGCCATGGAGTTCATCTCAGCTAGGAGTTGGAGCATGGGAGGAGTAGAGGAGGAGTCAATGTTTATGTCTCAAGTTTGCCAAAATTTGAACTTGACGTCAAAGAGTTCTACAATAGGCTCATATTACTAGCATTCCATGTCTATATTGGACTCTAAGGACCCTCCAACAAAACATGGCAACTATATCTTGTGAATAGGCCACAAGCTCTATAATAGCTGTTTCAGCAGATAGGCACACTATATTAGAGAATTGCCTCTACAAGCTGAAATAACACGCACTAGGAATGGAGGCAGATCTACTATTCATGGATGGATGGATGGATTGGGTGACTGCACAGTAAACCTTGTTAGAGATAGGTAAATCCATAGGATTTGTGCATCAGGGAGTCCACATCTACACTAGCCAAGCTCTAAAATTCTACTAGTCACGCACTAAGTTCCCAAATGACCGCCAATATACCAAGACGTATTCAATCACCGAGAACACCCTCTGATCTAATCAATAGTCTAGGGCAGAAGGGGTTGCAAAAATAATAGAAGTGCAAAGGTTTTTGGGACATCCTAATGTAACACTTGTCATGTGCTAGGAAATATAATTTGAAAACATAAAGATGATTGAAGTTTTCTTCATAACAACCTTGAAATCATGATAACACTGAGCTAGAAAACTCAAACAATGAGTCATGAGCAGATATTATGGGATTCATAACTAAACATCTAAGATGCATGCTTGCACTATAACTATACACCATATATACATTTTGGAAAAATTTAGTGAGCAAGACAAAAAGAATCATGCTATATACCATTCAAGATTATTAGAATCTATATTGTGAAGGTATACTTCTAAGAAGAAATGGTTCTTGTGTACCAACTAAAAGGACTGTATACGCTCATAGATTATCTAAGTAGACAATTCCAAATTGTTTTACATGATATTGCTTGGTACATGTAGTATACTTAACTGATTTCAAACGAGATTGGAGAAAATTGAAGAAAACAAAAAACATATGATTGACTAGAATCACGTAACGACATTGCTACCAAGAAAGAGGTGGGAAGCATGTATGTTCTCATACATACACACATTTGTGTGTAGTGTGTGTGTGTGTGTGCGCGTGCGCGCATGTTTATACATAAGGTATCAAACCCTAATGCTCTCCTCATATGGAGGATTAAAAATGGGGCACTAAGTTGCTATTCCAATGAAATCACAACCAAATTGGTAAGAGACATTGTCCATAGATATATCTGAAAAGTAACGAGCTATGATTAGAAGAACTTTTGAAAACTGCATTTATAACAAGGTGAAAATTTTCACTAGGCCTACCAAGGTAGAAGGTGTGGGGAAGGTGAAGTTTAGTGCTTCAGGTTCAGGATGTATTATCACTAATGATTACTTCATGTGTTGAATTGTATCGGATGGTTTACCCAGCGAAGCATGTTGTCGAATGTGCTTGCTAATGGTCCTGCTACCATTTTTCTTCTTTTTTCTTGTAGGCATAGGATGTCAGCAGCCATCAGGTTCATGTCTCTTGGACATGGCAGTTCAGTGACATTGTGTTTAGGGATTGTGTGCATTGCTTTTTGCAACGGAAGGTTTCTCTAGAGAGACACTGCTAGCTTACTTCGGTGTGCGATCATGCAATTTCTTCCATGACAACCTTGTCGACTTTGATGTGCTTTTCTTATAATTATTGAGCCAGTATAAGTTTGTCAGGCAATAAATTCAGAAAAGCACGATGTATGCTAAGCCATGGCTTTGAATGTTTGTTGGATCGAATGTGATGGTTGCCATTGTTCACCCTTGTGCCCTATGTATTGTCCTTGAATTAGCGGGTTGTAGTGGTAGCTGCTTTTGTGTGATGGTTTTTAGAGATTTGTTTTCTTTCTAGAATTATTTTGTGATTTGCTTCATTGGTATCCATTCACATGATACCATGCTGTCGTATAGCCAGGCATTCTTGCAAAACGTTCTTGATCCTGTGCTTTTGTTTGGAAAGTTGACCCATGCAATTGGTTTGTATTTTGTTATTGTCATGTGTTCGAATGTGCCATCGGTGCCATTCACCAAGACATCTTCAATGTCTAGGTTTCCACTGCAAATTTCAACTATCATACCTCGTTTCTCATCCACCAAATGTACTATGAGATGTAGTTGGCTTGTTAGAATAGAACGTGGAAATGTCTCCTCCACTAAACAAACCGCCTCCACTGACATAACTTGAGCATTCTCAAGCGTGGTGGGATCTATTTCCTTTGAGCTCACATACCTCACAAGCTCGCCTATCTTGTAAATACAATCTTTCACGTCCTTTGATGCACTACGTGAAATGCTAGTAGGTAGTATGAACTGAACCCGCGAGGAGGTGGTTGATTAGTTGCTTATAGCTATTCACTCACAAATTTGAAAGGAAAAAGATATTATGCATATAAAATACTTACTTGGAGCATCTTGTGCCAATCATGAGATTTCAAGCCATATAATTGCTCTACACCTCTTTTCTTGCTCTTTGTAAAGGCTCCCTTCAAACACCTCATGCATCTAGTGGGAGTACAAATTGTAGTAATAGCGCGCTTCACCGTTGCCATCTCTAGCTTTGATAACATCCACGGTGCACGAGGTAAAAAAACACGCCCATTTGGTCTCTCTTGAGGCCAAGCTTCACGCATCCTCCTCCTCCACGGCTTCATGAGGTAATGGTGGAGGGCTACTATCACCATCACTCCATGCATCCGTAACGGTCCCTCCTGAAGATCCCACCTCATATCGCCGACGCTTCGCCTCCTCACGACGGGCATAGGGTAACATGTGCGGGTGTGGCACTGCATCCTGTATCAAATTAAAACGGGATCATTATAACTCAAACATATGAACACCCATAGGTATCTCAATCAACCTTAACTTACAAATCCTTACCCTGTTTACGGTCACATCCCATTCTCCATACTTTGAGATATGATTGAGCGTAATCCTGCGTGCACGATACATGTTTCCTCGACATCGATCACACAGACATTTGATTTTTTGCTCCAACCACATTTCGCGATGGTGGATACGGAGGGATTCATCCTCACTGGAGCTGCTTGTTGAAGATGGAGACATCCTACAAACAAACAACCCACCAAATTTGCTCTTCTTCAAATGCTTAACTTAAAAACTCTGTGTTGCATCTATCGCCGCGTCTATCATCGCATCTAATGTCGTGTCTAACTGCGCGTCTAAACACCCGTCTACTCTGTGTATTTAAACGCGCCCCTAGACGCCCTAATAGACGCGACTATAGACGCGCTAATAGACACGACTATAGACGCGACTTTTAAACCTGCTTTTCGGCACGCCGCTCGCTTTGCTTTTCTTTTGACTACTTAAACATCGCGAGCGGCTTTCTTCCTTCTTTATTAGCAATTCTATAGATCTGAAGCTTAAGAGAGAGCCTCCCATACACAGTTCCAAGCTTTCACTCAAGACAAAGGGACCGTACCTATCACAGCTTGCTTCCAAGCCTAAAGAAGAGGAGGAGTACGAACAAGGAGAAGAAACAAGTTTGGAAAAGAAAGATCCTTCCATACCTTTTTCCAAGTAAGTCCTTTTGAAGTTGTTCTTGCTTGCTCTTTCCAGTTTTGTACTTTCTCGCATTCACGAAACGCAGCATCTAGGTATGAGCGACACGTTCTTTTGTCGGGCGAAACGTCCTTTTCGACTTTTGAGTATTCTCGACTGTCGGAGCGCGTGTATAGAAGACACACACAGACGCGTATGTAGACGCTCACACAGACGCTCTGGTAAACAGAGTTTTAAACGAATTGTTAGACGCGCTTTTAGACGCGTTGTTAGACGGATGTTTGGACGGACTATTAGACGCGGTGATAGACGCGCTTTTTAACGTACTGTGTTGCATGCACTTCGGCTATTGCTTGGGCATCGTTTAAAGGATTTACTTGTTTGTTGCAAGTCTTCTGTTTTTTGTCAATGGCCTGGATGATATGTGGTGTGCCTAGAAGTTCATCGAACACGTGTTGGTTGCGTCTTTATTTTTGTGCATTTGTGAATAAGAGGTGCACAACATCTATATCTGGGATTGGTTGTCTATGGAACATTCTGTTCATGTATGACAGGTCATCTTCTGTTTGTTCGCCAATCCTTATTCTGTTCAATGTGTTGATGAATGCAAAACCCCTTTGATGCATTATTGTCCTCAATTTGTAGCAACGGATCTTGTCTTGCCAAAATGCTTGCTTGATCAATCTAGTGGAACGTTTTGGCCTCTTGAAGATCCATGCGTCCTAACTGGGCTTGCTTGGCAAAGGTGTCCATAGAAGATGACGTCTAGGCCACAAAATTTAGTTGAGTGTATGTGCTTGATGGAGCAATGACGTGTTGATTAGTGCTAGCATGCTTGGCCAATAAGAGAAGCTTCGTCAAAATATACCATCCTCAGGTTTTTGTATTTAGCTCTTAGATTGTCAAGTTTCTCTCCTGCTAGATTCGTTGGTACGCTTGTCACCAATGGAAGATGCAAGGTTGAATGGATTGTTGTCCCACCTATGATAAGAGCAGCTCTACCTTTGTATGCCATTAGTAGTGTTGTTGGCAACTCAGCATTGTCGATAATGGATTGTCCATAATGTCAAACTAGGCCTTGTACTATTGTCAGCAAATGTGAATGACTTGCCTGTGCCAACACCGCCAGTCAAGAATAGGTGGATTCGTTCATTGGGCTGCAGTATCTTGCACTACATGATGTCATTGTGCAGTAGTCATTGCTTGCTATTTACCTTCCTAACTCTCTCTTGGTATCCTATGTTTGGTAGGAGCTTGTATGTTCTATGTGTCATGATGTTGGTTGTTGGTCGAGGTTGTTACTCGGGCAAATCTAGTGCGAGGTCATACTCTTAGCGACTGCCTACTTCTCTGCTACAGCTTTCCATTTCTGCTATTGGTATTCATGTTTTGAATCACTACTTTTGCAAATTTGTCTATGTTTTGCTTGATGCTTTTAGCATTCTCATGGGATGCATCTGCCCATTCTTCCCCATCTCCTAGGATGGATTCGTCCGTACCATTAAAAACAACGTAGAGCAGGCAACTTTCATTATAGAACCGCATTGGGTCTTATGCCATCTACTTGACTTGAAGCTAGTTGCGTACTCAGGCAAGCAAATTGTTCACAAAGATGGTTGGCGATTGATGTACTTCTAGATGATATCTTCATAGAAGATGTTTGTATCATTGTCAGCCAATGTTCGCACTACATGATGTCATTGTTTTGCTTGATGCTTTTAGCGTTCTCATGGGATGCATCTGCCCATTCTTCCCCATCTCCTAGGATGGATTCGTTCCTAATGTAGAGCAGGCAGTTTTCATTATAGAACCGCATTGGGTCTTATGCCATCTACTTGACTTGAAGCTACTTGCGTACTCAGGCAAGCAAATTGTTCACAAAGATGGTTGGCAATTGATGTACGTCTAGATGATATCTTCATAGAAGATGTTTGTATCATTGTCAGCCAATGTTCGCAAATTCGCTTTGCAAATAGTATTGTCTTGTCTTCTTGGAAGTTTTGTGTTAATGAATGCAATTCGTCTTGATCAGCTCATTAGCGAGGGTGATAGAGCAATGTATGCAGCTTGTTACAAGCTAAGCTCTTGGGTGTTTATCATTGTATTTTTTATTTAGCACAGCCGCTCGATTGTGCTCAAGTTTTTCTTCATGTTGTATTCAAATGTCTCTTTCATTGCTCTTGTCGTTGTATTGTCTGCCGTTGTCATGTATGATGTGCAGTACCCTGTTGCACCACGTGCATTTAGGATGAATTGTGTGTCTGCATTTGTGTCCCCCATATAGTGGATAGCGCAAGATTGAAGTTGCTTGTGTAGGTATCCTTTGCTTCTCACTTTAATAGGATGGTTGCCTTTGTTATAGTGGATCTCAATGCGTTGAGTATTCGCTTTCTATTATGTCTAGGAGCTACAACCATTTGTCAAATGTTATTCTTGTGTATTGTTTGAGGTCCAGCAAAGCTTTTGTGATTTGCTTTGCGAGGTCTCGGTGGTCTTGTTGTTGCAATTCAAGCTCTTCACTGATTGGTTGCAGGATGCACGTAGATCGTGATGGAGGTTTTGGGAATCTATACATGCATGTCCTATTATTCTCCCTGTAGCCTATTCCAACAAGTCGCCATCTACAGTTATGTATCATTCAATGAAGGAGAGTACATTTGTAGTTGCTGGTAGGCCCATTGTTGGTGCGCCTTCGACCCATATAACTCCATGGTCGTGTTGGCTGCCCCTGTGTTGGAATTTTGCGATGAGAAGAAGAAGTCAACTACTTCACCAAGAATCATGTCCTTCAATTGTTGTTTCATCCTTCGAAGGGATGCACATAGTACCTTGCAGTTGGTAATTGGGTCTGAGCGGAATGCAAGATGCGTTGGGTTCATACCATAAGTCAAGATTTAGGTTTCGTAGATAGTCTAGGGGCTTGGGCCAACGCTGAGAAGGTGGCAAAGAATGTAGGTGGCCTAAGCTCGCAAATCCTTACAAAGACATTTTTCTTTAGTTTGTCTTTGTAGTCACTAGATGTGCGCAATGCCTCGAAGTCTCTATATCCTATCCTTGCATTCAACAATTGCTCAATGTATGTATCTTGTTGGACATATTGAGCGTATAGTTACCTACCATATAGTTGCACTTTCCGAAGATGGACCCAAGTAGATGACAAGATTTTAAGGACCATTATCTTCATTGTTTTGAAGAATAAGTTTGCAAGCATTTTCTTGCCAAGCAAGAAGCTCTTGTGCATTCTGCCCTCGTGTATGTTCGATCATTCGAAGGTTGGATGCATCCAATTTTTGGATGTGTGTCTCGAAGAATAATCCCTTGCAGGAGTTGGAAGCATTTGATGGCGAAACTGCCACGGCTCGATCATATTTCATTTTCTTTCTTGAATGTCTCGAAGGCGTTTTTCGCGCATGGCACGGCATGCTCATTTGATTTGCCGTTGGTAGCTATCTACGCTTTCTACAAATCTTGTCACGGATCTGCTTCTGTCATTGCTGTTCCTTGGCGACGTCTTTTGGATGAGGTCTTAGGGTGAGGCTGTCGAGTCCTCTCGCAAGAATTCCTCCAAGGCTTCGCAATCTTGCCAATGCGCACGATTGGGCCGCACATCACTTGGTTTTGGCAAGAAAGATGAAGGTCCCATTCGCGTCCATGTCAACGAGCAAGCTTGCCTTGATAGCACTTCTCGTTGCAAGCGTACTTCTAGTTGCAAGCGGACTGGAGGTCATGCTCCTAAGTCTTGTCATGCTCTTGCAAGTGACACGCGACAATGTCCAGCCCATCAAAGCTACAGTCACATTGCAGACATGGTGGACTAGCATTGGTGAATTGGAGCTAGTTTGGAGGGCTCTTGCAAGGATCGCAGCAATTCGTCCTTCATCCATGAGGAGGAACATTCGGGAAGTAAGGTCTCCAAATAATGGGGACATCAGGCTTGCTTGCTTGCAAGTCTTGGACAATCCTCGACACTACTATTTGTTCTTGCACTTGTCTGGAAAGAGTTGGAAGAATTCTAGCATTTGCTAGACTTAGTATCGCCATTTCTTTTGTCGAAATCGAATGTACCTCTCTTTGACCTTACAAGATTCTAACTAGCAAACTTATGAATTAATTCAAAAAATATATATATAAATGTTTAATTCTTTATAGCTAATCAAAAGCTTATGAAGATCAATTAGAAATGGAAGAATAGAAAGTCAAAATAGAACCAAAAATATAATCAAGACAAAACATGTGCGAAAGTGTTTCATATATTGCAAAAAAGCATTAATTACAACTCAAATGTGAGTTCCATATAGAAACAATAAAGCCAAAATATTTGGAGGAGGCTACAAATGTAGTTACATATGAAACTCTCAATATTATAATTTCCAAAATGCCAGTAGATTTACTGGCAGCTAGCAGTTCACTGTTGTCATTGCTATTGGAAAAGAAAACCTGTCAAGACATCCACTTGGACTGGAAGTGCATGCTGATAGACTATGAGCAATCCATAACAGCATTGAAGTGTCAAGAACTCAAGATAGCCAATAGAGTTTTAGTTGGACATCCAATCAAAGTCAAAGCTCTCTAGCTCCCAAGGATAATTGGACTAATATATTGACGTATATACATGCAAGCTTGCAGCATCCAACCGTGGGATGTTCCCGTGGTGTTCCAAGCACAAGTAACACTAACTCATGTTGCAGATTCAACAAAGCACTACCAACAAACAGCCGCAATGAAAGCTCCCAGAAAGAAGTTTCTCTGCCAGTCCCAAGTCTATTGAGAATATGCTAGATTTTTCAACGTTATGCACTTATGCAAGATGCCTGTAAGGTTCTGAACTGAAGGTAGATGGGGCAACGTGAGTGCCTCTTCTGAACTGAGCATTTTCCAGCCACTCTCCCCTTGCAGTTGTGCTTGAACCCAAGACCTGAAGGTAGCCTTGCCACGCTCCTCCAAGTGACAGTATTGAACTTGACCAGTGCATGCTTTGGCCTTTTTCTCGAGCATGTCTTTAATTAAGCAAGTATGGTTTCTACCCGTCTATCGATTTGTTGACAAGTCAACCAATAGCTTCACCTCATCGCACGCTCTCTCGGTTGTTCCCCCACTAGGAGGGTAGTGCTTCCATAAGCGCTCGACCTCTAATTTACCTCACCGGCACCCCACCCAGCCGTCAGCCATGGATGTCCGCCTTCCTGCAAAGTCTGCAACTGGCTCTAGACGCTCTGGTTTTCGGACGAACCATGCGAATTTCTGGTGGACGAGATTTCTCCAACCTGTTCTGTGACCTGTCTCTCCAGCTCAACTTCAGCTAGATGGACTAATTTCCTCTCAGTGCACTTTCATGAATGTCAGTAATTAAAGTAGAATATGGACAATCCAGTTCATATTGCACTCTACTTTGCATTATACTAGCACGGTATTTCATCACGCCTTCTTCTTTTTGGCCTGCCCCTGGGATGGCCTAAGCGATGCTTTGAATTATGCAAAGGTAAAAATCGACAATTCTTTAAATGATTTTAAACTCGAAAAAATGGTTGGTCCATGCGTCCAACTAGTAGTGGTTTATCAATGACACGTGTTATGTGCATGCTTCGCTGGCTCTATTAATGCATTCGTTTTTTGGCTCTAGTTTTTCTTCGTCTGAATCTCTTCCGTTTTTGCGTTTCTTGCTTTTGTTCCACCATTTTTTGCTTTGCAATCCAAACTCGTGCATGGTAGCTTCAACCTCTTCTCTTGCAGCTCATCACAGTCGGCAATCACCATGAAGCTTCAGAGCCCCGGAGGACGTGCTCTCGCTGTGGGATGGTAGACTGCCGAGGGAGTGGAGACCGCTGAAGGAGCGGCAGCCGCACTTGGCTAGGGTGCCTCTTCGCGGGAGGGGCTTATTCGATTTGTTGACGGAGACAGCTGCCCACTTCTGTTTCTCATGGTTCTGCATTGAATGATAGGATGTTTTAATTACTATCTTCAATAAAAGAAGAAAATTCGACGGCTCCCGTTTGGTGTTTCGTCTCATGTTTTAATGGAGCAATTCATGCAAACGTTTTTCTCTCCCTCTTATCACAGATTCCTTGCCTTGCGGAATTAATGTCGGACCTTCTACATAAGCATGCAGAGTCGACCGAAGAGATATGGTACTGTTCTGTTTTTTCTGATTGCGTGAGAGCTAGTACAATGGAAGGTTCCACTGAGTTTATGGTGGATACAGATAGTGGAGCATTCGTAAAAGGTTTGCAAATGGACATGGTTTCGCTCTTCTTCATTGTCTCGATATTGTATTTCATTACTTCACTTTCTTTCTCGTTCGAATAGCATGCTAGTTTGCTTTCGTTGCACCTTGGTTCTAATTCTTGTACCTTCTTTGCGTTGCAAGACTAGCCAAAATCTATCCTGATGCAGTTGAATCTCTTGTGAATCCTCTCTACACCAAACGTTTTGTTGCTGGAGATGTTGATCAAGTTGCGAAGGCGCCTGGTGGACTCCACAGTTTGTGCATGCAATTGAAAAAATAATAGCTCGTTTGCGTAGTCCAACATACTCGTCGCTTCGCTCGCTCTCTGCAGAACATATTGTCTCCTTCTTAGTACATGACTTCTCTTTCATTAGTTATTCGAACACATTCTCTTTGTCTTGTTCTCTGTCTCAGTGAAGAAGCTTCTCCGAGAGAACCCAGAACATGTTAGTTTTAAATCTACCATAACCTCACGTGTGCAACGTAGTAGTTACAATAAAAGTTCCACACATGAAGAACCCAAGAAGCCTTCAACCAAAATTGGCATGAACAATGTTATTGTCATTGATTGAGGATCTCCAAAGTTGGTTTACAATTTCAATGCTTATCAAGAATGACATTTCCTTTAGAACTACTTCATGTTGGATGTACATCTTTTCTTTATAATGGTATGCAATTTTATTTAATATGGCATTTTTAAATTGCAAAATTTGAACACTTACACACTTATTCAAGCCTACAATTGTTTATAGTTTTTTTAAAAAAAGTTCTACAATAAGATCAATGGTATTCTTTTAAGAAAAATGTGAAATGTGTTTTTCCAATTATAATTATGTTATCATTGTAGAATGTAATGGTGATGACATAAAAGTTGACTTTGTTATTGTCTAAAACAATCTCTCTCTAAATAGTTTGATATCTTACTTGCTTTCACATTTTACTCGTAGCAAGCAAACAATCGATTTGCAAGGAAGAAGATGATGAGGTTAACTCTCACAATGGTCCTAATGACTCAAAGAATCTACAACCATCTCCTCATAATTTTCCATCCATAGCCAAAGCAATAATTCCATCAAAGGAAAACTTTGTAGGGGGGGGGGAATTCTTTAGTCTTGCTTACCATTACTCAACTATCTGATTGCACTCCGCAAAGATTTGTTTTTGAGGGCAAGTTACTTTGTAAGTATGGTACTTACAAGTAGCAAATCCAGAATATTCTACTTTCTTGAATGGAGACGTCACCGATAAGCTTTGCTCTCACATAGTCACATTACTCATTCCTTCTACTTATGTTCACCAATTTGTCAATTTCTTACAAATTGGGGAGTTCTATAAAATTGAGGGAGCAAGGGTTGTGTTGAGAGGACCAACTGAAGGCGGAACTTCTAGATTCTCCCTTCTTGCTGATGCCACTACATGCATCATTAGAGGAGAACCTTTTAAAGGAAACCTTTTTTTGTTGCTCAATCACCCCCTTTGCACCTATGTGTCTTGGGCATCCGAGATGATAAACTTTGGAAGGCTAAGCATTTCAAACATCATGGGAACTATTAAAATTATGACTCCTTTCTAGATGCATTGAAAATGATGGAAGAAGATTACATTCTCACTATTCAATTATTTATTTCACAACCCACGTTATTCTTGAGGAGACAACCAAAAGACATTTACACAAACAACTTCAATCCAACAATGTCCAAACTATGGGAAGCAAATACAGATATCCAATTCATCTTAAAACTAAATGGAGCAGCTACATACTACACATCATACATAACAAAAGCAGACAAAGAAACTATGGAAGCAGTCAAAAACTCTATGAACCAAAGCATTTCCAACAACCTTTCTACAAACGAGCACATCCGCAAGGTTGGCAATGCAATTTTGAACACTCAGAATATTAGCTCACAACAAGCAGTATACTTTTAGCTCTGTCCTTGCCACTATCCTCCACAACAAGACAATTCCAATACATCAATACAAACCCATCGGAAAATCAAACTTACTTGGAGAAAATGCATCCTGAAAGCACCAATATCTTCTTCGATGGCATTATGGCAAAGTATTTGAAATGCAAAGCAGAGCTCCATCCAATTTGTTGTTTGGCAACATTTGCAAACACTTTGGTGCAAGCACTGAGGAGAAAGAGGAATCTCCATCATCAACTATAATGCAAGAGGCAATCAGAATTAGCAACAACAGCCACCACCAGGTGTTCATATGGTGTACTTGGATCCTATAAATGAGGATTATAATCAACAAAATCAAAGAAGTCAGGGTAATATCCAAGCCCTAGCAATGACCAGATCTAAAAGTACAAAGCCCATGCCCGACCTTGGAGATGGACCAAGAATGTTTGCAAAGCCAATGAACTGGCCCAAGGTCACAGAAATCAAGCTCTATAGAAAATACTTGAGAATAATGTAGCATCAGAAGCATAGAGATCACAACTCCAAAACAAGGGTAAGGCTCAGCTCAACCTTGGAAAACTCCCAATATAGTCTGACAGTTTTCTGACAAAAAACGTCCGACATACTTCAGCATGGCAACATACAACTTAACAAGGTTCCAGACACACAAAGAAAAGTACAAGATTCTTCCAACCAGATATATATTCCAAAAAATAAACAAGATTTGCTAGCTGGAACCATCTCGGACTTAGCAGAGTAGCAAAACAATGGTGATAGAGTCAAAGCTGACAGAAATCAAAGAGGAATAGACAGCTCCAATTCCAGACACAACACTCAGAAATAGAATTTAGATACAAGAAAATGCCAAGCTGAACATGAAGTTCCCACACTCTTCTTTAAAGAGCTTTTGGATTCCAAAGTTCAAATAACATTGGATCAAATTCTAAATCTTGTTCCAGTTTTTAAGCATCAATTATGTCATAACTTACATTTTACCGACACTCCTCTACCCACAAATCACCCACAAAGTGATGATGAAGAGGAAACCCATGACATCTACACATCCAATATTGAAGATGTGGATTATAAAAGGCAAAGGATCCCCAAAGTACTGGTGGATGGAGGATCAGGAGTGAACATCCTCTCTGAGGATCTATTAATATTTTTTTGTTGCAATGAAGTTGCAATAGCACAATTTTAGGTCAGAATGGCTGACCAAAGGAGGATAGAACCTCTTGGAATATCTTGAGTGGAGCTCAATATCTCAACACTCCCCCTCGAGCTCAATCCCAATTCTTGCACACCAAGCAGGTCTTTGAACTTGCGCAACTTCTCTGTGCCTAATGCCTTTGTGAATATGTCAGCTACCTGATCCTCTGTGCTGACATAAACTAGATTAATAAACCCTACTAGAACCTTCTCCCGCACATAGTGATAATGCACCTCAATGTGCTTTGTTCTAGCATGATAGATTGGGTTATTTGCCAAGTGTATACTGCTCATGTTGTCACAATAAATGACAACTGGCCCATCTGTAGACTGATGCATATCATAAACTAGCTTACGCAACCAAGCTACCTCACATGTAGCCATTGCTGCATCCTTGTACTTAGCCTCTGTGCTTGACAAGGCAATTGTAGGTTGTTTCTTGCTACTCCAAGTGACTGCAGCACTCCCAAAAGAGGACATGTATCCACTGGTAGATCATCTATCAGAAATACTACCAGCCCAATCAGCATCAGTGTATCCATGCAACTGTATTTGAACCCCATTCTCATAAAATAGTCCATACTATAATGTGGACTTCACATACCTCAGTATGCATCTAGCCGCATCCAAATGCGGTTTCCTTGGAGCCTGCATAAATTGACTTACCAACCCAACATCATAGCTCAAATCTGGCCTAGTAATAGTCATATAAATCAAACTTCCTACTATGTGTTTGTACACAGTAGGGTCTTCCAGAAGCTCACCTGCATCTGTGTTCAACTTTACATTCTGCTCCAAAGGAACTGAAATAGGCTTACAGCCTATCATCCCATATTTGGACAGCATGTCCAATCCATACTGCCTCTGCAAGAGCCATATCCCACTTGTGGATCTAATCACCTCAATGCCGAAGAAGTAATGCAGCTCTCCCAAATCCTTCATCTCAAACTTCTACTTCAATAGCATTTTCACACGAAGGATATCTTCATCACTATCACCTGTGATGATCAAATCATCAACATAAATGACAAGCAGCATAATGCCTTTCTCTATTTTTCTCACATAAAGTGAGAATTCTGCCTTGGAAATCTGAGAGCCAATAGTGACAAGATACTATCCTATCTTGTCAGACCATGCTCTAGGTGCTTGCTTCAAGCCATACAAGGCTTTCTTCAACCTGCAAACAAACTCAGGATGAATGGCATGCACATAACCTGGTGGTTGCTCCATATAGACCTCTTCTTGCAAATCACCATGCAAGAAGGCATTCTTTACATCCATCATCCCTTTGATGCAACCATAGCAATGACTGCTCTTACGATTGCCATCCTTGCAACCGGACTGAATGTTTCTTCATAATCAATGCCATATGTCTGTGCATACCCCTTGACAACTAATCTTGCCTTATATCTAATCTCAGAACCATCTGCATTGTGCTTCACCTTATAAACCCACTTGCAGCCAATTGCATTCTTGTCTTTAGGCAAAGGCACCAATTCCCATGTAGCATTTGCTTCCAAGGCATCCATTTCTTCATCCATGGCTTTCTCCCATTTTTATTTTCCATGGCTTGCTCAAAAGAAGTGAACACCTATTTCATTAATTTTGGACTTTTTCTGTTGTTTTTGGACGAAGCCCAAAAATCCTTCCCAAATGAAAAGTTTACTTTGTGAAAATATCCTTCCCAAATCAAAATTTTACTTTTAGAAAATATTCTTCCCAAATCAAAAGTTCACTTTGTGGCACTATCATATTCACATAAAAATCTGGTTTTTTCAATCTATACTTTTGCACCAACATGCAAGAATTTGAAATAATCCTATTTTAGAAATTCTAGCTATACCTAAGTTATTTGTTAATTTAATTATTTTCAATATTTTTCCTTGACATGATAAATTTATAAATCCATGAAAGGAGACTTAAATATTTCATGTAAATAACATTGTCACTCGCAATATACACAAAATTTTTAATACTTTTAATAAATAAAAAAAGACATGATGCCATAAGACCCAAGTTTTGTATTGAACCAAAGAATTATAATAGCAATTATAGCTATCATTATATGTTTACATTGAGAGACATTGTTCTCAGCTGGAGTCCTTGTATAAAATGATATAGATTGAACATATGTTTACAATTTAAATAATTGTTGCTCTTAAAGAGCCTCAATTCGTGCCATCTGCATAATTTGACTCCCCATTGTCTTATTTCTCAATGTCAAGACAGTCCCTTGCCAAGTGCCATCTACATTAACTCCCACTTGTCTTGCCAAGCCTTATGAAGATACTTTTACTCCCACAGCTCGACTAACCACAATTCGTAGTGTTTTGGCTTTAGCTAGCCAGGGAAGTTGGCCTGTGTTTCAGATGGATGTGAACTCCACCTTTCTGAATGGAGATCTCAAGGAGGAGGTATACGTGGAACAACCACTAGGTTTTGTGATCCCCGATTCAGAAGGTAAAGTCTGTAAACTGAAGAAGGCACTTTACGAGCTGAAACAGGACCCACAAGCATGGTACCAGTGAATTGATGCCTACTTTTTGCAAAACGGGTTCAAGAGGAGCCATGTAATGCAAATTTGTATATCTTCAGAGAAGGAGGCAGGTGTATGACCTTCTCCTTGCCTCAACCTTGCCAAAATACTTGACTAGTACTGTAGTCAAACATGGTCTACTCTGTCGAATTGCATCAATTTGCTTCTCATACCCACTTTTGCAAAGCCATCCAAGAATGTAGGAAGAACCAATAACCATCAATCCTCATGAGAAAATTAAGAGACACACATAGGCATTTGAAAGCAATAAGATACTCTTGCATATTCTCATCCATCCGACCGTAGAACATACCTGGTCCACAAACAGGACAAGCATAGTACCCACTTGTACCAAGTCTTGCACGCATGCATGAATGTGTTAGTATAAGACATGTGCATGAAAGAGAGTCATAAAAGCATAATCCTATATTATACATGTAAAGACACAACCACGTACCTACGCACTCTCCATATCCTGGGTATTCATGCATGGTCCACATCAAGATACCCTTGACCAAAATATCATTGGTATGTCTAGGAGCTCTGTAAATATCAAAGACTCGCACTCCTCTCCATAAGATCTGTAACTCCGTAGTGTCATCCACATCCGTAAAAAAACACGCTGCTAGGTATGTAATTCGATCAAGTACTTATGAGATGGGCACTCCACTTTGCACGCAAGTCCGTTTCAACTAGGTTGAGGTGCGTGCAAAGTATTGTGACCATCGGATATGCTTTGCATGGTCGATCACGCATTATCCACCGTTTTTCCGCCGGTAGTGATATGCACATCCGCAAAAAAACACGCCCTTAGGTATGTTATCTGACCAAGTACTTATCGGATGGGTGTGCCTCTTTGAGAACATTTTAATACCACCTAGGTTGAGACGTAGGAAAATTATTGTGCCCATCGTATATCCTTTGCATGGTCGATCGAGCATTAAATACTATATTTTTGCTCTAGTGTCATGCACATCCATAAAATAACACGCTGCTAGGTATGTTATCCGATCAAGTACTTATGCAATGGGCGTGCCACTTTGCATGTAAGTCAATTCCACCTAGTTGAAGGTGTGTGCAAAGTATTGTGCCCATCGAATATGCTTTGCATTGTCGATCAAGCATAAAACTCCATTTTTGCCTTAGTGTCATGCACAACCATTAAAAAACACGTCCTGGGTGTGTTATTCAAACAAGTACTTCTCAGATGGGGGCTCCACTTTGCACGCAAGTCCGTTTCAACTAGCTTGAGCTTCTTGCAAAGTATTGTCACCATCAGATATGCTTTAAATGGCCAATAAAGCATTATACACCGTTTTTCCAGTACTGATATGCACATCCGCAAAAAAACACGCCCTTAAGTATGTTATCTGACCAAGTAATTATTGGATGGGTGTGCCTGTTTGAGAAATTTTAATACCACCTAGGTTAAGGTGTAGGAAAAGTATTGTGCTCATCGGATATGATTTGCATGGTCCATCGAGCATTAAATACCATTTTTGCCTTGGTGTCAAGCACATCCCAAAAAAACACGCTACTAGCTGTGTTATCCGATCAAGTACTTATGCGATGGGCATCCCACTTTGCATGTAAGTCAATTCCACCTAGTTTTAGGTGTGTGCAAAGTATTGTGCCCATCGGATATGCTTTGCATTGTCGATCAAGCATAAAACACCGTTTTTGCATTAGTGTCATGCACAACCATAAAAAAACATGGTCCTAGGTGTGTTATTCAAACAAGTACTTATTGGATGGGGGCTCCACTTTGCACACAAGTCTATTTTAACTAGGTTGAGGTGTGTGTAGAGTATTATGACCATCGGATATGCCTTGCATGGTCAATCACGCATTATACAACGTTTTTTCGGTAGTGATATGCACATTCGTAAAAAAATACACCCTTAGGTATGTTATCTAACCAAGTACTTATCAGATGGGTGTGCCTCTTTGAGAACATTTCAATACCACCTAGGTTAAGGCATAGGAAAAGTATTGTGCCCATTGAATATGCTTTGCATGGTCGATCGAGCATTAAATACCATTTTTGCCTTAGTGTCATGCACATCCGTAAAAAAACACGCTGCTAGGTGTGTTATCCGATCAAGTATTTATGCGATAGGAATTCCACTTTGCATGTAAGTCAATTCCATCTAGTTGAAGGTGTGTGCAAAATATTATGCCCATCGGATATGCTTTGCATTGTCGATCAAGCATAAAACACCGTTTTTGCCTTAGTGTGATGCACAACCATAAAAAAACATGGTCCTAGGTGTGTTATTCAAACAAGTACTTATCAGATGGGGGCTCCACTTTGCAAGCAAGTCTCTCTCAACTAGGTTGAGGTGTGTGCAAAGTATTGTCACCATCAGATATGCTTTGCATGGTCGATCACGCATTATCCACCATTTTTCTGGTAGTGATATGCACCTCTGCAAAAAAACACGCCCTTAGGTATGTTATCTGACCAAGTACTTATCGGATGGGTGTGCCTCTTTGAGAACATTTCAATACCACCTAGGTTAAGGCGTAGGAAAAGTATTGTGCCCATCGGATATTCTTTGCATGGTCGATCAAGCATTAAATACCATTTTTGCCTTAGTGTCATGCACATCCGTTAAAAAAAATGCTGCTAGGTGTGTTATCCGATCAAGTACTTATGCATTGGGAATGCCACTTTTCATGTAAGTCAATTCCACCTAGTTGGAGGCATGTGCAAATTATTGTGCCCATCGAATATGCTTTGCATTGTCGATCAAGCATAAAACACCGTTTTTGCCTTAGTGTCATGCACAACCATAAAAAAACACGGTCCTAGGTGTGTTATTCAAACAAGTACTTATCGGATGGGGGCTCCACTTTTCACGAAAGTCTGTTTCATTTTGGTTGAGATGCATGCAAAGTATTGTCACCATCGGATATGCTTTGCATGGTCGATCACGCATTATCCACCATTTTTTCGGTAGTGATATGCACATCCGAAAAAAACACGCCCTTAGGTATGTTATCTGACCAAGTACTTATCAGATGGGTGTGCCTCTTTGAGAAAATTTCAATACCACCTAGGTTAAGGCATAGGAAAAGTATTGTGCCCATCGGATATCCTTTGCATGGTCGATCCAGCATTAAATACCATTTTTGCCTTAGTGTCATGCACATCCGTAAAAAAACACGCTGCTAGGTGTGTTATCCGATCAAGTACTTATGCATTGGGAATGCCACTTTTCATGTAAGTCAATTCCACCTAGTTGAATGTGTGTGCAAAGTATTGTGCCCATCGGATATGCTTTGCATTGTCGATCAAGCATAAAACACCGTTTTTGCCTTAGTGTCATGCACAACCATAAAAAAACATGGTCCTAGGTGTGTTATTCAAACAAGTACTTATCGGTTAGGGGCTCCACATTGCACGCAAGTCTGTATTGTCACCATCAGATCTGATTTTCATGGTCGATCATGCATTATCCACCGTTTTTCCGGTAGTGATATGCACATCCACAAAAAAACATGCCCTTAGGTATGTTATCTGACCAAGTACTTATCGGATGGGTGTGCCTCTTTGAGAAAATTTCAATACCACCTAGGTTGAGGCGTATGAAAAGTATTGTGCCCATCGGATATGCTGTGCATGGTCGATCGAGCATTAAATACCATTTCTGCCTCAGTGTCATGCACATCTGTAAAAAAAAACACGTTGCTAGGTGTGTTATCCGATCAAGTACTTATGCAATGGGAATGCCACTTTGCATGTAAGTCAATTCCACCTAGTTTTAGGTGTGTGCAAAGTATTGTGCCCATGGGATATGCTTTGCATTGTCGATCAAGCATAAAACACCGTTTTTTGCCTTAGTGTCATGCACAACCATAAAAAAACACGGTCCTAGGTGTGTTATTCAAACAAGTACTTATCGGATGGGGGCTCCACTTTGCACGCAAGTATGTTTCAACTAGGTTGAGGTGCATGCAAAGTATTGTCACCATCGGATATGTTTTGCATGGTCGATCACGCATTATCCATCGTTTTTCCGGTAGTGATATGCACATCCGCAAAAAAACACGCCCTTAGGTATGTTATCTGACCAAGTACTTATCGGATGGGTGTGCCTCTGTGAGATCATTTCAATACCACCTAGGTTAAGGTGTAGGGAAAGTATTGTGCCCATCGGATATCCTTTGCATGGTCGATCAAGCATTAAATACCATTTTTGCCTTAGTGTCATGCACATCCGTAAAAAAACACGCTGCTAGGTGTGTTATCCGATCTTATGCATTGGGAATGCCACTTTCATGTAAGTCAATTCCACCTAGTTGAAGGTGTGTGCAAAGTATTGTGCCCATCGGATATGCTTTGCATTGTCGATCAAGCATAAAACAACCTTTTTTCCTTAGTGTCATCCACAACCATAAAAATACATGGTCCTAGGTACGTTATTCAAACAAGTACTTATCGGATGGGGTTCCACTTTGCACGTAAGTCCATTTCAAATAGTTTGAGGTGCATGCAAAGTATTGTCACCATCAGATATGCTTTTCATGGTCGATCACGCATTATCCATCATTTTTCTGGTAGTGATATGTACATCCACAAAAAAACACGCCCTTAGGTATGTTATCTGACATGGTACTTATTGGATGGGTGTGCCTCTTTGAGAACATTTCACTACCAGCTAGGTTAAGGCGTAGGAAAAGTATTGTGCCCATCGGATATGCTTTGCATGGTCGATGGAGTATTAAATACAATTTTTGCCTTAGCGTCATGCACATCCAGAAAAAAACACGCTGCTAGGTGTGTTATCCGATCCAGTACTTATGCGATGGGAATGCCACTTTGCATGTAAGTCAATTTCTCCTAGTTGAAGGTGTGTGCAAAGTATTGTGCCGATCAGAAATGCTTTGCATTGTCGATCAAGCATAAAACACCATTTTTCCCCTTAGTGTCATGCACAACCATAAAAAAACACGGTCCTAGGTGTGTTATTCAAACAAGTACTTATCGGATGGGGGCTCTACTTCGCACGCAAGTCTCTTTCAAGTAGGTTGAGGTGCATGCAAAGTATTGTCACCATCGGATATGCTTTGCCTGGACGATCATGCATTATACAACGTTTTGCCTGTAGTGATATGCACATCTGAAAAAAAACACGACCTTAGGTATGTTATTCGATCAAGTACTGATGCGATGGGAATGCCACTTTTCATGTAAATCAATTCCACCTAGTTGAAGGTGTGTGCAAAGTATTGTGTGCAGCGGATATGCTTTGCATTGTCGATCAAGCATAAAACACCGTTTTTGCCTTAGTGTCATGCACAACCATAAAAAAACACGGTCCTAGGTGTGTTTTTCAAACAAGTACTTATCCGATGGGAGGTCCACTTTGCACGCAAGTTTGTTTCAACTAGGATGATGTGTGTGCAAAGTATTGTCACCATCGGATATGCTTTGCATGGTCAATCACGCATTATACAACGTTTTTTCGGTAGTGATATGCACATCCGTAAAAAAACACGCCCTTAGGTATGTTCTCAGACCAAGTACTTATCAGATGGGTGTGCCTCTTTGAGAACATTTCAATACCACCTAGGTTAAGGCATAGGAAACGTATTGTGCCCATCAAATATGCCTTGCATGGTCGATCGAGCATTAAATACCATTTTTGCCTTAGTGTCATGCACATCCGTAAAAAAACACACTGCTAGGTGTGTTATCCGATCAAGTACTTATGCAATGGGAATGCCACTTTGCATGTAAGTCAATTCTACCTAATTGAAGGTGTGTGAAAAGTATTGTGCCCATCGGATATGCTTTGCATTGTCGATCAAGCATAAAACACTGTTTTTGCCTTACTGTCATGCACAACCATAAAAAAGCACGGTCCTAGGTGTGTTATTCAAACAATTACTTATTGGATGGGGGCTTCACTTTGCACACAAGTTTGTTTCAACTAGGTTGAGGTGCATGCAAAGTATTGTCACCATCGAATATCCTTTGCATGGTCGATCATGCATTATCCACCGTTTTTCCGATAGTGATATGCACATCCGCAAAAAAACACGCCCTTAGGTATGTTATCTGACCAAGTACTTATCGGATGGGTGTGCCTCTTTTGAAACATTTCAATACCACCTAGGTTAAGGTGTAGGAAAAGTATTCTGCCCATCGGATATGCTTTGCTCGGTCGATCGAGCATTAAATACCATTTTTGCCTTAGTGTCATGCACATCCAGAAAAAAACACGCTGCTAGGTGTGTTATCCGATCAAGTACTGATGCGATGGGAATGCCACTTTGCATGTAAGTCAATTCCACCTAGTTGAAGTTGTGTGCAAAGTATTGTGCCCATCAGATATGCTTTGCATTGTCGATCAAGCATAAAAAACCGTTTTTTGCCTTAGTGTCATGCACAATAATAAAAAAACATGGTCCTAGGTGTGTTATTCAAACAAGTACTTATCGGATGGGGGCTCCACTTTGCACGTAAGTTTATTTCAAGTAGGTTGACGTGCATGGAAAGTATTGTCACCATCGGATATGCTTTGCATGGTCGATCACGCATTATACAATGTTTTTTGTGTAGTGATATGCACATTTGTAAAAAAACACGCCCTTAGATATGTTTTCAGATCAAGTACTTATGCGATGGGAATGCCACTTTTCATGTAAGTCAATTCCACCTAGTTGAAGGTGTGTGCAAAGTATTATGCCCATCGGATATGCTTTGCATTGTCAATCAAGCATAAAACACCATTTTTGCCTTAGTGTCATGCACAACCATAAAAAAACACGGTCCTAGGTGTGTTATTCAAACAAGTACTTATCGGATGGGGGCTCCACTTTGCACACAAGTTTATTTTAACTAGGTTGAGGTGAGTGCGAAGTATTGTCACCATCGAATATGCTTTACATGGTTGATCACGCATTATCCATCATTTTTCCAGTAGTGATATGCACATCCGTAAAAAAGCACACCCTTAGGTATGTTATCTGACCAGGTACTTATCGGATGGGTGTGCCTCTTTGAGAAAATTTCAATACAACCTAGGTGAAGGTGTAGGAAAAGTATTGTGCCCATCAGAGATGCTTTGCATATTCGATCAACCTCAGTGCTCACATCTTGTTGATTTGTGCAATTTCTTATTAGGGTCGGATTAAGCACTTTCTTCACTTTCGATCAAGTACTGATGCGATGGGAATGCCACTTTGCATGTAAGTCAAATCAACATAGTTAAAGGTGTGTGCAAAGTATTGTGCCCATCGAATATGCTTTGCATTGTCAATCAAGCATAAAACACCGTTTTTGCCTTAGTGTCATGCACAACCATAAAAAAACATGGTCCTAGGTGTGTTATTCAAACAAGTACTTATCGGATGGTGGCTCCACTTTGCAGGTAAGTCCGTTTCAACTAGGTTGAGGTGCATGCAAAGTATTGTCACCATCGAATATCCTTTGCATGGTCGATCATGCATTATCCACCGTTTTTCCGATAGTGATATGCACATCCGCAAAAAAACACGCCCTTAGGTATGTTATCTGACCAAGTACTTATCGGATGGGTGTGCCTCTTTTAGAACATTTCAATACCACCTAAGTTAAGGTGTAGGAAAAGTATTCTGCCCATTGGATATGCTTTGCATGGTCGATTGAGCATTAAATACCATTTTTGCCTTAGTGTCATGCACATCCGTAAAAAAACACGCTGCTAGGTGTGTTATCCGATCAAGTACTGATGCGATGGGAATGCCACTTTGCATGTAAGTCAATTCCACCTACTTGAAGGTGTGTGCAAAGTATTGTGCCCATCAGATATGCTTTGCATTGTCGATCAAGCATAAAACACCGTTTTTTGCCTTAGTGTCATGCACATCCGTAAAAAAACACGCTGTTATTCGATCAAGTACTTATGGGATGGGCACTCCACTTTGCACGCAAGTTTGTTTCAACTAGGTTGAGGTGCGTGCAAAGTATTGTGACCATCGGATATGCTTTGCATGGTTGATCACACATTATCTGCCGTTTTTGCCATAGTGATATGCACATCCGTTAAAAAACACGCCCTTGGGTATGTTATTTGACCAAGTACTTATCGGATGGAAATGCCTCTTTGAGAATATTTTAATACCACCTAGGTTGAGGCGTAGGAAAAGTATTGTGCCCATCGGATATCCTTTGCATGGTTGATCGAGCATTAAATGCCATTTTTCCTCGTGTCATGCACATCCGTAAAAAAACACGCTGCTAGGTATGTTATTCGATCAAGTACTTTTTGAGAGTGCTCTCAACGGAAGCAAGAACGGAAGAAGGAGAGAGAGAGAAACAAAGAGCCACACAAGTTTTGCTGGGTGCAGAACCACTCTAATCTTCTTTTCATTCATTTATATATGTGTTTGAGTATTGTACATAACCAAGGTAAAGGCATAGTAACCTTTAACCCCCACAACCTCCCACTTAAAGGACAATGTGCCTTTAAGGGAGAACAACCAGTGAGCATACTATCCAATGCCCATCAATACACGACAATACTTAAACCGCTGACTAGGTAGACTCTTCGTCAGCATATCTGCAGGGTTATCATCTGTATGAACCTTGACAAGCTCTATGCGCTTGTCCTCAAGTACCTCCCTGATGAAATGGTACCTGACCTCAATGTGTTTGGTCTTTGCATGAAAGACCAGATTCCGTGCTAGCTGAATAGCACTCATGGAATCACTATGCAATGTCGGTACACTTGTATGAATCCCCAAATCTCCCACTAGCCGATCAAGCCATATAGCCTCCTTGAAACCCTCTGTGGCTGCAACATAGTCAGCCTCTGTGGTAGACAAAGCAACGCACTTCTGTGCACGAGACATCCACGACACTGCACCACTTGCAAAGATGAACACATAACCGGAAGTGGATCTCCTACTATCCACATGCCCTGCATAGTCTGAATCTGTGTACCCAAGTACACACATGTCTCCTTTACCAAAGCAGATGCACATCTCCTTGGTACCCTTCATGTACCTCATGATGCACTTAACTGCCTCCCAATGCCTTTTTCCGTGATTAGCCATATACCGGCTAACAACTCCCACTGCAAATGCAATGTCTGGTCTAGTAGCTATCATAGCATACATAAGACTCCCAACTACTGATGCATAAGGAACCTTGGCCATCATGGCCCTCTCCTCATCTGATTTGGGACTATCTGTATGACTCAGTTTCACATATGGAGGCAATGGAATACTCACTGCCTTCTCCCCCTCCATATTGAAACGCTGCAATACTTTTGTAACATACTCTTTTTGTGAAAGCCAAAGGAGTTTCCTACTCCGATCACGCGTGATGCGCATACCAAGAATATGACATGCAAATCCCAAATCCTTCATATCAAAGGCCTCATGCAACTTGGCCTTTAATGCATCTAGCTCATAAGTATTCTTGCTAGCCAATAGCATATCATCCACATATAGTGCCAAGATTGTCAGGCTATTATCCTTAGCCCTTTTAATGTAGAGGCAGTGATCAATTTCACTCCTTCTAAAACCCTGGGACTGAATGAAAGCATCAAACTTCTGATACCATTCTCTAGGTGCTTGCTTAAGACCATAGAGACTCTTCTTCAGCTTGTAAACTAAATGCTCTTTGCCCTTTTCTTCAAAGCCTTCCGGCTGCACCATGTAAATTTCCTCATGCAAATCCCCATACAAGAAAGCTGTCTTGACATCCATCTGCATAAGCTCCATATCCTCTGATGCCACTAGTCCAAGCATGCATCCAAGTGTGGTCATCTTCACAACTGGAGAGAATATCTCATCAAAGTCCACACCCTTCTCTTGCTTGAACCCTTTAGGAACCAAACAGGCCTTGTACCTAGGCACATCATCACTTGTGACCTTCATTTTGTAGACCCATTTACATGGCAATGCTTTCTTTCCATGTGGCAAAGAAACCAAGTCCCAAGTCTTATTCTTCATAAGTGAACTCATCTCTGATTGCATAGCATACTCTATCAACATATGCAGGTGGATTCACATCCTGGAAAGTGATTCTCCTCATTTCCACATCCCTCATGGGTGCCTTATGCATCTTCTTCTCATTGAATACTACATCATGGCTGCGTATGATCTTCTTTGCTTCTGGATTCGAGAGACGATAGCCCATCTCTCCACTTTCACCATAACCTAGAAGGATGCATTTCCTAGACTTAGGATCTAGCTTCTTTGGAAGCTCTTTTGGCACATGTGCATATGCCTCACACCCAAATATATGCAAATGAGAGTAAGAGGGCTTCTTGCCACTCCATGCCTCTTCAGGAATACCACCATCCAAGCTCTTACTAGGTGGTCTATTGATCACATGCACTGCAGTCTTCATTGCCTCAGCCCAAAAACCACCAGAAAGACTTGCATTGGAAAGCATGCATTGCAACCTTTCTTGAATGGTACAGTTCATCTTTTTTGCAACTAGATTTTGCTCTGGAGTACGAGGGGATGTGAGCTCCCTCTTAATCCCACGTGCATCACAGAAATGCTAAAAGTCATGAGAGAGATACTCTCCGCCATTGTCAGTCCGTAGGCATTTAAGTGTTCTACCTGACTGATTCTCAACCAAGGCCAGCCATTTTTGAAATTCTTGGAACACATCACTCTTGCGAGCTATAGCATAAGCCCACACTTTCCTAGTTGCATCATCAATGAATGTCACATAGTATTCAGCCCCGTCTAATGACCGTGTAAGCATGGGACCACATACGTCTGAATGCACCAAATCAAGCATTTCAAACTCTTTCTTTCCCCTTCTTTTATGGGCTGATTTAGTCTACTTCCCATAGAGACAATGCTCACAAAATTCAAAATCAGAGAAACTCAAATGCGGTACATAACCCAAACGGCATAAGAGTTTCATTCCATTCTGGCTCATATGCCCCAACCTACAATGCCACAAAGAAGTGCTTGGCTGCTCGGTTATTGCAACAACATGATCAAATACTCCTGATACATGTAAGGGATATAAAGTCCCACACTTGGCACCCCTGGCCAAAAGCATAGAGCCCTTCTGAATTTTCCAACTCTGAAAGCCAAAAGTGGTGTGAAAACCAGCATCATCTAGCTGACCCACTGAAATAAGACTCTTGGTCAGCTTAGGCACATGTCTCACATGTTTCAAAACAAATGCAGACCCATTTGCAAAAGAAAACTTTATGTCACCTGCTCCCACTATGTCACATGCATAGTCATTTCCAAGATGCACACAACCTGTCTTTCCACTGTCATAAGTGGAGAACCATTCCCTGTGGGGAGTAACATGGAATGAAGCACCGAAATCCAATCCTAGGAATATGCATCATCTGAAGTGTTAAGCAACTCTGTAAATAAACTAGATATGAAGAGAACGTCATTTTCACTATCATGTGTGACTGCATTGATCTCCTCGATCTTCACTTTTCCTTTGTCCTCCCTTGTACTCTCTTCCTTTTGATTTGCACCCCAATTTGCATTCTTTTTCTTATCCTTTTGCTCTCTTTTCAGCTTGTAGCAATCCTTTTTCATATGGCCCTTCTTGCCACAATGGTAACACTCAATGTTCCATGCCTTGGATTTGCTACGAGACTTCCCTCTTTCTTGGGACTTCCCCCTGAACTGTGATCTACCCCTTTGCACATTTAAGGCTGCATCCTGCTTGTTGCCATCCATAGACTTCCGTCTAATCTCCTTGACCAACAAGCTACCCACAACATCATCAAATTTTAGTACTCCACCAGGTGCAGAGTTACTGACAGCTGTACGGAAGGTATCCCATGAGGATGGCAATGAACATAAGAGAAATATTGCCTTAGTCTCGACATCAAAATTCATCTTCTGAGCGTGAAGCTGGCTGAAAATAATATTGAATTCATTCAAGTGAGAAGTAATGGAGACCCCTTCCTTCATCTGCAGCTCAAACAACCTCTTCATGAGGTAAACTTTATTAGAGGCAGTTTCCTTCTCATAAGTGGCACACAGTTTCTTCCACAAATCTTCCGTAGTCTGCTCATTCACTACTGTGAAATAAACCGACTCTGCAAGATGAAGTCTAATATCATTCCAATCATCCTCAGACATATTTGCAGGCTTAGCTTCAATCCCTGCCAAGGGTTTAATCTGCTTCTTTTGAATAAGCACATCCCTTATTTGTTCTTTCCACAAAGAAAAGTTTGTCCCATCAAACTTTTTAATGTTGAAAAACTCCTTTTCAGACATGGAAGAGGACGCCATAATGCAAATAAAACAAAATCCCAAATGCTAGTGCATACAAGAGAGAATCACACCAAATACCAGGTGCACCCAAATGTGGATGCCACAATAGAGTGAAGTATCACCAAAACTCAAAGCTCAAAGCATCTGACTCATGTGCATATACTATGCATCCATATGAGCAAATCTAGCCCAAAAGAAAATGCCAATAAGTGCCAAATGACTCAAGCATAAACACCGTCCACTGGCATATGCATCAATAATATCTCATCCAAGAGAGCATAGCACTATCAGTGCATCACCTGCAATGTGTCAAAGAGCTGTCCCTCAGCACAAAATAGCATCCATGTGCAAAGCGTCCATAAAAAATAGCATCTCACAAGGCAATTTGGGCCTATCAGTGCATCCAATAAGGACCGCAATGCATCCAAATGGCCTACAAATCATCTATTACAACCAAATGCACACCAAAAATGAGCGCACACTGCTCAAACTACTGCAACCAGAGTGATCTGCATAAGGTATGCTCAGGAAATCATGGTCCCACGGTAATGACCGCTACTGAAAATAGAACCTGAGATGCCTCAAAACATGGGTGCCATTGCATAATTGGACTCAGCAAGAAAATCTGCAAATATCTCTCTTCTGCGAGAACTCTAAAATCCCAACCGATGAGTGAGAAATGGGAGTCAACACTTATCCACTGCCATGTGGCATAAATCTAAGGTTTCAAAACCTTAGAATGAAAAATGCATAATAGAGAGACGAAATCAAATACACAGAGATCTATAGCTCTAAAAATCCTCCACCGAATTATGCAAGAACTGATAGGTAGGGGTTTTTGGGTGTCCGGAACCAATGGGACAGACGGTTTTGGAAACCATGGTCTCAATCACTGGGTTGAAGACACGGACTGAAAAACGTTTTTGGAAACGGAGCTGTTTGTAAACTCCATCGGAGTGCGAATGATGAGCAACATAGAAGTTTTAGGACCTCCTGAGTCCACCGGAACTGACAGATCTGCAAATGGTTGCTCCAAACTTGAGTTCCAACACCCGGGCAAAAAACGCAAAAACTGACACAGTGAGTCAGAAATCCAATGAAATGACCCCAGATTCAAGAATGAAGGTGTTTCCAAGCTCCTGAAGTGAAGTGGATACCAAAAGCAAGCAATAGTTGCCTCTACAAGTCAATATGGAGTCTCTGTCATCGAATGGAATAGGAAAAAGCTCAAAAAACGACTTTTTCTTTCAAACCACTTAACAGGCTCTCAAAACCACTTTGCAAAGCCAAAGTGACTTTTCCAAAGGTTCCTCCAAGGTCTTTGCACACTCGGATGCAAGTAAAGTCGCCCACAAAGCTTCCCACAGAGCTTCTCCTTCCTCCCACAGAGCTGCTGAGCTTTAAGCATTCACACACGCTTAGCTAGATCACCTGGGCTCTGATACCAGTTCAGAGTGCTCTCAACGGAAGCAAGAACGGAAGAAGGAGAGAGAGAGAAACAGAGAGCCACACAAGTTTTGGTGGGTGCAAAACCACCCTAATCTTCTTTTCATTCATTTATATATGTGTTTGAGTATTGTACATAACCGGGGTAAAGGCACAATGACCTTTAACCCCCACACTTTTGGGATGGGTGCTCCACTTTGCATGTAAGTCAATTCCACCTCGTTTAAGATGTGTGCAAAGTATTATGCCCATCGGATATGCTTTGCATTGTCAATCAAGCATAAAACACCGTTTTTATCTTAGTGTAATGCACAATCATTAAAAAACACGGTCCTAGGTGTGTTATTGAAACAAGAACTTATCAGATGGGGGCTCTAGTTTGCACCCAAGTCAAGTTCAACTAGGTTGAGGTGCATGAAAATTATTGTGACCATTGGATATGCTTTGCATGGTCGATCATGCATTATACACCATTTTTTCCCTAGTGATATGCACATCCGTAAAAAAACACGCCCTTAGGTATGTTATCCAACCAAGTACTTATCTGATGGGTGTGCCTTTTTTCAAACAAGTCAATAACACCTAGCTTGATGTGCAAGTAAAGTATTGTGCTGATCGGATATGCATTGCATGAATGATTGAGCATTAAATACCATTTTTGCCATAGTGTCAAGCACATTTGTAAAAAAACACGGTCCTAGGTGTGTTATCAGATCAAGTACTTATATAACCCACACACCACTTTTTATGCAACTCAATAACACCTAGGTAGAGGTGGGTGCAAAGTATTGTGCCCATTGGATGTACTTTGCATGGTATATCACGTATTAAACTCCGTTTGTGTCTCAATGTCATGCACAATCATAAAAAAACACACTTTTAGGTGTGTTATTCGACCAACTGCTTATTAGATGGGTGTACCACTTTGCATGCAATGCAATACCACAATTTTTGAGGCTCATGCAAAGTATTGTGCCCATCGGATATGCTTTGCATTGTCGATCAAGCATTAAACACCGTTTTGGCCTTAGTGTCATGCACAACCATCAAAAAACGCGGTCCCAAATGTGTTATTTGACTAAGTACTTATGGGATGGGCATGCCACTTTGCATGTAAGTCAATAATACCTAGGTTGAGATGTGTGCAAAGTATTGTGACGATCAGATATGCGTTTCATTGTCGATCAAGCATAAAACAACGTTTTTGCCTTAGTGTCATGGACAACCAATAAAAAACATGGTCCTGGGTGTGATATTCTAAAAAGTACTTGTCGGATGGGGGAGCCAATTTGCAAGAAATTCAAATTCAACTAGGTTGATGTGCATGCATAGTATTGTGTTTATCGGTTATGCTTTGCATGAGGGATCACACATTATGCACCGTTTTCCCCCTAGTGTTATGCACATCTGTTAAAGAACACACTCTTAGGTGTATTATCATACCAAGTACTTATTGAATGGGCATTCCACTTTGCATGGAACACCATACCACCGCTTTTGAGGCACGTGCAAAGTATTATGCCCATCGGATATGCTTTGCATGGTAGATTGAGTATTAAATATCATTTTTGCCTTCGTGTCATGTAGAACCATCAAAAAACACGATCCTAGGTGTATTTTTCAAACAAGTACTTATCAAATGGGGATGCCAATTTTCACACAAGTCAATATTGCCTAGGTTGAGGAACGTGCAAAGTCTTGTGTCCATTGGATATGCTTTGCATAGTCGATCGCACATTATACACCATTTTGTTCCTAGTGTTATGCACAATCATCATAAAATACATTTGTAGGTGTGTTATCCGAACAAGTACTTATTGGATGGGTGCACCACTTTGTATGCAAGTCAATATGACCTAGGTTGAGGCGTGTACAAAGTTTTGTGCCCATTGGAGAAATGTAGATGCGATACTATTAGAAAATTCTCGGTATGTGTATACGTGTGTGTGTGTGTGGCAAACAATTTTGATACAACAAAGTAAACACCTAGTGCACAAATTATGCACTTCATACCTTGAGTATTGTGTCAAAATAAAAGCTAAAATAAGCTTGTTGATGAGGATAAATACGCCCTTGAATAAAAGCACAATTGTTGTATGACCACGATAGGATCGCTTTGATACCTGTGATTTTGCCCACATGTATGTTTGCAAATAGTATAAAAAATCATATAATAATATATTAATAGTTTGCAAATGTGTATAGCAAGTGAGTAATGGTAAGTGGAAGTGGGAGTGAGGAGGGAGGAGTGGGATGGGAGAGGGGAGGTAATAGGGGTGTATGATAATAAGTATAAAAAATAGTATAATAATATATTAATAGTTTGCAAATGGCAAGTGAGTAATGGGAAGTGGAAGTGAGAGTGGGGAGGGAGGAATGGAATGGGAGAGGGGGAGGTAATAGGGGAGTAGGATAATAAGGGAGTGAAATGAGTGAGGGGAGTTAATAGGGGATGAAAAAGAGGAGGGTGAGATGAGGAAATATGGGATTTTGGGAAATGGGAGGAGTATGGGACGTGGTGGAAATGTGGGATGGGAGTGGTGGCAATGGGGGAGGAAGAAGAAATGGATGGGAGGAGTGCCAATGGAAGATTGGGATGAGGGATGGGGGTCCAATGGGAGAGGGGGAGTAATGGGAGCCAATGGGAGAGAGGCGGAATGAAAAGCCAATAGGAGAGAGGGGAGGAATGGAAAGCCAATAGGAGAGGAGGAGGAAAACCAAGTTTTTCTTATATATAGTCTTCCTTCTTCATTCATTCTCCCCTCATTTCATTCATTGAAGCAAGAAAGCAAGGACGAGTAGGAAGAGCAAGAAAGCAAGAAAGAGCAAACTTACAAACTTTTTCCAAGTACTTGTAAAATTTTTTGATTAATTCTTTATCTAGATTTTTTTTAAAAAAATTGAAGAGAGAGAAAGAAAGAAAGAGAGAGAGGAACTAGAGAGAGAGAGAAAGTTTAGAGAGAAGAGAAGCGTTGGAGGCCGCGGCCTCCAGGAGGAATAGGGAAGTAGAGGGGGGAGAGAGAGGGAGGAGGAAGAGGGAAGTGGAGGTAGGAGAGAGAGGGAGGAAAGGAGGGAGGGAGGAGCGACGGAAGAGGGGAGGGAGGGAGGAAGAGGGAGGGAGGGAGGGAGCAAGGAGAGAGTGGTGTAAGAGGGAGGGGGGAGCGGGGGTAGGGAGGGGGGAGCGGGGGTACGTGTTGGGGTAAAGGGCAGTGTGCCCACCCACTATATAGTGCCCATGTATACTCATATATATATGATAGAGGAATAAGCTAGAGTAGCTTTTGCTCCACCACTTTTGGTGTCTCCTTATCCCTTTGTGTGTGCTCTCCTCTCCCACAACTGGTATCAGAGCCCATGGCATTCGATCTACGAGGAACTCGGTGAGAGGAGAATGGGCACTACTTTGAGAGATCTATCGGGAGCTTTAGAGAGCTCGATTCTCTCATTCACGGAGAGATTTTGGGTAGACATCATCCAGACATATTTCTTTGCCATTTTGCGAAGCTTGTTTGGAAGCCATCCAAGAGCTTGTTGAGCAGCTGGTAGTGGATTTCGGATTGCCTGTGAGCCCTTGAGCTCGTTTATGAGAAGGGTTGTGGAGTCGATCGCCTAGTGTTGGAAGGAGACCGTCGATGGAGATCATCGATGATGTCATGTGTTGCCAGCTTATGGAGCCGTGGAGCAGCCATAGATCCCCTTGCAAGTGAATCTTGCTCATCATTGGAGGTGAGGTGTTGCATGGAGGGCTGTAGGGAAGATCTTTGTAGATGCAGCTACTGCAGATGGCTCGTGAGCAGGAGAGTATTTCAAGTCTGAGGCACTTGTAAGGGCTGATGGAGCCATGGACACTAGAGGTGCCCTTGAGAGGATGGCACAAAACAGGCTATTTCAAAAGGAAGAGATGTGAGCAAAGGAACAAGAGCATCCCAGCACTAGCAGCAACTCCATCCCGTGAGCAAAGGAAGAGCAGCCCAGTGATAGCAACAACATCCACTTTGGAGAAGATGAGCTGTTGGGGAGCTTGTGGATTGCATGTTTGATGCAGTTGTATGCTTGGGAGATAGCCGGTGTTGCATTTGAGGTCTTGGAGCTGAGCATTGGCTGATTTTGGTCTCTTTGCGGGACATTTTGCAGAAGTACGCCTTGTGGACATTGTGTGGGATATGTGCTTGTGCACTATGCAGCTTCTTTCGGTTGCAGTTGAGCTTTGTTAGCTCATGTTTTCCCATGCATTTGGGTCCTATTGGACATAATTTGGCAACTTGTCTGTGCTGGGCATTAGACAGCGTCAGTTTCTTTCAGTTGGTGGTCTTGGCTTGGCTCGGGGACAGGTGTAGGTCTCCCCGAGTGATAATAGGCTAACAGAGACTCAGGTTATGAGTTCTCTTGTCAGAGGCCATTGACAATGTTATCCTAGCCATTCTCAAGTAACGTTTGTTTATTTGTTGCTACTTCAATGATCTAACATTTGTTTATTTGTTTACAATGTAGTTATATCTCAGTTTCCTAGTGCAGAATGCAAATCAATTCTATGAGCTAACGTTTGTTTATTTCTTAGTGCAGTGTAGTTATTTCTCAGCTTCCTAGTGCAGTTTGTGCAGAATCGTGTCTACATGCTCGATGTCTCCTTTCCTCTATTCTTAGCTCTCCTCAAAAGACTATAAAAGATGTTTATACCTGGTTAAGTCCTTTGAATTTAGATGGGGTGCGAGTCATCTTTATGCCTTATCATGAGGAGTAAGTATCAACTCCAACCTTATTTTTACTATTTCTTTGGCAAGTTTGTGTAAAACAATAATCATTTTTAATTTGGTCGTGTAGCTCACATTGGAGTCTGATTGCTTGGGACCTTGAAGTCAACCGTTTGTGGTTTGTGAATTCAATGGAAGGCTATCATGCCAACTCCCCAAGGTAATTATTCTCTTAATATTTTTGTTACTTTCTTATTTTGTATCTTATGATCATGACATATTAATATATTTAATATGTCATGATGGAGAGTGCTGCATATCGGCTAGTATCTACTGTCAGAACAACTAGGAGAAACAAGACCAAGTAGAATTTAAACGACGTCTAGCAGTGGAGCAAAAAGATGGGCACAGCTGTGGGTGGAGAGTCGGCTCGAGAGTTGGTAGGTGCTATCGACACAGTAATGTGGCAACGTGACTTGGCACAACAAATAGAGTATATAACATGTCAGGTATCACATCACAAGGATAGCCACATCTATAATTGTGGATGGAGGGTGGGCTACAATTGCTTTTTGGTACTTGGTCAAATTTTTGAGATACAAAATGACACCACACTGTCAACATATACGGACTTGCATCTCTATGCATTTATAACATGTACCATTCGAGCAATCATTAAGGGCAACATTATGGACCCTCCCACAAGTCAAATAGATAATGGCTCAGAGGAGTGCAAAATGAATGCCGTCAAAGAGTCAAAGGGGATAGAAGACCTCAACTCTACAAACATGGCTTCATTGGAAGAATTGGGAAGCTCTTTTAATGTTAGGGTTATGATTCAACATAGACCTCAGTATCTTGAATTTGGTGGAGAGGATATTTCAATCCTCTCTAGAGCTTCAAATGAGGTCAATAACAACATTATGATGGCCATTCTCAGGTTTGATACAAACTTTTTCTCTGCTTGATAATTCAATATTTTGATTAAATCTAATAAGCTAATATTCATTTACTTGTTGGTGCAGTATAGTTATCTCACGATTTTGTAGAGCCGTACAAAACCGTGTGTATATGTGGTTTTCTCTCCTTTCTCCTATACTTAGCGATAGCAGAAAGACAATAGCCGATGTTTGTAAATGGTTACAGCCTTTACATTTACATGGTGTGCGAGTCCTATTTATGGCATATCACGAGATGTATCATGGCAACCTTTATTTTCATCTTATACTGGCAACATTGTGTTAAATAATAATGGTTCTTAATTATTCGTGTAGGGAACATTGGAGTCTGGTGGTTTGGGACCTTGAAGACAACTATTGTTGGTTTGTCAACTCGATTGCAGGCTTTCATGGCTCAGTGCAAATGTAAGTATTATATTAATCTGTTGTTACTTCTATATTATGTACCTTATGTAATAGACACACTAAGTTTTTTTAATATGTCATGATGAGCAGGTCAATTGAGAAGTTGGTATCTGCTATCAGAGAAACAGGATAGTACAAAGACTCGGTAGCTTTCCAAAAGCATTTAGTAGTAGAGCAGGAAGATGGGCATAGTTGTGGGTGGAGAGTTGCCTATAATTGCATGTCAACTTTCAAAGACATTTTCTCACTTAAGCCACAGGTCTCATCGGAAGACTCTTTGGA
Source organism: Dipteris shenzhenensis (assembly GCF_047967505.1). Taxonomy (NCBI): domain Eukaryota; kingdom Viridiplantae; phylum Streptophyta; class Polypodiopsida; order Gleicheniales; family Dipteridaceae; genus Dipteris; species Dipteris shenzhenensis. Next base: position 47,159,899 of record NC_141613.1, on the reverse strand, counting down.
GCTCAAATCTTTAGAGAAGGACATACAATTGTTTAGGGTTGAAATCATTCGAGACCTAATTGCTGCCATTAGAATACAATGTGCAACTGAAGCAATATCAGAGCTTGCATTTAAGGAAGAGGAGACTGAGTCTACTATGAAAGCACTGCATACTACAGAAGAAGTAGAGACTCAGTGTACACCTACAACACCACAGCCTCCACTGGAAGCATCAGAAGAGTTGCCACAGCCTCTGCTTGCATTTAAGGAAGAGGATACTGAGTCTACTCCAAAAGCACTACATACTACAGAAGAAGTACTTATCGGATGGGTGTGCCTCTTTGAAAACATTTCAATACCACCTAGGTTAAGGCGTAGGAAAAGTATTGTGCCCATCGAATATCCTTTGCATGGTCGATCAAGCATTAAATACCATTTTTGCCTTAGTGTCATGCACATCCGTAAAAAAACATGCTGCTAGGTGTGTTATCTGATCAAGTACTTATGCATTGGGAATGCCACTTTTCATGTAAGTCAATTCCACCTAGTTGGAGGTGTGTGCAAATTATTGTGCCCATCGGATATGCTTTGCATTGTCGATCAAGCATAAAACACCGTTTTTGCCTTAGTGTCATGCACAACCATAAAAAAACATGGTCCTAGGTGTGTTATTCAAACAAGTACTTATCGGATGGGGGCTCCACTTTTCACGCAAGTCTGTTTCAACTAGGTTGAGGTGCATGCAAAGTATTGTCACCATCGGATATGCTTTGCATGGTCGATCACGCATTATCCACCGTTTTTCCGGTAGTGATATGCACATCCGAAAAAAACACGCCCTTAGGTATGTTATCTGACCAAGTACTTATCGGATGGGTGTTCCTCTTTGATAAAATTTAATTACCACCTAGGTTAAGGCATAGGAAAAGTATTGTGCCCATCCGATATCCTTTGCATGGTCGATCAAGCATTAAATACCATTTTTGCCTTAGTGTCATGCACATTCATAAAAAAACACGCTACTAGGTGTGTTATCCGATCAAGTACTTATGCATTGGGAATGCCACTTTTCATGTAAGTCAATTCCACCTAGTTGAAGGTGTGTGCAAAGTATTGTGCCCATCGGATATGCTTTGCATTGTCGATCAAGCATAAAACACCGTTTTTGCCTTAGTGTCATGCACAACCATAAAAAAACACGGTCCTAGGTGTGTTATTCAAACAAGTACTTATCGGATAGGGGCTCCACATTGCATGCAAGTCCGTATTGTCACCATCGGATCTGATTTTCATGGTCGATCATGCATTATCCACCGTTTTTCCAGTAGTGATATGCACATCCACAAAAAACACGCCCTTAGGTATGTTATCTGACCAAGTACTTATCGGATGGGTGTGCCTCTTTGAGAAAATTTCAATACCACCTAGGTTAAGGCGTATGAAGAGTATTGTGCCCATCGGATATGCTATGCATGGGCGATCGAGCATTAAATACCATTTTTGCCTTAGTGTCATGCACATCTGAACAAAAACACGCTGCTAGGTGTGTTATCTGATCAAGTACTTATGCGATGGGAATGCTACTTTGCATGTAAGTCAATTCCACCTAGTTGAAGGTGTGTGCAAAGTATTGTGCCCATCGGATATGCTTTGCATTGTCGATCAAGCATAAAACACCGTTTTTTGCCTTAGTGTCATGCACAACCATAAAAAAACACGGTCCTAGGTGTGTTATTCAAACAACTACTTATCGGATGGGGGCTCCACTTTGCACGCAAGTCTGTTTCAACTAGGTTGAGGTGTGTGCAAAGTATTGTCACCATCGGATATGCTTTACATGGTCGATCACGCACTATCCACTGTTTTTCCGGTAGTGATATGCACATTCGCAAAAAAACACGCCCTTAGGTATGTTATCTGACCAAGTACTTATCGGATGGGTGTGCCTCTTTGAGATCATTTTAATACCACCTAGGTTAAGGTGTAGGGAAAGTATTGTGCCCATCAGATATCCTTTGCATGGTCGATCAAGCATTAAATACCATTTTTGCCTTAGTGTCATGCACATCCGTAAAAAAACAAAGTATTGTGCCCATCGGATATGCTTTGCATTGTCGATCAAGCATAAAACACCGTTTTTGCCTTAGTGTCATGCACAACCATAAAAAAACACGATCCTAGGTGCGTTATTCAAACAAGTACTTATCGGATGGGGGCTCCACTTTGCACGCAAGTCCATTTCAACTAGTTTGAGGTGCATGCAAAGTATTGTCACCATCGGATATGCTTTTCATGGTCGATCACGCATTATCCATCGTTTTTCCGGTAGTGATATGCACATCCGTAAAAAAACACGCCCTTAGGTATGTTATCTGACCAAGTACTTATCAGATGGGTGTGTCTCTTTGAGAACATTTCACTACCACCTAGGTTAAGGCGTTAGAAAAGTATTGTGCCCATCGGATATGCTTTGCATGGTCGATCGAGCATTAAATACAAATTTTGCCTTAGTGTCATGCACATCCATAAAAAAACATGCTGCTAGGTGTGTTATCCAATCAAGTACTTATGCGATGGGAATGCCACTTTGCATGTAAGTCAATTTCTCCTAGTTGAAGGTGTGTGCAAAGTATTATGCCGATCAGATATGCTTTGCATTGTCGATCAAGCATTAAACACCGTTTTTACCCTTAGTGTCATGCACAACCATAAAAAAACACGGTCCTAGGTGTGTTATTCAAACAAGTACTTATCGGATGGGGGCTCCACTTCGCACGCAAGTCTATTTCAAGTAGTTTGAGGTGCGTGCAAAGTATTGTCACCATCGGATATGCTTTGCATGGTGGATCACGCATTATACAACGTTTTTCCTGTAGTGATATGCACATCTGAAAAAAAACACGACCTTAGTTATGTTATCCGATCAAGTACTTATGCGATGGGAATGCCACTTTTCATGTAATGAATTCCACCTAGTTGAAGGTGTGTGCAAAGTATTGTGTGCAGCGGATATGCTTTGCATTGCCGATCAAGCATAAAACACTATTTTTGCCTTAGTGTCATGCACAACCATAAAAAAACACGGTCCTAGGTGTGTTATTCAAACAAGTACTTATCCGATGGGAGCTCCACTTTGCACACAAGTCTATTTCAACTAGGTTGATGTGTGTGCAAAGTATTGTCACCATCGGATATGCTTTGCATGGTCAATCGCGCATTATACAATGTTTTTTCGGTAGTGATATGCACATCCGTAAAAAAACATGCCCTTAGGTATGTGCTTTGACCAAGTACTTATCAGATGGGTGTGGCTCTTTGAGAACATTTCAATACCACCTAGGTTAAGGCATAGGAAACGTATTGTGCCCATCAAATATGCCTTGCATAGTCGATCGAGCATTAAATACCGTTTTTGCCTTAGTGTCATACACATCCGTAAAAAAACACGTTGCTAGGTGTGTTATCCGATCAAGTACTTATGCGATGGGAATGCCACTTTGCATGTAAGTCAATTCCACCTAATTGAAGGTGTGTGCAAAGTATTGTGCCCATCGGATATGCTTTCCATTGTCGATCAAGCATAAAACACCGTTTTTGCTATAGTGTCATGCACAACCATAAAAAAGCACGGTCCTAGGTGTGTTATTCAAATAATTACTTATTCGATGGGGGCTTGACTTTGCACACAAGTTTGTTTCAACTAGGTTGAGGTGCATGCAAAGTATTGTCACCATCGAATATCCTTTGCATGGTCGATCATGCATTATCCACCGTTTTTTCGATAGTGATATGCACCTCCGCAAAAAAACACGCCCTTAGGTATGTTATCTGACCAAGTACTTATCGAATGGGTGTGCCTCTTTGAGAACATTTCAAAACCACCTAGGTTAAGGTGTAGGAAAAGTATTGTGCCCATCGGATATGCTTTGCATGGTCGATCGAGCATTAAATACCATTTTTGCCTTAGTGTCATGCACATCCGTAAAAAAACACGCTGCTAGGTGTGTTATCCGATCAAGTACTTATGCATTGGGAATGCCACTTTGCATGTAAGTCAATTCCACCTAGTTGAAGGTGTGTGCAAAGTATTGTGCCCATCAGATATGATTTGCATTGTCGATCAAGCATAAAACACCGTTTTTTGCCTTAGTGTCATGCACAACAAAAAAAAAACACGGTCCTAGGTGTGTTATTCAAACAAGTACTTATCGGATGGGGGCTCCACTTTGCATGCAAGTTTATTTCGAGTAGGTTGAGATGCGTGCACAGTATTGTCACCATCGGATATGCTTTGCATGGTCGATCACGCATTATCCACCGTTTTTCCGGTAGTGATATGCACATCCGCAAAAAAACACGCCCTTAGGTATGTTATCTGACCAAGTACTTATCGGATGGGTGTGCCTCTTTGAGATCATTTCAATACCACCTAGGTTAAGGTGTAGGGAAAGTATTGTGCCCATCGGATATCCTTTGCATGGTCGATCAAGCATTAAATACCATTTTTGCCTTAGTGTCATGCACATTCGTAAAAAAACACGCTGCTAGGTGTGTTATCCGATCAAGTACTTATGCATTGGGAATGCCACTTTCATGTAAGTCCATTCTACCTAGTTGAAGGTGTGTGCAAGGTATTCTGCCCATCGGATATGCTTTGCATTGTCGATCAAGCATAAAACACCATTTTTGCCTTAGTGTCATGCACAACCATAAAAAAACACGGTCCTAGGTGCATTATTCAAACAAGTACTTATTGGGTGGGGGCTCCACTTTGCACACAAGTCCATTTCAACTAGTTTGAGGTGCATGCAAAGTATTGTCACCATCGGATATGCTTTTCATGGTCGATCACGCATTATCCATCGTTTTTCCGATAGTGATATGCACATCCGTTAAAAAACACGCCCTTAGGTATGTTATCTGACCAAGTACTTATCAGATGGGTGTGCCTCTTTGAGAACATTTCACTACCACCTAGGTTAAGGTGTAGGAAAAGTATTGTGTCCATCGGATATGCTTTGCATGGTCAATCAAGCATTAAATACAATTTTTGCCTTAGTGTCATGCACATCCAAAAAAAACACGCTGCTAGGTGTGTTATCCGATCAAGTACTTATGCGATGGGAATGCCACTTTGCATGTAAGTCAATTTCTTCTAGTTGAAGGTGTGTGCAAAGTATTGTGCCAATCGGATATGCTTTGCATTGTCGATCAAGCATAAAACACCATTTTTACCCTTAGTGTCATGCACAACCATAAAAAAACACGGTCCTAGGTGTGTTATTCAAACAAGTACTTATCAAATGGGGGCTCCACTTGGCACGCAAGTCTCTTTCAAGTAGGTTGAGGTGCGTGCAAAGTATTGTCACCATCGGATATGCTTTGCATGGTCGATCACGCATTATACAACGTTTTTCCTATAGTGATATGCACATCTGGAAAAAAACACGCCGTTAGGTATGTTATCCGATCAAGTATTTATGCGATGGGAATGCCACTTTTCATGTAAGTTAATTCCACCTAGTTGAATGTGTGTGCAAAGTATTGTGTGCAGCAGATATGCTTTGCATTGTCAATCAAGCATAAAACACCGTTTTTGCCTTAGTGTCATGCACAACCATAAAAAAACACGGTCCTAGGTGTGTTATTCAAACAAGTACTTATCCGATGGGAGCTCCACTTTGCACACAAGTCTGTTTCATCTAGGTTGATGTGCATGCAAAGTATTGTCAGCATCGGATATGTTTTGCATGGTCAATCACACATTATACAACGTTTTTCCGGTAGTGATATGCACATCCGCAAAAAAACACGCCCTTAGGTATGTTATCTAACCAAGTACTTATCGGATGGGTGTGACTCTTTGAGAACATTTTAATACCACCTAGGTTGAGGTGTAGGAAAAGTATTGTGCCCATCGGATATCCTTTGCATGGTTGATCGAGCATTAAATGCCATTTTTCCTCGTGTCATGCACATCCGTAAAAAAACACGCTGCTAGGTATGTTATTCGATCAAGTACTTTTGGGATGGGCGCTCGACTTTGCATGTAAGTCAATTTCACATCGTTTAAGATGTGTGCAAATTATTATGCCCATCGGAAATGCTTTGCATTGTCAATCAAGCATAAAACACCGTTTTTGTCTTAGTGTAATGCACAATCATTAAAAAACACGGTCCTAGGTGTGTTATTGAAACAAGAACTTATTAGATGGGGCTCTAGTTTGCACCCAAGTCAAGTTAAACTAGGTTGAGGTGCATGAAAAGTATTGTGACCATTGGATATGCTTTGCATGGTCGATCATGCATTATATACCATTTTTTCCCTAGTGATATGCACATCTGTAAAAAAACACGCCCTTAGGTATGTTATCCAACCAAGTACTTATCTGATGGGTGTGCCTTTTTTCAAACAAGTCAATAACACCTAGCTTGAGGTGCAAGTAAAGTATTGTGCTGATCGGATATGCATTGCATGGTTGATTGAGCATTAAATACCGTTTTTGCCGTAGTGTCAAGCACATTTGTAAAAAAACACGGTCCTAGGTGTGTTATCAGATCAAGTACTTATATAACCGACACGCCACTTTCTATGCAACTCAATAACACCTAGGTAGAGGTGGGTGCAAAGTATTGTGCCCATTGGATGTACTTTGCATGGTATATCACGTATTAAACTCCGTTTGTGCCTCAATGTCATGCACAACCATAAAAAAACATGCTTTTAGGTGTGTTATTCGACCAACTGCTTATTAGATGGGTGTACCACTTTGCATGCAATGCAATACCACAATTTTTGAGGCTCATGCAAAGTATTGTGCCCATTGGATATGCTTTGCATTGTCGATCAAGCATTAAATGAGAGTGCTCTCAACGGAAGCAAGAACGGAAGAAGGAGAGAGAGAGACAGAGAGCCACACAAGTTTTGGTGGGTGCAGAACCACCCTAATCTTCTTTTTCATTCATTTATATATGTCTTTGAGTATTGTACATAATCGGGGTAAAGGTACAGTGACCTTTAACCCCCACAACCTCCCACTTAAAGGATAATGTGCCTTTAAGGGAGAACAACCAGTGAGCATACTATCCAATGCCCATCAATACACGACAATACTCAAACCGCTGACTAGGCAGACTCTTCGTCAGCATCTCTGCAGGGTTATCATCTATATGAATCTTGACAAGCTCTATGCGCTTGTCCTCAAGTACCTCCCTGATGAAATGGTACCTGACCTCAATGTGTTTGGTCTTTGCATGAAAGACCGGATTCCGTGCTAGCTGAATAGCACTCATGGAATCACTATACAATGTCGGTACACCTCTATGAATCCCCAAATCTCCCACTAGCCGATCAAGCCATATAGCCTCCTTGCAACCCTCTGTGGCTGCAACATACTCAGCCTCTGTGGTAGACAAAGCAATGCACTTTTGTGCGCGAGACATCCACAACACTGCACCACCTGCAAAGGTGAACACATAACCAGAAGTGGATCTCCTACTATCCACATGCCCTGCATAGTCTGAATCTGTGTACCCAAGTACACGCATGTCTCCTTTACCAAAGCAGATGCACATCTCCTTGGTACCCTTCATGTACCTCATGATGCACTTAACTGCCTCCCAATGCCTCTTTCCTGGATTAGCCATATACCTGCTAACAACTCCCACTGCAAATGCAATGTTTGGTCTAGTAGCTATCATAGCATACATAAGACTCCCAACCGCTGATGCATAAGGAACCTTAGCCATCATGGCCCTCTCCTCTTCTAATTTGGGACTATCTGTATGACTCAGTTTCACATATGGAGGCAATGGAGTACTCATTGCCTTCCCCCCCTCCATATTGAAACGCTGCAATACTTTTGTAACATACTCTTTTTGTGAAAGCCAAAGGAGTTTCCTACTCCGATCACGCGTGATGCGCATACCAAGAATATGACCTGCAAATCCCAAATCCGTCATATCAAAGGCCTCATGTAACTTGGCCTTTAATGCATCTAGCTCATAAGTATTCTTGCTAGCCAATAGCATATCATCCACATATAGTGCCAAGATTATCAGGCTATTATCCTTAGCCCCTTTAGTGTAGAGGCAGTGATCAATTTTACTCCTTCTAAAACCCTGGGACCGAATGAAAGCATCAAACTTCTGATACCATTCTCTAGGTGCTTGCTTAAGACCATAGAGACTCTTCTTCAGCTTGCAAACTAAATGCTCTTTGCCCTTTTCTTCAAAGCCTTCCGGCTGCACCATGTAAATTTCCTCATGAAAAACCCCCATGCAAGAAAGCTGTCTTGACATCCATTTGCATAAGCTCCATATCCTCTGATGCCACTAGTCCAAGCATGCATCTAAGTGTGGTCATCTTCACATTCGGAGAGAATATCTCATCAAAGTCCACACCCTTCTCTTGCTTGAACCCTTTAGCAACCAAACGGGCCTTGTACCTAGGCACATCATCACCTGTGACCTTCATTTTGTAGACCCATTTACATGGCAATGCTTTCTTTCCATGTGGCAAAGAAACCAAGTCCCAAGTCTTATTCTTCATAAGTGAACTCATCTCTGATTGCATAGCATACTCCCACTTGCATTGATCCTCACGCATCATAGCCTCTTTATAGCAAGAAGGCTCCCTACAATCAGTAAGCATCACATAGTCTACCCCTGGAACAAACCTATCAGGCGGTCTAGACACTCTAGATGATCTTCTCAAGGGCATTTCAGCTTGTTGTCCCACTTGCATATCAGCCACATTTGGCTCATCATTTCCACCAATAGATGATCCATCATCTACCCTTGATTGTATATTTGTGGGAGTACTTGGTGGTACCGTTTCTTGCACATTTGGTGCATGGACAGCTTGCTGTCTATCAACATATGCAGGTGGATTCACATCCTGGAAAGTGATTCTCCTCATTTCCACATCCCTCATGGGTGCCTTATGCATCTTCTTCTCATTGAAGACCACATCATGGCTGCGTATGATCTTCTTTGCTTCTGGATCCCAGAGACGATAGCCCATCTCTCCACTTTCACCATAACCCAGAAAGATGCATTTCCTAGACTTAGGATCTAGCTTCTTTCGAAGCTCTTTTGGCACATGTGCATATGCCTCACACCCAAATATACGCAAATGAGAGTAAGAGGGCTTCTTGCCACTCCATGCCTCTTCAGGAATACCACCATCCAGACTCTTACTAGGTGATCTATTGATCACATGCACTGCAGTCTTCATTGCCTCATCCCAAAAACCACCAGAAAGACTTGCATTGGAAAGCATGCATTGCAACCTTTCTTGAATGGTACGGTTCATCTTTTCTGCAACTAGATTTTGCTCTAGAGTATGAGGGGATGTGAGCTCCCTCTTAATCCCACGTGTATCACAGAAATGCTGAAAGTCATGAGAGAGATACTCTCCACCATTGTCAGTTCGTAGGCATTTAAGCGTTCTACCTGACTGATTCTCAACCAAGGCCAGCCATTTCTGAAATACCTGGAACACATCACTCTTCCAAGCTATAGCATAAGCCCACACTTTCCTAGTTGCATCATCAATGAATGTCACATAGTATTCAGCCCTGCCTAATGACCGTGTAGGCATGGGACCGCATACATCTGAATGCACCAAATCAAGCTTTTCAAACTATTTCTTTCCCCTTCTTTTATGGGCTGATTTAGTCTGCTTCCCATAGAGACAATGCTCACAAAATTCAAAATCAGAGAAACTCAAATGCGGTACATAACCCAAATAGCATAAGAGTTTCATTCCATTCTGGCTCATGTGCCCCAACCTGCAATGCCACAAAGAAGTGCTTGGCTACTCGGTTATTGCAACAACATGATCAAATACCCCTGATACATGTAAGGAATACAAAGTCCCACACTTGGCACCCCTGGCCAAAAGCATAGAGCCCTTCTGAATTTCCCAACTCTAAAAGCCAAAAGTGGTGTGAAAACCAGCATCATCTAGCTGACCCAATGAAATAAGACTCTTGGTCAGCTTAGGCACATGTCTCACATGTTTCAAAACAAATGCAAACCCATTTGCAAAAGAAAACTTTATGTCACCTACTCCCACTATGTCACATGCATAGTCATTTCCAAGATGCACACAACCTGTCTTTCCACTGTCATAAGTGGAGAACCACTCCCTATGGGGAGTAACATGGAATGAAGCACCAGAATCCAAAATCCAATCCTGGGAATATGCATCATTGGAAGTGGTAAGCAACTCTGCAGATAAACTAGACATGAAGAGAACATCATTGTCACTATCATGTGTGACTGCATTGATCTCCTCGATCTTCACTTTTCCTTTGTCCTCCCTTGGACTCTCTTCCTTTTGATTTGCACCCCAATTTGCATTCTTTTTCTTATCCTTTTGCTCTTCTTTTCAGCTTGTAGCAATCCTTTTTCATATGGCCCTTCTTGCCACAATGGTAACACTCAATGTTCCGTGCCCTGGATTTGCTACGAGACTTCCCTCTTTCTTGGGACTTCCCCCTGAACTGTGATCTGCCCCTTTGCACATTTAAGGCTGCATCCTGCTTGTTGCCATCCATAGACTTCCGTCTAATCTCCTCGGCCAACAAGCTACCCACAACATCATCAAATTTCAGTACTCCACCAGGTGCAAAGTTACTGACAGCTGTACGGAAGGTATCCCATGAGGATGGCAATGAACATAAGAGAAATATTGCCTTAGTCTCTGCATCAAAATTCATCTTCTGAGCCTAAAGCTGGCTGAAAATAATATTGAATTCATTCAAGTGAGAAGCAATGGAGACCCCTTCCTTCATCTGCAGCTCAAACAACCTCTTCATGAGGTAAACTTTATTAGAGGCAGTTTCCTTCTCATAAGTGGCACACAGTTTCTTCCACAAATCTTCCGTAGTCTGCTCATTCACTACTGTGAAATAAACTGACTCTGCAAGATGAAGTCTAATAGTAGACTTTGCTAATGCATCCAACTCATTCCAATCATTCTCAGACATATTTGCAGGCTTAGCTTCAATCCCTGCCAAGGGTTTAATCTGCTTCTTTTGAATAAGCACATCCCTTATTTGTTCTTTCCACAAAGAAAAGTTTGTCCCATCAAACTTTTTAATGTTGAAAAACTCCTTTTCAGACATGGAAGAGGATGCCATGATGCAAATGAAACAAAATCCCAAATGCTAGTGCCTGCAAGAGAGAATCACACCAAATACCAAGTGCACCCAAATGTGTATGCCACAATAGAGTGAAATATCACCAAAACTCAAAGCTCAAAGCATCTGACTCATGCGCATATACTATGCATGCATATGAGCAAATCTGGCCCAAAAGAAAATGCCAATAAGTGCCAAATGACTCAAGCATGAACACCATCATCCACTGGCATATGCATCAATAATGTCTCATCCAAGAGAGCATAGCACTATCAGTGCATCACCTGCAATGTGTCAAAGCTGTCCCTCAGCATAAAATAGCATCCATGTGCAAAGCGTCCATAAAAATAGCATCCCACAAGGCAATTTGGGCCTATCAGCGCATCCAATAAGGATCGCAAGGCATCCAAATGGCCTATAAATCATCCACTGCAACCCAATGCACACCACGAATGAGCGCACACTGCAACTAGAGTGACCTGCATAAGGTATGCTCAAGAAATCATAGTCCCACGATAATGAGCGCTACTGAAAATAGAACCTGAGATGCCTCAAAACATGGGCGCCATTGCATAATCGGAATCAGCAAGAAAATCTGCAAATATCTCTCTTCTGCCAGAACTCCAAAATCCCAACCGATGAGTGAGAAATGGGAGTCAACACTTATCCACTGCCATGTGGCATAAATCTAAGGTTTCAAAACCTTAGAATGAAAAATGCATAACAGAGAGACGAAATCGAATACACAGAGATCTATAACTCTGAAAATCCTCCACCGAATCGCGCAAGAACTGATAGGTAGGGGTTTTTGGGCGTCCGGAATGCAATGGGACAGACGGTTTTGGAAATCGTGGTCTCAATCACTGGGTCCAACACACAGACTGAAAAACGTTTTTGGAAACAGAGCTATCTGTAAACTCCACCGGAGTGCGAATGATGAGCAACATAGAAGTTTTAGGACCTCCTGAGTCCACCGGAACTGACAGATCTGCAAATGGTTGCTCCAAACTTGAGTTCCAACACCCGGGCAAAAAACGCAGGAATTGACACAGTGAGTCAGAAATCCAATGAAATGATCCCAGATTCAAGAATGAAGGTGTTTCCAAGCTCCTGAAGTAATGTGGATACTAAAAGCAAGCAATAGTTGCCTCTACAAGTCAATACGGAGTCTCTGTCATCGAACGGAACGGGGAAAAGCTCAAAAAACGACTTTTTCTTTGAAAACACTTAACAGGCTCTCAAAACCACTTCGCAAAGCCAAAGTGACTTTTCCAAAGGTTCCTCCAAGGTCTCTGCACACACGGATGCAAGTAAATCGCCCACAAAGCTTCCCACAAAGCTTCTCCTTCCTCCCACAGAGCTACTGAGCTACAAGCATTCACGCATGCTCAGCTACATCACCCGGGCTCTGATACCAGTTGAGAGTGCTCTCAACGGAAGCAAGAACGGAAGAAGGAGAGAGAGAGACAGAGAACCACACAAGTTTTGGTGGGTGCAGAACCACCCTAATCTTCTTTTTCATTCATTTATATATGTCTTTGAGTATTGTACATAATCGGGGTAAAGGCACAGTGACCTTTAACCCCCACATTAAACACCGTTTTGGCCTTAGTGTCATGCACAACCATCAAAAAACGCGGTCGTAGATGTGTTATTCGACTAAGTACTTATGGGATGGGCATGCCACTTTGCATGTAAGTCAATAATACCTAGGTTGAGATGTGTGCAAAGTATTGTGACGATCGGATATGCATTTCATTGTCGATCAAGCATAAAACAACGTTTTTGCCTTAGTATCATGGACAACCAATAAAAAACATGGTCCTAGGTGTGATATTCTAAAAAGTACTTGTCGGATGGGGGAGACACTTTGCAAGAGAGTCAAATTCAACTAGGTTGATGTGCATGCATAGTATTGTGTTAATTGGTTATGCTTTGCATGGGGGATCACACATTATACACCGTTTTCCCCCTAGTGTTATGCACATCTGTCAAAGAACACACTCTTAGGTGTATTATCATACTAAGTACTTATTGAATGGGCGTTCCACTTTGCATGGAACACCATACCACCGCTTTTGAGGCATGTGCAAAGTATTATGCCCATCGGATATGCTTTGCATGATAGATTTAGTATTAAATACCGTTTTTGCCTTCGTGTCATGTAGAACCGTCAAAAAACACGATCCTAGGTGTATTTTTTAAACAAGTACTTATCAAATGGGGATGCCACTTTGCACACAAGTCAATATTGCCTAGGTCGAGGAATGTGCAAAGTCTTGTGTCCATTGGATATGCTTTGCATAGTCGATCGCACATTATACACCATTTTGTTCCTAGTCTTATGCACAATCATCATAAAATACATTTGTAGGTGTGTTATCCGAACAAGTACTTATGGGATGGGTGCACCACTTTGTATGCAAGTCAATATGACCTAGTTTGAGGCATGTACAAAGTTTCGTGCCCATTGGAGAAATGTAGATGCGATAATATTAGCAAATTCTCGTGTGTGTGGCAAACAATTTTGATACAACAAAGTAAACACCTAGTGCACAAATTATGCACTTCATACCTTGAGTATTGTGTCAAAATAAAAGCTGAAATAAGCTTGTTGATGAGGATAAATATGCCCTTGAATAAAAGCACAATTGTTGTATGACCACGATAGGATCGCTTTGATACCTGTGATTTTGCCCACATGTATGCTCGGGGGGGTCACTTAGCATATGTAACCCTATCATGTGAGTTCAACAAAAGGATATTTTTTATTCCTAAAATTTACAGAAATAAATATACATAAGGGATAATTTAAAATAGTTTTGGAAAAAATTTACAGATTTGTATAGAAAAGGGGTACATTTTATTAATGAAAAATTTACACAGATAAGGGATTTTAGAAATATGCCTTGAATGCACGTGGTATAGAGGGTTTATACATAGTGACCCCCCCGAGCATGTATGTTTGCAAATAGTATAAAAAATCGTATAATAATATATTAATAGTTTGCAAATGTGTATAGAAAGTGAGTAATGGGAAGTGGAAGTGGGAGTGAGGAGGGAGGAGTGGAATGGGAGAGGGGAGGTAACAGGGGTGTATGATAATAAGTATAAAAAATAGTATAATAATATATTAATAGTTTGCAAATGGCAAGTGAGTAATGGGAAGTGGAAGTGAGAATGGGGAGGGAGGAATGGAATGGGAGAGGGGGAGGTAATAGGGGAGTAGGATAATAAGGGAGTGAAATGAGTGAGGGGAGTTAATAGGGGATGAAAAAGAGGAGGGTGAGATGGGGAAATATGGGATTTTGGGAAATGGGAGGAGTATGGGACATGGTGGAAATGTGGGATGGGAGTGGTGGCAATGGGGGAGGAAGAAGAAATGGATGGGGGGAGTGCCAATGGAAGATTGGGATGAGGGATGGGGGTCCAATGGGAGAGGGGGAGTAATGGGAGCCAATGGGAGAGAGGAGGAATGAAAAGCCAATAGGAGAGAGGGGAGGAATGGAAAGCCAATAGGAGAGGAGGAGGAAAACCAAGTTTTTCTTATATATAGTCTTCCTTCTTCATTCATTCTCCCCTCATTTCATTCATTGAAGCAAGAAAGCAAGGACGAGTAGGAAGAGCAAGAAAGCAAGAAAGAGCAAACTTACAAACTTTTTCCAGGTACTTGTAAAATTTTTTGATTAATTCTTTATCTTTAAAAATTTTTGAAGAGAGAGAAAGAAAGAAAGAGAGAGAGAAACTAGAGAGGAGAGAAAGTTTAGAGAGAAGAGAAGCATTGGAGGCCGCGGCCTCCAGGAGGAATAGGGAAGCGAAGGGGGGAGAGAGAGGGAGGAGGAAGAGGGAAGTGGAGGGAGGAGAGAGAGGGAGGAAAGGAGGGAGGGAGGAGCGACGGAAGAGGGGAGGGAGGGAGGAAGAGGGAGGGAGGGAGGGAGCAGGGAGAGAGCGGCGTAAGAGGGAGGGGGGAGCGGGGTAGCATGAAAGAATCTAGGTTAATATGGATACACAATCATCAAGCATCCTTTCGTGCAGAAGTTTATAAGGATTGGCATTCATGATTAATGCATTTGATGGGGCATGTACTATACTTGGCATTGCTGTAAGGCATAGAATTGAGTTTCCATCCTTGTTTATGGGAGTGCCATGATATATCGATCACCACCTCCAGCTGTTCATCCATCCAGTGCCATCCCATTGCTTCTCCATCTCGATCACCACCTCCAGCTTGCTCTGTTGCTCTCCATCTTTGTCGCCACCTCCAACACCATATTCAAACTCTCCAGTTGTTCATCTGTCTAGCTTTAGCCTTTCCAACTACTCATCACATCAAACTTTTTAATGTTGAAAAACTCCTTTTCAGACATGGAAGAGGATGCCATGATGCAAATGAAACAAAATCCCAAATGCTAGTGCCTGCAAGAGAGAATCACACCAAATACCAAGTGCACCCAAATGTGTATGCCACAATAGAGTGAAATATCACCAAAACTCAAAGCTCAAAGCATCTGACTCATGCGCATATACTATGCATCCATATGAGCAAATCTGGCCCAAAAGAAAATGCCAATAAGTGCCAAATGACTCAAGCATGAACACCATCATCCACTGGCATATGCATCAATAATGTCTCATCCAAGAGAGCATAGCACTATCAGTGCATCACCTGCAATGTGTCAAAGCTGTCCCTCAGCATAAAATAGCATCCATGTGCAAAGCGTCCATAAAAATAGCATCCCACAAGGCAATTTGGGCCTATCAGCGCATCCAATAAGGATCGCAATGCATCCAAATGGCCTATAAATCATCCACTGCAACCCAATGCACACCACGAATGAGCGCACACTGCAACTAGAGTGACCTGCATAAGGTATGCTCAAGAAATCATAGTCCCACGATAATGAGCGCTACTGAAAATAGAACCTGAGATGCCTCAAAACATGGGCGCCATTGCATAATCGGAATCAGCAAGAAAATCTGCAAATATCTCTCTTCTGCCAGAACTCCAAAATCCCAACCGATGAGTGAGAAATGGGAGTCAACACTTATCCACTGCCATGTGGCATAAATCTAAGGTTTCAAAACCTTAGAATGAAAAATGCATAACAGAGAGACGAAATCGAATACACAGAGATCTATAACTCTGAAAATCCTCCACCGAATCGCGCAAGAACTGATAGGTAGGGGTTTTTGGGCGTCCGGAATGCAATGGGACAGACGGTTTTGGAAATCGTGGTCTCAATCACTGGGTCCAACACACAGACTGAAAAACGTTTTTGGAAACAGAGCTATCTGTAAACTCCACCGGAGTGCGAATGATGAGCAACATAGAAGTTTTAGGACCTCCTGAGTCCACCGGAACTGACAGATCTGCAAATGGTTGCTCCAAACTTGAGTTCCAACACCCGGGCAAAAAACGCAGGAATTGACACAGTGAGTCAGAAATCCAATGAAATGATCC
The DNA here is from genome assembly GCF_047967505.1 of Dipteris shenzhenensis. NCBI lineage: Eukaryota > Viridiplantae > Streptophyta > Polypodiopsida > Gleicheniales > Dipteridaceae > Dipteris > Dipteris shenzhenensis. The sequence continues at coordinate 47,143,309 of NC_141613.1, read as the reverse complement.
CAGATTCAAGAATGAAGGTGTTTCCAAGCTCCTGAAGTAATGTGGATACTAAAAGCAAGCAATAGTTGCCTCTACAAGTCAATACGGAGTCTCTGTCATCGAACGGAACGGGGAAAAGCTCAAAAAACGACTTTTTCTTTGAAAACACTTAACAGGCTCTCAAAACCACTTCGCAAAGCCAAAGTGACTTTTCCAAAGGTTCCTCCAAGGTCTCTGCACACACGGATGCAAGTAAATCGCCCACAAAGCTTCCCACAAAGCTTCTCCTTCCTCCCACAGAGCTACTGAGCTACAAGCATTCACGCATGCTCAGCTACATCACCCGGGCTCTGATACCAGTTGAGAGTGCTCTCAACGGAAGCAAGAACGGAAGAAGGAGAGAGAGAGACAGAGAGCCACACAAGTTTTGGTGGGTGCAGAACCACCCTAATCTTCTTTTTCATTCATTTATATATGTCTTTGAGTATTGTACATAATCGGGGTAAAGGCACAGTGACCTTTAACCCCCACATTAAACACCGTTTTGGCCTTAGTGTCATGCACAACCATCAAAAAACGCGGTCGTAGATGTGTTATTCGACTAAGTACTTATGGGATGGGCATGCCACTTTTCATGTAAGTCAATAATACCTAGGTTGAGATGTGTGCAAAGTATTGTGACGATCGGATATGCATTTCATTGTCGATCAAGCATAAAACAACGTTTTTGCCTTAGTGTCATGGACAACCAATAAAAAACATGGTCCTAGGTGTGATATTCTAAAAAGTACTTGTCGGATGGGGGAGACACTTTGCAAGAGAGTCAAATTCAACTAGGTTGATGTGCATGCATAGTATTGTGTTAATTGGCTATGCTTTGCATGGGGGATCACACATTATACACCGTTTTCCCCCTAGTGTTATGCACATCTGTCAAAGAACACACTCTTAGGTGTATTATCATACTAAGTACTTATTGAATGGGCGTTCCACTTTGCATGGAACACCATACCACCGCTTTTGAGGCATGTGCAAAGTATTATGCCCATCGGATATGCTTTGCATGATAGATTTAGTATTAAATACCGTTTTTGCCTTCGTGTCATGTAGAACCGTCAAAAAACACGATCCTAGGTGTATTTTTTAAACAAGTACTTATCAAATGGGGATGCCACTTTGCACACAAGTCAATATTGCCTAGGTCGAGGAATGTGCAAAGTCTTGTGTCCATTGGATATGCTTTGCATAGTCGATCGCACATTATACACCATTTTGTTCCTAGTCTTATGCACAATCATCATAAAATACATTTGTAGGTGTGTTATCCGAACAAGTACTTATGGGATGGGTGCACCACTTTGTATGCAAGTCAATATGACCTAGTTTGAGGCATGTACAAAGTTTCGTGCCCATTGGAGAAATGTAGATGCGATAATATTAGCAAATTCTCGTGTGTGTGGCAAACAATTTTGATACAACAAAGTAAACACCTAGTGCACAAATTATGCACTTCATACCTTGAGTATTGTGTCAAAATAAAAGCTGAAATAAGCTTGTTGATGAGGATAAATATGCCCTTGAATAAAAGCACAATTGTTGTATGACCACGATAGGATCGCTTTGATACCTGTGATTTTGCCCACATGTATGCTCGGGGGGGTCACTTAGCATATGTAACCCTATCATGTGAGTTCAACAAAAGGATATTTTTTATTCCTAAAATTTACAGAAATAAATATACATAAGGGATAATTTAAAATAGTTTTGGAAAAAATTTACAGATTTGTATAGAAAAGGGGTACATTTTATTAATGAAAAATTTACACAGATAAGGGATTTTAGAAATATGCCTTGAATGCACGTGGTATAGAGGGTTTATACATAGTGACCCCCCCGAGCATGTATGTTTGCAAATAGTATAAAAAATCGTATAATAATATATTAATAGTTTGCAAATGTGTATAGAAAGTGAGTAATGGGAAGTGGAAGTGGGAGTGAGGAGGGAGGAGTGGAATGGGAGAGGGGAGGTAACAGGGGTGTATGATAATAAGTATAAAAAATAGTATAATAATATATTAATAGTTTGCAAATGGCAAGTGAGTAATGGGAAGTGGAAGTGAGAATGGGGAGGGAGGAATGGAATGGGAGAGGGGGAGGTAATAGGGGAGTAGGATAATAAGGGAGTGAAATGAGTGAGGGGAGTTAATAGGGGATGAAAAAGAGGAGGGTGAGATGGGGAAATATGGGATTTTGGGAAATGGGAGGAGTATGGGACATGGTGGAAATGTGGGATGGGAGTGGTGGCAATGGGGGAGGAAGAAGAAATGGATGGGGGGAGTGCCAATGGAAGATTGGGATGAGGGATGGGGGTCCAATGGGAGAGGGGGAGTAATGGGAGCCAATGGGAGAGAGGAGGAATGAAAAGCCAATAGGAGAGAGGGGAGGAATGGAAAGCCAATAGGAGAGGAGGAGGAAAACCAAGTTTTTCTTATATATAGTCTTCCTTCTTCATTCATTCTCCCCTCATTTCATTCATTGAAGCAAGAAAGCAAGGACGAGTAGGAAGAGCAAGAAAGCAAGAAAGAGCAAACTTACAAACTTTTTCCAGGTACTTGTAAAATTTTTTGATTAATTCTTTATCTTTAAAAATTTTTGAAGAGAGAGAAAGAAAGAAAGAGAGAGAGAAACTAGAGAGGAGAGAAAGTTTAGAGAGAAGAGAAGCATTGGAGGCCGCGGCCTCCAGGAGGAATAGGGAAGCGAAGGGGGGAGAGAGAGGGAGGAGGAAGAGGGAAGTGGAGGGAGGAGAGAGAGGGAGGAAAGGAGGGAGGGAGGAGCGACGGAAGAGGGGAGGGAGGGAGGAAGAGGGAGGGAGGGAGGGAGCAGGGAGAGAGCGGCGTAAGAGGGAGGGGGGAGCGGGGTAGCATGAAAGAATCTAGGTTAATATGGATACACAATCATCAAGCATCCTTTCGTGCAGAAGTTTATAAGGATTGGCATTCATGATTAATGCATTTGATGGGGCATGTACTATACTTGGCATTGCTGTAAGGCATAGAATTGAGTTTCCATCCTTGTTTATGGGAGTGCCATGATATATCGATCACCACCTCCAGCTGTTCATCCATCCAGTGCCATCCCATTGCTTCTCCATCTCGATCACCACCTCCAGCTTGCTCTGTTGCTCTCCATCTTTGTCGCCACCTCCAACACCATATTCAAACTCTCCAGTTGTTCATCTGTCTAGCTTTAGCCTTTCCAACTACTCATCACATCCGGTTGCCCCTGCCACATCATCATCTGACCACCCCTGCCATGTTGTCATTTAGTTACCCTTGCCATGTCATCATTTGACTGCTCCTACCATGTCATCGTTTGACATCCCCTACCATGTCACCCGACCGCCCCTGCCACATCAGTAGTCTGTTGCCACATCACCTCCTGCCACGTGGCTACCACATCATTACTTGCATGGTGAGTTGGCTTTGTAGGGTTCCCCAAAAGAATTGAACCTTGGACCACTCTTCTGCAAAAAGGTTTATTTTACCATTGGGCTAACTAAGATTTCATGTGATAAGTGGTGGGAATTTGGTTATGTTTCAATTATTTGGTCAAAAGATTCCAAAAGCCATAACTTTTGATAGAGATAAAATTTCAATGTACTATTAAAAGAAGAAGTACTAAGATTTCTGAGCTCTTCAACACTGTGTAGTCAAACTCAAAAAATAGTTGGGTCTTGGAGGTAGTCCAGTTCAAAACTTTGTCAGATATTAAGTGCCAGCTAGCCCAAACACATGTTCCTGGTTTCTGTTTGAGATGCTCTAAAGACAAAAAGTACTTAATTTTCTAGGGTTGATGATTTCAACCGCTCAGCTTTGATTGAAGGATCAGATCAATAGATCAGCTTATATGACTGAGGTTGACAATTTCAAGGAATTCCCTTGAAGCCTAAGGTCAACAACCATGAGCATCTGGTGGGAGGTGTTTCTAGAGCTTCCAATCGACTTGCAACGTCATGTGGTCCACCAACTCAGTGATTCTCACGATGGGTGGGAGATCCTTTCATGGGACATAAAGGAAATTTAAGTCCTACACATCCATTGGCAAAACTTTGACTTTAGCACCCCAAGCTGCACAACCATCGAAGTCTTGCCATCTTTTGAGGTGGTGCGTGATGTGAGGTTTGTTGATGACGGGTGGGAATTGCCTGAGGATTGGGGACTTATCCTAAGGATCTGCTGCTTAATCCATGTCGATAAACTAGTATTATCTGATTATTATATGGTGCACCTGGACCGATTTCTCATAGGTGATGAAGATGGATGGGGAGTGCAGGTTCTCTAGTTGATGCTTTGGAAGCCAATCAGCATAGATGTCAGAATCCACTTGTTCTTCCAATACCGTGCCAATGAAAGGAAGGAAGAGGAAAATCCTTAAGGAGAGGGTCAAGTTATCTAGGACACCAAAAAGCTATTATTATGATTATACTAAAAAGTTAGGGTTTTTTGAGTTTCTATGTAATAATATGAACCTGTACGGATAAGATGTTCTGGCCACGGAACCCTTTTGTACTAAATCAACCCTTTATATCACATGTTGAGCTTCATGTTGTTATTATATTTGTGCATAAAATAAATCATCAACAAAGGATTGCAAGTCTATTTGGTCTTGCATACCTTGCTAAAGTTTTTTTTTTAAAGAACAAAAATGATTGTATTATAAAGCAGTTTAGAAGATATACAATCATGATCATACTGAAGTTTTAGCATCTCCACATCCACTCATACTTCCTATGTTGGATTATCGGGAGACTTGGGATGTACATGTTTTGGTCCTTGTATAATGTTAGCATGGGTAATGCACTTTGATGGTGCCTACAAGCCCTCAACAAAAGCAACTGGGGCCGATGTATCTTTATTTTCCTCTGACGGGGTGGAATTCTGGTATAGTATCCCTATGGTCACTGACACATTCAATCAAACTGAGTATTCAGCCCTTATCTTCAGTTTGTAGAAAGCAAAGGACCACCAAAACACCCAGCTCAAAGTGTGGGGGGATTCTCAGCTAATGTGCTGACAAGTCAGTGGGTGATTGGAAGGTACGAAGTGATTCCTTGGCCCCACATCATCAACACACCATGTAACTCTGCCAAGGAATCCAAGAGATCTAATTACATCACATCCCTAGGTCCAAGAATAGCGTGGCTGATACACTTGCTCGAGCCATCTATGAGATCGAAGTTGGTACCATTTCTAAAAGATTTTATGGTCCACACAATTCAAGGTAATCTATGAAGCCAAAACCTAGACCTTCCTAGTGGAGGCAAACCGCACACATAAAGGTCATAATATGTAATTAGGACCCTCCCAATGGAGGCAAACCACATGCGTGAGGGCCATAATATGTAATTATTGTGGGGCATGTGGCCACCATGAAACGAGATGCACCAAATACCTCATCCGGGTTCCTTGACTTAAGGCCACCATCTAGAAAGTGCTCCACTGGCTTGCCTAGAAGAAAAAGCTACAATGCGAGACTGCACGCCGCTAGAAGAAATCTCTTGGAAACTGCAAGAGTTGGAGAAAGCTGAAGGTGACGTATAGGCTTTGCATCTTCTTGTAATGTCTTTTCTTTTCTCCTAGATGAACAACTTGATGCGACGCCATGCCCCTAATCTCCCTTAGTAAAGGTCTAGCTATGAAGGTTATTTATGAGCTTTTCTTTGCCACTGATTCTTCTCGCACTGTGTTCGGCTCCACTCTAGAATCTCCATCTCGAGCTTACATATGTTTTCTTGAAGTTTCATCAACTCTAGGTTCTCTATTACCCTGATCAATGTGTGGTAGGACAAGCAATATGGCCTCTTTAGTGCTCCTCAACATTATGGAGCTTTGAGGTCTGCTCAGAAGGACTATCGAGCAAAATGGATGGTGCAAGAACATGGAGAGAGGCGGGTACTACAGAAGAAGGACCTTTGAACAAATTTCTAAATGATCAAGATATTGCCCTACTTAGTGGCCAACCATTTGTGGAACAAGAACTTTGATAGTGTATTGAAGTTTTTTGAGATCCTAAAAGGATGTCTGGAGTATGCAAGTATCCAGTTCGTGGCATTGAAGGCTTTCGTTGGCTTGATATGCTTTGAGGAGAATGAGAAAGAGGCCTACATTTTGGCAGCACACAAGGTTACACCAGTGGATGTGCATGCAGTTGATGTGTCCGAGCATGAGCATGGCCTAGAGGTAGTGAAGAAAGCTTTCTTCTTAAGGAACTCATCTTGCACGCATTGGAGAAGCTCTTGATGCAATCCCTCGATCAGCACTCAAAGAAGAGGGTGAGAATGGCCTTGAGGATTGTGATGGATGAGAAAATTGTTGCTGTTGCTGTCGTGAAATCATGCTCTACACTCAATCAAGAGGCAAAAAGCATGTTTGAATGTAAACAATAGAATATTGCTCAAGCTTATGTAGAAGACTCACATCCATCTATTATACTAACAGAAGACAACAAACTTCACCTACAAGACACCCTACACAATCGACTTTCTTTGTGGCCAAAAATAAGATTTATTAGCTCAGGCCACCCCATCAATTGCCTATTGCCTGTGAAAAATATTTTGGCACATGGAGTAAATAGCTATGATACTTTGGCTTATGTATAAGAGCATAAGAGAAGATTCGTATTTTAGCTAGGCTGAGGTAGTTGCAACTCTCCACTATGAGAGCCCCTCTCTCTCTATCTTTCTTTTACATTTCCTAGCAAAACATAACAAAAATGGTGAACTCCCTACTCTTCGTCTGCATCAAAACATCAAGCTTTCCCTTGCGCTTGAAAATCAAGTGGAGAATTTTCTATTTCAAGGCAAAGAATCCATCGTAAGTTTGCTACACAGAACCATTTGCAAGAGAATTTCTCATCGTCAAAATATATGGAGGATGATAACTTCCATCCAAAATCAGGATCGGCGGTACAAGCTCCTAAGCGACAATGGGTGAGAAATAGCAAGTATCCAACAAAGCATTGGTGCAACGCATAGCATGTTACTACATTTCCGCAGCTAGGGTGAGACAATAGTAGGATTTACAGAGCTAGTGTAGATCTTGTGCCACTCCTAGGATTACTCATATGAAGAAACAATGTTTTTAAACTTGCATACCTGACATTCTTTTTGTTATCGATAGTCCCACTCTCACAAAATGTAGAAGAGACCTAGAGTCATTCACGTGGTCGATCCTCTTCGAGTTCTATTCCATGAACTGGTTGTGGATTTCCATATTGATACTCTTCCAACACTGCAAAAAGCGTAGATATCAAGGAATCCTTTGTAGATGAAAATCTGGCATCTAGACAAATGGTGAAGGAAAACTTCAACAGTCTTTATGCTAGGCAAGCCACGACATTAAGTCTCAACTACCAATTCTGCAAGAAGATTAGGCTTAGTGATGTTTGTGGGCTAACGTGGACAATGCATCTTGTTTGGGGGTTTTCATCTTAGCTTTGGGTACTTTCTTTTAAACTAAAACAAGTTGAACACATTTAAAAGGCCTACTCGTGAAAACATGGAATGCGATACACGAAAAATAGCAAAAAACCTTATGGAAAAGAATAATAAGGAGGTGAAAAGGAGGAGGAGAGAGAGAGAGAGAGAAGCGGCCTTAAATAGGTTGTTGTCCTATTTATTCAAATGGCACAAAGATAGTTTTCCAAGGTGGATACCATGATAAAATGATTATGTTCTTTCAAGCCGAAAAGACTCCACAACTAAAAACAAAGCACAATTTAAACCATTGTATCTTTCAAGATCCATTGTCTAAGAGTGTGACAAGTGCCTTAACAAAGGCTCCAAAAGGATAACTTCCCTCTAGGCCTCAAGAGAGTAACATGGATTTCAATTCTTTATATTATTGCTTAAACTTTGCAGATTTTCAATTTATACTTTTCACCCATAAGTTTTTTGACCTGCCCTTTGGGTAGCCTTAGCAACTGTTCGAGTTTTGCAAAGCTAAAAATCCTCATTATTTCTATTTGTTGGGGTGAGAATTTCCTATTGGTTGCTAGTAACTTTGGCAAGCTAGTATTTATGACTTTGGTACAAAGGTGATTCGTCCAAGTATGCTCCTTGTAAGAAGCTTTAATGCATGCATTTAGTGACTTCGTCCTCTCTCTCTCTCTCTCTCCTTTTCTCTCTCCTCTCTCTCTCTCCCTCTCTCTCTACTAGGAAAGTCCCCCCCTCCTCTCTCTCTCTCTCTCTCTCTCTCTCTCTTCTTCTTCTTCTTCTTCTCTCTAGGCAAGCCCCTCGTCCCCCCCCCTCTCTCTCTCTCTCTCTCCTTCTCAATGAAATCATCTTGTTGACTTTTGTACCATTTGCATTTACTACTCTTTGTATACTCTTTCCTTTTCATGCCTCCAATTTTATGCTTTCTTTTAACTTTCACAACCCCCCCCCCTTCTCTCTCTCTCTCTCTCTCTCTCTCTCTCTCTCTCTCTCTCCCTCTCAATAAATATTCATCTTGTTGACTTTTGTACCATTTACATTTACTACTCTTTGTACACTCTTTCCTTTTCATGCCTCCAATTTTATGCTCTCTCTTAAACATTTCACTCACCCTCACACAAGCCTAATTAATGATAGATATGTATCATTCACCTTGTTTTTAATGTATTAAGAACATGCTACCATTGATGATTGAACACCGTGAAGGCACACTGAAAATTGTTGCTTCTTTAAATTATTGCTGGAAACTTGCAAATTTTCAATTTATATTTTTCACCCACAAGTTTTTTTTAAATGTGTTAAGAAAGATGCTGACATTGACGATTGAACACCGTGACGGCACACTGAAAGTCAAGGTTCTGTATCTCGTCTCGTAGGAAAGATGCTGTCATTGAACACCGCACACTGAAAGTGACACAACTGGCTTGCCAAGTAGTGAATTATGCAAGGCCATAAAATTGTAGTGAACTATGGAAGACCATAAATGAATATGAAATTCGAATCACTATAAACCACTATATTGTAGCTTGTTCAGGTAGTAAATTATGCATCTCTACTGTTGCGTCTGCTCTTGTAGCCAGTTGACGAAGAGCTTGAAATTGGTGTCGGAAGAACCCCCTGCAGCTACGGCTCTCTCGGCTGCTTGCCTCACCTTGCTGACCTTCTCCCTCAGTTCCTTTCCCTTCTCACCCTCCATCAGCTCCTTCACCTTCTTCTCCACCTCCTCCTTCTTCACCCACCCGCTCTCATCCGCCTCCAGTCCTATCCCAATCCTCCATCCGTCCGCAATGCACCTCGCATTCAGCCCTTGGTCCACGAACGACGGCCACCCCAGCATCGGTATCCCTTGCATAATGCTCTCTAGAATGGAATTCCACCCGCAGTGCGTCAGGAATCCGCCCACAGACGCGTGCGAGAGCACATCTAGCTGTGGCGCCCACTGGACCACCCTAGAGCGGTGCTTTGTGCGGTGGAGAACGTCCTCGAGAGAGTCTGCCGACTCGGATGGCATCAGATCTGGACGGATAACCCAGAGGAACGGCTGCCCGCTGGCTTCCAAACCATGTGCTAACTCGATCATCTGCTGGGCTGATTGGGATGCCAGAGTTCCAAAAGAAATGTAGAGAACGGAGGTCTTGCGTTGAGTGTCAAGCCACTCCAGGCAAGAAGAAAGATCATCTGGTAAAATGGTAGATGGCTTAGACTGGGTGTTCGCTGAGAAATTGAAGAACGGAGGAGTCAACAAAGGGCCCATGGTAAGAATACTGCGCTCCTTCTTGAGAAACGCCATAGCCGACTCCTCCAGTTCATCGAAAGTGTTGAGTACAATCCACGCAGATTCCCCTCTCCATCGGAAAGGGTTGGTTGCAAAATGGAACAGGAGCTCCGAAGGATCTGCTGTTAGCAGCTGGGTCAGCTCCGAGCGTTTATGAGGGGGTGCACCGGGAACGCAGGTGATAAGAGTTGAGTCATCTGCAGCAAACGAGACGCCCAGTGAGGATGATGCAGGTATGAAAGAACCAGCGCAACAGGACTTGTGTGCTTCAGCGGAAATGGTTATGAACGGAATTTCTACCTGCAGGTGGCCTGTAGCCGTCGGTGATGACAAGATGCGCCGCAAAATTGGCTGCGTTTTGAGTCCAGAAGGCAACATGGGGGATGCTGAGCTCGTTGGCGATATCTTGAGTGAAGACGAGGCGCATATCTGAGATTATGCAAGTCACGGGGGGGTCACGCTGCTGGACAAGTTTGGCAATGAGGCGGTTGGTAGACTGCTGAAAGGAGGGGGAGACGAGGGCTTGGATGAAATCGACGAGCTGGTGGGTGGTTTTAGTTGTAGAGGGGTTGTGGGGGTCGGGGGGGAGGCCATCGCCGAGGCCAAACAAGCGGATGTCGAGGCCATGGTGGGAGGGGAGAGTGACGAAGGATTGGAGTTCGTCGAGGGAAACATGTTGGGAGCGGAGGATGCGGAGGTGATTGATGTCGGAGTTGAGGAAGGAGATAGTGAATCCTTGGGAAGCTAGCTGCTTGCAGAGCTGCATGAGAGGGTTGATATGGCCTTGCGCGGGCACCGGCATAGCCACAATATGAGCTTTGCAGCTGCTCCTTGGCTGCTCCATACCCTCTCAACTCAACACTCAACACTCTGCTCTGGACTGCTTAGTTATCTATATCTATCTATCTATACTATTTCTTATATACTTCTATAGTTCTATACTATCTATACTTCTATACTTCTATACTTCTATACTTCTATATCTATATCTATATCTATACTATTTTCTAAGGAGGGAGGAGAGCAACCTTGCCACATGTCATCACGACACGAGGTAGCCAACCTACCACGTGTCGAGCTCGGAGGGAGATCTCATGTGATACGTGTCGCGATGGGAGGGTTGAAGGAAGAATGTCAACCATGAATGCAGAGGAGCCGTCATGCCTTCAACGCCATAAATTCGCCCACCACCTTACAGGGGAGAAGGCTCCACTGGTGAGAAGGCTCCTCCATCGCTTGCCTCCTCCATCGCCTCCTGTTGAGTAGCCTCCTCCCGTTGAGCAGCCTCATCCCGTCTCCTGTAGCCTCCATACGAAGTCATGCGAACTCCATCTACGCCTCCCGTCTCCTCTAATGTCCATCACCTCCTCCAACCTCCATCATGCCACATTGCGTAGCCTCCTCCTGCTGAGTAACTCCATCTTCGGCCTCTCCAACTGTTCATCCGTCTAGCTGCATCTTAGGCCTCCCCAACTTCCCGTTGCTTAGCACCATATTGCCTAGAAGTTGCTCACACTTTGTTATGTTCTTAGTCAAGACATGATCCCGTCGCGTGAATGCGTTCACCAAATCTCTTCCAACTTGAACACATTGGACTTGAGGGGATATAAAAGATTTGATAGTTTTGGACTTATTGAGCAAGTGGCCTCTATAGTAGATGACTCTTTTAAAGCTAAGCTTTAGAGTTAAGTAGGTGTTAGCACTATTTAACTCTAGTCTAGTTCATTTACCCTAACCTACGATATAGTGGTAGATATGATGAGGAATGAGTACTAGATTATTGGACTCGTCCTCCTCAACTAGATAACTGATCATATAATGGTGTATGCTTTAGTTTACTTTGGATCAAATGCATTCAGAATTCCTTTTAGTTTCTCTATCTATCATCCACCTCCTTCTATCTAAATTCACATATAGCTTTTGAATCAAGGCTACATTGATATTCCTTCCTCTACTTTTCAAAGTAATGAAAACAGTTAGCCACTCCTGATTCCGGTACAAATAGGATGCCCAATGGGACCCTTTGACTATAAATGTATCACTGATGACATATCTATTCGAATCCCTCCCTCTCAAAGAAAATCTAACTCTTTTGAAATCATGTTTGCCATTCATGGACTATAGGACATATCTCAGAGGTAGAATAATGTTCAACTGGCAAAGCAATGAAAGGAGTGGCTAAGTGTCTTGCTCTAAATCCCGATAAATCACACCTACTATTAGCTAATAGTGTATTCACAAGTGCAACCATATGGAAGAAGTGGCTAATTATTTTGCTCAGAGTCCCCACAAATCATAACTATTAGTTTAGTTGCTTTGTTGAGAGTTAAGCAATTTTTGTTATGCTTTATTAGCACTATTTCTTTAGAGGGTACTGGAGACTTGGACACTCATTCTAATTTTAGGTCTTTTTAAAGTTGGTGGAGTATTTACTAAGACTCTGGTGTGTATTTGAGAGTTAATGGAATAGTAGCTAAGAGTTGGTGGCACTAGTTAAAAGTTGGTGGAGTAGTTACTAAGATTGTGCTTGCAAATGGTCTTGGCATTTACATACATACCTAAGATATAGGCTCAACATTTTTATCCCCAAGTATTAAACACATTGCTAAGGAGCCTCTTCTATTGCTTGTAATGCTACACACACTTTAAGGGGTTGTTTCTCTCTCAAAATTGGCCTCTATTCCACTTATAGCACATTCTAACAACCATCATGGAAAGATTGCAATTAAAAGTTCATGATGGACATTGCATTCCACTAGAGAAAAAATTGTCAACATTCAAAGATTCCATGGTGGATTCAAAGATTTCCCATGAATGATCATTGAAGGTCAAATGTGCATAGTCGGTAGAAAAGTATTGATGACAGTGGCAAATAATGGTGAAAGGATCTAGTTGAAATATTGACTATGGGTTCTTTGTAGAAATTCTCTAGTTAACTAGAAAGTGCAAGCTCGAAAATAGATTGGATGTGTGAAAATGACAATCTAGTACAAATGTAAATGAGACAAAACCTTCCCAATGAAGATGAGGAGATCTAGGATCACAAGTTCACAAAACATCAAGGGGATTAGTTTGGGGGGAAAAGATTTCAAGCTCGTGCTTGCTTTTTATAATTATTTCCAAGCACATTACAAACGTAGATGAACATCACTATGGATTAGTTGCATTGTCACTATAATGGAAATATTTTATTTGGACTATGGCTAGTTTATGTTAGCATGATGTTAACATGATTGGGATGGTATGCAGCAAGCATATCAAGATCCCTATAACTTGGCTAGAACAAAGCCTATTTTAATTTTGGCATTGAAAAGATTCATAAGGGTTAGATTAAGGTGCTTTGGTGAAAATTTTATATGCACAAACCCACTATGTGGCTACTATCGCAGGCATGATACAACAAATGAAAAGTATTTATTGACAAGTTATGAAAATATATATAGGTTTAGGCATTTGCGGTTGTAAGGCATTAGATTCATTGCATCCAAAGAGGGAAGCATTGGATGTAGATTATTTACTTGGAAGAACATTTGTGGTATGATTGCTCTGCCAAAGATGTTTATTCCTTGGTCATATCCTAGATGACCCTCTACCATGATATGTTATTAAAAATGCCAACCTAGGGGAGAGGATTAGGACTCAACCTGGCTAATCATTTCCCTTTAAGAAGGTGCACAAGTGACCATAGATCATCTAAGATATGGAGATAGGGTGAGGTTGCAAGCCTAGCAAGGGAGATATATGAGAGGAGAGAGAGAGAGAGAGAGAGAGAGAGAGAGAATGACAAACAAAAACACCTTTTTTGGTTAGGTTTACAAAAAGTGAGACTCAAGAGGCTGGATCTATTGTATAAATACTACCTCTTATGGAGGATTGAACTAGCTTAAGCCATGGCCTCCTAGTGTGAGACTAAAGCGAAGGGTCTCAAGGTTGTGCCCAATGGTTGTGTATACATAAATTCATGAATGGTGTAGGCTATGCACCTATCTTACCTAGGAAATCATCCTCCTTCAAACTTGAAAGGCATAGTGGGTGGTTTTTGACAGTTTTGACTCTCGACTATTTTTGACAGAAAAGTCATAGTCCAAACTCTGACTATATGCCATATGGAGGTTGATCATGCGTTATTTTGTTTTGTGTGGAAGAAACAAGAGAACTTTATTAATAAAAAGTTTAGAGAGAAAGAGAAAATAAATTAGCTCCTAAGGAGATTGGCTCAACATCTAGGCTACAAATGACAACTTAGAGGATTGAAGAGCAAAAAAATCAAGAAAACTTGGACATCCCTTTTGACTTTTAGAGGAAAGTTGGTCGGGAATTGACATGTTGAAAAACTAGCTGATTATAAATCCTCCAAAGCTAGCAAATGACAATAGCTCTTATCAAAGGATAAATGTAAAATTGGGAATTGTTGAGGCTACCCTTGTCTCCTAGAGTGACAATTTTCCAAGTGATATCTTTGCACATGATGCCAAAGTACACGAGAAACATTATAGCCCCAGAACACATGAAAATGTGTGTCCAAAACCACCCCACAGAAAGGGCAAACTAGTGAAATATCCTTCCACTTGTTGTTCCTATCTTTAGTTGAGAACTTACCAACTATTAACCTCCACAGCATGAAATTTAAACAATTTGAGGAAGTGGTTAACCAAACTCTTAGATATTCCTAGCCCAAATTTCCATTTGATCAAAAGGAGTGGTGTCCTTGGATTTGATTGTGCCAGGATTTACAAATTTTTCTTTAAAATTCAAAAGAAAATATATAAAATTCTATTATATTTTACAAATATTGTGAAACTAAAAAAACTAGCTTGAGAGACTTTTGCCAAGATTTTATATTAATATATAAGTATAGGTTTGATAAAGTGTGCAATTATAGCCCATGGTTGATCCAAATGCAATTTTAATAGCCACCAAAAACACAACTTGTCACTCTTTGCTCAAAGGGACTCCAACCCTAAACCACCCTCTACCTTTGAAGCTATAACATGATCCCAAGGAAAGGCATGCCACCTATCTCTCCAAGAGTATCTTTAGATAACCTTTTAATCATTTGCAAAACCTCCCTGTGAGAAAGGAAAGACAAAAACTAAAACTAACATGGGAGACAAAATCATTTGCTTGAGCAGCCAATTAGATTATTCATGCAACCTTGACAGTTTTTGCAGGAAGCTTGCATCTGTTCTTATTTGCTTATTTTCCAATGTGAAAAGGAAATAGAGGTTTGTTGGGTTGCACACTCTTGATAATGTGTGTAGACCAGGCCATGTGTCCTTATTCCTGTAGTATCAAATGCGAGCAATTCCAACGTCGGTCCTTGGGACCGATGAATTGTTCTTCCAGCTATAGGTTGTAATAGAAATTGCTTCCTAGTGATTGTGTTGAGCTGGTTGTTTCCAACCTAGATCTCGCGGGTGACGCATAGTATCAGTGTCCACATTGTTGGCTTGTCATCATTGTATAGTTTCCTATATTCATAGTGTGCTCTTGCACCTGACTTTTTGTCATTCAGTAGCCAATAGATAGTATTTGCAAGATGTCCGAGCCTTTGAAGATACTGTGAGCATAATTCACAATGCCATCACTGATGTCAAGTTTCCTGAGCATATTTCAACAATCATTCCAAGTTTCACGCATAGTGGACTATGCAAGCCAGCTATTTTCTTGGGGTCTTTCTCATCGGGGCCACAACAAACTTATGGAACAATGATTGATGGAAATCAATAACCTATCGGTGTTGTTCATACATGTCTTTCCAAGTTTAAAATGTATCATCCAAAGTGTGCTCATCTTTTTGGAATGGTAAGTATAGCAAGCACAGTTCTTTGTAATGATTTTCGAGTTCTTTCACTTTGTTGTAATTATTAAACCGTATTATTCTCTCTCTTTTTCTTTTCTTGGTGTTTCCCTTTGCCACCGTATAGTTTCTCGCAAATGAAGCCAAGCATACATCGTGCAAGTTAGCTTGCCTTTTCGCGTATTTTTTGATAATGTCATTAAAAAAGATGTCCGTGCTTTTCGGTTGTAGCAACTCCAATTGAGCATGACACTTCAATAGGAGCGTCCTCTCCTCAATCGGGTTCATGTTTATGTAAATAAATTCTCTTGTTGAAGTTATCAGGGGAAGTGAAAGGCATAGGTATACACCCTGTTGTGCACTAATGTGATGTGTGTTCAGAATCACATTGCCGACTTTGCGGACACACTCTTCTACAGGTGCATTTTCCTTGATGCTTTGGCCCATTGCTAACTTTACAATGATGTTTATTTCTTTGTCGACCTTTGTCATATAGGATGTACAATAAGATGTTGCCCCGTGTGGGTTTAAGATGAATTGGATATCAATGTTCACACCCCATCAACGTTGGATTGAAATCATTTGTGCAAGTGTCCTTTGGGTCTCTTTTCATTAAAACTTTTGCTTGGGAGAGGCTGCGTCTAGTAGTGAGTTTGTAGTCCTCAACGGTTATTGGTGTTGCCTGGAGGAAACCATCCAACATGAGCATAGTAACTGTTTTGTCTTGTAAAGCTTTTTTAACCTTCAGGCAGTTTGCTTTGTGCAAGCTTTTGTTTATGTCATCGGGCAAAGGTCTCAAGACTTTTGTTTGGCGGGATAGGTGCCCTCGGGAAGCCGAATATGCATTCCCTTTTTTTCTTCGTGTGTTTGTCTATGTCTGTGTGTTTGCAAATCCCTTTGGTCGATATCAAGTGTGGCATCATTTGTTGTGATGTATCTGTCAATGAATTCTCCGATATTGTTGTCACTACATTAGTTGTAACTGGGTGTGTCGTCTAACCATATTAAGCCATGATCATGTTGGATCCGAAATTCTATCACAAAGAAGAAATCCAGTATTGGCCCTAGAATGCTTTCATCCTGTCATTATAAATTATTCAAATCCCTAAACTTATGCACATAATACTGCGCTATTGTGATGGGGTCAGACCTGGTCAATTCTTGGACATCGCAATTGTCGTTGTTAGTCTTGTCTGGGACTCTACTCTTTGTCAACTCCTGGAGGCATCACACTAGTGGCTCCCATCATTTCTCAACCGCCTGCGAAAAGCGTGATAAAGAATGTCTATGGTCCAAGCTACCTCACCATGGCAAACAAATTTCATTTCAATCATTGCTTGTAATCTACGGACATCCTGAGGCATACGAAATCATGAAAGCCAATTCTAGATTGCAGTAGCCTCTCAATGTTTGTGTCCAACTTTGTTGTCCTTGCCTTAAGTGTACTTCCTTGTAATTGTGCCTTTCTCATGCGCACCAATGTAGATGAAAGCACTTGCTGCACCAGGACTTTCATTGTCTTGAAGAACAAGTTCTCGATCGACAATGCAACTTTGTCAATCCTCATTGCAAAGTTCCCACTTGACTATGTCTTGATATCTTGTTCTCCTTGATATAATGTATGCTCGTGGGTGCCCAAAAAAAAGAGTCGAAAAGCTAGCTCTTCGCAGTTTTTGTCTTTGAAAAGATCGAGTGGGCAGAAACCCTTTGAGGTGCTACCACAACTGGCCCGTTCTTGAAGTCAACAACTTGTTGGGATGTGTAAATGCCATGTACAAGAGTGTCTGTTGCATCATCAATTTCCATGGGTTTGTCATCCTTGTTTGTTGCCATTGTTGGGGGTTCTTCTTTAACACATTAGAGACTGTTAATGTGGTCTAGCCATGTTTGATTCACTTTCACATTGTTTTTCAAATAAAGAGGTGTGTTCAACATTTCTTCCAGTGCACGCATCGTCAATGTTGGATGCATAAAACCACTGATGTAGTTATGCTCATACTGCATACGTCATTTGATTGCGACTATGACTGTTTCAATGTCAAACAAGAAGTGAGGTAGCACTTGTTGGGCCCTGTCAACATCGGCAAAGACATTCATGACACTCCCATGAAGGCCAGGTTGCCCTTCATATATTAGTTGCTTGATTTGTGCAAAAGGTATTCTTATCAAAATGAGGCGCTCTTCCCCTTTATTGAGTACAGCAGTACTATTTTGTGATATGGGCATTTGTATTTTTTCTTTCGATAGCATGGGTGTTTTGTTTTTTTGAAGTTGACCATAACACATTGGGCACACCAGTTTGTTTAACCTTGCTATCGAGCTTGAGGTGACATCATTCTTTGCTTCTAGCAAAATCTCAAGGTTTGTTGATGTCAATTTTGCCTTGAAAGTCAAGCACCCATAGGAGCTATAAGCGAAACCTGGCATGTCATTGATTTTGTGAAGGTATGCTCTTTGCGCTTTTGCATTGTTCCTTTTTCACTTCAATTGTTTTTTTAAGCAGTATCGCATGCAAGTGGATGACCAGACAACTTGTTGCTACCTTCTCGAAACTTGTCTGGGGCAGTTGTGGGCATTCCTATCATCAAAGCTGCATCATTTGCTCAGTATATAGCAGCTTTCAGCTTGTAGATCTTATTGCATGTAGCCTTCAAATTATGGGCATTTCCCTTGTGGGTTTCTTTGTAGGTTTTTGCTATGTCCTTTGTTGGTACGTCCATGTTTCCTTGAAGGAGGTGCTTCAAATAAATCTCATTGTCGTCTGTCCAAATGTTACATGCCCTCTTTCTTTTGGATTGCAACAGCAGCATGACTATGTTCGTCACATGCGCTTGATCAATTAGAAGGGCATTACTTTGGTTTCCACTTGGTACTTGCAAATACAATATATGGGCAAGCATAAGGCCATCGTACAAAAGAATAGAGAAAGAATGATGGGCTCCCCCTTCAAGACCGTGGTTGTAGCTTCAACTCGTAAGGAGAAAGACGATGCCCCTCCCTCACCAAAGGCACGCTTGCTAATGGTTGGCCCTTCCACTCTGACGAAATCATCTACTTGACGTCTTTGAGGTTTGTAACATATGCATGGGGAACATGCAATGTGATCGTCTTAGAAAACTCAGAATCAATCATGTCAACACACATGT
This sequence comes from Dipteris shenzhenensis, assembly GCF_047967505.1. Lineage (NCBI taxonomy): Eukaryota > Viridiplantae > Streptophyta > Polypodiopsida > Gleicheniales > Dipteridaceae > Dipteris > Dipteris shenzhenensis. The sequence continues at coordinate 47,124,617 of NC_141613.1, read as the reverse complement.
ACATAGGATACGGGACATCCTTTTCTTTGAAAGTCGCATACTTTTCCAGGACTTTTTCCTCGAATGCAAAACGATGCAGAACAAACTCCAATAGGGCACTTATCAAGAGCACTGGTAAGGCATTCGAATTCTAGGGCTTTGAGCTTGTGAGCACATGTGAACTTCTACTAGGCCCATTGCCTTCTTCCATCCTATGCATGATATTGACTTGAGGGACACTCTTTGGATTGAGTTTGGTAAAACTTTTGATGGGATCAAGCACTGTGTTCGAGCTAGTTGAAAAATGGCATGGTGCGAAGGCATCAGCCCAGCAATCAAGTTTTTTCTGGGAAGAAAGGCAAATGAGACTCGCGCATAGATTCTTGTTTCTCCATTTCATATGAATTGTTAAAATCCAAATGTATTGAATGTTGTTCGAGTAGTTCTGAGTGAGTGTAGTGGCCATTTCTTAAGGATATTTAGTTTATCTTCCTTTTAACTATCTTCATGAAAATAAAAAATGTCATTTTGCAATTTAATGGTTGAAAGAAACACATTGTTTGGGTCGACAATTCATGAAAATAAAAAATGTCATTTTGCAATTTAATGGTTGAAAGAAACACATTGTTTGGGTCGACAAAAGACGTAACAAGAAAACAACATTATATTAAATAGTTGCAAGTGGAGCAAGAAAACTTTTGCAAATATTAACACAACTTATTGTAATTATAAACTTGATTACCAAAGGCCTTTGCTAGGAGGCTTTAAAAATTCAAGTGTAGTAGGTGGTGAGTCTAATTTAAGCACTTTCAGATGTGAGAAAGTATCAAAACGCATTGTTTATTAAGCACAAAAACAATAGGCTACATGGATGGAAACGAAGAACAATCACACTATTAATTTGAGACTATGTGTCTTCAACTTCTAAACCACCATGTTCCTTTGGAATCTCACAATTATAGTTATTCGGCACTTCATCTTAATGTCGCAACCCTTCTCACGAATTGTTTGTCAAATTGAGCAAGCGAGGGTAACAATTAATATCAACAATGCAATCCAATCGTTTGTAAGCAAGAAATTGATAGGAATGGAGGTATACCTTCAGTACATGCTTGCAGCTACATAGAATGCAGTTTTCAAGGTTCACTTGGCATGCTTCTAGATTTCACCATCTCTAACAGGAACTAACCCCAAGGGAAACTTTTTGTTGATGGGGGGGGGGGCGGAAGTCTTTATTAAACAACTACCGGAGGCCAAAATTATGCCCTGTTGAGCAAGCGCTTGAATCGCCTCTCTCATTGGTGGGCCAAGGCCTTTCATGAAATGGGCGAGAAAAATAAATGTAAATATAACAACAAATCAATGAGCCTACAACACAAGAGTGCATTTAATGCCATAACATTACCTTCTGTTGGATTGAAAGTTTTATTTCTCAACGCAGGGATTGCAAATGATATTTTTGGTATTCCACTTTGTGCAAGCATATTTGCTGCAATATCCAACAAAGACGCAAGAACCTAGATTTAAATAAAGGAATAAAGTTGCACAAGAACAATTAAATGACTCCGGGTCAAAGTCTAATACCCAGCTTCCAGGAAGAAGTTTTGAACCGTGCTCATCGGTGAAGTTATCTTCTGTTGCACACGAAGGTTCGTGGCCTTTTGAAAGCCTAGGGCTTTTTAACTTTGATTCTTCCACAAGCTCTGTCATGAACAAGTGATAGAGATTTCACAATGACAGAGAGTAGCCATCTAAGTAAAGATTATAGACATGCCTCTAATCGAAACTATATAAGATTATAGACCCTCAAAGATTTATCAATTGGTTCGACTGATTTGGAGTAGAGTTGAGAACCGACAGGTCGCTTAACATTAGTAGAGATAATTTTAGGAAGCAACATGTAAGAAAAGGTTCCCAGGTGGCTTGATTACGTTCTTTCTAGGTTGTAGCACAGTAGCAAAGCCTTACAATAAAACAGGGCTTGTAGACACTACACACAATTAAAGTATAGGAGATAACTGATGAGCGTCAATTCATAGCAAGAAGAGGATGCGAGAGGGAAAGGTTCCTCTTCAAAGAATATATTGCCGAGACAGGGTACGGAGAAGCGAGAACGGATGGGCATTATTGGGACAAAATAAGAAGGCGCAATGAAACGACGAAGAGAATCGTTGTCACCATGAATTTTCGATTGAGCATCATCTTTGTACAGCTTCTTAGATTCAGCTATTTTCATCATACCTTAAGAATTGCATAAAAAATATTAGATCGTAGACATAAGACCTTCAAAATTCCATCGTGAATATTCGACCAAAAACCAACATGAAATCTTTGAAAGAAAGTTGGGAAATGAATCTCGAAAAATTGTAAACCTCTTTCGAACTCTCCACTGCTTGTGTCCATCGAGTCACCACAGCCTTCAAATTCATCTTTGGAAGGAACTCTCTGTGCTTCGGACATTGTTGCTACTCGGTTACGCAAGAAGAAAGATGCAAAAGAGAGACAACAAAAGCAGAGCAATTGAGGTCGTGCACACCCACAATGCATGCAAAGACTCCTTTATAGCTCAACCAAAATAAGGTCGTTTTAGAAAGCCCATACTATGCCCTCACTATGCCTCTCCGTCTCCATTTATTTCTTAAACTGCTGTCCATCACTTTCTTAGTCGAGCATTTTCTAGAAGAACTTCCAATTTTTTGGGCACTCTAGAACCCATCACGTGAGACGACCAAGTCTTCTCAGATATCTTAAATGAATGCACGAGGCGGGCGCTCTCTCATGATAGGCAAACAACAGAGCTTACTGGGGCTAAAACATGAAGAAGGCGAATTGAAACAGATTATGAGACGTCTATGTACGATAGTGCAATGCAGAGATTTGAGCAGCTCCTGGACTTCGAGTTGCACCTTGTCTAATTCCTCGGCACCAGCCTTGGCCTTTCCAAAAATGTACAAAAGGACCGAATGAAGACAAAGTGAAGGAATTACATGTGTTGGTCCTCATGTACCCAAGACACTTCTACAGACCTATTACCGGCTTCGCATTGTAAGCCTCCAATGTTTTTTCATACTCATGTTTCCTCTTGGTAGCCTTCAAACTTTTCCTTCAAGCTATCTAATACTTTAAGAGTGACGATGTCCAAGGCCATGCATGCATCTAAATTCATGAAAACCAAATGATTGCCGCTTAAATATTTGTCGGGTGTGGCTTTGTTGATGACCCATTTCACATATGCTAGTTGGAGCTCCTGCCATTCTCGAATCCACATGAACCTTTCTTCAACTATGAGACATCCGCTCTAAGCGGCAACTTCCAAGTTCTACATTAAGTGTGAGCTTGTTAGCTACAACGAGATAAAGAATTTAGATTTAATATGAAGCTGCAGCAAAACGAAACTGACACTGAGATACAAAACTTAAGGTTCCGAGAGCTGTACCAAATCAGAATGGGAGCATGTCTTCGAACGGCCAAAGGGTGCATGAGGTTGAAAGAACCTGATACAACGAGCGAAAAACAAGCTGGAGAGGTGGTTTCCAACCTGCATCAAAAGCGAAAGACAACGACAGGAATCCATGCAAGCTTGAGGACAATAATCCATGTAGCGATGCCACTTGGAGCAATTCGAGGGGCCCCCAACCAGGAGAGGCCGCATGGAATATGGGGGGAGGGAAAAAGGCATACACACTAATTTTACTTCTCCAAGCTAGGGCCACCATCAATTAGGCTTCCCCATGACACGTGGTAGGACACAGCCCCCGTGGCCCTATCAAGGGGTACCCTGCCTTGGACCTAGTCAGGACATGGTCCACAACTGTGATTAACTCATGCACACAACACACACCCCTTGAGAATTGGAAGCCCCTTCGAGGATATTACTAACACTAAACAGTCAAGGTGACCAAAAACAATAAACAAGATTGAACCAGGTTCAATTGGCCTGCCCTGTAGCTTTTCTGTCAGGACAAGATGTTCTCTCAGGTACGGAGCACTAGTGGGGGTTTTGTCGCCAGAAAAGTCTCACATGCATGCACAAGCAAGAGGTGGATTGGGTGACATGTGGAACGGTGCATGTGAGAGTTATTCCGGAAAGGGAACTCAAAAAACAAGGGTGCAAGTATGCACAAAAGCACTGGCTTCGGCTTATGAGGCTCTATCAATTAAGGCTATGTCGAAAATAAATTCAAGGACAATTTATGCATCCATGTAGTTCGAAAAATGCAAGGTTACTTCAAAGCGGATAGCCTCTACTTGATAGATTTCTATATTTCAAAGTTCCTTTTTATGTCATGGAGCACATACCTACAATCTTAAAACTGGAACTTGGGATCATACCGTTTAATGAAAGTTTCATAAAGAGAAAAGAAAAAGGAAAAAAAATATAAACATGACACAAGGTCCGTCAAGACCCGATCCTCCCTGCAAAAAAAGGCGAGCCTAGCGTTCAAAACAACAACAATGGACCCAAACAAATCAATTGATAACATCTTGCATAAACATAACTTAAACTGTATCATGCATTATGGTTACACACCAAGTGATTGTTTATTTGACGCAATTGCATACTTGTTGGAAAACAGGATGACCTTTGAACAACTACGGGCTACAACACTCCAAAATTTTGTTTCGAACTTGCACAACAATGACCAACACACAATAAAATGTTTCAACACATATTTGGATTTGAGCTTCAACAACAAGGAGTTAAAATGCATGATGAATACCTTACATGAATGAGTGTTCCGACATTAGGCGGTGGTCTTCGGGGAGATAGATTTGCCATTGCATGGCTTTCAAAGTTCCTTCAAAGACCTATTCAACTGTGGTCATCTGTAATCGGAAAGATATGTATGTAGTGTGGCAATGAAAACGTATCAACCCCATTTACAGATCTTGTATGATGATAATTCTATACACCCTTAGCGCTTTGAGCCTGCTTTATTTGAGTTTTTCTTATTCTTTTATAGTCTCAGTGAACAACAATCTTTTCGCTGGCAGGCATAAAGCCCGTTTGGCTGGCATAAAGCCCTTCCAATAGGTAACATCAGTTTTCAAGCAAACCAGCTTTTTACGCAAACGGCCTTTTTTAAAAGGTGAACCGGATTTTTGGCAAACGGCTTTTTGGATTGCAATTTTTTTTTCCAAGCATAAGCTTAGTAACTATGTCTACCATAACCATACCGCTAGCAGCATGTGCAACCTCTTTCATTGCCATAGACTTTCCCCAGCCGCTAGACTGGACTATATAAGCGCATGGGGCATACCAAGTCTTGGTATCTAGAGCCCAGTTAAGGAAACAGTGATTAATAAACTACTGAACATAGGAGGCAACGAAGCCTTATGCGTCCTCATATTGTCTATCGAAGGCCTTTTCAAGACGATCCAGCTTGGTTGGAGAAAGACCCTGGGCGGGAGTGTGGGCTTCAGCATCGTCAATGGCAAACAAGCCCTCCATGATCCGTTGCATCCATTCTTCTTTGTTGTGTGCCGTAAAGATATGCAGTAACATCTGTGGAGGAAAATCAAGAACTCTGTTCATCAAAATCCAAACACTTTCCTCAAAGAGGTGCCCGCACTGGTGATAACAACACTATTTATTCGATGACAGTGGATATTGTCCGAAGGATCAAAGGCGACGTTGTCCTTACACTTGTCCCAGCCCTCCTGTAAGCGTTGCCTAGCCTTGCAGGACTGTTGTCATGTAACCGTTGCCCTCTATTAAAGAGGGCAACAGTTCCCTCTCCCCAACCTAATCGTGACACAGAGAGGCAACAACAGCCGAGAAGATAGAAAGGCGGCCGAGGTGAAAACGGCAAGGCGAATCGGCTTGAAACCGAAGGGAGGCAAGCAAAAGTGGACATTTTTTTGGTTCCCTGCAATGGAGAAGGGGACTGAAAGCGACGAAACCTCGTCCCTGCATCCTTTCATCCGCCCTCCACCATCTTCCTCCTAAACTCAGTGATGTCGCCCCGTGCTACCATCCATGCAGCTCACTCACAGGAACAATCGGGATGGATGTGAGAGGTTGTAGGGAAGAAGCTTCCATAGCCCACTGCTTGTAATTTGCTTATGGTTATGGAAATACCAACTCAGGCTACCCGTCTAAAAGGGGAGTTGGGTCATCGATAATAGAGCTTTTGAATTTAAAAAATTCGCAAAAAAACTAGAATAACTTGATCCTTTAGCACTGGCTCTAGGAGAACTGGCTCTAGGAGAGCCAGTGCTAATAAATCCCCGAAAAATAAAATCTCTCTTCGGTTGGAGTCCTTCACTAAGACCTGCCAACGGCAGGCCAAAAACTAAGGCCCATTTTCGGGAAATTTTCAATGTTTTGCACTGCACAGGGCTCCTCTCTTAGCTCCTAGCGCGTTTTGGCTGACAATCTGAATTTTCACAGTGTCTGACGTTGCCTGACACGATGATTAACGGAAGAGGTCCTTGTCATACGTCGGAAGCTATCCCAACGAAACTATGCAGCCCTTACGTCGTTCTGGTACCGTTTTCTCGACTGATTGACACCTTGTCCTGTAGTTTGTAGAAATTCAGGCTAGGGTTATTTAGTTTGTAGAAATTGATGCTAAGATTTTACATGGGTTATTTAGTTTTACAACTTCACTTTCACCAGCTTATGTTGTGGTTATGCCTTGCAGGTAGGTCAGGAGGGACCGAGCGCTCATGGAAGGAGCACTTCACTGATCCCTCGGAGTGGTGGGATAACCAAGAGATCAAAGTATTTTCAAATTTCAAGCATAAGATCACTGAGGAGTCTCCATGGAAACAGCGCTGGGTTAAAGGCATGCTTGAGAAAAAGGCAGAAGCGTCCAGTGCTCAGGCCCAAGGCCGAGGCCTGGTTGAGGAGTGTGGCATGGCCAACTTCAGGTCCGGGGTAAAGATAAATACATATCAAGCACAAGAATTGCACCAGAAGAGTGGTTGGGCAACGTGCTTAGAGGAGGCACTCACGTCTATGGAACGAATGCCCGAGCTGCCTTCATTTCACAACCTTACATGTATCTTGCATAAGTGCAGAACATCGAAAAATCTAGTATATACCAAGCGCTTGTATGCCTACATTTGCAAAAGTGGGCTGGAAGATTATATACCTCTTGGGAACTACCTCGTCCCAATGTTGGTCCAAGCTGGAAGCATGTGCGATGCTCAGCACGTTTTTAACAAGATGCTTGAACGGAATGTATATAGTTGGACTTCTCTCATCATGGGTTATGTTGAATGTGGGGAATCACAGCATGCTCTCAATCTTTACCAGCAAATGCTAGAGGATTCTGTACATCCAGATAAGTATACCTTTGTGGCCATACTAAAGGCTTGTGCTAGGCTAAAAGATGCAGAAAGAGGTCTAGAGATACATGCTGAAATTGCCAGGCAGGGTCTAGAAAGAGATATTTTTGTTGGCAGCACCTTGGTGGATATATATGCTAAATGTGGCTGGCTTGCAGAAGCACGGGAAGCATTTGACAAGCTGCAAGTCCGAAATGAGGTCTCATGGAATGCCCTTATGGCAGGATATTCTGAGCATGGTCTTGGTGAGGACGCACTGAACTGTCTGGAACAGATGCAACTTGAGGGTCTCTCACCAAATACTGTGACATTTGTTTGCAGCTTGAAAGCTTGTGGCAGCATAGGAGCCATAGACAAGGGCCGAGAAATACATGCTGAGATTGCCAAAGAGGGGCTGGAAAAAAATGTATTTGTTGGCAGCACTTTGGTCGATATGTATGCCAAATGTGGTGCACTTGCAGAAGCACAAGAGGCGTTTGACAAATTGCCAGTTCGAGACAAAGTCTCGTGGACCGCACTAATGGCAGGATATGCTGGGCAGGGGCTTCATAAGGAAACTTTGAAATGTTTTGAACAGATGCGAGTGGAGGGTCTTTCTCCAGATGCTGTCACTTTTGTTTGCAGCTTGAAAGCTTGTGGCAGCATAAAAGCCGTAGACAAGGGCCGAGAAATACACGCTGAAATTGCCAAAAAGGGGCTGGAAGGAAATATTTTTGTTGGCAACACCTTGGTAGATATGTATGCCAAATGTTGCTCACTAGCAGAAGCACAGGAAGCATTTGACAAACTACAAGTTCGAAACAAGGCCTCATGGAATGCTCTAATGGCAGGGTATGCTGAGCATGGGCTTGGTGAGGAAGTGCTGAACAGTCTTGAACAAATGCAACTGGAGGGTGTCTGTGCAAATGCTTTCACATTTGTTTGCAGCTTGAAAGCTTGTGGCAGCATAGGAGCCATAGACAAAGGCCGACAAATACACTCTGAGATTGCCAGAGCGGGGCTGGACAGAGACCCCTTTGTTGGAAGCACCTTGGTAGATATGTATGCCAAATGTGGCTCGCTTGCAGAAGCACGGGAAGCTTTAGACAACCTACCGGTTCGAGATGAGGTCTCGTGGAATGCACTCATTGCAGGATATTCTGAACATGGGTGTGGTGAGGAAGCGTTGAACTGTCTTGAACAGATGCAAGTGGAGGGTCTCTCACCAAATGCTGTCACATTTAGTTGCAGCTTGAAGGCTTGTGGCAGCATAGGAGCCATAGACAAGGGTCAAGAACTTCACAATGCGATTGTTTGGAAGGAGTTGGAAATAAATCTTTTTGTTGGGAGTGCCTTGGTGGATATGTATGCCAAATGTGGCTTGCTTGCAGAGGCACAGCAAGCATTTGACAAGATGCCAGTTCGAAACAAGGTCTCGTGGAATGCACTGATGGCAGGATATGCCGACCAGGGGCTTGGTGAGGAAGCACTGAGCTGTCTCGAACAGATGCAACTAGAAGGTCTCTCTCCAGATGCTGTCACATTTATTTGCAGCTTGAAAGCTTGTGGCAGCATAAGAACGATAGACAAGGGCGGAGATATACATGCAGCAATTGCCAGAAGGGGGCTGGAAAGAGATCTTTTTGTTGGCAGCACCTTGGTGGATATGTACACCAAATGTGGCTTGCTTGCTGAAGCACGGGAAGTGTTTGACAAGCTGCCAGTTCGAAACGAGGTCTCGTGGAATGCACTAATGGGAGGATATACTGAGCAGGGTCTTGGTCAGGAAGTGCTGAACTGTCTTCAACAAATGCAACTGGAGGGTCTTTCTCCTGATGCTGTCACATTTGGTTGCAGCTTGAAAGGTTGTGGCATCATAGGAGCCATAAGCAAGGGGCAAGAAATACATGCCGAGATTGCCAGAAAGGGGTTGGAAAGGGACCTTTTTGTTGGCAGCACCTTGGTGGATATGTATGCCAAATGGGGCTTGCTTGCAGAAGCACGGGATGCGTTTGAGGAGCTGCCAATTAGAAACGATGTCTCATGGAATGCACTAATGGCAGGATATGCCCAGCTAGGAGAAAGTGAGATTGTTTTCCATATGCTTGAAAGAATGAGAGGAGAAGGGGTAAAGCCGGATGAGGTCACGTTCTCTATTATTTTTACTGTATGCAGTCACACAGGTCTAATAGATAAGGGTCAGAAATACTTTCAGGCCATGAGCAAAGACTATGGGATTAGCCCAACTCTTGAGCACCACATTGGCATGGTTGATCTCCTTGGCCGTGCAGGCCAATTAGATGAGGCAGTAGCAGTGGTGAAGAAGATGCCTTTCCCTCCTAATCTTGTGCTGTGGCATACATTGTTGGCTGCTTGCCGAAAGTGGGGTAACTTGGCTCTTGGAAGGCTAGCCTTTGAACATGCAGTGCAATTGGATGAAAAGGATGATGCAGCTTATGTCTTGATGTCTAATATCTTTGCAGATGTTGACATGCAGGAGGAAGGGGAGGTTGAGGCAAGCAGAGTGACAGATGAAGCATGGAAGAAGTTGGGCCATAGTTGAACTGACAAGGGCAGTGTTGTGGATTTGTTTTTGGTAGGGGATACAAGATAATCCAAAGCAAAAATATACACGGAAAGCTTAAAATATATTTCCTCAAAATGAGGAAGGGCCAAGAATTGCTGCATGTTATGAGACATAATTGTCGAAGCAAAAAAACTTGGGTTCTTGGGCAAATCTAGAAGCGGGCTTGTTTTGTTCCGTAAGCAATACTTCAGGAGGGGGATTTCTACAAATTACAGCCGGTACCATATGATCACCAAAGTGTAAGTTGTAGAATGTGTAATGAATGATAACAGTAATGACACCTGAGATATAAAGTGGGCCTTACTCTCTACAAACAAATGTACTTTTTAAATATTGATAAATACTATAGATATGGAGTTAGAAAATATTTTGGCAATCAAATCACAAATTTCAAAACGCACACTGTTTCTGAAGATATCCAAAAGAGATGTATAAAAAAGCTTTTACATATTAACAGAGAAGATGAATGCCATATGTTATTGTATTTTATGCTGTAGTTCACACAAGTAGACTATAAAAAAGTTTTAACAAAGGTATTAACGAATCTCCCATTGACCCCCCGCCTCACCTCCTCTGCAATTTTGGTTTTGTAGTCTGCAACGATAGCTCAGAGGTATGCACATAATGAGCCAAGTCTATTTAATTTTAGGACTATTAAAAGGGTGGGAAAGGCATATGTAACTTGGTCAATGTGCTATTACATGGATTGGATTGCATTTTGCCTCCTTGAAAGTGTAATTTTCTACAAAATGAATTACAGATACAACTTCTTGTCTATGAAGTTATTTAAGCACTCTTTGAATTGACAACCTTGCCATCCTTTTAAATGGGCTTTAAATTTGCCATATGTAAAATTGCTTGCCAATACCAAAAATATTGAGACATAGGGGCCCAAAGAATGAGAAATATTTTCCCTTTTTTACCATGCACCTTAAATAAGAATGACATTGATTGAAGGTATTAAGGTCTAATAAAACTATTTAGTGAAAGGCACATAGGAACCCTTTTTGTGATTGCATATGGCTTAAGAATGACCTTGAGTGAAGGTAATAAGGTCGAGTATAAACAAAGGCACACAAGAACCCTTTTTGTGATTGTCTATGGCTTGAAATAATGTTGACATTATTTGGATGAAAAAACGAATGGTCAAGAGACTAAGAAGGGCCCAAAGCATCCCAATCAACCTTTATGGTTGACATGGGATTAGAACCGGACCTTATCTAAGGTTAGAAAATATGCCACATGTCAAAAAAATGAAGCCACCTCTTCAACCTTTGTGAAAGGACCTTGGTAAAAATAGATAACCAAGGGAGAATATCCCAGCAGTCGGTAGTCATGGCAGCAAAAGCGGTTACGAGATCTACGAAAGGTGAGGAATAGGAGGGCAGCAATGGACGTTTCTTTGGCTTCTTGATCATATGTTAATAGCAAAAACATAACAATATGATATTGAATAAATCTCCCAAATAACCTTCAATACTGTAGCATATTAGCTCCCTAGGAACATCTGTGTAGAACATGCAATAACACATGTTGCTAATAGCTAGAAAAATTTGATGGGACAGCAAATAAAGTGTCGCTTTAGCCATGTTTTGAGAACCAATGAAAGATCATAGATGTGCAAAAACCCCTTATAGCGACTTTGACAAAAACCATGGATATAGCTAACCTTGAAACCATGGATGTTTTTATCAAAGCTATGCTAATATATTAAATTTTAATGTAAAAGCTTGGCGAAAGTTTATCGAGTTTTTTGTTTTAAATTCACAATATTAAATGGACATAGTATGCTTTTATACATTTTCTTTTGAATTTTGAAGTAAAAAGTGTAAATTTGGCAAAATTTTATTTATTTTTACATAAAAGTTTCAAATCCTGGCGAACATTTCAAACTTTTATTTTTATTAGGGCATCCAAACTTTTGACACCAATATAAAAGTCTAGCTTCTTAACGAAACTAGCTTGAAAAAATCATCCATGGCAGAGATATAGTACAAGACACAAAAAAACCCAAACGACAACTAAGAAATTTGCCTCTATTATCTCTGAAGAAAAAGTCTACGCTTAGAATAGAAGTGCTTTTGAGATTATGGCAGCTGTATAAAACAAAACAAATGCTGCTAGAACATCCAGCCCTGAAACCAACAAACACTTTGGAAGCTAATAACATGGCAAGAGAGATGAATTGGGAAAAGAGCCTAGTGCTCTGATACCATGTTATGAAACACAAAGGGAGTGCTCAATGGAAGAGAATCTCACAAAATGGAAGAGAGAAGAGAGATGGAGAATGGAGGACCACAAGAATGGACCATATCTAGATTGTATTAACTAACACCTTCACAAAAGGAAGACTAGAGTGATCCATACCATACAAGAAGAAAAGACGAGGGGTTGGGGGGGGGGGGGGGGGAGCATTAGATAGGAACCAAGTCCTCACCTCCTAATCCAAATCCAGTCCAATATCCTTGTTCACCAATCACGTGGATGTAGATTTAAACCCCTCTAGTCATCCTAATATACAAATCTCAACAAAGGGAAGGTTGGAGAGTGTAAAGAATTATAACCCAGAGTTAACTACTTTTTTATGGATTTGTAAAGAGTTTCCTAAGCCATGGTCAAGTTTTACGATAAACACACATTTCATTAATTTTGGACTATGCAATGTCCAAAATTATTTTTGTAAGTACTTTTGGAAAGTGTACTCCCTAAAATCACTTGCATACATATTTTTGAGTACTTTAAGATGTTTTTAAAAAAATATTCACTCTTAAAGAAACAAATCAAAAAAAGAAAGTAAGGTAATTTTGTAAGTTTTTGAAAGTGTAAAAAATGAAAATTGTAAAATTTTACGTAACATGTTATAGAGACTAAGACCTGACTTTTTCTTAACTTATTAAAAATTGAAATTAATTAAGAAAATTAAATAAGTGTGTGTGTGTGTGTGTATGTATGGACCATGCATGACATTAATTTACCATAAGATTCTCTAAAATCTTCAAGATATCATGACTGTATTGATATACACCTTTTCAGAGATCAAAACTCTAAAATCAGAAAAAATATGGTGTCACAAGACGTTGCACATGCACGCATGGCACGAACATGCATTTGGTTCCCATTGGTACATATGGCAACATGGGTTCGTTGCACTTGCCCACCTGGCACAAACAAGCCTACGGGGCTTTTAGCTCATTCGTGTCGGTATGGCATTCACAATGGGCTATTGACGGAGGGGAGGGAGGGGGAAAGAGAGAGAAAGGGAGGGGGGTAAGAGAGGGAGGGAAAGAAAGGGGAAAGGGAAGGGGAGGGGGAAGGGGAGAGGGAAGGAAGGAAGGGGGGAGGGAAGGACAGAGAGAGAGAGAGAGAGAGAGAGAGAGAGAGAGAGAGAGGGGGGGGGGGGCGGGGGAGAGAAGGGGAGGGGAGGGTGAGGAAGGGGGAAGGGGAGAGGAGGGGGAGGGGGGAGGAGGGGAGGAGGGGGAAGGGTAGAGGAAGGGGGGGAAGGGGAGAGGAGGGGGAGGGGGAGGGGGAGCAGGAGTGGTGGAGAAAGAGGGATGGGTTGGAGAGGGTAAGGGGGAGGAGAGGAAGGAAGAAGGGGAGGGGAGGGGAGGGAAGGGGGGGAGGGGGGAGAGGAGGGGGATGTGAGGGGGGAGAGGAGGGGGAGAAAGGGGGGAGAGAGAGAGAGAGAGAGAGAGAGAGAGAGAGGGAGGGAGGGAGGGAGGGAGGGAGGGAGGGCGCATCCATGGATGCACACTCCCCTCTTCCCCTAAGCCCTTCCCAATATATCGTCTCACATGGCCGTGGCTATAGTTGTGGCCGTAGCCATGTAGCAACTTTTTTTTTGGGCGCAGACGCATGTGCGGGCACAGCCACATGATTTTTTGTTTTGGAGGGGAAGGGGGAGAAAAATGAGGAAAATGAAGGGAAGGAGAAGAAGAGGGGGAAGGGAGGGAGAAGAAAGAAGAAGAGAGAGAGAGAGAGAGAGAGAGAGAGAGAGAGAGAGAGAGAGAGAGAGAGAGAGAGAGAGGAAGGGAAAAGTGAAGGGAGAGAGGAGGAAGTGAAGAAGCAGGGGAAGGATAATAACCTCCTTTGGGTTATGGGAGATCAATATATAAGCCACCAAACCCTGAAAATTTCAAATTCCCCTCTCTTTTCCCTCCCTAGAATTCAAACTCCTCCTCTTCCTCCTCTCCCTTCCCTTTCCTAGAATTCAAACCTTCCCTAGAATTCAAATTTCCCACTTGACTCCCCTCCCCCTCTCTCTCCCTCTCCCTCTCCCTCTCCCTCCCCCTCCTCCTCCCCTCTCTCTCGTCCCTTACCTTTCCTCGTGAAGGGCCGCGATCGCACAGAAAGAAATACTCACCGTACGATTCAAGGCATTTGAGCATAAGTTTACATCGGCATACTCGCACATCTCTATCAATTGTGCAGCTTACTTGGTCGCTTGAACATCATTCACAAGTCACTATCAAGCCTAATATATAAGGTAATGCGTACGTGGTCGCTAAAAGTTCTTCTGCAGGTCACCATCAAGCTTGGAGCTCCCACAAGCCCTTGACTTATGGGAAATGTTTGAGGTCAATATTCCCAAAAATCAAGTGGCTCTGATTTTTTGGGAATGCTTCCCTTAGTTATTTCCCCCATGTCTTCCCTCCCTTGCCCTCCTCCCCTCCCACGGATTTCCTTTCCTTCTCTTCCTCCCCTCCCCTCCCCTTCCCCTTTCCCTTCCATTCCCCTTCCATCCATTTCCTTTTTCCCCTACCTTCACTCAATTGTGGCCATCTTCTTTAATTTATCGTTTTCAAACAAAACAATAAATATATTCGTTCGCGAACTTGGATTATAGTCTCTCTCTTTTTTCTATGGCCACGATACTTTGCACTCACATCAATCCCACCTATCTTGAGGCACATGCAAAGTATTATTGCCATCGGATATGGTTTGCATAGTTGAACTCACATTAGACCATGTTTTTCACAAAGTCTCATGCACAACGGTCAAAACACACCCTCCAAATCGTGTTATTCGTTTAACGTACACATATTTGATGGCCATGATAATTTGCACACACATCAATCTCACCTATCTTGAGGCATGTGCAAAGTATCGTTGCCATGGGATATGGTTTGCATGGTGGAAATCACATTAGACCATGTTTTTTACCAAATCTCATGCACTAGTTAAAAAACACGCATTGGGAACCATTATTCAAACATGCACATATCCGATAGCCATGATAATTTGAATACACATCAAACCCACCTACCTTAATATGTTTACAAAGTATCGTGTCTGTTGGATATGGTTTGCATGGTCAAAGTCGCATTAAAGCGTGTTTTTCACCAAGTGTCTTACCCAACCATTAAAAAAACATGGTTGGAGGTGTGTTATTTGAGCATGCACATGTCCGATGGAAACAATACTTTTCACATGCATCAATACCATCTACCTTGAGAGTCTTGCAAAGTATCGTGCCCATCGAATTTTGTTTGCATGGTCGAAGTCGCATTACACAAGGTCTTTACCAAGTCTTATGCACAACCGTCAAAAGACACGCTTTGAGGTGTGTTATTCAAACACGCACATATTGTATGGGTATGATACTTTTCATACACATAAATCCCATGGTTTACATTATCTAAGTAGCACTAACGCATGCTTTTTACCAAGTGTCATACACAACCATCAAAAAACACACTCTAAGGTGTGTTATTCGAATGTGCACATGTCCGATAGGCATGATACTTGCACGCATGTCACCCACCTATGTTGATTCGCATGAAAATTATCATGCCCATCGGATATGGTTTGGATGGTTGAAGTCACATTAAACCTTATTTTTCACACCAAGTCTCTGAGAGTGCTCTCAACGGAAGCAAGAACGGAAGAGGGAGAGAGAGCGAGAGAGAGAGACAGAGAGCCACACAAGTTTTGGTGGGTGCAGAACCACCCTAATCTTCTTTTTTCATTCATTTATATATGTGTTTGAGTATTGTACATAACTGGGGTTAAGGCACAGTGACCTTTAACCCCCACAACCTCCCACTTAAAGGACAATGTGCCTTTAAGGGAGAACAACCACAGTGAGCATACTATCCAATGCCCATCAATACACGACAATACTCAAACCGCTGACTAGGTAGACTCTTCGTCAGCATATCTGCAGGGTTATCATCTGTATGAACCTTGACAAGCTCTATGCGCTTGTCCTCAAGTACCTCCCTGATGAAATGATACCTGACCTCAATGTGTTTGGTCTTTGCATGAAAGACCGGATTTCGTGCTAGCTGAATAGCACTCATGGAATCACTATGCAATGTCGGTACACCTGTATGAATCCCCAAATCTCCCACTAGCCGATCAAGCCATATAGCCTCCTTGCAACCCTCTGTGGCTGCAACATACTCAGCCTCTGTGGTAGACAAAGCAACGCACTTCTGTGCGCGAGACATCCACGACACTGCACCACCTGCAAAGGTGAATACATAACCAGAAGTGGATCTCCTACTATCCACATGCCCTGCATAGTCTGAATCTGTGTACCCAAGTACACGCATGTCTCCTCTACCAAAGCAAATGCACATCTCCTTGGTACCCTTCATGTACCTCATGATGCACTTAACTGCCTCCCAATGCCTCTTTCCTGGATTAGCCATATACCAGCTAACAACTCCCACTGCAAATGCAATGTCTGGTCTAGTAGCTATCATAGCATACATAAGACTCCCAACTGCTGATGCATAAGGAACCTTGGCCATCATGGCCTTTTCCTCATCTGATTTGGGACTATCTGTATGACTCAGTTTCACATATGGAGGCAATGGAGTACTCACTACCTTCCCCCCCTCCATATTGAAATGCTGTAATACTTTTGTAACATACTCTTTTTGTGAAAGCCAAAGGAGTTTCTTACTCCGATCACGCGTGATGCGCATACCAAGAATATGACCTGCAAATCCCAAATCCTTCATATCAAAGGCCTCATGCAACTTGGCCTTTAATGCATCTAGCTCATAAGTATTCTTGCTAGCCAATAGCATATCATCCACATATAGTGCCATGATTATCAGGCTACTATCCTTAGCCCTTTTAGTGTAGAGGCAGTGATCAATTTCACTCCTTCTAAAACCCTGGAACCGAATGAAAGCATCAAACTTCTGATACCATTCTCTAGGTGCTTGCTTAAGACCATAGAGACTCTTTTTCAGCTTGCAAACTAAATGCTCTTTGCCCTTTTCTTCAAAGCCTTCCGGCTGCACCATGTAGATGTCCTCATGCAAATCCCCATGCAAGAAAGCTGTCTTGACATCCATCTGCATAAGCTCCATATCCTCTGATGCCACTAGTCCAAGCATGCATCTAAGTGTGGTCATCTTCACAACCGGAGAGAATATCTCATCAAAGTCCACACCCTTCTCTTGCTTGAACCCTTTAGCAACCAAACGGGCCTTGTACCTAGGCACATCATCACCTGTGACCTTCATTTTGTAGACCCATTTACATGGCAATGCTTTCTTTCCATGTGGCAAAGAAACCAAGTCCCAAGTCTTATTCTTCATAAGTGAACTCATCTCTGATTGCATAGCATACTCCCACTTGCGTTGATCCTCACGCATCATAGCCTCTTTGTAGCAAGAAGGCTCCCCGCAATCAGTAAGCATCACATAGTCTACCCCTGGAACAAACCTATCAGGCGGTCTAGACACTCTAGATGATCTTCTCAAGGGCATTTCAGCTTGCTGTCCCATTTGCATATCAGCCACATTTGGCTCATCATTTCCACCAATAGATGATCCATCATCTACCCTTGATTGTGTACCTGTGGGAGTACTTGGTGGCACCATTTCTTGCACACTTGGTGCATGGACAGCTTGCTGTCTATCAACATGTGTAGGTGGATTCACATCCTGGAAAGTTATTTTTCTCATTTCCACATCCCTCATGGGTGCCTTATGCATCTTTTTCTCATTGAAGACCACATCATGGCTGCGTATGATCTTCTTTGCTTCTGGATCCCAGAGACGATAGCCCATCTCTCCACTTTCACCATAACCTAGAAAGATGCATTTCCTAGACTTAGGATCTAGCTTCTTTCGAAGCTCTTTTGGCACATGTGCATATGCCTCACACCCAAATATACGCAAATGAGAGTAAGAGGGCTTCTTGCGACTCCATGCCTCTTCAGGAAGACCACCATCCAAACTCTTACTAGGTGATCTATTGATCACATGCACTGTAGTCTTCATTGCCTCAGCCCAAAAACCACCAGAAAGACTTGCATTGGAAAGCATGCATTGCAACCTTTCTTGAATGGTACGGTTCATCTTTTCTGCAACTGGATTTTGCTCTGGAGTACGAGGGGATGTGAGCTCCCTCTTAATCCCACGTGTATCACAGAAATGCTGAAAGTCATGAGAGAGATACTCTCCACCATTATCAGTCCGTAGGCATTTAAGCGTTCTACCTGACTGATTCTCAACCAAGGCCAGCCATTTCTGAAATACCTGGAACACATCACTCTTCCGAGCTATGGCATAAGCCCACACTTTCCTAGTTGCATCATCAATGAATGTCACATAGTATTCAGCCCTGCCTAATGACCGTGTAGGCATGGGACCACATACGTCTGAATGCACCAAATCAAGCATTTCAAACTCTTTCTTTCCCCTTCTTTTATGGGCTGATTTAGTCTGCTTCCCATAGAGATAGTGCTCACAAAATTCAAAATCAGAGAAACTCAAATGCGGTACATAACCCAAACGGCATAAGAGTTTCATTCCATTCTGGCTCATGTGCCCCAACCTGCAATGCCACAAAGAAGTGCTTGGCTGCTCGGTTATTGCAACAACATGATCAAATACCCCTGATACATGTAAGGGATACAAAGTCCCACACTTGGCACCCCTGGCCAAAAGCATAGAGCCCTTCTGAATTTTCCAACTCTGAAAGCCAAAAGTGGTGTGAAAACTAGCATCATCTAGCTGACCCACTGAAATAAGACTCTTGGTCAACTTAGGCACATGTCTCACATGTTTCAAAACAAATGCAGACCCATTTGCAAAAGAAAACTTTATGTCACCTGCTCCCACTATGTCACATGCATAGTCATTTCCAAGATGCACACAACCTGTCTTTCCACTATCATAAGTGGAGAACCATTCCCTATGGGGAGTAACATGGAATGAAGCACCAGAATCCAAAATCCAATCCTGGGAATATGCATCATCTGAAGTGGTAAGCAACTCTGCAGATAAAGTAGACATGAAGAGAACATCATTGTCACTATCATGTGTGACTGCATTGATCTCCTCGATCTTCACTTTTCCTTTGTCCTCCCTTGGACTCTCTTCCTTTTGATTTGCACCCCAATTTGCATTCTTTTTCTTATACTTTTGCTCTCTTTTCAGCTTGTAGCAATCCTTTTTCATATGGCCCTTCTTGCCACAATGGTAACACTCAATGTTCCGTGCCTTGGATTTGCTACGAGACTTCCCTGTTTCTTGGGACTTCCCCCTGAACTGTGATCTGCCCCTTTGCACATTTAAGGATGCATCCTGCTTGTTGCCATCCATAGACTTCCGTCTAATCTCCTCGGCCAACAAGCTACCCACAACATCATCAAATTTCAGTACTCCACCAGGTGCAGAGTTACTGACCGCTGTACGGAAGGTATCCAATGAGGATGGCAATGAACATAAGAGAAATATTGCCTTAGTCTCCGCATCAAAATTCATCTTTTGAGCCTGAAGCTGGCTGAAAATAATATTGAATTCATTCAAGTGAGAAGCAATGGAGACCCCTTCCTTCATTTGCAGCTCAAACAACCTCTTCATGAGGTAAACTTTATTAGAGGCAGTTTCCTTCTCATAAGTGGCACACAGTTTCTTCCACAAATCTTCCGTAGTCTGCTCATTTACTACTGTGAAATAAACTGACTCTGCAAGATGAAGTCTAATAGTAGACTTTGCTAATGCATCCAACTCATTCCAATCATCCTCAGACATATTTGCAGGCTTAGCTTCAATCCCTGCCAAGGGTTTAATCTGCTTCTTTTGAATAAGCACATCCCTTATTTGTTCTTTCCACAAAGAAAAGTTTGTCCCATCAAACTTTTTAATGCTGAAAAACTCCTTTTCAGGCATGGAAGAGGATGCCATGATGCAAATAAAGCAAAATCCCAAATGCTAGTGCCTGCAAGAGAGAATCACACCAAATACCAGGTGCACCCAAATGTGTATGCCACAATAGAGTGAAATATCACCAAAACTCAAAACTCAAAGCATCTGACTCATGTGCATATACTATGCATCCATATGAGCAAATCTGGCCCAAAAGAAAATGCCAATAAGTGCCAAATGACTCAAGCATAAACACTGTCCACTGGCATATGCATCAATAATGTCTCATCCAAGAGAGCATAGCACTATCAGTGCATCACCTGCAATGTGTCAAAGCTGTCCCTCAGCTTAAAATAGCATCCATGTGCAAGGCGTCCATAAAAAATAGCATCCCACAAGGCAATTTGGGCCTATCAGCGCATCCAACAAGGACCGCAATGCATCCAAATGGCCTATAAATCATCCATTGCAACCCAATGCACACCACGAATGAGCGCACACTGCTCAAACTGCAACCAGAGTGATCTGCATAAGGTATGCTCAAGAAATCATAGTCCCACGGTAATGAGCGCTACTGAAAATAGAACCTGAGATGCTTCAAAACATGGGCGCCATTGCATAATTGGATTCAGCAAGAAAATCTGCAAATATCTCTCTTCTACCAGAACTCCAAAATCCCAACCGGTGAGTGAGAAATGGGAGTCAACACTTATCCACTGCCATGTGGCATAAATCTAAGGTTTCAAAACCTTAGTATGAAAAATGCATAACAGAGAGACGAAATCGAATACACAGAGATTTATAACTCTGAAAATCCTTCACTGAATCGCGCAAGAACTGATAGGTAGGGGTTTTTGGGCGTCCGGAACGCAATGGGACAAACGGTTTTGGAAACCGTGGTCTCAATCACTGGGTCCAACACACGGACTGAAAAACGTTTTTGGAAACAGAGCTATCTGTAAACTCCACCGGAGTGCGAATGATGAGCAACATAGAAGTTTTAGGACCTCCTGAGTCCACCGGAACTGACAGATCTGCAAATGGTTGCTCCAAACTTGAGTTCCAACACCCGGGCAAAAAACGCAGGAACTGACACAGTGAGTTAGAAATCCAATGAAATGATCCCAGATTCAAGAATGAAGGTGTTTCCAAGCTCCTGAAGTAATGTGGACACCAAAAGCAAGCAATAGTTGCCTCTACAAGTCAATACGGAGTCTCTGTCATCGAACGGAACAGGGAAAAGCTCAAAAAACGACTTTTTCTTTGAAAGCTCTTAACAGGCTCTCAAAACCACTTCGCAAAGCCAAAGTGACTTTTCCAAAGGTTCCTCCAAGGTCTCTGCACACTCGGATGCAAGTAAAGTCACCCACAAAGCTTTCCACAAAGCTTCTCCTTCCTCCCACAGAGCTGCTGAGCTTCAAGCATTCACGCACGCTCAGCTAGATCACCCGGGCTCTGATACCAGTTGAGAGTGCTCTCAACGGAAGCAAGAACGGAAGAGGGAGAGAGAGCGAGAGAGAGAGACAGAGAGCCACACAAGTTTTGGTGGGTGCAGAACCACCCTAATCTTCTTTTTTCATTCATTTATATATGTGTTTGAGTATTGTACATAACTGGGGTTAAGGCACAGTGACCTTTAACCCCCACAGTCTCATGCGTAACCAGTAAAAACCACGCTCCTATGTGTGTCATTCAGATGCGCACATACCGAATGGACATGATACTTTGCACATGCATCAATACCACCTACATTGAGGCACATGTAAATTACCATACCCATTTAATATGCTTTGAATAGTCAAAGTCACCATAAAGTCAAAATTTCACCAAGTGTTATGCACAACCGTCAATAATGCGCTTTGTAGTGTGTTATTTAAATGTGCACATACCTGATAGGCACGATACTTTGCACACATGCCAATCTTACCTATGTTGAGGCATGTTCCATGTATCATGCTCATATGATATGGTTTAGATGGTAGAATTCACCATAAATCCTGTATTTCACCAAGTCTTATCCACAACTATAAAAAAACATGCTTTGAGGTGTGTTATTCGAACTCGCACATGCCTGATGGCCATGATACTTTGCACGCACATCCAAAGCATATCTGATAGGCACGATTATTTTAACACACCCCAAAGTAGGTTGGATTGATGTGCATGCAAAGTATCATGCCCATCGGGTATGTACGTGTTTGACTAACATAATTCAAAGCATATTTTTTGACGGTTGTACATAACACTTGATAAAAAACAGAGTTTGTGGCGACTTTGACCATCCAAAGCATATCCTATTGGCATGATACTTTGCACGAACCTCAAAGTAAAGTATCACACCCATCAAGTATATGTGCATATGATAACATAGCTCAAAGCGTGTTTTTTAACAATTGTGCATAACACTTGGTGAAAAATGGGATTTATGGCGACTTCGAGCATCCAAAGCATATCTGATGGCAACAATAATTTTCATGTGCCTCAATGTAGGTGGGATTGAAGAGCATGCAAAATATCATGCCCATCACATATGTGCGTATTCAAATAACACACCTAAGATACTATTTTTTGACAATTGTGCATAACACTAGGTGCAAAATAGAGTTTGTGTCGACTTCAACCATCCAAAGCATATCTGATGCACATGATACTTTTCATATGTCTCAAAAAATGTGGTATTAATGCGGATGTAAAGTATCATGCCCATTGTGTATGTACTCATTCAACTAACACACTTCAAAGCGTATTTTTGGATGGTTGTGCATAAGATTTGGTGAAAAATGGAGTTTATAGCAACTCCGATCATCCAAAGCATATCCAATGGGCACGATACTTTGCACACACCTTAGCATAAATGGTATTGATGTGCATGCAAATTTTCATTCCCATCGGGTATGTGTGCATACGAGTAACACACCTCAGGGCATGTTTTTTGACGATTGTACATAGCACTTGGTGGAAAACGGGATTTGTGGTGACTTCCACCATCCAAACCATGTTTGATGGGCAGAAAACTTTGCATGTGCCTCAATGTAGGTGGGATTGATGCATATGCAAAGTGTCAAGCCCATCAGGTATGTACACATTTAAATAGCACACCTCAAAGCATATTTTTTGATGATGTGCATAACAATTGGGGTTTATGGCGACCTCCACTAGCCAAAGAATATCTGATGCATGACAATTGGTGTTTATGGCATAATAATTGGTGAAAAACGGGGTTTAGGGCGACTTCCACCAACCAAAGAATATTCAATGCACCTGATACTTTGCAAGAACCTCAACATAGGTGGTATTGATGCAGATGCAAAGTATTGTGTCCATTGGGTATGAGCATGTTCCAATAACACACCTCAGATACTATTTCTTAACGGTTGTGCATAACACTTGGTTAAAAATAGGGTTTTTGGTAACTTCGACCATCCAAAGCATATCCAATGGGAATGATACTTTGCTTTGCACACGTCTCAAAATAGGTGGGATTCACATGTGTACAAAGTATTGTTCCCATCGGGTATGTATGCGTTCGACTAATACACTTAAAAGCATATTTTTTGATGGTTGTGCATAACACTTGGTAAAAAATGAGGTTTGTGGCGACTTTGACCATCCAAAGCATAATACTTTACATGAATCTCACTATAGGTGGGATTGACATGTGTGCAAATTATTGTGCCCATTGCATATGCAAGCGTTCGAATGACACACCTCACAAACTATTTTTTGATGGTTGTGCATAACACATGGTGCAAAATGGGGTTTATTGTGACCATCCAATGAGCATAATACTTTACATGAATCTCACTATAGGTGGGATTGACATGTGTGCAAATTATTGTGCCCATTGCATATGCAAGCGTTCGAATGACACACCTCACAAACTATTTTTTGATGGTTGTGCATAACACATGGTGCAAAATGGGGTTTGTGGTGACTTCAACCATGCAAAGCATATCTGATGGGCATGATACTTTGCAACTCACTCAAAATATGTGGTATTGATGCATGTGCAAAGTATCATGCCTATTAGGTATATACTCATACGACTAACATACTTCAAAGTGTGTTTTTTGATGATTGTGCATAACACTTGGTAAAAATAGGGTTTGTGGCGACTTTGACTATCCAAAGCATATCCGATGGACACAATAATTTGCACACAACTCTATGTATGTGGGGTTGAAATTTTTGCAAAGTATCATTCTCATCATGTATGTGCGTGTTTGAATAACACACCTCAGAGCGTGTTTTCAGACGGCTGTGCATAACACTTAGTGAAGAATGGCGGTTATGGCGACTTCAACCATCCAAAACATATATCA
Source organism: Dipteris shenzhenensis (assembly GCF_047967505.1). NCBI lineage: Eukaryota > Viridiplantae > Streptophyta > Polypodiopsida > Gleicheniales > Dipteridaceae > Dipteris > Dipteris shenzhenensis. The sequence goes on along the minus strand of NC_141613.1, from coordinate 47,100,339 downwards.
TGGTCACCATACTTTTCTCATGTCTCAATGTAGGTTGGATTCACTTGTGTGAAAAGTATCATGTCCATCGGGTGTGTGCGCATTCAAATAACACATCTTAGACCGTGTTTTTTGATGGTTGTGCATAACACTTGGTGAAAATTTGTGTTTGTGGTGACTTTAAATTTCCAAAGTATATCTGATGGGCATAATAATTTGTAATCACCTCAACAGAAGTGGAATTCAAGCGTGTGAAAGTTGTCATGTCCATCAGGTGTGCGCGTTCGAATTAGACACCTCAGAGCATGTTTTTTGAGGTTGTGCTTAACTATTAGTGAAAAACTGGGATTTGCGACGACTTCCACCAGCCAAAGCATATATGATAACCTCAAATTACTTTGATTTGATTCACTTTAAAAGGATCGTACCCATTGGGTATGTGCGTGTTCGAATAACACGTCTCAAAGCATGTTTTGGGATGGTGTGCATAACACTTGATGAGAAATGGGGTTTGTGGTGACTTTGACAATTCAAAACTTAATGGTTGTGCATAACACTCTGAAAAATAGGATTTGTGGTGACTCTGACCATCCAAAGTATATACGATGGGTACAATAATTTTCATGTGCCTTAGAGTAGGTGGGATTGATGCATGTGCAAAATATCATGCCCATTGGGTATATGTGCATATGAATAACACACCTCAAAGCGTATTTTTTGATGGTTGTGCATAACCCTTGGTGAAAAACAGGATTTGTGGTGAGCTTGGCCATCCAAAGCATATCCCATGGACATGATAACTTGAACGCACCTCAATGTAGGTGGGATTGATGTGCATACAAAGTATCATGCCCATTAGGTCTGTGCACGTTTGGATAACAAACTTTAGATACTACTTTTTGATGGTTGTGTAAAACACTTGCATAACACTTGGTACAAACCATCTAACGCATATCTAATGCACATGTAATTTTTCATGCATCTCCAAAAAAGTGGGTTTGATGCACATGCAAAGTATCATGCCCATTGGGTGTGTATAACACTTGGTGAAAATGGGTATATGGAGACTTCAACCATCCAAAGCATATCTAATGGGCATGATACTTTGCACGTTCCTTATCGTAGCTAAGTTTAATTTGCGTGAAAAGTATCATACCCATTGGGTATGTGCACATATGAATAACACACCTCAGGGTGTGTTTTTAATGATTGTGCATAACAATTAGTGAAAAACGGGATTTGTGCCGACTTCGACTATCCAAAGCATATCTGATGGGTACAATAATTTGCATGTGACTCAATGTAGGTGTGATTCATGCATGTGCAAAGCATCATGTCCATCCAATATGTATGCGCTCAAATAACATACCTCAAAGAATGTTTTTTAATGTTGTGCATAACATGTTGAAAAATGGGATTTATGGCGACTTCCACCAGCCAAAGCATATCAAACTTGCACAATACTTTGCACGCATCTCAAATTAGATATTATTGATGTGCATGAACAGTATCATGCCCATCGGGTATGAGCGCATAGAGCCTTACTGGCTCTCTATTGCTGCTCCAAAAGAGTGGCCGAAATAGTTGCCTTCACTGGTTCCTCTTCCGTCCAGCCATCAGGCCACACATGGCCCCCATCTAGTATCCAAACCAGGACCTACTAGATAACAAAGCTACTCAAATGCCTTCTCCTCATATGGGGGGCTTACAAGTAGAGTTAGCTGGTTCCTACGTAGTTACACGAGAGTGGAGCATTGATATCTAACACCAATGACAACCAAGAAAGACAAGCCAGTGCTTTTTAGAGGCAGCTTGCAGTTGATGCTAGTCTTTTGATAGAGCATGGCAGACAACGAGAATATCATTTTGATAGCTTAGGCCACACCCCATTCTCCTATAGCAAAGGAGTATACGATGCCCATGTAGCAAGAGGAGGACGTGGAGGATGTAATAGTCTGAGCAGTGAAAGGGACCCTGAATACAACACCGAAGAGCAAAGACACCCAACCAAAAGAGGCTAGCAAGCAGTTAGAGGCAGGAGAGGCGATGTCAATGCCTCATATGTGGCAACAACTTAGACTACTAGAAGAAGGTTCATCTCCCTTCCCATTGGATCAATATTTGCTTCTTGCACTCTCTGTCTAGAAGAAAAATCTGGTATTTCTTGCTCAAGAAGAGAAGGTCATATCACTCCCCCATCATGGCAGAGAAGGCAGCCCTAGAGAGTCAAGCAATAATGCTGCCACCAAGAACAAAGACCAAGATTTTGGAAGATAAAGCTCCCCAAGTGCAAGAGAAATTTGTCAGAGAGAAAATGAACAATCACGTGGCAAATCCATGGAAGTATAAGAAGAAGAGAAAGGCACATAGGCCCCCCAAACTCAATCCATAAGAACTGGAGTTGGAGGAGACAACCAAGAAGGACCATGCAAACTTTTGGAAGAGAACTCTCAATTTAGTTGAATAACGATGTCTCCTAATACAGGTATGCATGTCACTACTATTTTAAATGACAAGCTCCTTCTTAAGTCTATGGAGTGGCTTAGCACACATGGCGTCGGTTTGATTTCTCTTAGAAATCATACCTCCCTTGACTATGAAAGAAACTTGGATTCAAACCAACTAGGTGAGGAAGGGTCTAGTTGTAACAAACATTAGATTCCTAACAAAGGGATATTTTTTGTTCCTATTTGAAAGAGCAGATATGGCTACAAGATCCTTACATGGACTCTGGACCATGTGAAACCAGCCATTGTATATATCCCGGTGGTCATTAACTTCTTTTTTAAATGCAAAATAAAGTTTATTGTACTACTTTCAGAAAGTTTATACAATCATTAACCAATCATTCAAGAACAAAAATCCCTCCTAAGAGGTTTACTAGTTGACAGTGATAACAAAAATAACCCCTCCAAGAAGGTAAAGCTGACAGGCCAAAGAAAATCTAGTTACTCCACAGGTTCCTCTTTAATAGAGAAAAGAGGAGGCAGCACTTGTATTCATTGTAAATCGAATGAGGATTACAAGAAAAAAGCACTACAACTTCCAATTCAGAGAAGACATAATAGCTATTTTTCATTGATGAAATACCACCATATTCATATTGCATACCACAATTACCAAAGTGGGATTATGCAATATTGTCGTATTTGTGAGTAAAGAGAATGAAGAAGCCATGCTGCATATTTTACCAAAACAGTATGGTTAGTGCTGTTGTGCTTGTAGTAGATAGGTTGGCTTAGAGCTCGATAATTGCGGGAGTTAGAGCTCGGTTAGTCAGCTGTAGGGCGTCTTGGCACATCCATTGATGAAGGCTAATAGAAGAGCAAGGATCTGCAAAGGGTAACATATCGGCTACCATTGAGGGTCACCTGAAGCTTCTGGTTGAGGGCTAGAGATCACTACAAGAGCACTGGAGAAGGAGCATCGCAAGAGAGTCGAAAGGCATAGCTTGTTGAAGCAAAGTTCGTTGCATGTAGATGGAGGCAACCAAGAGTTAGTGGCTGGCTGAGCCCTTAGTCATGGGTCTCAGGGTAGAGTCGAAGGTAGATAGTCATAGAAGGTCATAGCTATAGGTGGCAAGCCATAGGCATTGGTGTGCGTGTGCCATTTGTAGGAGAGGCTGGAATTACTATTTTGTAAGTACCTCTTCTTTCACTCTTTTATTATATAATTTTGGGTAGCATGTCAGCCACTAAAACTAACATGCATTCTTATGATTTTAGTTTATGAAAATGGGTTGGGAATGTGTAGATGAGAAGTCCATGTATGCATACAACAATATCACGAAAGCTCTAATGAACCTACTCGCACCAGAGAGAGGAGAATTTTTACCGTTGCTCAATGTAAGCCCTTATTACATTTATTTTTTTAGAAATGCTCTCAAAAATATATTTACTAACCATGAAAATTTTGTGCCGACTGGTTGAATAGGATGACGAAGATGAGCTCTTGAGAGATGCTCACTAGGAGAAGGGTGGTGCAATGCAGCATGACTGAGCCGATGCTAGAACGTTCTGAAGACTGATCTACTAATCTAAACTGCTCATGGAAACCACGTCCAAGGATGTGATATGCTCGTATCAGAGGTGAAGGCATCAATGATGGATGCTTGAATGGTATCACCTAAGGAGCTGAATGCACTGGGGCATGTATCTCTGCATACGGCTAGAGTTTCTTGCAGCCAACTGATGTAAATGGGTGAGCAAATTTTTGGGGATCACATTGTAATGCCTTCATGTAGGAGATATGGGCCATAAAAGGTACTGCCCTGGCAGCCTTGGCAATCATACCATTTTTTACTAGCTGGATTGGGATTCCCCTCATGTGAAGCTAGATTGGGAAGGATTGGGATTCCCCTCATGTGAACCCTTGTGTCATATGGAACTAGAAGCGTCTCATATAGCTTGGAGATGACTAGCAGCCCAAATGGCCTTCAGGTGGTAGTGGAGGAGATATGATAATATTTGATGCTACCATCTGCATGGAGACATGTCAAAGGTTTAGGTGGCAAGAAAACATGTCTGCCACAAATTGAAGGCCCATGGCCTAAATGAGGGGGGCCATTTCTAGATCCTAGAGCGCATGATATCTTGTCGTATAGTAAAGTTTGAAGTCTTTGGCATTGCACTTGAATTGCAAGTGCACAACCACACCTTGGATTCTATCCAGCCATTCTACAAGTAGAGGGGAGAACATTGTTATTTACATATTGTGCTCTGTGTAATTCTTGATATTCTCTGTGTCGAAAAAGCAGCACTTCTTTTGAGGTTGAGAGGTAGATTGTTGAGCTCACCCATGGGTTTGTTCCATTTGAGAAGGGAGAGGAATAGAGATCATTTGGGATGTAGAGGGAGTAGTGGAGGGGGGGTATAAGCAGGAGGCTTTGTGGCTTGGGATATCCTTTTCAAAGCCAAAGACAAGCTATTAAGTGGAGAAGAGATCGTTGGGCATTTGCAACACCTAGGTACAATAGCATAGCAACCAACTATAGAATGGACTACCTTCTTATATAGGAATCCTAGTAATGCAGTGGGTCAATGCTACTCGTACTACAGTGGACAACATTATTAGCACAATGACTAGCATTATAGTGTAGTGAGTCAGCATTTCTATCATAGTGGGTTGCATTATTATCATAGCAACCAGCAAGTTGAGGCATTATTCTTAAAGCAATGTCGCCACATTACCAAGTCACTCTATTAGTCGTAAAGCAACGACCAACATTATATCACAGGATGAGAGTTGTTGCGTTAGGCATAAAGCAACGAGTTTCACATTTTAGGTGTTACACAAGTCAACACCAACTAGCCAATGACAATATTTGTTCACAACTCCAAGGCACAACTGTCCACCCTCCTTACGAGTGAACTCAACAAATGTGCTACTTGGAAAGAGACAAGGTACACTAAACCCCCAAAGTTTGATTTTATTCATCATATTGGGTCTAGGTGAAAATAGGAGGTCCATGAGATAGGAGATAATAGGGAATCTCCATAACAAAGTCTATCTTCTTAGGTGCATATAGAACCCTTCACCAGTTGTTGTAAGTCAATGTGAGCTCTACAAATTCGTACTATATGAATCAGCCCTTTGCATTTCAACTTAGGTGACTAGGGGTCAGATGTCTATACAAATTCAAGTTATAGGGTCCCTAGAACATTCCTTCCCACTCCAAGTCATCACGGTGGTTTTGTCCATGAAAGTCAATTGAAGTGTCAACACACCTTCCTCATGCACTCACAAGTCCATTAGTGAAGTCTAGGAAGGTCAAAAGGTCATCCAAATATCTGAATAGGTAAAAGAAAGTTAACTTGTTGCTTTAAGGCTAACACAACAAAGTAATCATCAAAAAATATGCTTTGAAGTATGTTATCGAACATGCTTATACCTGATGGGCATGATAGATCAATACCAACTACATTGAGTAATGTGCAAAGTATCATGTCCCTCGGATATGCTTTGGATGGTAGAGGTCCCCACAAGCCCCGTTTTTCACCAAGTGTTAGCTTAATTATAAAAAAATACGCTTTGAATTGTGTTAGGTGAATGCATAAAAACCCGATGGAAATGATACTTTGCATGCACATGAATTCCACATTTTTTGACATATTTGCAAAGTATCATGCCCAATAGATATGCTTTGGATGGTCGAAGTCGCCGCAAACCTTGTTTTGACCAAGTGTTATGCACAACCATTAAAAAATAGTATCTGAGTTGTGTTATTCGAACACGCTCATACCCGATGGGCATGATAGTTAGCACCCATTTCAATCCCAACTATGTTGAGACACGTGCAAATTATCGTGTGCATCGGATCTTTTTTGGTTGGTGAAAGTCGCCATAAACCCTGTTTTCCACCAAGTGTTATGCACACTGTCAAAAAACACGCTTTGAGGTGTGTTATTCGAATGTGTACATACCCGATGGGCAAAATACTTTTCATGCACATAAATCACACCTACAATGAGGCATGTACAAAGTATTTTTCCCATTGGATACGCTTTGGATGGTCATAGTCCACGAATCCCATTTTCCACCAATGTTATGCACAACCATCAAAAACACGCTATGAGGTGTGTTATTCGTATGCACACATACCCGATGGACATGATACTTTGCACATGCATCAATACCATTTATACTAATGTGTGGGCAAAGTATTATGCCCATTGGATATGCTTTGGATGGTCAAAGTCATTGTCAACTATTGGGTCACATGCTCCGGCGGCGGCGGGTCATGGTCATGTTGAGGCCTCCTCATCCTGTGGGTGTCCATGTGGTTTGGATGGAAAAACTCTGTGATAGAACTCTGAGAGGGATTAGCCAAGGAAGAAATCTCCTCTTGTCTTCGTGCTCGAAGTACCCTCTCACGAAGTCTGAGTGCCTCATGAACCTCATGAACCAAACCTGCCAAACACTAATTTTCACCAAGTATTATGCACAACCGTCGTCAAAAATTATGCTTCGAAGTATGTTAGTTGAATTTGCACATACCCTATAGTCATGATACTTTGCACGCATGTCAATAACACCTAAATTGAGGCACATGCAAGGTATAGATATGCTTTGGATGGTCAAAGTTGCCACATATCTTATTTTTCACCAACTATTATGCACAACCATAAAACAATATGCTTTGAAGTGTGTTAGTCGAACGTGTACATACCCGATGGGCATGATACTTTGGATGCACATGAATCCCACCTTTTTTATGCATGTGCAAAGTATCATGCCCACCGGATATACTTTGGATGGTCAAAGTTACCACAAACCCTATTTTTCAGCAAGTGTTATGCACAACCATTAAAAAACAAACAAAAAATCTAGTCAAGCCACTAACTCTAGAACATAGAAATAAAAGGACAAAGGGTGATAAATTTACCTTGGGCATACGCTTCTTGGGCCAGTTCTTGGAAAGAATGCCTCAAGGACCAGCGAGGCGTTTTCTTAATTGTTGAATTTTTCAAAATATTTTCTTTTAGAGGCCTATTTGGGCTTCCAAGTACCATTGGGGTTGACTTTGCACTAGGAGGAGAAGCACTTTTCTCAACATAAGAACAAGCCGACGATGCAGGCATGCCTAACAAAATGGATTTATGTCAACCAATGGGTCTCAAATACCCACACAAATCAAAAGGAAAAATAACCATATCTAAACCATATAAGTAGAAAGGGAGAAATAATCCATATACATGCAATTACAATCTCATTGTACTAGAATCATTATATTCTTGCAACATCTAGCTGTTAATCAATCCTATTGAATTAAATTCTTCAAAAAGTCGTGAACCAAGTATTTTACACTAGAAGTTTGAATATAGTTAACACTAACCACGTTTTCATAAACTATTGACTGTAACAGAACATTCACATCTGATCGAGAGATGCAAAACACAGGCTTCACAAATAAGCATGCAAAAATTACTCTCCTCTATCTAATAGAATGTTAGACACTATGGCTGCTCCAAACATACATTCGTCTGAACTTTAGAAGTCTCTGTTCGAGAGATGCAGAACACAAGCTTCACAAGAATCATGCCAAAAATCCTCTCCTCTAACTAATACACTCTAGATAGTGATGCTACTGAAATACAATGCAGACGATAAAGCATAAATGTCTGTAATATGCCAAATAGCTACTTTAGAAAACTGTGTTCAACTTGTACTGCAGACATGATTAAGCCAACCGCAACACAAGGTCGTTTGGCGACCAATGTAAGAGAAGTGGCATGCTAAGAAGGAGAGCATAGTATTCTGCACATACCCTATGGGCATAATATTATGCATGAACATGAATCCCACCTATGTTTAGGCACGTGCAAAATATCATGTCAATCAAATATGTTTTGGATGCTCGAAGTTGCAAACAAACCCCGCTTTTCACCAAGTGTTATGTACAACCGTAAAAAAATAGTATCTAAGGTGTGTGGCACACCGCCAACTAGGCTACATGCAAGTGCAGGAAGGCATCCCTTGACTGACCGCACTGAGGGTAGACGGATCATTTCCCGGGGCAGCCCACTCTCAGGTTACGAGGCCCATTTGGAGCCTCAAATGATCCTAGATGAACGGCGACTGTAGGTCAGTTGCTCGTCAGTTGCTCTATTTTGCACACCAGTTCTATCGTATGGTCGGTGGCCTATTTCGGTTCCGACCCCTAGTCGATCGTTTTGAGCAGACTGGGTCGGTCACCCAATTGAGCCTAACCGACTACGACTGGTGGCTATATAAGAGCAAGCCTATGAAGCCCATTTCATCACTGGCTACAGCAACCTTGATTCCTTAGCATCCAGCCTCAATCTTATACTGTTTCCAGCATGCCATCGAAGCTTCTTTCATAGGAGCGCACAGTTGGGAGGCAGTGCCATCTATTGTATCAGTTTTATAGTAATCAAATTTTTGATTCTCCATACTATCTTGTTTTCTCTCTTGTGTACGAGATCCTATTATCTGTTGAGCACAAACATTGTATTATTTTCTTACATGGTATCAGAGCCTGGACTCTATCAAGAGGATTTGGTAGTGTGTTTTCTGTTTGCGAGCAAATTGTGAGAGATGGCCCAGCCCGCAAGACTGCGAATCCCACCGTTCGGCGAAAGTGGAAAGTTGGATGGCTCTAACTATCCACTCTGGAAGTTCAAGATGAGGACCATCCTAAGCGCATACGAGCTTTGGGACACTACTACTGGGGTGGATGTGACGCCGATTGCGAGATCGGATCCAACCAATGCAGGACAATAGATAGTACCAACTGCAGATGAGATTCTCACGTGGACAAGAAGAAATGTAGATGCGCTGTGTTCTATTGTCTGTAGTGTTAGTGATTCCGTCATGGCATTAATTCAACATGTCACCACAGTGGAGGAGGCATGGACGGTCTTGAAAAATTAGTACGAGACCATGAATCAAACGCGGATTCAGGATCTGGAGACTCAACTCGTGAACTAGAAGTTGTCTGAGTCTGAAGCGGCAAAGAATTTCATCACCGGGGTGAAGAATCTGTGCGATCAGATGACTACGATTGGCATCACCATCACCAGCAAGAATCTAACACGAAGGTGCATACAGATTCTCCCACAAAAGTACGACGATCTTATTATGGTGCTGAATACCTAGAACAGAAATCCACCCCTCAACTTTGAGGATTTCAGTGCGATGCTTCTAGAGGAGGCGATGCATCAAAAGACGAGGACTGGAGAAGATTTGGCTTTCTGGACTGGATCAAAGAAAGGTAAGGGTAAGGACTCTGGTAACCCATCTTCTTCTGATGATAAAAAGAGAAAGAAGAAGATCAAGTGCTTCTATTGCAACAAGGCAAGGCACAAGTAGAATGACTGTCGAAAGAAGATTGCAGATGAGAAGAACGGAGTAAAGAAAGAGTCCAGCAACAGCGCGCAGGCAGTACCAGTAGAGCTGTTCATCACAATTGAGGAGATTTGCACGGAGGCAGTTCATGTGCCTACGGATGAATCGTGGATCATTGACAATGGTGCATCACACCACATGACCAGTCGGAAGGATTGGTATACCTCTCTACAGCCGGTAGGGAATGACATCCTGGTAGCAGTCGGCAATGATGCAAAATGTCCAGCAAAAGGAAAAGGTACGATTGCTCTCAAGTTAGATGGAGTTGTAAAACAGTTGTCCGATGTTCTTTATGTGCCAGATATCAAGAGGAACTTGTTGTCCATTTCCGCGATCACAGATCGGGACCTCAAAGTTCAATTCGATAAGAATGGTGCACAGATTCTGGATCTTCAAGGGAAGGTCATTGGTAAAGGTACACGGCACAACAACATTTACGAACTCTCAGCTTTTAGTGCTTGAGCGGATGTGAATAACACTAAGCTGTGGCATGAGAGGTTTGGTCATCTAAACCTTAGTTCTTTGAAGGAGATGCATAAAAGTGGAATGATTGCAGACCTACCAAAAATTTCAGATCTTCCCGATGTACGTGAAGCTTGCATGATGGGCAAGCAGCATCGGCATCCCTTTCTTAAAGAGGCCAGCAGGGCAAAGGCTCCTCTAGAGCTCGTTCACACGGACCTCTGCGGAAAGATGGAGATGGAAGCTTTAGGTGGTTCCTACTACTTCATGATGCTGATCGACGACTACAATAGAAGGATATGGATATACTTCCTAAAGACTAAAGACAAGGCTTTTAGTAGGTTCAAGGAATGGCATGTAATGGTCTAGAAAGAAAAGGGGAGGAAGGTGAAGAAGATGAGATCAGACAGAGTTGGAGAGTTCACATCAATTGAATTCGAAAGTTACTGCAAAAGTCATGGAATCAAGAGGTAGAAACCCCCGCCACATACATCACAACAAAATGGAGTAGCAGAACACAAGATGCACATCATCTGCGAAATGGGCCGAAGTATGATGAAAGGGAAAGATTTGCCAAAGACATTCTGGGCTAAAGCATGTAACACTGCAGTTTACATCCTGAATCGTAGCTACACGAAGGCTGTGAATGGGATGACTCCACTGCAAGCCTTTTTTGGTAAGAAACCTTCAGCTGCACATTTCAGAGTTTTTGGATGTGACTGTTTTGTGCATGTCCTTGATGCTACTAGGACCAAATGGGAACCAAAGAGCTGGAAGTGTATTTTCTTGGGCTACAGTGAAGAGGTGAAGGGTTATCGTCTCTATAACCCTGTTACTAAGAAGGTAATTGTAAGTCACGATGTGGTCTTCTCATAACAACCGCATCAATTGGAGGAGGATGCTTCCTTCCTAGACAACCAGGACCAAGATATCCATCCAGTACTGCCACTAGTAGCAGACCGAACTCCCCCAACGGTGCTTGGGAGGATTCAAGACAAAGAAGATGAAGAAGAGCCTGCAGAACCACAATGGCAATGTCCATTCCCAAAGTGGGTAAAGTAGCATTTGGATGGCAGAGAACCTCTAGCCATTGAGGAGGAACCATCCGAACACCTTCGGTCCGAGAGATTAGAGGAGCAAAGAAGGGTGCAGGAACACTTGGTCAACTATGCTTTGATGATAGAAGTGATCCATGCTGATGAACCTAAGTGTCTTGAAGAGGCATAGGGCGATGATAGGTGGATGGAGGCTATGCAGTCAGAGTATGGCTCCATGAAGAACAACACTTGGGACCTTGTGGATCGACCACCAAACACAAGGTAATCAGAACCAAATGGGTGTACAAGACCAAGTACAAGTCCGACGGCACATTGGATAAGTACAAGGCTCGGCTCATGGCAAAAGGATTTGCATAGTACATGGTTTTGATTATCAAGATACTTTTGCTCCCACAGCTCGACTAACCACAATTCATAGCGTTTTGGCTTTAGTTGCCTAGGAAAATTGGCCCGTGTTTCAGATGGATGTGAAATCCGCCTTTGTGAATGGAGATCTCAAGGAGGAGGTATACGTGGAACAACCACCAGGTTTTGAGATCCCCGATTCAGAAGGTAAAGTCTGCAAACTAAAGAAGGTACTTTATGGGCTGAAACAGGCCCCACGAGCATGGTACCAGCGAATTGATGCCTACTTTTTGCAAAATAGGTTTAAGAGGAGCCCATCTGATGCAAATTTGTATATCTTCAGAGAAGGAGGCAGGTGTATGATCGTGGTCCTTTATGTGGACGACCTTGTCATAATAGGGAACCATGAAGAGAAGATCTCACAGACGAAGCATTTGCTAGGAAGAGAGTTTGAAATGACAGACCTCAGACTGATGCACTTCTGTTTGGGGATTGAAGTTTGGCAGGAGCTGAAACACAGATCTTCATTTCACAACTGAATATGCTCCCTGGTTCAGAAGGTAAAGTCTACAAATTGAAGAAGGCACTTTATGGGCTAAAACAGGCCCCATGAGCGTGGTACCAGGAAATTGATGCCTACTTTCTGCAAAACAGGTTTAGGAGGAGCCCATCTGATGCAAATTTATATATCTTCAGAGAAGGAGGCAGGTGTATGATCGTGGTCCTTTATGTGGACGACCTTGTCATAACAAGGAACCATGAAGAGAAGATCTCGCAGACGAAGCATTTGCTAGGAAGAGAGTTTGAAATGACAGACCTCCGACTGATGCATTTCTGTTTGGGGATTGAAGTTTTCTCGAAGTTTGGCAGGAGCCGAAACAGATCTTCATTTCACAACTGAAGTATGCTGGAGAGATACTGAAGATATTTGGATTGGCTGAAGTTGGTACCCCTATGGAGGTTGACGCGAAGCTCTCAAATGAGGATTCATCACCACTGGTGGATGAAGCGAAGTACAGAAGCCTTGTGGGTAGCTTGATTTACCTATGTAACACACGGCCGGACATCAGTTTTGTGACTAGTGTACTAAGCAGGTTTTCCAATAAGCCCCGGGAGAACCATTGGAGGGTAGGGATGCAGGTGCTAAAATACATCAAAGGCACACTTGAAATACATCAAAGGCACACTTGATTATGGCATCACCTATACCAAGGGCAACATCTTGACTAGATTCTATGACTTGGATTGGGCAAGAGATGTGGACAGTAGGAGATCAGTGATAGGGTACTGTTTCTCACTTGGATCTAGAGTTGTGTCATGGGTCAGCAAGAAGCAACCCACAGTTGCTCTTTCCTCTACCGAGGGTGAGTACAAATCTGCATGCTTTGCTTCTTGCGAGGCAGTGTGGTTGAGGATGATTTTGGGGGACGTGGGTGCAGTGCAGAACAAGCCTACGCAACTATCAAAGTTGCATCGCGATTGCAAAGAACCCGATGTTCCACGCTCGCCCAAAACACATTGAGATTCAATATCACTTTGTATGCGAGCTCATCATGGATGGAGAGGTCGACTTGGTGTATTGTCCGACTATAGAGAATGTTGCGGACATCTTCACGAAGGCTCTTGGAAGAGACTTGCTGGAGAGGCATCTTCATCGACTTGGCATTGGGCCGAAAAAGTAAGTTCACTTGCAGGTGGACATTGAGGGGGGGTGTTCGATATCAATGCTCCACTCTCACGTAACTACGTGGGAACCAACTAACTCTACTTGTAAGCCCCCCATATGAGGAGAAGGCATTTGAGTAGCTTGGTTATTCGGTAGGTCCTGGTTTGGACACTAGGTGGGGGCCATGTGTGGCTTGATGGCTGGACTGCTTTAGATAGAGTTGGCACACTGCCAACTAGGCTACATGCAAGTGCGGGAAGGCATCCCTTGACTGACCGCACTGAGGGTAGATAGAGCATTTCTCGAGGTAGCCCACTCTCGGGTTGCGAGGTGCATTTGGAGCCTTCGATGATCCTGGATGGCTCTGGGCCAAACGGTGACCATAGGTCAATTGCTCTATTTTGTACACCGGTTCTATTGTATGGTCGGTGCCTATTTCGAGACCAACCCCCAATCGACTGTTTTGGGCGGTCTGGGTCGGTCACCCAATTGAGCCTAACTGACTACGACTGGTGGCTATATAAGAGCAAGCCCGTGAAGCCCATTTCATCATTGGCTATAGCAACCCTGAATCCTTAGCATCCAGCCTCCGTCTTCTACTATTTCCAGCATGCCATCGAAGCTTCTTTCACAGGAGCGCACGGTTGGGAGGCAGTGCCATCTATTGTATCAATTCTATAGTAATCAAATTTTTTATTCTCCATACTATCTTGTTTTCTCTCTTGCATACGAGATCCTGTTATCTATTGAGCATAGACGTATTATTTTCTTACAATTGGGGGGAACTCAGAGTCGTTAGCTAGTAGATTCCCCCTAATCGGCAGCTATCCCTTTAGTCCTAGGTCCCGTACAACTTTCACTTGTAGTTGAGGTTCAAGATGGGTGAGGATACGATGAAGATGAGAGATCCCATCAAGTTGCCTCCATTGCCGTCATTATCCTCCATCTTTTCAAAAAAATTATTGGACCTGTTCAACATGAAAACTTGGAATCACATAGCAGAGAGAGTGCTCATTAATGGAGGCTCTAGAGAAATCATATTCAAAGAAGTTTAAAGGGACTCAAGTTGAAAAACTTGAATCAAGCTCCTTTCAAAATTTGAAGTCATATCCCTTCAAACTTTGAAGCCATGTCCTTTCAAAACTTGCATGAAAAATCAAAGATCAATGATGGCTAAAGGGCATTCTCAAGGACATGTGCATAAAGAATATTGGAGCATACTTCATATCACATTCATCATGGTCAAGACGGATAACAAGTATGGATCACCAATGCTATTGGGAAGACCATGGGCACCATGGTGCTATTGGGTGACATACTCACATTGCACTCTATGGGCAAGATGTGTGAATATCTCATAAATACCAATGGCAAAGAGTACCATACAAAAGTAATTCAAGCTCAAATTCTTGGAAGTGTAAGAGGCACACATCTTGGACATTGAAGCTAAGCTACTCATACTCAACATTGTGCCAATAGCATATTGATGCAATGATGCTAGAGAAAGAGTTGCCCATGGAAAATGAAGTGCCAAATATGGCCTTGATAAAGGGATTCATCAAAGATGAAGAAGGACAAGGGCTCAACAAAATAAGTATAGAGGCCAAATCACTAAAAGCCAAGCCATCAAGGAAATCAATGTGGTTTCATAGGACGAGATCCAGATCAATGAAGAACTTCCCAATGAATACCTAAACTAAGCCCAAGGTATCTTTCTAGAGTACAAGGATGTATATGGAATACATAGACTTGAATCGGGTACCACCAAATTTAATCCAACTCTCCTCATATGGGTAAATCAGGGAATGACTTGTAGGGACCCCCCACACATTGGTAGATTACTCTTATTACAAATGCAAAGGTGATGCAAAGCCAATGTGGCAGCAAAGGTACCAAATGCACCCCAACTATGCCAAGTTTAGTAAAGGATCATAATTTGAGGAGTTGAGGCTCATATCAAATATATAAATCTCAAATAATATTGGATCAAGTACCCTATTTCCATTTTGCCATTTGCACGGACAACATCCTTGACAAAGTAGTGGAATAGGAGACGTATTCATTCATGGATAAATGAAATGGGTACAATCAAATTGAATTGGACAAAGAGGATTAAGAAAAGAAAAAATTCATCACCAAATGGGAAGCTTACTCAAGAAAGGTGATGCCGTTTCGGTTGAAAAATGCACCGGCCACGTTCCAGTGCTTCATGGTGAAAACCTTTTTGGAATACATCAATGAATTCTTAGCAATATCCTTGGATGATTTTTCTATCTACAATACATAGCATGCACTTAGAATGCTTGCATAAATTTATTTAAAAAATTCCAGGAGGACCATATCTTCCTCAATCTACATAAATGTGTGCTTTGTGTGTTCTCAGTTGTCTTGCTAGGGCACAATTTTTTAGGGGAAGGTGTCATGATGACTGAGAAGTCCAAGATAAATGCCATTAAAAACAAGAAAGAATTGCTTGAAACTTGAAGCAAGTTCAATCAGTCATGGGGTCCCTGGATTCCACAAGCAATTCATGAGAAAACTTGGTGGTGTAGCCAAACCCCTCCATTAGCTCAAAAGGTAGGATATAATGCTCGAGTAGAATAATACATATGGAGATTAATATTCTAGATCTTACAAAAGATGGTAGTAGCTTGTGCCTTCATTCAAAAAACTAAAATTCAAATAGATCTTTCATATGCATGTGAATGTAGATGACATTTGGCTCCATTCTAGTTTAAACAAATGAAATTTTGATTTCCCCATCTATTATATGAGTTGAATGTTCTCAATAGTGAAGATGAACTATATGCCCATTGAAAGGGAGACATAGATATGGCATGTAGTTTTTGTAAATTTTAGTACTAATTTGTTAGGAAGCCCATTCATCTTTATGAAGACCACCAGGCATTTCTCTATTTGGTCAACAAGCCCATCATGAAGCCAAACTTAACTCAATGGATGTTGCAGTTGTAGGAATTCAACTTCAAGAATGCCCACAAAACTGGTTCATCTCATTACAATGTCAATTACTTGTATTGATGATACTAAACCCACAAAGGGATAGATGATGGTTCTTCTTGATTCTAGATTAGTTGATGTATCAATGTATGAAGATAAGCATGAAGCAATAATATACTCTCTCTGCATGGCAACATTGAGCTTCAAGGTCATCCACAAACTTGGTTTGTATCATTGCAATGCTAATTACTTATTATGCACTAATGATAAGAAATCCATAGAAGAGATAGATAATAGTCTTCTTGATGCCAAATCGATGTGTCGACGTATGATGACAAGCAAGAAAAGATCATTACTTCTCCATGAGAGCATTTCGTGAAGATGCAATGGGTATGAATAAAGAATGATCATGCTTAAATTTTGAAGCACACACTATTTATGGGCCACTTTTATAGAGAATGGGGGGACGTGATGCTCCAAGAATGCGACTTTTTACAATAAAGAGAAATCGTCATGCATGAAGCACATCAAGGACTGTAGATGATTGCTTTTCCATTGACTCACCACACAATAGGAAAAACTCACAATAAGTGATTTCTTTTCCACTAAAGTCTGACATCACAATAGGAAAACTCAAAGTGCAAGACGATGATGGAGTACCATCTATGTAGAAGTTATAAGGCACTACAAGAGATTTTTGATGCATGCAAATGGACAGGGTGGATGAGTTCCAAGAGGAAATGCCATTGTGGCCAACCTATCCATGGGAACCCTTTCAAAATTAAGGCCTGGACTTCATTGATCCATTCAAAATCCTAGCACAACTAGGGAAACACATAAATTGTGGTGATTATGTCACCAAATAGGCCAAAGAAAATGGGTATCTCCTCACACACTTTGGTTCATTTGGCTTGCCCGAAATGCTTTTCAATTTAACCAAGATATATTATCTTTTGATGCATTGATGTTGGAATGGCTGACAGGAAAGGACCATATTAGCCCAGGTTATCCAACTATACAATCAAGACTAAGAAATGTTTTGCACTGAGATCCAAGAACATGAAGGCGAGTACCAAAGAATTCACCATGGAGAGTGTCCCTTCAAAGGAGTCCTAGAATTTGCATTAGAATCTGAATGACTCAATGGATGTCTATAGGAGCTATGCTACTATCACATGTTCTATTGCCCTTTTGAATGCTGCTACCACCCGTTCTGCTACTAGACCTATGCTATCATCCCTTACCCTTTTGCCTATCGTGTTCAGCTACATACGAGTGATCAACTTGCTTCCTATGTGTTCCTCTACCTGCTCAAAATATACTACATTGTGACTATATGGTTATCATGGTGACTCTTCACAAGTATTCCTCAGATGTATCTTTTGTTTTTTGTTGCCAACTCTCTAATAGGAGATCGAGATGTATAAGGAACGACATGTATATATTTTGTTTCTCGTATAACAACACTTGTTTTTTCTCCCCAAAAAAAAACACCATGTTTGACCACAAGGGGGAGAAAATCATATAAAACCAAAATGTATGTACCTCCCCTAGTGGCCAAATAGGAGAACAAAAAGGTACATAGTTTACCCAATTGTGCACAATATTTAGCATTCAGTTTGTGTTCTTGAATAATAGGACCCCCCGTGACACCTCGATGAAGTTGATAATGAGTTAGTTGAGTTTGGCAGTAGTGAGGTACACCACCAAGGCCCTGTATATTCCAACTAGAAATCCTCATCGATAGGGAAAAGTAGACAAAAAAACTTTAGCCGACTAGTGGCCAAAACACCTCCCCTCTGTGAAGAAGATCTCCTAGAGTCATGGAGAGGGGGAAAGTCCACAGGGGAAACAACCCCCTCCCTTGTGGAAGTGGATGCTCTATTGATAGGAAGTGGAAGAATCACATCATTAAAAGTAGAGGACACGAACTTTGCCTCCCGAAATAAGCCAAAGGAGAGAAACAGTTCCTTTAAACCAAACATGGTGCTAGATTTTGTAAGATCCTTCCTTACAAGAGAGCTAAAGCAGTAGGAGCCACATCCTTCCCTTGATCAGGGATGCTTGCAGAACTATAGTCAAAGGGGACAACTCGAAAGGAGAAGGAAGGGCAGGATTTCAAACTGGAGCTGAAAGAACATCAGCAATGGCCGCACCTAAGCAGGGTCAGGTACAAGAGAAGGGGATTCTTGATTTGTAGATGGTGAAGGAATGCCAACTCTAACTGCAACCCAATGAGGGGTAGTAGGTGTGGGATATGCAGCTGGTGCAAGATGTGTTTTGTACTCGTGACCTCAACTCCTTGCCAAAAAGAGGCCAAAAATGACCTATTCTGATGCCATAACATAATGTGTTCAACTGAAATGTTATGATCAAACACGATGACCCTAACTATGGGAACCCCATCAAACCTGATTGCCTCGTTGTAGATGGGGATAAACTAGGGATGGGATGGGATCTTTGCAGCCAACCCAAAAAGAAGCTCCAATCATGACAACAAGTCAGTGACAAACCTGAGGCAAACCAGGGTAGAGTGAAGTGAGTCGTTTGTCCTCCTCCACAAGGTTGAAATATAAAGTGAAGGGTCTGAAGATATTCCTAGAACCAAGTGTCAAGGGGCTAGCCTTTAGCATTGTACTCATGGCTATAGGAGAATCAAAACATACCAATAATCAAATGTCTGAAAGAGGGGGGGTGAGGTTTGAGGGTAAGGCAACAACCATCCACTCCCTAGCCTTTTTGCTAGAGGGGTTAGACCCATGGATGTGTGAAAAGAGGGTAGTGGAGCTTTCAAACTTCATATCCTTTTGAACCTACAACAACTTGCCTTTTGAGAATGTGCATGTTCTCGTGGCTAGTAGAAGTGGAAAGGATTGGTTGAAGGGTTAGCCATTTATCAATTGAGGGTGGAGGGCCAACTCAAACAAAATGAAGATCCATTCATTGCTTGAGGGAAAGTGACATGAAGGAAGCGGTGAGGGGAGAGCGAGGAGGGAAGGGCTAGAGAGAGAGGAAGGAAAGATTCGGTGAGATGAAGGTAATGGTTGTGATGAGAGAGATGAAAGGGAGGGATAGAGAGGGAGAGAGAGGGAGGAGGTGGGGCGGGGTCAATGAGGACAACAGGGAGGGGGGGAGGAAAGGAGGGGCGGGGGCCAGGACCGGGAGGGTAAGGGGGCATGCAGGTAGGGTTAGGGAGGAGGAAGGGATGGTTAGGGGGTAAGAAGGAAGGGGTAGGGGGCAACGAGGAGAGAAGGGAGGGGGCAAGGAAGGAGGGGCGGGGGAGGGGTAGGGTGTTATATATGCTCAATGCCCCACCCTCCTGGTATCCAACACCAGTCATCTAAGGTGCTCAAGTTGTAAGGCCCCTATATGAGGAGAAGCCATGTGTGAGTCCAGGACACTGGATGGATCCGAGAAGGGGCAAGGAAGGAGGGGCGGGGGAGGGGTAGGGTGTTAGATATGCTCAATGCCCCACCCTCCTGGTATCCAACACCAGTCATCTAAGGTGCTCAAGTTGTAAGGCCCCCATATAAGGAGAAGCCATATGTGAGCTTGAGACACTGGATGGATCCGGGAGGGGGCAATGAAGGAGGGGCGAGGGAGGGGTAGGGTGTTACATATGCTCAATGCCCCACCCTCTTGGTATCCAACACTAGTCGTCTAAGGTGCTCAAGTTGTAAGGCCCCCATATGAGGAGAAGCCATGTGTGAGCCTGAGACACTAGATGGATCCTGACTTGCATGTCCGATGAGGTCAATGAGACCATTCATGGTAGAAAGGTGATTGTGTGGGAGCCCCTTGCTCTCACTGGGGTCTAGGGGCTAGCTGGCCCCCTTGGTGGGGGTTCAGGGGTGAGAGCCCCTGAGGCGACAGTATAGGAAATATTCCTTGAATATTCCATGTCAGTTCCACCGACTAGGTTGACTGGTCGGCTCCACTGACTAAGTTGACTAGTCGGTTCCACTGACTATGTTGATCTGACTACCGCCCTCATAGCTATAAAGAGGCAACCTCCCAAGTCCATTGTATCATATTAGACCAGATCAGATCTTCTAGTAGAGATCTTCCAGCTAGTAGCTCTTCACCTAGTATTTGTCTAGATCGCCATCTAAGCTCCACTGTGGGAGTGCACGAGTGGATGGAGCCATCATCTGTACTACATCAGTATTGAAGGAAAATTTTGTTCCTCTCTAGTTTGCTGTGTACTCTCTATTCTTCGTTCAGTTTCTGTTCCACTGCACCGTGTAATTTAACATGGTATCAGAGCCAAGGTGGCTCTAAGGATCAAAGATTAGAAGAGAGGTGAGAGCTTCAACAGCATACAGAGTGATGGCATTAGGAAGCAGCTTGAGTTCAGCAGCAGCTGCAGCTACACCAACTACACCAACAATCTAGGCGTTGAGGATTCGCCCACTAGCCTTCACTGAAGGCAAGCTAGATGGTACGAACTACACTCTGTGGAAGTTTAAAATCACTGCTATTTTGGATTCATATGAGCTTTTGGAGATAGTACTGGGGACTGACCCAGAACCACAAGGAACCCCTGACCTAGCAAATCTGGGGAGTATGATACCTCCTAATGCTGACCTTCTATGAGTTTGGAAATGTAGGAACACAGACGCTATGTGTGCCCTAGTTACAAGTACTATTGATAGTGTTTTTTGACCTTGATTTAGCATACATCTAAGGCAACTATGGCTTGGAACATATTAAAGAGTCAGTATGAGACGTGGAATCAGACAAGGATCTAGAACCTAGAGAATCAGCTCACAGTTGAGAAATTTAATGGAGAGTTAGCGGAGGCATTCATAACCCAAATCAAAAATTTGCATGACAAGATGGTTGGTGCTGGGATACAAAAGACTACCAAAGAGCTAGCTTGACGGTGTCTCCGAATATGTCCACCAAGGTTTGATGGACTAGTAATAGTGCTTAACACTCAGGTGAGACCCCAACCATTATCATTTGAGGAGTTTTGTGCTTTACTTATGAAGGAGGAATTGAGGCTTAAAGCTCGAGATGGAGGTGGCAATGGAGATGATGCTTTCTCTGCCATTGCAAAAGGCAAAGATGGTTCCTCCACCAAAGTTGAGTCCTCTACTAGTGGTGACAAAAAGAAGAAGGGCGGCAAGAAGAAGTTTCAGGGAGAATGCTTCTACTGCAAGAAGAAGGGCCATGTGATTGCAGATTGCCGGGTCAAGAAAGCAGATGGAAAGAATAGTACCCTGAAGAAGACAAATAAGGGGAAAGAGACAGCTAACACAATGGAAGCAGAGTTGGATCTATTTCTGGCCATTGAGGAAGAGTGTTCCTTAGTTCAAGAAGCTTCAACCATTGATTCATGGGTGTTGGATAGCGGTGCCTCCCATCACATGACCTGCAAGAAGGGTCTATATTGTTCCATGGAAACTCTATAGGAACCCATCACCGTGACGGTTGGAAATAACACAAAATGCCCTATTGAGTTTACAGGTATGGTTTCATTTTTTTCTATAAATGGAGATGTTAACAAACTATCTAATGTGCTGTATGTTCCACAAATCAAGAGAAATATGCTATCAGTTGCTTCCATAACTGACCTTGACCATGAGGTGAGGTTCAACAAGACAGGGGCAAAAATTCTGGATAGTGTTGGCAATCTTGTTGGCACAAGAGTAAGGAGGAACAACCTGTATGAGCTAAGTGCTCTTACAGCCATCGCTGGAGTGGGCACAAGTAGACATTGGCACAAAATATTCAACCACATCGGATTTGTAGTGATGAAAGAGATGCAGAAGCAAGGCATGGTTGCTCACTTACCTACATTAGTAGAAATCAAAGAACCGTGTGAAGCTTGCATGATGGGCAAGCAACAGAGAAAGGCATTCCCACAAGAAAGAAATA
This sequence comes from Dipteris shenzhenensis, assembly GCF_047967505.1. Classification (NCBI taxonomy): domain Eukaryota; kingdom Viridiplantae; phylum Streptophyta; class Polypodiopsida; order Gleicheniales; family Dipteridaceae; genus Dipteris; species Dipteris shenzhenensis. The sequence goes on along the minus strand of NC_141613.1, from coordinate 47,078,121 downwards.
ATAGAGTAAACGCTCCTCTAGAGTTAGTGCATGTTGACTTGTGCGGTAAGATGCCTACACAAGCCTTGGGGGGATCTTCCTATTTTTTATTGATCATTGACGACTATAGCAGGAAGATGTGGGTGTACTTTCTTTGCAAAAAGGCTCAAGCTTTTGGTAACTTGAAAGGATGACTATAGCTTGTTGAAAATGAAACAGGGAGAAAAGTGAAGAAAATCAGATTAGATGGTGGTGGTGAGTTTGTTTCTACAGAGTTTGGAGACTTTTGCAAGAGCAAAGGGATCAAGCAACAAACGATGACATCACATACGCCTCAGCAATATTCTATTATTGAATGCCGAATGCGGACCACCGTGGACATGGGGAGGTGTATATTGAAAGGTGCTAAACTGCCAAATGACTTTTGGGCTGAGGCTATCAATACTACAGTTTACATCCTTAATCACAGCTATACAAAGGCACTCAAAGGTAAAACACCACATGAGGCTTACAACGGTAAGAAGCCATCTGTCTCCCACTTCAAAACGTTTGGGTGTGAATGCTATGCGCATGTATCAGACAAAGAGAGAAACAAGCTACAACCAAAAAGCACCAAATGTATCTTCTTAGGCTATTGTGATGAGAAGAAAGCCTATAAGTTGTATGAACAAGAGGCAAAGAAGATCATAGCGAGCCACGATGTGGTGTTCAGGGAGCAGCCACATGCAGTGGAGGCAGAGAGAGCTCTTCCACTTTATCATCAAGCGAAGAGGTAATTCACTATGGACTTGTCCCCAGAGCTATAAAGGAGGAGGAAATATCAGATGATGAATGTATAGTCACCAACCTGTTGTTACACCACCAGAAAATCCATTGCCGCGATGGGTAAGGCAGCTCTATGACCATGATAACCAGATGCCTATGTCTATTGAGCAGCATGTAGATGGACCAAGGTGGTCTCAGAGAATCAAGGAGCAAAGGAGGGCTTTTGCTTACATAGCCAATATGGCCTTGATGGTTGAGATTATTGCAGAAGTAAAGGAGCCTACGAGTTTGGAGGAAGCACTTGCAGACTGAGATTGGAAAAATGCTATGCAAGTAGAAATGCAAGTAGAATATGATGGCATCATGAAGAATGAAACTTGGGAGTTGGTAGATCGACCACCTAACATAAAGGTTATTAGCACCAAGTGGGTTTGGAAGGTAAAGTATAAGGCCAATGGGATTTTGGAAAAGTACAAAGCCAGATTCGCGCAGTACTATTGGTGGCTGCTCATAAAAAGTGGCCAGTTTATCAAATGGATGTTAAATCAGCATTCTTGAATGGTGACCTCAAGGAGGAGGTGAACGTGGTTCAGCCACCTAGGTTTGAGGCCCCCCATTCTAAGAACAAGGTATGTAAGTTGAAGAAGGCTCTGAGGGCTGAAATAGGTCTCCAGAGTATGGTACCAATGGATAGACAAATTCTTTCATAAATTAAACTTCAAAAGATGTGCCTCAGATGCTAACTTGTATGTGTATAGGAAAGGTGGAAAATCTGCTATTATTGTTCTATATGTGGATGATCTCCTTATTTCAGGTGACTATGAAGACATGATCCAGCAGACTAGAAAGGCATTGAGCATGGAGTTTGAGATGACAGACTTAGGCTTGATGCACTACTATTTGGGGATTTAAGTCTGGTAAGAGCCAGGCAAGATCTTCATCCCTTAGCAGAAATATGCAAGGGAGATCTTGAAGGCATTTGGTATGTCCGAGTGCAAGGAGATAGCTACACCTATGGAGGTAATTGCGAGGATGTCTATGGAGGATGCCTCACCACCAGCAGACATTGGGAGGTATAGGAAGTTGGTCATGGCAGTCTCATCTATCTGTGTAACACCAGACTGGACATCAGTTTTGCTGTTGGCATTTTGAGCAGGTTCTCCATTAAGCCCCGAGAGAATCATTGGAATGCAAGGATGCGGGTGCTCAGGTATTGAATGGCACTCTTGATTATGGCATCACCTATGGTATGGGCACTTCCTTGGCTGGTCATTGTGACTCAGATTTGGGTTGGAGATGTTGATTCTAGGAAATCAGTTTCTAGATATTGTTTCTCTTTAGGTTCAGCTATCTTCTCTTGAATCAGTAAGAAACAACCAATAGTGGCATTGTCTTCTACTGAGTCTGAGTACAAGGCAGCATGTTTTGCTACATGTGAAGCAGTGTGGCTGAGGAGGATCTTATGGCACATGGGAGTGCAAGAGGATGAGACAATTGTGCTGAGGTGCGACAATCAAAGTTGCATGGCCATTGCTAAAAATCCAGTGTTTCATGTGTGCACAAAACATATAGAGATTCAGTATCACTATGTGCATGATTTGATCAAGGACGGGATAGTGGAATTGGTGGTCTACTGTCCAACAGAGCAAAATGGAGCAAACATCTTCACCAAGGCACTCAGGAAGGATCAGCTTCAGGGTCATCTTTAGAGACTCGGCATTGGGCCGAGAAGGTAGTTCACCTACAGGTGGACATTGAGGGGGGGTGTTAGATATGCTCAATGCCTCACCCTCATGGTATCCACCAGTGGTCCAAGGTGCTCAAGTTGTAAGGCCCCCATATGAGGAGAAGCCATGTGTGAGCCCAGGACACTGGATGGATTCTGACTTGCATGTCAGATGAGGTCTTATCAATGAGATCGTTGATGGTAGAAAGGTGATTGTGTGGGAGAACCTTGCTCTCGCTGGGGTTCGGGGGTGAGAGCCCTCGAGGTGACGGTATAGGAAATATTCTTTGAATATTCCATGGACGACTAGCTGGTTCCATCGACTAGGTTGACTGGTCAGCTCCACCGACTAGGTTGACTAGTTGGTTCCACTGACTACCGCCCTCATAGATATAAAGAGGCGACCTACCCAATCCATTATATCAGATCAGGCCAGCAGAGATCTTCCAACTAGTAGCTCTTCACCTAGTATATGTCTAGATCGCCATCTAAGCTCCATTGTGGGAGCACACGAGTGGACAGAGCCATCATCTGTACTACATCAGTATTGAAGGAAAATTTCGTTCCTCTCCAGTTTGTTGTGTACTCTCTATTCTTCGTTCAGTTTCTGTTCCGCTGCGCCGTGTAATTTAACATAGGGATTCAACAAGGACAAAAGGGAGAGACATAAGAGGGTTGGAAGGGAGGAGTAGAGGTGGGAGGGGGGCCTTTTGGGGGGGGGGGGGAAGAGAGAAGGGTTGGATGTGGAAGTGACAGGCGAGGGGATAGGAAGGGAGAGGGGTGGAAGAGGGGATGAAGTGGGCAGGTAGGAAGGAGTGGTGGGAAGAGGGGAGGCAAGGGTAGCAGGGAGATTGTGATCGAGAGGAGCTACAATTCTAATGGATGCAAGGGACTTTGAGATCTGCATCAAGAACCAAGAGGATAAGCTATCCCTTCTTCTTTGAGTCTCTCACTGGGCATATATTGTTTTGCTCATGTTTCTTTACTACTTCTTTGCCTTGTTGTGAGGTAGGTCTAAGTGAAGGCTATTTTGAAGAAGTGAAAATGGCCATTTTCCATTTTCAAAAAATCATGATCTCTTTTAAGATCCACTTGCTATTTTCTTCTCTACAAATCCTCCATATTTTAAGCCACTCTCTCTCTCCCTCCCGGCCTCCCCGCTCTCTCTCTCTCTCTCTCTCTCTCTCTTTCTCTCTCTCTCTCTCTCTCTCTCTCTCAATTCATCATCTCTCCACCCTCTTTTTGGCGCTTCTTTTTTGGTATTTTAGACTTTGGGCAGGCCTTATAAATGATTTATTATCATTCACCTTGTTTAAAAATGATATGCATGATGTATTTACTTTGAGTGCGTTGCTCTTGGGTGTTTCTTTCATTCTTGATAGAAATCTTTTGCATAGTGAAACACTGGCTTTATTTATTTATTTATTTATTTTAAAACTAGGTGTTTTAGCTTTATATCAACTAAATGGTCGCCTAACTCATGAAATCTATAATATATAATTGTTTGTTGTTTTCTCTCTCTCCCTCCCTCCTAAAAAATGAGGTATTAAAAAATGAAGAAATAACGCAAGAAGTGGCATGAAGGGCTTGCCATGTGGCACCCTCATGAACCTCCCTTGGCCAAACACGCTCTCACACACCGCTCAAACACTCCGGCCTAGAGAAGCTTCTTGTAGGTGACACAAGAACATGCAATGGAGAGGGGTTTGTTGCTGCTGTAGACCAACAAAGTGCAGGTCCCCTAGTAGTTTGCATAGGTACTCAAAAATAAGGTGAGGTGCAAAAATTTTGCTCACATACTATTTGTCCAGGCCCTTCCTTGCACTTCTATACTATATATTAAGGAGGGAGGGAGAGGCAAGAAGCTGACACATGGAAACTGTGCCTACATGGCACGTAAGTGGAGGTTAGGAAAGAAGGGGGGAGGTTTGGAGAGAGAAAGAGGTTCAGTGAGAAACTAAGGGGCTGAGATGCCACACGTCATGAGATGGACCAAAGTGCATATCGTGGGAGTGACACGTGGTGGCCATCGCAGGGGGCAGCAGTGATTGTACAGTGGAGGGTCAGACTCAAGTGTCCAAACTGTTAGTATTAGGTGGTCACCATCATCCTCATGGGGTGACTCACAGTAGATTAAGGTTAGGAGGGAGTAAAACATGTGAACACTTGGCAATGGTTGATTGGATGGTTAACTTGGAGATACGTGGTTGGTACATGATACGTAGGTTTGCATGGATGTCCACTTGGCCACGTGAATTGAGACAGCAACCTCTGTATCAAGGAAGAAGCTACTCGAGCTGATCGTGGTGATGGAGATGGTGTAGTGATCTCATTAAAAGCATGAAGAGGCAACTTGTTCCTTCTCTTGTTCCAGAGATCTCTCATGAGAGTCGATTGAGTCTCTAGTCTCTAGCCGGCGGTTAGTCTAGTCCTCGGATAGTAGGTTAGTATTTTGTCCTAGTAGAGTCGATAGTCCTAAGTCATTAACAACAGGTCTTTTGTAAGAGGCAAAAATCTATGGTAGCAATGAGCCTCGGTCTGGTATTGTGTCATCTTTTTATACTGCTATCAAATAAGGACTTTGGATTGATAGTGTTTAACATCGATACAATTTGAGAGAGTGTGTGTGATTGGCATACAACCTTCAAATACATTGCTTCGTGATTTTCTTTTGATTGGTGTCATTATTGCATGCATGTTCAGGTTGTGAGGTTATAAAATCCATTAGTGGTATCAGAGCAGTGTACAAGTCTTGGAGAGAGCTCCTTTGCAAATGATTTTCTTGAGAATCGTTTTCATGATTCAGTTGTGCTCGCATGCAAAGCTT